>NC_133327.1:32873314-33524147 GCF_042186555.1 Aquarana catesbeiana
CCAAAAAAAGAAACAAAAGTAAAAAACACTTGCTCTAAAACACATCTGTTTTGCAAAGACATAACAAACAAAATACAAAGAGAAAATACATGTGTTACAAAACACACACATCTTTTCAGGGCAAAGTAAGGAATGGTATCTGCAAGCTTTATATAACATAGGTTTGTGTGCTAATGAGGCAATTGAAAACACATGCACAGTCCATTAAAAACACACAACACCTGTCCAAAATTAAGCACATTATCCAGCATGCTACAAAATTACAGATGGGACAAACACCCCCCGGTCCAGGGGGGAAAACAAAGAGCCTAACATGGGCAAAAGTTATTCAACAAATACCATTGCAGTCTATGGGAACTGACTTTGTTAATTTTGCTAGTCCCCACTTGGCTGGCTTATCTTCTAGTTATTGGCCTTAAAATGGGTATGGGAGCCCAGGTCCCACCCTGAGAGACATATATCAATGTCACCAATTTGGACAACCCCAAAAACGAAACAAGGAGAAGTGCCTTTAAAAATGAAAAATTGCTTAAAGGCTAGTAACTTGGGGGGGGGGGCTTACTCTGCCTGTAAATTGGTGCATCTGTAGCATGTATCCAAAATGCTGCTTTAAAGATATATGGCTTTAGAGAAAACTTACAAATCTGCAAGATTTTAACCCAAAACAAAAAATAGCTTGCCCCCCATCAGTAAAAGCTCGACGCGTTTCATCTGGAGCAGCTTTATACTGGAAGTATCTATAATAAAATGTAAATTGACCGTAAATAGTGGTTACTTAAACAGGAAGAGAGGGAACAAAAACCTATAGTTCCAACACTCTTACCTATGGGTAGAATCTAGTTTAAAAAGCCAAGATAATGTTATTAATGATTGGAGGCACTGTGGGAAAAGCATCCCCCCCAGGAGCTGAGGTGGTAGTACTGGGGCAACAGAAGGGCAAATACCATTGAGCTTTTACTAATGCTATGCCACAGCAATCATGCGTTTACCATGGGTTTTTACTTGTTTGAATAATGAATCAATTATATTTTACCAATCATGTTTGTACATCTTTGGGTATACTGCTATTCTATCATGAATTACGTGGAATAATTTTATATTATGCAATTATTTTTAATATTATGTGATTTACCAATCATGTTTATTATAATTCTGTATGTTAATTATTGAGTTAATCTTATATTACCTTGCACTGTGCTCATCTGTATTAATAAATATTGTATTTCCTAATATCGATTGATTCATTCTAACCCAGTGATGTTTTTCATATAAAGTCCCACTATCCCCTTTTTCCCCATTTTCCCTTCCTTTACATAGTAGGAAATAAGCCACAGACTGCTGAGTGTGGGATAAAGTAAATATATTATAATAAGGCAAACCAAACACAACACATAAACCAATAGGCATACAATTTGTTTAGTTAAATTTGTCTAATTTGTTTAATTTGTTTTCAGAATTAGTTTTGTTTATTCGTATTCGAATCGATTTCAATTTTCTGAATTCCAATCGATTCAAATTTTCCGAATTCTAAGCGATTCAAATTCCTTTCTAATTCAAATCAAATTCCATTTGAATTGTATTCAATATTCAAATTTTGAATGATGGGTATATTCTTTCTATTCTATTCTATTCTATTGTTTTTTAAATTCTATTCTTTTATTTCCCCTCTAAGTAATAGGGATGGAGACATATGTACTATCATAGTCGTTGCCTCATATAAAGTCCCAACATTCTCTTTTCTATTTCCTGCTATGGTATGGTAATATACTAACCCTTAGAGCCCTTTCACACTGCCAGCGCCCGGGCGTCGGTGGTAAAGCGCTGCTAGTTTTAGCAGCGCTTTACCGTAGTTTTTGCGGCGCTTTATTCGGCCGCTAGCGGGGGTTAAAAGCGCCCCGCTAGCACCCGAATAAAGGGTTAAAATTGCTGCCGTTGAGGCGATTTGCCGGCGCTTCGGCGGCGCTGCCTATTGATTTCAATGGGCAGGGGCGCTTTAGGAGCGGTGTATTTACTGCTCCTAAAGCGCTGCAAAGAAGCTGCTTGCAGGACTTTTTTTGACGCCCTGCCAGCGCAGCGCCCCAGTGTGAGAGCACTCGGGCTTTCACACTGGAATTGCAGATGAGGTTTTTTTCAGGCTCTTTACAGGTGCGATTTTTGGCACTAAAGCGCCTGAAAAACGCCTCTAGTGTGAAAGGGGTCTTAGGTTACACAGGTGTGAGCGGCTCTCGATCTATACCAGGTGTGTCAAGTGGGGACCAAACAGTTTAGGGAGTCATGTCAAAACAGAGGACCCATCATAACCAAGTGGCTTCCCTGGTGCTAAGTGCTAGACGTGCATCCCAGTGCCTGCAGTCCCATAGATGTCTATTGGGACTTGTGTTTTTAGGGACACGCACCCACAAGGATGTCATATTGGGATGCTGTGTCCATGCAGCTGTGAAACATCTATGGCAGCACTCAAATTTTCCACTCGAGAGGAAAATGATTGCTGGGGAGTGTGGGGCTGCTTTGGAGGGGGGGGGGGGCGAGCAGGCGGTTTTGAATGGGAGACGTTCTCCCAGCCAGGGAAAGAGGGAGGAGAGGGAGAGGCGAGCCACTCTGTAACAGCTTTCATTTGAATTTCCCGGTGTTCCTGGAGCTCGCCGTCACACAGTCCCGCCTCCTGGCCCGGGTACTTTGATAGACAGAACACCGGTCCAGGCGCCGGGCCAGGATGCTAGACTGTGTGACGGTGAGCTCCGGGAACACCGGGGAATTCAAATTAAAGGTGTTACAGTGGGCAATCTCCGCTCTCTGATGATCTGGCAGGCTCGCCTCTTCCTGTGCACAGGTCACACTGCATTGATGGGCACTGGTTACACTGCATTGATGGGCACTGGTTACACTGCATTGATGGGCACTGGTTACGCTGCATTGATGGGCACAGGTGAGGCTGCATTGATGGGCACAGGTGAGGCTGCATTGATAGGTACTGGTTATGGTGCATTGATGGGCACAGGTCATGCTGCATTGATGGCACTGCTCACGCTGCATTGATGGGCACTGGTCATGCTGAATTGATGGGCACAGGTCAGGCTGCATTGATGGGCACTGGTGAGGCTGCATTGATGGGCACTGGTGAGGCTGCACTGATGGGCACTGGTGAGACTGCACTGATGGGCACTGATAAAGTTGTTGTTAATATTTATTTTTGTAACTTAATTCTGCATAAATCATTTAAATGTCATTTCATGAGATAATTTACGAGGGCGTGTTTAGGGGTGGAATTAGGGGCGGGGAAGAGTAGGGGTTGGGTGGGGCAACTGGTGGCGAGTAACCCTTAAGGCCTGACTAATAGCCCAGGACTTGAAATCTTGAGCCCTGATCTGTGGGACTGCTAGCGCAGGTGTGCACACAACACTTGTATATCCCTGTGCTTGCAAAACAGGGCCCTGCATGGGGCAACCTGCGTGCAAGTAATCACCCGTGTGTTCTAGACCTAAAATTCTCCCGTACATTGGTTCATTGGTAAGGTTTGAGTTCCTCCACTTGTATGTCATTCTCTCTGATTTCTAATCTTCACGTTTACTTTGTAACTTTCCTCTTCTAGATAAACTTTGAAAACCTTCACCTTGGGCAAAGGTTGTTTTTTTCCTTTAGGAGCGAGAACCCTGCCAGATGCTTACAATCTATCAGCATATCTTTTTTATCCTTTACTCTTCTCTGTGAAGAAGTGAAGGAATAAACATTCTTGTAGATAGATTTTCGAAGACGTTATTGTTCTTTCCCATCACCATCCTCTTTCAAAGTACCCTCTTAATCCCAAGCGATTCTTCAAATGGGAAGCATGGTTTGCCTTTATTGAGTCATCTATGGCCAACTTTTGAGTCAGGTTTATGAAGGTTATGTAAAGCAAAGCTTATAGATACTCATTAATGGTTTTCGAAGCCTTGCCCAGCTTCTAATGAACTAATGCAGGAGCATCAGCTGTTCTGCTAATTGGTGTGGGAAGCACAAGCATCTAACGGCGCCTGTCTCCATGCTGTGAATGAAGGTCATTGTGTGGCACAAGAGGGATTGATGTGATAGACAGAATTTATCATTCAGGAGGAGACAAGAAACATCAGCTTCTATACACTGAGACACATGAGTTCTACTTTATGTGTTGCAACTGTAACCAAATGAATAACGGTCCTCTTACATCCAGGCCAGTAAAGATGGGACTTGTTGCCAATGTTAATAATAGGAAGGAAACCATAAGATATTTTTTTCCCAGAAAAAGGTGACAACCTGATGTACTACCCAGCTGTAACTAATATGATTGCTCATATGCTTCTCTTTAAAATGTCTATCATCTACAAAACCAGCAACAATTATTAGGGATAAGTGAGGTTATTTAGGCAAAATTTATGTTATAAATCATAATTCCACTCGTTGAGTTTAGGGGTCTATTTATGCAAAAAGAAAAAGAAAAAAGCAAAGTGAAAGTACATTTGTTCTATTTAAATTTGGGCAAAAACTGAATTAGGCTATTTCTTTTGCTGGTTGAAAGGTTTGCATTGATTTAAAATGGAAAATACAGCATTTGGCCACTAGATGGCACTAGGTAGGGCTTTTTTTGGCAGCAGATAGGTGCAGAAACTCACAGACTCCAACTGCTCCCCCCCACTTTTTGACATGCCTGCCCCCACCCATATGTGAGAGTAGCGACACAGCGCAACTTTTTTTTCACTCACAGGGCGCAGGGTTCAGGAGTGCATCACACACAGGGTGCAGGATTCAGTAGTGCAATATGCACAGGATGCAGGGTTCAGGAGTGCATCACACACAGGGTGTAGGGTTAAGTAGTGCACTATGCACAGGGTGCAGGGTTCAGCAGTGCATCACAGGGTACAGGATTCAGTAGTGCAATATGCACAGGAAGCAGGGTTCAGGAGTGCATCACACACAGGGTGTAAGGTTCAGTAGTGCACTATGCACAGGGTGCATCGTTCAGAAGAGCATCACACACAGGGTGCAGGGTTCAGGAGTGCATCACACACAGGGTGCAGGATTCAGTAGTGTAATATGCACAGGATGCAGATTTCAGGAGTGCATCACACACAGGGTGTAGGGTTCAGTAGTGCACTATGCACAGGGTGCATCGTTCAGAAGAGCATCACACACAGGGTGCAGGGTTCAGGAGTGCATCACACACAGGGTGCAGGATTCAGTAGTGTAATATGCACAGGATGCAGGGTTCAGGAGTGCATCACACACAGGGTGTAGGGTTCAGTAGTGCACTATGCACAGGGTGCATCGTTCAGAAGAGCATCACACACAGGGTGCAGGGTTCAGGAGTGCATCACACACAGGGTGCAGGATTCAGTAGTGTAATATGCACAGGATGCAGGGTTCAG
This sequence comes from Aquarana catesbeiana, assembly GCF_042186555.1. NCBI lineage: Eukaryota > Metazoa > Chordata > Amphibia > Anura > Ranidae > Aquarana > Aquarana catesbeiana. Next base: position 32,878,693 of record NC_133327.1, read on the forward strand.
GAGTGCATCACACACAGGGTGTAGGGTTCAGTAGTGCACTATGCACAGGGTGCAGGGTCCAGGAGTGCATCACACACACAGGGTGTAGGGTTTAGTAGTGCACTATGCACAGGGTGCAGCGTTCAGAAGAGCATCACACACAGGGTGTAGGGTTCAGGATTGCAGGGGGTTTAGGGTTCAGGAATGAATGACTGAAATAAATGAGCCAGCATTCTGGTTTAGAAAGTAGATGGTGACCTTGGATGATGCCTGAACAAAGTTGGCTCCGTTCTACTGGAGAGAAAAAAAGGAGAAAAAAAAAAAGCGTTGTCAGGGGGAGTACTGCAATGTAGTGGTAATAAACCCTAAAGTCTTACACTGACACAGTACTTTGTATGCAGACACGTAACTTGAAAACTATATGGATGGTAGGATCACTGTACTTGTCAGTACAACATATTAAAGCGGAGTTCCACCACTTTGCTTTAAATAACAAGAGTTGTGTATTCTGTAAAATGTATGACAATGTGACCTTCAATGTCCACAATGATCCATAACCATTTCATCGGGACATCTAGTGGTGAAAAAGAGGAATGACATTCCTATTTATTATAAATAAAAGCGTGTCCCCATGAATTTCCAGTGATCGAGATTTATATTTGTGTACTATCATTGTCTTAAAGCTTACACGCTACGTCTCTTTCTAGATGTTATTGTAATAAATAGAGGTACAGGAAAAACAAAGACAAATATCATTATCCTTCATAAAATAACATTTCCCATAATGAAATGAATCCAATTAAATTTAGAAATCCTGTACCTCTCCCTTTTACTGACTGCTGAAACATATAATCACCTCTAACTGGCCATTTCACTTTCTATTCCTTGTATAGAAAATAAGCCAATATCTTATCTATGTCGTCCCACAAAATGTTTTGCTACACTGGATTTTGTTCCTGCGTTATTATCTCCTAAACCAGGGGCCTCCAAACAGAGGACCACGTTGTATCTTTTACTAATATTGACAGGCCGAAAAAAAAAAAATCAGTATGATAGATGAACGAATCAAACTTAAATGAATGAAAACTTTTCATTTGGAGTTTTTTTTTTTTTTTCAATCAACATGATATGATGATAACAGAAAAAAAAAACTTTAGTAAAACAAAACAAAGAAATTCCAAATAAATATGAGCCCATCAGAGTCCCCTTTACAGCCCCCTTACATTGAAGTCCCCATCAAAGTCCTTCTTTTTTTTTTTTTTTTTATCAAATTTTATTTAGAAGTACAGAATAACATAGAGACACACTGTCACACAGAATAAAAAACTAAAAATAGAAAAAAAGAAAAATTTAAACAAATAGCAACAAAAAATAAAAGAGAAAAAAAGCAAAAAACAAAACAAAAAAAAAGACAAAAATACAGCACTAAACCCACAAGTTACCGTTAAATAAATATATCAATTTAGCACCTGTTACCCCTCTAACATACTAGGCAAACTAATAAATAGGGATGGGCAGAACACCCCCCTGTTTGGTTCGCAGCAGAACTCCCAAACAGGGGAAATGTTTTAAACAATCGTTTTTTCAGGAGCAGTGATTTTAAAGATGCTAAACCACTTGCCGCCCGCCCACCGTCAAATGACGGCTGGGCAGAGCAGCTCTCGTTCTGTGTGGAAGTATATGGCGGCCTTCCCAGAACGACCACTCTCGCGCGCCCCCGGGGGCGCGCAGCGATCGCGGTGGAGCCGTGGTGCTAAGACAATCACAGCCGGTCACATGTAAACACGGTGATGGCGGTAATTGGCGCCACACTGACAGAGTGTGAGGAGAGGAGAGGAGAGCCGACCAGTGGCATCTCCTCACAGGGGACAGCTAGGTATGTAATCAGGGCTGTGATCATCAGTGCCCTGATTACAATTAAGTGCCCACCAGTGCCAGCAATCAGTGCCAACCAGTGCTCACAATTGCCACCAATCTGTGCCCACAAGTGCCAGCAATCAGTGTCCATTAGTGATGCCAGTCAGTGCTGGCTATCAGTGCTGCCCATCAATGCCCATCACTGCCCATCAATGCTTATCACTGCTGCCTATCTGTGCACACTAGTGCTGCCTATCCGTGCCCACCAATGCTGCCTATCGATGCCCACCAGTGTCACCTATCTGTGCCCAGTGCCCACCAGTGCCACCCATCAGTGCCGCCTATCAGTGCTCATCAGTGCTACATATCAGTGCCACCTATCAGTGCCCATAAGTGCAGCATATTCGTGCCTCCTCATCAGTGCCACCTAATCAGTGCCCATATATGCCGCCTCATCAGTGCCCATAAGTGCCACCTCATCAGTGCCCATCAGTGCAGCCTATCAGTGCCCATCAGTGCGGCCTCATCAGCGCCCATCAGTGAAGGAGAAAAATAACTTATTTTCAAAATTTACTGACAGAAACTTTTTGAAAAAAAAAACAACCCAGAAGTGATTAAATACCACCAAAAGAAAGCTCCATTTGTGTGAAGAAAATGATAACAATTTCACATGGTTACAGTGTAGCATGACTGCGCAATTGTCATTCAAAGTGTAACAGCACCGAAAGCTGAAAAATGGCCTGGGCAGGAAGGGGGTGTAAGTGCCCTGTATTGAGGTGGTTAAAGTGCACAATAAAAGTAAAAAATTCCTTTAAATATAGTGCTTGGGGGTCCCCTTAATGTGCCTGTAAAGTGGCATATCTGTAGCATGCATAAAACATGCTACAGCAAAAATAAAATTTCTAAAGAAACAAAAAAGAGTCATATCCCATATAAAATGATCCGCAGTTTCAATTGCCATTACCCAGCTATTGAAAAAATAAAAAAAGAAAATGGCGTGGGGTCCCCACCAGTCCATCCCCATGCCAAAATTTAGAAAAAAAAGGCCAGACCAGACCCTTATGCGAGCATGCAGTCTGGCAGATCAGGTAAGAGGGGGCGAGCGAGCGCCCCCCCCCCCCAAACCATGCCAGGCCACATGCCCTTAACATAGGGGGGTGGATGCTTTGGGGCGGGGGGGCTCATAGTTTATAGGAACTGTGGTGCAGAAAAATGACAGCAGGTGCCCTGGACTCTCCGTCAAAATGTGAAATATTTGGCTGTAGCAGGAGGCAGGTTGTTGGTGAAGGGCTGGAGTGTGGTACAATAATGAGTGTCTGCAGCCAACTGTGAAGCATGGTGGAAGTTCCTTGCAAGTCTGGGGCTGCATTTCTGCAAATAGAGTTTGAGATTTAGTCAGGATCAATGGTGTCCTCAGTGCTGAGAAATACAGGCAGATACTTCTTCTCCATCATGCCGTACCATCAGGGAGCCGTGTGATGGGCCTAAAATGTATTCTGCATTAGGAGAATGACCCCAAACATACCGTCAATGTCATTAAGAACTATCTTCAGTGTGTAGCACCCTGGTGTTTAGGCAGGGTTACTAGCTAATTTAGTTTGCCAGGTAGTAATTGTCCAGGCTAATTGTTAGGAGATCCACTGATTTCCCCCTAATTCTGGAATTGCTGCACTTCTCTCTTCTGTCACTAGGTGGCATTGTAGTTGGTGACATTAGATAGACAAGGGCATAGCAAGGACAGATCATGAATGGATGGGGTGTCTCCGCCAATAGGCAAGGGTTTCTTTAAGTCTCTTGGCCTGATGGGAGAGCCTTTTTTTTTTGGGTGGAGTCAGGTGATCGGGGTCCTGTGCCACCTGGACGGCTGTCTGGGTGGATATGTGTTTTGTCGCCCCGGGCTACTAGGCCAGAAACCTGAGGCCTATACCGGGGACACCTGGCTGCTAGGCTGTGTGAGGCCTATCCAGGAGCAGGAGAAGCAGCGTAGGGTTGGGACTGCAGGATTGAAGTCCAACTGAGTTGTAAAGGTTCAGCTGGATGGGGAACCAGTTGTGGTAGAGGGGAAGCTGTCACCTCTAAGGGACCATCCACCTTGTTACCAGAGACTACTGTGAGTAAGCCGAAGCAAGTACCTGAGCAGTCTTCTCACCAGCCGGGCCGGTGAAGAAGTGGGAATGCATCAGCAGGTGCCCAGCCAGGGACCCAGCAGGATAGCGGGGGTGACACTTGAGGAGTATACAGCGGGATAGCTGTGGAAGAGCTCAGGGGATCCAGTGATGACTGGGATCTGGAAGTCTAGTGAGAGACTGGGAGCTCAGTGAGTGAAGACCTACAGTGGGATATTGTGAGTTAAGAAAAGGACTGTTAGTGACTGTTGCAAGATTAGTTGCCATAGGAGACAGTGGTCCTAGCTATACAGACGTGTCATCAGGCTGGAGGCCTTCCACTGTATAGCTGTCTACCTTTAGAAGTCTCTGAGTCTGCCAATTACCATTGCATCCACTCAAGGGTGTCCTGGCCCTAACCCTCTCTCCCATAGTTCTGTTAAGAGAGTAAATAAATAAGTCTCTTGTTCGCATTCAAAAGTGACTGGCGCCCATCATTTCATCTTGCATTACACCCACTATGCCTGGTAGCCCACTCTACAAGGAAGGATGTCGGTTCTCCCTAACCCTTGAGGTCACCATTAGGCCTCTGGGGCCCCGGGACCTTGATACAGTGTAAAGAAGAACAAGAAGTCCTGGAAGTGATGGTTTGGCCCCCACATATCTAAACATCATCGAGTCTGTCTGGGATTATATAAAGAGATAGAAGGATTTGAGGCAGCTGCCTACATCCACAGAAGATCTGTGGTTAGTTCTCCAAGATGTTTACAAAAACCAAGCTGCCAAGTTCCTTCAAAAACTGTGTGCAAGTGTACCTAGAAGAATTGATTCTGGTTTGATGGCAAAGGGTGGTCACACCAAATATTGATTTGATTTGGATTTCTCTTCTGTCATTTACTTTCCATTTTGTTGATTGATAAATTATTAACACTTCTATTTCTGAAAGCATTCTTCATTTACTGCAGGGGTGCGTAACCGCTGGCCTCTGATGTGGCCCGCCACCTCCTGCTCTTGGATGCCGGGTCGGCAAGCCCAGATCGCAGCTTCCCAACCTGCCATCCCAGAGCATCAGTGCGAAGAACGAAGGTGGCGCTGGAGGAAGCAGATCTGATGTTTCCTGTATAGCGTTGGCTCCTGTCACAGGCAGAGTGATGCAAAATGTACTCTGCCTGTGACAGGAGCGATACAGGAAGCATCGGCTCTGCTCTCTGCTGCAGCTGCATGCTCCTGTCACACTGATTCGCGGGTTGGGAACCCACGATCTGGAACAGCACCCACCGGAAGTACCAGCCAGCAGTACCCACCGGCAGTACCCACGGCAGTACCAGCCAGCAGTACCCACCAGCAGTACCCACCGGCAGTATCCACGGCAGTACCAGCCAGCAGTACCCACCGGCAGTACCAGTCAGCAGTACCCACCGGCAGTACTAGCCACCAGTACCACCTGCCAGAACCAGCTAGCAGTACCCACCGGCAGTACCCACTGGCAGTACCAACCGGCAGTTCCGGCCAGCAGTACCCACCAGCAGTGCCTATCAGCAGTACCAGCCAGCAGTACCCACCAGCAATACCAGCCAGCAGTACCCACCAGCAGTACCAACCAGCAGTACTCGCCAACCGTACCAGTTAGCAATACCAGCCCCAGTACCCACCAACAGTATCACCCTGAAGGACAGCCAGCAGCAGCCGCCAGCCATACCCGCCTGGAGAACAGCAGCAGCCAGCGATACCTGCAGGAATCCTGAGGAAGATTAACGTCAGTTGAGGTGAAGGTAAATCCCTGTGCATCAGTGTGAAAGCAGCCTTAGGCCCCTTTCAAACGATCGGTCCGTTTGGGTCCACCTGTCTGTTTTTAATGAGGACCCAAACTGACTCTCCATTCACCTCTATAGAGCTGCAGATGTAAACGGACTTGTGTTCATTTACACCTGCCTATCTCCAATCCGATCTGCTTAAAAAAAACATCTGGACAGATCGAAGGGCCCACAGAATAGAGCAGGCTGTGTCCGTGTCTGCTCTGCATATGCAGAGCGGACACAGACCTGTCATCTACCCGATCTGCTCATTGTGGCCCGTGACCAGTTTCCGAGTCGCTAAAGTGGCCCTCACTCTTCAAAAGGTTGGGCACCCCTGATTTACTGCATTTTTTCACACCGGCCTAAAACTTTTGGAGACTACAATTAATACATTGAGGACAGTTATGCCTGGAGGTAGCCGTTTCCTCCTTACAGGTCTAGAGACACATCAGAAGTCCAGCACAACACAATGGCAAGCGAAAAACCTCCAAAGTATATATATATATATTTTTTCTAGGGAACGGGACCTTTTTCCGACAGGTGCCCACTCATACTTCTACAATTCTTGCCTAGAACTAAGTCACAGGTCCTCAACCGCAACCTCCTGGGACTCATCACATGTCCCAGGAGGCTGGGGGACCAATTTGAAAGTACTGCATGATCTTGTGCATGCTCAGTGGGAAGCCAGCTGTGAGGCATAAAGAAGTCACAGCCGGCTCCTCCCACATCGAATATGGAGGCTCAGATATGAAGCTCGGCAAATGATCGGCTCCAGTGAAGACAGCTCTGGACTGGACTCCTGGGCGGATGAGTGTCTGTTTGCTAAAGGCAGCAACTACAGTATTTGTAGCTTCTGATGTAAATTTTTTTTAAACTGGACAAAAGTTCCTCTTTAAGTAATTAAAAAGCTATTGCCAAACATGAACAGGCCCATAGCAGAAATGTAAAAATTGCTCTGATCCATGGTGAGCGTACAAGCGTGAGAGGGGAAGTGGTTAATACATATCTGCAATATAATACATATACAGGGACAGACTTATTATTTGTTAAGGTGTCTGTTTATTGAAGGATCATGTACAACGAAGCAAAATGTAGTCTGGTTTACTAGATAAAAGAAGTAGATATTTAGAATGGAAACAGGTAACATCTTCTAAAATATCTTCTTTAAGGTTTGCATCCCGCTATATATTGCTTGTGGTTCTTCCCTTTGCAACGATTGTTCCAACCCGGCCTACAACAGAAGACAACATAATAAAGTACACACAAAGGGTAAATGATCACTCTATACATCACTAAGGAAGCTTTAGTGCTCATCACCAAATAAAAGGAAGGAAAACTCCTAACTATGCCTAAATATCCAGCGGGTAAAATAAACATGGAACACGTCACCATTTTTCTAGGTAAATATATTTCTAAAGATACTATTGACATGTGGTTGTTTTGGCCCATTCTTCCACACAGTCTTCAGATCTTGAAGGTTCCGTGGGCCTCTTCTATGAACTCTGATCTTTAGCTCTTTCCATAGATTTTCTATTGGATTCAAATAAGGTGATTGGCTGGGCCATTCTAGCAGCTTTATTTTCTTTATTTGAAACCAATTGAGAGTTTCCTTGGCTTTGTGTTTGAGATCATTGTCTTGCTGAAGTGTCCACCCTCGTTTCATCCTCATCATCCTGGTAGATAGCAGCAGATTTTTTATCAAGAATTTCTTGGTACATTCTTCCATTCATCCTTCCTTCAATGACATGAAGTTTGCCAGTACCGTATGCTGAAAAACAGCCCCACACCATGATGTTCTCACCTCCAAACTTCACTGTTGGTATGGGGGGTGTTTTTGGGGTGATGTGCAGTGCCATTTGACCTCCAAACATGGTGTGTGTTATGGCATCCAAAGAGTTCAATTTTGGTCTCATCTGATCAGACTATACTCTCCCAGTATTTCACAGGCTTGTCTAAATGTTGTTCAAACAAGCTTCAAAATGCTTTTTCTGCAGCAATGGAGTCTTGCATGGTGAGCGTGCATACAGGCCATGACGGTTGAGTGCATTAGTGTACCTGCTAATTTTAGTACTTTCTGAAGCTCTCCACAAGTGGTGCTTGGCTCTTGGACAACTCTTCTGATAATTCTTTTCACTCCACTGTCAGAAATCTTGCGAGGAGCACCTGGTCGTCGCCGGTTTATGGTTAAATGATATTCCTTCCACTTCCGGATTATGGCCCCAACAGTGCTCACTGGAACATTCAGAAGTTTAGAAATCCTTCTGTAACCAATGCTATCAGTATGTTTTGCAACAATAACATTGCAAAGGTCTTGAGAGCTCTTTGCTTTTGCCCATCATGAGATGTTTCTTGTGTGACACCTTGGTAATGAGACAACTTTTTATAGGCCATCAGTTGAGACTGAACCAACTGATATTAATTTGCACTGACAAGGGGCAGGATTGCTTTCTAATTACTGATAGATTTCAGCTGGTGTCTTGGCTTTCCATGCCTTTTTGCATCTCCCTTTCTTCAATACTTTTCCCCTGTGTCATTCCATTTTATTACACATAACTTAATTTCTGAACTTATTTGTTTTGGTTTCTTTGTATGTATGGTGTGCATGGGTTGTTACCAACATGCGATGAACATTTCAATGTCAATAGCACCTTTAGAAAAATATTTACCTAGAAAAATGGTGACGTGTTCAATACTTATTTGGCACTACAACTTTGATTCATAAAAACTTTTTACCCAGTTTAATTCATCCTGTTATCACCTTTAAGCCCAATTTTACAATATTTTCAGGTGATTTTAGCAGCAACACATGCTTTTGTATTAAATGGTAACAGGCCTGCTTTAACTGGTGATAAAAATTGGCCAACAGTTCACTAAGGCTGTCTTTGTTGTTGCTGATGCAAAACTGTCCTGCCACTGGTCAATTTCTATCAAACTCTAATGAAGAAAGAGGAGACCACAAATGATAAAGCAGTGTAAAAATGTTCCAGCAGTCAGAGCGTTTTTAATCAGCAAGAGTACGTGTAAATGTACTAGATGCATGGGGCACAGACACGTGTTTTCTTACAAAAGTTGGGAGCTAGCAGATGATTGAGTAACATAGTGTAAAAAAATGGCCAGTGTCAGGACAGGTTTTATCAGGGAGAATAGGCCTTACTGGTGTGTGCCTGACTTCATATTTATCTGTAGGAATATAAGAGTTCAATGAATGTGAGGTGGTTTATGTGCAGACTGTTCTTGCACTTTTTTCTTTCAAACTATGTGAACAAAAAACAGTTCCAAGAACAAATGGCCAATAACAAGTAAACGCTGCTGCTATATCTCCAAAGTGAATTAAAACTCCAAACCCCACACCTGCTGCTGGCCCAGATAGAAATGCTAGGATTTCAATGGCAATTGCAACTTTTGCAAAAAAATAAATAAATGCACCCATATGGCAAAAGGATAAAAATGTGCATTCAAAATTGTTTGCATTGCCGCCTGAAAACCATTTCAACTTTAAACAGTGGATTATGGATGCAATGCTTTAGCTTTTGCAGACTCTTTGTATATCTCAAGTCCATACTGAGGTACAAACCTTCAGCTACAGGTTTGGAGGAAGTATCAGTGGACCAGTTGCGGGAGAAGGTCAGGGCAAAGATGCCAAATTGCGCCCCCTCCTTCCCTTACATTAGGGTCAGGGCATCCCCATCTGTGTAATAAACCATTGCGCCCAGGGCAGCCGTCCCTCCTGCCCACCTCTTGTCCCAGTCCTGCAGTGGACCACAAGTGCGGTGACATAACCCCACTTGTACTACATTGACAACTAGAGTCCCTCTGCGGCAGTGGAAGACAGGACTTCCATTCGTTTTTTATTAACAGATTCAAATTTGACAGCAGTCCGCACGGATAAGAAGCCTGCAAACCTGTATGTGGGGGGGGGCGTGGCTTAGCTATGGAAGCGTGAGGACGCATCGCCGGGAGCTCTGCACTGGAATGGGCCGTGAATCACCCGTAGCACCGAACAGCTTAGCCATCCCTTCATGCCAGGGGGCCGCAAGCACCCACTGGCCACTGAGGAACGGAGGGGGCCTGAAATATCACACTATTTTCTGAGGCAACAGCAGGTTTCCTCGCCGGCGGGACGGAGCAAGATGGCGCCGCCTCGAGTCAGCACGGCGGGCGCTGCATCCACAAGTAAGAAGGGCGCGCCTGCAATCACCTCCGCAGCGGAGGAGGACTTTCCCCCACTACCGCACAGAACACCCTCACCTATCTTGTCCCCGGCCCTTGTGACTGCTGACACCCTGTTGCCTCCAGATAGCATAGGGGACCTGAGCGGCCTAGTCGAGGGCTCGCTGCGAGATATAGTGTCAGGCCCCCCCACCAAACAGGACTTGAACGCCATGGCTGCTTCAATTGTCAATGCACTAACCAGAGAACTGCACGACCTAAAGCAGCAGGTAGACGTTGTCGAGGAGAGAGTGACCACGATTGAGGCCTCCCAAACAACCACAGAAGCACGCCTCACTACACTGGAGTCGGAGCACGGGGCCTTCGCCGCCATCTCGTCGATGTCCAGTTACGCCTTGACGACGGTGAGAACAGGAGCAGGCGGAACAATTTGCGCCTCAGGGGGATCCCAGAGGCCACCATGGGCCCAGACCTCCGATCCACGGTTGTCGCCATTCTAAATCAGGTCCTGGGCAAACCACCGACTGCAGACCTGGAACTGGACAGGGTGCATCGCATCCCAGGCCCCAGGCCCCCGCCCTCCACACAGAGATCATCGTCCGAGCTGGACTTTCCCCGTGATGTGTTATGTAGGGTGCATTTTTTCACCATTAAGGAAGACATTCTTCGCCTTGCCTGGGAAAAGGGCCCAATAGATTTTGACGGGGCTCCCATCAGGATCTTCCCAGACATCTCCAGACAAACACGTGTCATGCGTGGGCTCATGCGACCCTTACTGGAAGTTATCCGCGAGGCTGATGCCACTTACCGATGGGGCCACCCCTTCCATCTTATAATTAAGAAGCAAGGAGCGGAATTCTACCTCCGCACGCCGGCCCAACTTCCTGCCCTCTTTCATTTCATTTCCAGACCAGTGATTGAGGTGCCCAACTGGTTTGACTATTTGCTCTCCCAGGATCCACAAGGCCCAGCACCCCCCAGACAACAGAGGGTTCGGCGCTCAAGATCTCGCCCGCCAAACAGAGAAGTCAGAAGAGCCCATCCAACATCCTCCGAGGACTAAACGCTCGTTACCATACGGATTTCGGTAAGACTTTCAGTACCTCTTGTGAACAGTTATCCCGCACCTACCCCCCTCTATGGTGATCCTCCCAGGAACATTACAACTCACGCACCAGGCCCCTTTTTTCATTAGGGAGACTGGCCTTATCGGTCGCTCCACTATTCTCTACTGCTTTGCAAGGTCACCAGGAACTCCTTTTTCACCAGCTACCATTTTTATTTTTGTTTTCCTGAAGGTGCCCCCCCTTTTTATATGGTTTAGTTCTCTATTGTGGACAGGGTTGGGGGGAGGGGGGACAAATTATAAATGTTGTATTCTTGGTTCGGGCTAGATCTCATGCATTCCATCCATATATATATGATGTGAACGATGATGCTGAAGATGGGGTGCATGTTTTCACGATTCACATCTGGCTTTGTTGCCTTGGCGCACTGACAGTCGGGCGGTGGGGATCTCCACCTATGAAAGGTCGAAGAGAAGGGAGAGCTGACTCAGGGGCTCCTTTGTCCTCGGACGCCCCTGCAGTGCGTTAACGCCAGGAGGTCATAGATGATCGAGGTTTACATGGTTGCACTTACTTGCCTTAAACGCAGTGGCGTTTCTGAATGTTATGCCCAGATTGGTGGCATATATCACTTTACTTACGATGGTTAATATGTTGTTTTCTCAATGTATCTGATTCTGAAGGCCCCCCACCCAGTGCATCTCCCACCCGCTACCAAATATATATTTTTTAATATTGCTTTTCTTGCTACCATACGTTATAGCAATAACTATTTTGTTGCGCACTTTGCAGCATTGACCACCCCCCTTTAGGGCGACCTCCCGGTTGCTGCACTTCTCTTTTTGTGTCACAACCGGGAGCTCACAGAGTAGTTATTTGACTAACTTAGATTCCTCCCACCCCCCCCCCTTTTTTCTCCCCCCCTTCCTTACCATCTTCTCCTCTTCCCTACCCTGTCCCCTCCTTCCCTGCCCCCCCCTCTTACCTGGTGCTGTCGCCCTCCAGTTGGGCGGGAACGTGAACTAAAAGTGATTGTCCTCCTGGTCCTGTCAACAATTCTCAGCGCCGCGACAGCCACAATGGCTCTCCTAAAGATGACCTCCCTCAATGTACGGGGTCTCAATGTCCCGGAAAGGCGTTCCCAGCTTCTAGCTGACCTACGCAGAACTAAAACTCAAATTGCCTTCCTACAGGAAACCCACTTTCATGGTGAGCATATTCCTAAACTGACTAACAATCTGTTCCCGACGGCATACCACAGTATCTCACCTATCTCCAAATCTAAGGGGGTTAGCATAATAGTGGCAAAATCTGTACCATGGGCGTTCGGGGCGCAGCAGGCGGACCCCCAGGGCCGCTTTCTCTTGATTAAGGGAAAGGTGTTTGACATTCAGGTCACTTTTGCTAATATCTACTTTCCCAATACCGATCACGCACAGTTCCTGCGCGGACTGATACCCAAACTGCTTGAGTTCACAGAGGGGATGCTCATCCTTGGGGGTGATATGAACTTTGCGATGGATCCCCTGTTGGATACCTCGCGGGGCTCCTCCCATCTCTCCTACGCCAGCCTTAAACGACTGAAATCTGACCTTCACTCACTTAGTTTGATAGACCCTTGGCGCCTCTTCCACCCCAAGGACAGGGACTACTCCTACTTCTCACAAGTACATCATTCGTACTCGAGACTAGATTATCTGCTCCTGTCCCACAAGGACCTGCCAAGGGTTGTAGACTCATCCATAGATATCATCTCCTTTTCGGACCATGCCCCAATACACTTGACGCTTCAAATGGGACCAATGACTAAATCCCCACCTTCGTGGAGATTGAACGAGTCATTGCTACAATCTGCGGAGACCCGCGCTGAGATCCAAGCCAAACTACAGGAATACTTTGCACTTAATGAAGCCTCAGTCTCCAACCCCTTGGTGATGTGGGAGGCGCATAAGCCAGTTATCAGGGGCATCCTGATTAGCATTGGGGCACGTCTCAAAAGGGAAAGAATCCGTAGAACTGAAGAGCTCCTCCTTCAGATTAAGACCCTAGAATGTACACACAAGGCTAGCCTAGCCCGCTCCGTGTACCAGGAGTTACTTAAAGCACGCGAAGAGCTTTGCTCGCTTTTATTGCATAAAACAAAAGAGAGGTTAGCATGGTCACGTCGCACGATGTACGAATTCTCTAACAAACCTGGCTCTCTTCTAGCCAGAGCTTTACGCGGCCCCCGCACCAAAACTTACATCCCCCACATTCTGTCCCCTTAGGGGCGGAGGGTCTCTACCTCAACAGAAATGGCGGAGGAATTCCGTTCGTTCTACAGTGGTCTCTATAACTTAGACAAGCCCCCTTCTGATGCCCTCAACCCCGCTGGGGGACCCACCCCACACGAATATTTAGCCTCCTCTGGCATGCCATCTCTATCGGCAGATACCGTGGAAGAGATGGAGGACCCCATTATGGTGGAGGAGCTGGGGGTAGCATTGGCTAGTTCCAAACCAAAGAAAGCGCCAGGCCCTGATGGCCTTACTCCAATCTATTTCAAAACCTTCTTTGAGACGCTTTCTAAACCGCTAGTGGCTGTACTTAACTCGATCACGAAAGGTAACTCCTTCCCCGTAGATTCCCCCAGGGCCTACATATCTCTCATCCCTAAAGAGGGAAAGGACCTACTTCGGTGTGGGAACTATCGACCGATAGCTTTACTAAACACCGACTTGAAACTATTTGCCAAGATCTTGGCGAACAGATTGCTCCCACACATACCAAACCTAATTCACAAAGACCAAGCAGGCTTTGTCCCCCAACGGGAACCCCGTGACAACACAATTAGGGTGCTTAACCTTATACATGCCGCAAGGACCGCGCGACGACCCCTTCTCCTGCTGTCAACAGACGCGGAGAAGGCTTTCGACCATGTGGACTGGACATTTGTTAGGGCTACTCTCGAACACATTGGTCTCCGTGCATCGATGCTCAGCTGGATTTTGTCACTGTACTCCAACCCCACAGCAGCGGTTAGGGTTAATGAAACCAGGTCGGGTTATTTCAACATTCGGAATGGTACCCGACAGGGTTGTCCCTTGTCCCCTCTAATCTTTATACTTACCTTGGAACCCCTGCTTTGTAAGATACGGGCCAACCCTCATGTTGAGGGCTTCCGCAAAACATCTGGAGCCCATAAGGTCGCCGCTTTCGCAGATGACCTCATCTTCTTCTTGGCTGACCCCATTGCCTCGCTCCCCGCTTTGCTTCATTCCCTAAGGGAGTACGGGGCCTTGTCACTTTTTAAAATAAACATGTCTAAATCCTCCATGCTTAATATCACACTAGGCTCGCAACATATCCGACAACTGTGCCTGAAATACCAGTTTCACTGGGCAACTGATACCATTCCTTACCTAGGAGTGGCTATCACCTCAGACCCTGCCGACCTTTACCAAGCGAATTTTGCCACTCTGCTACACAGACTCAAAACAGACCTGCAGCACTGGCACTCCCTCACTTTAACGTGGTTTGGACGCTGTAATGCCATCAAGATGACAGCCCTCCCAAGGATACTCTATCTACTGCAGGCCCTTCCCATACACCTTCCACCCTCTTTCTTCAAGCGAACTGATGCACTTTTCCGAGAATTTGTCTGGTCACACAGGCAGCCACGCATCAAATTACAACTACTCTATATGGCAAAACGTAGGGGAGGGGTGGGACTTCCAGACGTGGGGGCATACTACAGGGCTACACATCTCACCAGATTAATAGACTGGTACTGTCATTCAGAGGCCAAACAATGGGTTACTATGGAGATGGAGGACTCAGGTGGTACGGCCAAGAGTTGGCCGTGGCTCTCCACCCCGATCCCGAAGCCCATTGCCGATCACCCAACTCTGGGAAACACATTGAGAGTCGCCAGAGAAACCTTTCGCAAAACCCTGATATCACCCATTCCCTCTCCCATGGTGCCGATTCTAGGCAACCCGGATTTCTTGCCAGGCTGCCAGGGTCCAATTTATAGATCCCTGTCAGAAGGAAATAGATGGCCACACCTGCACGACTTCCTGGATTCCGATGGCCGGCTCAGAGCGGCCACGGGAATGGAGGATCTGGATCCGCCGTTGGACTTCTTGAGCGGTCTCCAACTGCGTAACTTTATACGCCGAAGCGCTCGGATTCTAGGTCCCCCACGCCCACTTACAGAGTTGGAAGGTATCTGTCACCGCAGAGAGCCCGTACGCCACTCTCTATCCTTGATCTACCTTTCTCTGATTGCCCCGGCTGAAGGTTTTGTACCCCCCTTCCTCATTAAGTGGGAGACAGAATTGGGAGCTCATTTTGATGAAGCACAAAGGGAAAAGATTTTACATTTCGCCCAAAAATCTTCTCTGGCCACAAGGGTCCAGGAGACATGCTACAAAATTGTGACCAGATGGTACAGAGTACCATCCACTCTTCACCGGTTCCTCCCGCAGGTCCCAGATCTATGTTGGCGTTGTGGAGCAGGAGAGGGAACAATGCTGCACATTTTCTGGGATTGTCCCAAGATCAAACCTTTCTGGCTAGAGGTGACTGACACGATCGAGCACTTGACGGGTGTCACCCTGGGGGGAGATCCCGGGGCCTGTTTGCTGCACCTCTCTAAAAGCCCAATTAAGAAGTATAAAGCATCCCTCACTATTCAATTACTTAACGTGGCTAAGGCCTGCATCCCTCTATTTTGGAGATCGGAAACCCCACCAACGAAGGTCCAGTGGTATGCCAGGGTTAACGAACTGCGTGACATGGAAGATCTTACGGCCACCCTACATGACAGGGAGGAAACCTTTCGGGAGACTTGGCGTCCCTGGCAACACTTCATCTATTCCGAGGCCTACCTCCGGGAGGTGACTTAGCGTGGACATTCCCCGGTACGGGGGCCCCGCCTGACTGGGGGGCGACACCACCACCTTTTTTCCCTACCCCTTTTCCATGCCTTTCCCCCTCTTTCTTCCCCTTCTACTCCCCCTTTCTTCTCTCTCCTCCCTCGTCCTTCCCCCCTTATTGTTTTCCGAGTCTATACATCTCTCCCTTCCCTCTCCCTCCCTTTCCTCCTGTGTTTTCACACAACCCCCTATACTCTTCCAGCTTAGGGAAGATCTGATCAGATATATTGTATATCATGGACTACATTACATTATGGTAGTTACCCTTTGCCGGACTCTACTGACCGGTAGGGAATATCTCCACTCCTGGTTAGTGAAGAGCTTCTTTCCTAGTTTCTTTGTTTTTTGGTTTACCTTACTATATGTCGATAAAGGACAATCACACGAGTCACCAGTTTATACAAGGCATATCACAGGAATTGCTTGTAAATAGAGTACTAAGATAGTCATTACATTTGACCCTCCCATCCAAACAGGCCCTGCCTTGACCATACAGATTGTTTAATTAAGAAGAATGTATATGTGTTACATCTTTGTCGACAACAGTTTCTGTTAAAGGCTTCTCCTTATTTCTGTTTTACATTATACACAAAATGTCATAGATCTTGATAACGTGTACATCAAACTGTAACTTGCACTATTGAAAATAAAGGAATTTAAAAAAAAACAAAAAAGAAAAACCTGTATGTGGGGGTTGGGGGGAACTGCAATTGACAAAACACAGTTTCCCAACCGACAAAAATCTCTTCCTATCCTTGTTTTTTTTATTCTTTTTATTGTAAGAATATAAAGAGAAATACAAAACAAAGCCTATTGGGCATACCCAGGCTTGAAATTAAACACACACACAAAAAATAAGGCAAAGTGGTTGGTAACCAAGGCTTAAGGGGACTGAAATCAAGGTATCTAGAGAGTGCAAAGTAAAAATCAGGTGGTACTCTCCCAGTATACAGAGCCATATCTAAAAGGTAAACAGAAGCAAAACAGAGCATCCTATGGAGGTGTTGCTGATGATCTGACAGTATCCCTGGACTCTGTCCAAATATCCCATACCTTGGAGAATTTTTTTGGACATCCCCTAGATTCATATGTAAATTTATACAATGGAACCATTTTGTTGACAATATTCTTCCAATAAGCTAAGGTTGGGGGCTGGGTAGATTTCCATTTAAGGAGTATAGAGTTACATGCGTAAAACAGTAAGAGGCCTATCAAAGTTTTCATAGATCTAGAGGTAGCCAGTAAATGGACGAGACCTAAAATGCAAACATCAAAAGATAATAGTACAGCTATTGTGGTGACTAAGCAGATACATCGGGAAATCGCTGCCCAGAATAACTTTATGCCTAGACACTCCCAAAACACATGCAGGAACGTGGCAGGGTCAGCCGTACAGCGCCAACATTGTGAGGAGTGTGATCCATAAATCGTATGTAAGTTTTGAGATGTGAGATAAACTCTATGAAGAATCTTAAATTGGATTAATCTGTCTTTGGCTGATACCAGGCTTTGCATAGGGTAATCCCAAACATCTTCCCAGTCTTTGGAATCTAACTCTGGGACCTCCTCACGCCAGTGCGACAATAACTTGTCGAGGCCAACATGAACAGAGGGTTGAAGAGACTTATATATTGAAGAGAGTGGTTTACCTAGACTATCCTCCCGTAATATAGATTCAATACTGGACAAGGATATGGTTATAGGCCGAATGCCAAATTGCAACTGAAAGGCATGTTGCAACTGAAGGTACCTGAACAGATATTAATTGGGGAGGGTGTAGTTCACTTTAAGGGTGTCGAATGTATGGAGTATGCCCCCTTTACAAATATGGCTAAAATATTTTATCCCTTTAGAAGCCCACACAATAGGCTCAGGAATCAAGAAAAATTGCTTTAGGGAGGGATTATGCCATAGAGGTGTATGTGGTGAAAAGGTAGTAGAGGGCACTGAGTGTTGAAGTTGCCATGCCTTAATGACACCAGTCATAGCTTGAGTGAGTGGGAGCGAGGCTAACCTACCCCTGTATAGTATGTTACGTAGTGCTTCATAAGAGCCGAGCTGCGCAGCCTCAAAGCTCCACGGCAGCATTAGTCTCATCAGCTACCAACCAGTTGTGGGCCTGAGTAAGCAGAGCTGCAAGGTAATATGCAAATAAATTCAGACATGCCAAACCACCCTCAGTCCATAGCCTTTACAAAACTGTCAGCCGAAACCTTGGCCTTTGAGCTCCCCAAAGAAATGAGGTCACTGCGGACTCAAATTGTCTAAAATATTTCCTAGGGATCCACACCAGGGCATGACGAAGGATATACAATATAGAGGGTAGCAACTTCATTTTGATAAGATTAATCCTGACCATGAGTGAGAGGGGGAGGTGGGACCACGCTAATAAATGTTGCTTTGTTAGATTTATTAGCGGCAGTAAATTTAGGGTCACATAGTCGGATGCTTTGGGGGAGATCACTACTCCCAAATATTTGGCAGAAGTGGTCCACTTAAAGGGCAAATAAAGGGTCTGCCCTGGCCTCAGCGTCCCCATCTATGGGCAGGATCAGAGATTTATCCCAGTTGACCTTCAACCCTGTCAAGGGAGAATACAAGGAGAGCAACGCCAGTGCCTTTTTAAGGGAAGGCCCAGGGTCATTCAAAAAGAGGACCATGTCCTCAGCATAAAGCGCAACTTTTTTAGTGATGGTACCTACATGAATGCCTTTAATGAGGGGGGAAATACGTATGGCTTGCGCTATTGGTTCCATCACTAGTGCAAACAGCGCCGGGCACAACGGGCACCCTTGTCTGGTCCCTCTGCCAATGGGAAAAACCTCTAATAACTCACCCCCCAATTTAATTTGTGCCATAGGGGCTTTGTATAGGATATTGATCCAGTTACGAAAATGTAGACCAAAACCCATCACTTCTAACACAGCCAACATGTAGACCCAATCTACCGAATCAAAAGCTTTCTCTGTGTCAAGCATAACCAGAACCCTAGAAGCTGATTCGTCAAGGTGAAGCTGCAAGTGAGTCAGAACTCTGCGTAGGTTAATGTCAGTTGATTTCCCGGGGATAAAGCCAGTTGTATTAATACTATTCAAGGATGATAAGAGTTTGGTCAATCTCGTTGCTAGCACTTTGGTTAGGACTTTAAGATCGTAATTCAAAAGTGAAATTGGCCTATAGGATGCACAATACTTGGGGTCTTTCCCTGGCTTGGGTATGAGTATAATATGTGCCTGATACATAGAAGGGGGAAAGGACTGGGACTCATAGCTCTATGAAAAGACCTTGCATAGCCTGGGAACTAGATGTTCAATTTGTAATTTATACCAATCCCCCGGTAACCCATCAGGCCCGGGAGTTTTATTAGGGGGAGATGAGTTAATTGCTTTTTCTATTTCATAGATAGAAATTTCTGCGTCTAGTGAGGCAGCCTCCTCAACAGACAGGGTGGACAAGGAAAGAGTGCGCAGAGTGTCTAGCAAGGATGAGAGATCTGGAGAAGGGCCCTGGTGATATAAGGATTAGAAAAACTTTGAAACTCACGTAATATCTCTGAGGTGTTGGTTATAGATTCTCCAGCGTCCGAAAGCAGTTCAGGAACAACTGTCAGACGCCAGGTGTCAGCAACAAGGTTTGCCAGCAACCTGCCATTTTTGTCCCCAGACTCAAACAGCCTGCCAGCCTGCAAGGCAGCATCTGCGTGAGTGAGGGAGGTGAAATGAAGTTCCAGGTCCCTACGAGCCTGTGCAAGAGTAATTGTCCCCAATAGGGGAGGAGACTAATTCCAGCAAGGACAACTGTGAATTATATTCGACTCTCGCAGTTTTAATGGCTGAGATAAATTGACCACAAGTAAAAGCTTTAAAAGCATCACGCACCAACCGATGGAATGCAGTGGATTCATTCACCCCCCAGTAGTGAGGACCCGAGTCCTGCAGCAGCTTCTGTACCCTCTCATTATGAACCTATTTAGATTGCAGGCGCCAGATGCCTGGAGATCTACCCACTCCTACCTGCACAGTAATTTCCATCGGGGAATGGACCGAAAAGTGTCGAACCAAACGCCAAATCAATGCGGGAGCCAGATTAATGAGAGTAAAAATGGTCTAGAGAGAATTTATATCTCCAGATCTCTGTCAAGTCAAAGGTGTGAGCCCAGGACTTCAAGGTCCAGACTGGACGCTCGCTGGGGATTGGAGGACTCCAAATCAGCCTGCAAGGCAGTATAGTAAGTTGTAATAGTGCCAATTTCTCCTGGATGGTGTACAGTATGCCAGGAGAAAAGGGCGGGGGATATAAACATTGACAAATGCATATTTCACAGTACCAATTTCCAGAACTAAAATGATGTATCTGCCTCCCGGATCTAAACATACGTATATGACCTTGTAAGCAAGAGATTTATGTAGAAGAATGGCGACCCCCCTGGCATAACTAGAATAAGTGGCGTGAAATGCTTGTTGCACCCATGCTCTGTTGAGGGATAGAATTTTATTCCCCAGGAGATGAGTCTCCTGTGAGAAGAGAATATGTGGTTTGTGAGATTTGAGGAATTTGAACATCAGGGCTCTTTTAAATGTATTATTGAGACCCCTTATGTTACAAGAATTTAATTTTAACTCTATGGGGTTATTATATTAGGTATGCAGATGAGCACAGGGTTCAAATAGGTATAGGAGGGGCACCGATACCAACCCGAAGGAAGGAAAGGGGACCCACCCTCTCGATGAGGACACTCCAGCAGATGAGGAAAAACGTTAAGCAAGGCAATTGGTGGGGGCGTGTCCAAGATGGCGCTGGGAGCGGACGTGTAGTACCAGAGCTCCCACTCCGGACTTATATCCTTCTAAAATCCTGGTGTGGATTTTGCACCTACCTCCCTGCCAAATACACTGAGGACCCCCCTGTGACTCAGGGAATGCGCAGATATAAAAAGGGGGCACAGAAACCGCGAGTTCCTGAGAATACACGAACACCGCCGAAGCTCGGGCCTTCTCTTCCTAAGGCTCGCCAAATGGAGACGCAGACATCTACTCTGCCGGATGGCGCGATCCAGGCTGGATCACAGGCGTTTGAGGCCCTGATGCATGCTATCTCCACATGCCAGGCCACTCTCACCATCAAGATTGACCATGTCCAGGAGGAGACTGCCCTCATTCGCCGAGACATGGATCGCTTCAGGGAGCGAGTGGGGGAGGTGGAATGGCGGATCTCCTCCACAGAGGATGTGCAGAGGGAACACCATGAGGACATACAGATTCTGAAAACGAGGGTGAGAGCACTTGAATTCAGGGCCGAGGACGCTGAGAACCGGAATCGGAGGAATAATCTCCGGGTTCTCGGCCTCCCAGAGGGTGCAGAGGGAACAGATCCGGTCGGATTTATGGAAAAACTGCTGCCAACTCTTCTCCCGAAAGCACAATTTTCCCCGCACTTCTCCATCGAACGCGCCCATTGAATGCCTGCCAGCAGAGGCCCACAGGGAGCGCCGCCGTGCACCTTCATTTTCAAACTCCTGCATT
The DNA here is from genome assembly GCF_042186555.1 of Aquarana catesbeiana. Lineage (NCBI taxonomy): Eukaryota > Metazoa > Chordata > Amphibia > Anura > Ranidae > Aquarana > Aquarana catesbeiana. Next base: position 32,900,108 of record NC_133327.1, read on the forward strand.
ATAGAGACAGGGATACCGTGCTCCGCTCTGCCCGATTGCAAGGAGAACTCCACTATGAAAACACGAAAATTCTCATCTTTCCAGACTACTCTGTAGAGACACAGAGACAGCGGAAGTCTTTTGATCATGTTCGTGCCATGCTGAGAGAGAAAGGGATCAAGTACAGCATGCTCTTCCCAGCCAAACTGAGGGTACAGGACGGCGAAAAAGTGCAATTCTTCACCTCTCCCAGAGAAGCGGCTGCATGGGCTGACACTATTCGAAGGTGACTTTCCCCTAAGAAATTGTGAGTACACTGCTGGAGAATATGCAGGAGATTTGTTCGTAGAGAGGATGGATTGATCCTGGGCGCCTATGTGGACCCCCCATTACAGCATCAAGGATAACCAAGGGTTATTTGTTCAGCACTCCCTTTGGGGTTATGACTTTAGACCTAGCCCACACTCCCCCCCTCAAGTACATCTCTAGTGGTACTCTGATATTTTCAAGCTTCAGCGTGGAGTGAGAAGAGATGGTCGATGTGAAGCTCTGAACTTTTCCTCCTATATAGATCCCCTTCATTAGGGCTGTCTACTGCTGGAGAAAAGATGGGAACCTTTATTAATGCTGGGATGTCACTATAGAGGCAGATATGGCGATTCATCCTCCTTGGGACACGATAGGGCCCGAACAGCTACCTCCCTTTTGTTTCCCTCCTCCCCCCTTCTTCCCCCTCCTTCCCCTGCTGTTTTTTCCAGCAAGCCTCGATCCCGGCTGGGGTCGGGGATACTCAGCAACTACCATAAGCTTTGTGCCCCCGGGGCTCTGGGTGATCCATACCACCTCCTCCTTGCCGGAACTTAAAGTACACTTGATTTTCTTTTTGTTTTTTTGACTCTCAGAGGTTGGTTGCCTCTAATTCACTGCCTCCATGATCAGCCTTTGGGCTGTAGCAAGTTTGGGGATACAGACCTGCCTCCATGTTTGGGGGTCAGGTGGGGTGGGGGGGGATTGGGGATGTTGAGCCGTGTTTTTGGCTCCCAGTTTTTTGTTTTATATTATTTGACAGTACTGTGTTTGCTCTTTATACTGGATCTGATGTCAGGCTCTGGTTCACTTCGGGCGTGCCTTTTGATGGCCTGCGGTGCACCAGGATTTGCATGTAACGTGTATCCTGTTTTTTTAGTGATTGAAATGTATACATGACTAACCTTGATATCCTCTCCTGGAACACACGGGGTTTAAACTCTCCACTGAAGCGCTCCTTAATGTTTCAATTTATTAAAAAGAATAATCCCCATATTTGTGTGTTCCAGGAGACACATCTGATTGGTAGCAAAACCCTTAGTCTAAAGAGACCTTGGGTAGGTCACCACTATCACTCTACTTACTCCAACTTTGCCAGAGGGGTTAGCATTTTGGTCCTAAAAACTCTCCCTTTTAAACTCCTTGATTTAATTTTGGATCCTGATGGGAGATATGTACTAATACATGCTCTGATATATGACTTGCCATGGGTGCCATGGGCGTGTATCTGCCCCCCCCAGCCTCCTATAGGATCCTCAATTTAATCTCAGGTGGGCTGGCTCGGTTCCCCCCGGATAATGTTGTGTTGATGGGAGACTTTAACCTGGTTCCGGACTCGGGGTTGGACAGGAGCTCAGTGGGAGGTACTACTCGCCATGATATGGCGGATTGGGCTGACACATATGGTCTGGTGGATGTATGGAGATGGAAAAACCCTCAAACCAAGGCTTTTACGTGCCACTCAGCCACGCATAGATCATTCTCTCGTATAGACCTGGCCTATGTGGCGGCCCCTGTCCTTCCCAGAGTTCAGAACATCAGCATACTTCCACGGGGGATCTCGGAACACGCCCCGCTGTTGCTATCCCTGGAATTGACGACAACTCTGTCGGATAGACTCTGGAGGTTGTCCAGATTCTGGATATCCGATGCAGATGTGGACTCTCAGTTTCGGGAATCGGTGCAGCAATTCTGGCAAGACAACCCGGGTACTGCCCCTGATAACACTGTTTGGGAGGCCTTTAAGGCCTCATCAAGGGGACATTACCAATGTATTATTGCTAAAGTAAGGAGATTACATAGGGCAGAACTTACTAGACTTGAGGCTGAGGCGATTAGACAAGAGGCTTTATATGTCCGGTCTCGAGACCCACGAGATTATACAACACTCCAATCCCTTATCCAGCAAACCTTACTGGTACAGACCTCCCTGACACAAAAAAAGCTATTATACCAATCCCAACGCATATTTGAGCAGGGAGAGAAGACAGGTCGTCTTTTGGCCTCGCTGTCCAGGGAACAATCCGGGGTGACGGCAATCGCGCAGATTAGGGACCAGGATGGGACACTTCATTCCTCCCCAGCAGAAATTAACAGATGCTTTACCAATTACTATCAGCAATTATATAGCACACGAGTTATATATGACCAACACGCTCTTACTGACTACTTGGGGGAAATTGACATCCCAGTCCTTACACCCACCGCAGCAAATAATCTAGACGCTCCCATTCAACTAGAGGAGATACAAAAAGCCCTCAAAATGATGCAGACAGGAAAGACACCGGGTCCAGACGGCTTCCCAGTAGAGTTCTATAAGATTTACATGGAAGAACTAGCCCCTAGATTGCAGAAGGTCTTTGGATCAGCTTTAAAAACTGGGGCCCTCCCGGCCTCAATGAGTGAAGCGGTTATAGTACTTATCCCGAAGCCGGGGAAGGACCCTACCCTCTGCGCATCTTACCGCCCTATTTCTCTCCTAAATGTTAACGCAAAGGTTCTAGCCAAAATCCTTGCCAAAGTTTAAGTAAAGTTATCACAGCCCTGACTCATCCGGACCAAACGGGGTTCATGCCCGGAAGAGGTACTGACATAAATATCCGTAGATTGCACACTCATATTGCGGTGGCTGACCCGGGGAGCCCTGGAGTGGTAGCCTCACTCGACGCAGAGAAAGCTTTTGACTCGGTCGAGTGGGGCTACCTGTGGAGGGTCCTTTCTAGATTTGGCTTTGGTCCAATCTTTCTCTCATGGATTCAGATGTTGTATGCACACCCAAGAGCTCGCATACGCACGGGGAGTAATCTGTCGGAGCCCTTTCTCTTAGAGCGGGGGACTCGGCAGGGATGTCCGCTGTCCCCGGCATTGTTTGCTTTGGCCCTTGAGCCGCTGGCGGCTCATATTGGAAGTGACCGAGCTATTAGAGGTATTAAAGTAGGCCCGCTAGAGGAGAAATTGTCCCTCTATGCCGATGATTCCCTCCTTTATTTAGCTGATGCCTCCGGGTCCCTGAGGGCTGCCTTGTCTCAGTTTGATACCTTCAGCCGTTTTTCAGGAGTCCGTATCAACTGGGACAAATCGGTCCTCTTTCCACTTCACCCATCTCTGCCTCGCATCAATACTCTAACCCCTCTTCGATGGGTTGAAGAGTGCACATATTTGGGCGTCAAAGTGGCCTTGTCCTTAGATAGATACCTGGACTGCAATATTCTTCCAGTGTTGGACAAACTTACCAAACATTGCACCACTTGGCGCAAGCTCCCACTTACGCCGGTGGGCAGAGGGAATCTAATTAAAATGGTGTATTTGCCCAAATTGTTATATTTCTTCCGCCACACTCCTATCCATGTACTTATTCCGGAGGCTGGACGGCATTGTGAGTGACTTTGTCTGGGCAGGTAAGCCTCCCATAGTGGCCAGACGGACCCTTTGTCTTCCCCTGTCTGGGGGTGGCCTGGCCCTCCCGAACTTCCTTATATATTATTGGGCGGCGGTTTTGGTTACCGTTCGCTGGTGGTTTTCCCAGCCTAGACAAAACCCAGCGGTTACCCTGGAAGCTGCAATCCTTGGTTCATATGCGGCCCTTTCTAATCTGGTCTTCAGGGGGTGTAAGGCACATCCGGCTGTTACGATACCTATGAAGACCACGATACGGGTTTGGCAATGTTCCCGGGCGGCTCATCGTGACCCCAAGGAGGTCTCCCCTCATACACCCCTATGGGGCAATCCCCTTCTTCCCCATTTGAATACAATACCGGACCCGGCGGCATGGGCAATGAGGGGTATTGTTACCCTCAAGCAAGTAATGCCAAATGGCAAGATCCTAACATTTCTAGAACTAAAACAAGCATTTAAACTTCCTCGCTCCTTCCAATTTCGTGATTGGCAGCTCCGACATGCCCTTTCCTCCCAATTCCCTAGCCCAATCACTTTGAATTCTGATTCTATTGAGAGACTTCTTACATCGGAGTTACTGCTCAAACCACTTTCCACCCTCTACATGTATCTCACAGTGGCCCATGACACGGACACCTCACATATGCTGGCCAAATGGAGGGTAGATATTCCCAATCTAGATGAAGACATATGGGAAGAATGTGTTTCTACATTTATTCCTTCTATGATAGCTTCTAGAGATCGTTTTGTGCAATTAAAATTTCTACATAGGGCATACTATACCCCACAAAGGTTGGCCAATATATACCCCTCTCTCAGCCCACTGTGTACAAGATGCTCCACTGAGCGAGGCTCCTTCTTCCATATGGTCTGGACCTGTTACAAGATCCAGCCATACTGGAGAGGGGTAGCAGAGATACTAACAGAAGTTTGTGGCACCACGCTGACACTGGACCCTCTTGTCTTTTTGCTCAGCTATCTTGGGGATGTAGAAGGTGATCGCTATACCAAATTATGCTTGACTTTTGCCATCTATTATGCTAGAAGAGAAATCCTGTTGAGATGGAAGGGTACAGAGAGCTCCCTACAGTTGCCTCATGGCGAAGTGCAATTAATAAAGTCCTTCCATTGTACAAGATTACATATGAAAGTAGGAACTGCCCGGCGAAATTTGAAAAAATATGGGCACAATGGTCTGATGGCTAAACTAGTCAATTCCTATCATATGCAATTGTTACTGTGCTGCATATATAGGCCAATGGAGAGCTGGGAGTAGGCGCGGGGCGTCCTCTGGTCTGTCTCCCCCCCCCCTCCCCCCCCCCCTTTTCTCCTCCCCTCCCCTCCTCTCTGCATCCCCTTCCTTCCCTCCTCCCCGTTCTCTCCTCCCCCCCCACCTGAAATAATTTACTTCCCTCTATATTTCTAGTAGGAGAATGCTAGGAACAACCTAGGACTACCTTTGTTTGCATAAATTGCACGCACCCCTCTTTTTGTACTGAACCATTTGATATTTGTAGTAAAATAGACATATCCTTTACTACAGACTGCTCTTCACTTTTGGGAACCCTGACTCCCCGAATGCCTGGCAATAGATAAGTTCCACTAAGATATGATCTGATAGCAAATACTGTACTGTTTATGTTCACGTTGTTTTGTATCTTATGATTTTTTAAAAATAAATAAAAACTCTTACTGTCAAAAAAAGGAAGGCAATTGGTTACCAAAGAACATAAACATAGTGAACATTGTAAACATAACAAACTCCCTACCGACCAACGACCCCAACAACTATGCCAGTCAGTTTGATACCCAGAACTAACTAAACGTCAGTCTTCCTTGAAGAAGTCCCATAGTGTGGCAGTGGTAAAGCTGCTGAAGCCTCTTCAGGAAGGCAAAACCTGAGGGGTTAGGTGCGTAACTTAATAGCGGTCTAGAGAGGTGGCTCCGGTAAAAAAGGAACCAAAAAAGGGAGAATAACATAACTAGGATTATAATGACTGCTTACTTCCAGTAACTCAGTGAAGGGACAGCTGGAGTGTCATTATGAGAGTAACAAGGATTCAGCCAGGAACAGGATGGGTGTAAGGCGATCAGCTAACTTGGGACTAGGAGATGGATACAGAACAGCCAAAATAATCAATCTTTAACGTAGATGCCAGTCCTAGAGCAACTCTTAAAAGTGACTCATAGAGTTGAACAAGTGTAGCTTGCTCATTCCAAGGTATTCAGCCAGTCATCCGCGTCGGCAGGGGAGTCAAAAAAACGAACCGAGCCATTATGTGGGACCCTGAGACAGCTAGGATACATCATGCTGTATTTAATGTTCTTTTCTCCTAGGCGTTTATGGACCTCGTTAAAGGTTTTCCGCTTACGTTACGGCTCGGCTGAAAAGTCTGGAAACAGTAGGAAGGAGGAGCCGCCATACGGAAGTGTGAGGTGTCTACAAGCCTCGGAGAGAATCCTGTCACGATCTGTAGTTAAGAAAATGAACAAGGAAGGGTCGGGGATCTGCTCCAGGGATATTGCGACCCGTGGGTACACGGTGGGCACGCTCAACAATGTAGGTTGGGGATACATCAGCAAAACCTAGCAAGTTCTTAAAGAACCCCTCCGCAAATTCAGCCAGCCGATTGCCCTCCTCACCTTCCAGGAGACCTAGGACATGGACATTATTGCGCCTCGCCCTGTTTTCTGCGTCATCTGGTTTAGTGACAAGCATTTGTATTGTGCGTTGTAAGTCAGCTATTGTATTGGTGTGAGTTGCCGTGAGGTCCTCAGTGGCGGATATTCTTGATTCTGATTCAGTCAGCAACCCCTGATTTTATCCAGATTGTTTCTTATCAGATTACATTCTTCTGTAAGACGATCTATTCTTGCAAGCATGGATGTTTTGCTGTTTTCAATGGCAGCCAGGATCACAGCGGTACCATCTTGAGTGGAGGGGCAGGAGGAACTGTGTTCAGGGATGTCCCAGACTCCATAGCTAGCTCAGATAGTAGGGCCTGCAGCCTCCCTACAAGAGAGGTGTCCTGTTGCGGAACTGGGACAGGAGGTGGGCGGCTTGGCGTGGTTTCATTTGCACCCTTGTTTTTAGGGCCCATTAGGTTGGAGGGAAGAGTAGTAACTCCACTGAGCTGGGGTTGTTCACCCCACACCACAACACCTATTACTGTCCCCTTGCAGGGGGTGGCTCTAGGATAGGAAGTACTGTTGGGGATAAGTCAGTAAGCCATTCATATCAAGGGTCCAGGGGTGTCACTCCGCACACACAGCAGCCAGGGTGGCCTGTCACTCCTAGAATGTCAGCAGACACTTACCAGGCCACAGGATAGGAAGATGAGGTAGGGGCCAGAGAAATTATGGCCTCGGGGCCGCGGGAACCATCCGCCCCCACTGCCACCCCCCAATCCAGCCAGGTCCTAAGGGAAGCAGGAGCAGTAGGAGGGAGTTAGGAGCACACCACAGCACTGTTGGTGTATGGGAATCTGGCCTCCTAGACAAGATGGAAGCGGATTGCGGGAACACTGAAGGCCGCAGCCTCCGCGCCAGCTGCTCCATGCACGGATCCCCAGCTGCAGCAGGACTGGAGTATGAAGCGACCTGCCCAGCAACAGTTAGAAGGAGGCCCACCGTGGCTTTAGATGGGCCCTGTGCAGTCCGGATAGCGAGTGCTGCAGACTAAGCCGCAAACCGAGCTGCTCGCCTGAGGGGCCAGCTGACCAGGAAATAGCCCCCGGGGAGGATGCTCAGCAGCAGGCTGGAAAAGATGAGCTGTGTGGTGGCCTCTCTGGGCATGTAGGCATTCGGATGGAGAAGGAGTTTAGATAAGATTCTCCGGATCTCCTCTTGAGACGTCTGCCGCGGCTCACATCTGGTCACGCCACTTCTTCCTATCCTTGTTTATACACTTTTCCTATCCTTTCCCTGAAACAGCTTTCAATTCATGCACACTATGACTACCCTTTGCCCAGCTGGGTTGTCTGTCTAATGCAAAAGTCCCTTTATTGGCCCACTAAGCCTGCTAGTCATAGCTCATTATTAAAAAAAAAAAAAAAGACAAAAATGTTCCAGGACCAAGCCACATCCCTGTCTAAAGTAAAGCAATACTGGATTAGTTGTGCCAAATACAAGTATTTCTAGTGTGGGAATAAGATTTCTATGTTATATTTATACCTTACCACGCATTTAAATCTTTAGCGCTTTTCACAGTCTTCTTAAGGCAACTAATGTCATCTCTAAAATCGTCATTTAGAAATTCTAGAGAAGGAAGTAAAATGGAAAATGATTAAGGAGAAAATTTAGTTTACTTTAAAGCAGCTTTTTCTCTTGGTTAAAAAATTTAAAATGTCAGGACCTATAAAAAGCACCCAACTGTTCCAACCACCATTCCTCCAATTCTGGCTCTATTCAGGAGCTACAGCTGTTTATTCTTCCAGGAGTTTGAGATGCTTCCCTAAACACAGAGTATGGCTCCTTCTGCTGACCGCTATATCTGGGCTGTGTCCTGTAGAGATGTAAGGACCAGCAGAAGGAACCACAGAGTGCAGTTGGGGGACCTGGAAGAGAGTAATATGAGGAGATCATTGCTCTACAGAAAGTGAAGATCAGAGGAAGGGGCAGTAACCATTGTTCTGGAAGATAGTGAAGATCAGAGGAAGGGGCAGTGACTAATGTTCTGGAAGATAGTGAAGATCAGAGGATAGGGGGAATGATCATTGTTCTGGAAGATAGTGAATATCAGAGGAAGGGGCAGTGACCATTGTTCTGAAGGATAATGAAGATCAGAGAATGGGGCAGTGATCATTGTTCTGGAAGATAGTGAAGATCAGAGGAAGGGGGTGTGACCATTGTTCTGGAAGATAGTGAAGATCAGAGGATAGGGGGAATAATCATTGTTCTGGAAGATAGTGAATATCAGAGGAAGGGGCAGTGACCATTGTTCTGAAGGATAATGAAGATCAGAGGATGGGGCAGTGATCATTGTTCTGGAAGATAGTGAAGATCGGAGGAAGGGGCAGTGACCATTGTTCTAAAATATAGTGAAGATCGAAGGTAAGGGCAGTGACCATTGTTCTGGAAGATAGTGAAGATCGGAGGGAGGGGCAGTGACCAGTGTTCTGGAAGATAGTGAAGATCAGAGGAAGGGGCAGTGACTATAGTTCTGGAAGATAGTGAAGAGCAGAGGAAGAGGCAGTGACCATTTTTTTCCAGAAGATAGTGAAGATCGGAGGAAGGGGCAGTGATCATTGTTCTGGATGATAGTGAAGATTGGAGGAAGGGGCAGGGACCATTGCTCTGGAAGATAGTGACGATCAGAGGAAAGGACAGTGACCATTGTTCTTGAAGATAGTGAAGGTCGGAGGAGGGGGCAGTGACCATTGTTCTGAAAGATATTGAAGATTGGAGGAAGGGGCAGTGACCATTGTTCTGGAAAATAGTGAAGATCATAGGAAGGGGCAGTGACCATTTTTCTGGAAATTGGTGAAGATCAGAGGAAGGGGCAATGATCATGGTGCTAGGAAGATAGTGAAGATCAAAGGAAGGGGCGGCGACAATTTTTTCTGGAAGATAGTAAAGATTGGAGGAAGGGGCAATGACCATTGTTCTGGAAGATAGTGAAGATCAGAGGAAGGGGAAGTGACCATTGTTCTGGAAGATAGTGAAGCTCGGAGGAATGGTCAGTGACCATTACTCTGTAAGAAAGTGAAGATCAAGAGAAGGGGGAGTCACCATTGCTGTGCAAGATAGTGAAAATTGGAGGAAGGAGCAGTGGAACAGGTTAGAACAAGACAACAAGAGCTACAGCTGTCTATTCTTCCAGGAGTTTTAGATGCTTCCTCAAACCTGGACTATGGCTCCTTCTGCTGACAGCTACATCTGGGCTGTGTCCTGTAGAGATGTAATAGCCAGCAGGAAGAATCAAAGAGTGCAGTTGGGGGATCTGAAAGTGAGAAATGTGAGAAGACTGGTGTTCTACAGAAAGTGAAGATTGGAGGAAGGGGCAGTCACTGTTACTCTGCAAGATGGTGAAGATTGGAGGAAGGAGCAGTAGAACAGGTGAGAGGAAGACCCTTCTTTTGCATGTCTTGGTTATTTCCGTTTATTTTTAACAGCAAGCAATACTTTAAGGATTTTCCTAGAAAAACAAATAAAGCAAAACTAACACAACTACAATATTGATATTTATGGTTTTATCTATATAGTGGTATAGAGAGCTATAATTTGAATTACACACCAAAGGACAATATTGTTATTGGTTAAAGAGTTGTGGGCCTTGAGTCCAGTCAGTTATGCCCATGTGATGTCCTCTATCAAGGAACTGATCTAATACTGTAAGTTTTGATATTTTAATTTCCATGCAGCTCTGGAGAATGGAAACCGGAATGTAACAGGATACAGGTAAAAGAACCAAAAATAGTCACTTACTACAACAAGGAAAGATGCTCATATATAAGATGCTATAATTTAAATAACACATCAAAGGGCAATGATGTTATTGGTTTAAGGAGTTTTGCGCCATAAGTCTAGTCAGTTGTGCCCCATAAGATATCCTCTATCAAGGAATTGATGAATGCTCTCCCCAGCTCCGGACAATGGAAACTGGAATGCAACAGGATACAAGAAATAAACACAAAAAGTATTCACTTACTGGAACATTGAGTTTTGCAAACATTTTTAGAAGGAGCCTTTCCATCCTTACAATGTTGCCCACTGTTAAGCTGGCATAAGCCAAAGCCATGGCCTTTCTTGAGTTTCTTTTTTAACTTGAAATTGTAGTTGCTTGAATGTCTAAATAAACACATCCCTTCCAAAATAAAAAAAGAATAAGAAAAGTAAAAATAAGTACCATACTGTACATTACCATAAAATCAGTGTACCAAACCACCCATCAAACCATGTATCTACCTATGCATCCATACTTTCTTCCTTATCTTGATTCATCCACCCATCCTCAACATACAATACTGGTTTGTTTCTTGCTTCTGACTAGGGATGAGCAAATTTGAGAACTTTGTTTTTTTTGCAAAATTTCACCATTGTGGCAAAATGTACTGGAGTCAACAGAAAGAAAATTGTTGTGGTTTCTGGTGGGTTTTAATGGTGGAACGAGCATTGAATGTATCAGAAGCTCCTTTCAACTATCTTGCATCTGTTTCGTGCCAACAAAGTCTCATTATTAGACTAATTGCATGATGTTTTACAGATAAAAAGATAACAAAAAAGTAAAAATAAAAATGTAAAGCTACAGTACACAAATAATTACACAAAAAGACACAAATACAAAGAACACTAAGGGCCCTATTTATAAAATAAAATGCCTCACCAGTTGGCACAAATAATTTCCTTAATATGTGTATTTCCTATGATCGTCAGATCAACCTGGTCATATTGCGGTATATTCCTGATTGGGGTATTTCCAAAATATACCTATATTAGACACATTATAGGGATTATTTTTGATGGGTGTGTGAATGCAAAGGCATTAGCACACTTTTTTTTTTTTTGTAATAAATAGAACCCTTAATTAAATAAACAAAACTACTGTAAATACAACATTGTACATCCCCACCTAAACAGTCTGAGTGAAATTGGGAGTTTCTGCTATAAGTCAATTTCACCGATAGTAAGTCAATTTCACCAAAAGCACTGCTCATCCCCACTACTGACCTGGGTTTTGTCAATGAAGTTGGAAGGCAAAGTTTGATTACTAAATTGGAGCATATGAACTTTTCCTACTGCTCAGTTGCTTTGCATTTGCTTTGCAATGTTCTATTCTACTGTGATAGAACTGTTTTTTTTTCTTACTTACAATTCATTGTGGATACAAGTCAGAAGCAGGTCAGGAACAAATCAAAAGCAAATCAAAAGAAAGTCAGAAGCAACTATAGTGCCAATTTTATCTGTTGGGATAATTATATTCTGAACAATAATTTTTTTCCCCTGAGGTTGTTTAATAAGGAAGGTCTAAGGAGGTTAGTGCATGCCCATGGATGCCCAATTGCTTCATGACTCAACACTATCAGCTGGACTCGGCAAAGATCCGGTTATGATTATAGAAGGGTTGCTTGCTAATTTCTAATTTTTTTACAGATGAATGTCAGAAAAAAGGGGAAGCACAGCTTTTTTCATGAACACATTGGGCCTGATTTACTAAAACTGGAGAGTGCAAAATCTGGTGCAAGTCTGCATAAAAAAACTAATCAGATTCCAGATTTTTTGCCAAAGCTTAAAGTCTTTGTAAAGTCACTGCCATTAACAAAGGTGATTCCCCATGTGTCGTCAGCTGGCCAGCAGAGGGGAATCTCGGCCCCTCCCACTTCTCTTCATAGATCGGTGCCGCCCAGCACAGAGGAATCACGTGACCGCACAGCTGCAGTGTGACAAGATAATAGGCCTGGAATGGGATGCCCAGCATCTAGAGGAGGGCCTACATGACTGGGTGTGCAGAATAGGCTGTAGCTAGGCAGATTAGTAAGGGGTTTTAAAGTGAGTAATAGTCCTACCCAATTGGAAGTGAGCAGGTTGGGATAGGGTGTGGGAAGGTGGGGCAGGGTGGGGTCAATGGTGGTCTAGGCAGAAGGGGTGGTTGACCGAGGGTCAGTTGGAGCTTGGCAGATGAGGAGAAACTTTTTCCTCCCTCCCCTAAGTTTAATGTTGTTCATTCACCCTTCTTTTTGGTGGCCTTTCCAGTTGCAGTTTAGAGATAGGTGGTACGTTAATTTGCGAGGGGGTCTGATGGAGTCATAGCAGTGTACAGGGGTCTCGGGCTTTTGAAGGTGGGCATGGTCAAAATTGTCTATGGAGAATGATGGGTGGGGCCCATCTTTGGTATGGGTACCTTCCCAAATAAGTGACGTCAGTAAGGAGATATCGGTATTGGGGCTGTATCAGGTGGTAATGTGGTAACTAATTGTCCCCGAGTCGGTGTATTTGCAGCTGAGGGGCCGTGGTATGGAATTGGTGCTTGATACAGCCCAGTCAGTAGACCATGCTTGCCTCCAAATACATGGACTTAAGATAGTCAGTTAGTGTACATTAGTGGGGTAAAGTTTTATCTTCATGAATATGATAAAAAGATGTATTGTTAATTGTGTTTTGTTAATAAAAGGCTGCTATGGCCATTTAAATCTCTTAAAATAGAAAAAAACAGTGCTGCGCAAATAAAGTGTCCTTAAAATAGTATATCAAAATAAAACAGATGAAGACAGGAGATGAGACCACCAGTGGACATTCAGGATGACAGGGGATGAATCTATAGTGACTATGATCCCTTCACCGCACATGGATGGCCCCTGACCTGAAACAGGTCATACAGCATAAACACCATACAAAGGGTAAACTGATCCAGGTGGTGGTGACTTCGTTTTCAAACTCCAACACTCATCAGATTTGTATATGCAAATAAAAAATAGGCAATATAGTGCTCTCTGTACGTACTTTTATTCAAAAAAAGGGGTAAAATCATGCACTTACAGAAACTGGCACTCAGGTCCGAGTGCCGGCTAGACGGCGTGTAATCGTAGTACACAGACTGACAGCCGCGGGTGACGTCATACGCTCCTGGCCCCCGTACGCGTTACGTCCATGGGCGGGACTTCATCAGCGTGGGGCGGGATATGCAAAGACGGCCCGCATTGTTTATATCTAGTGCCATAGTAACAGTAATGCGCCAATCACAGTACTGGTGCAGTAATCCCGGGAGACATGAACCAGCACGTCACTCCAGCTTCACCTGAACACGTGATCGGCACCCAAATTAAACGCTCAGCCTCACAAGGAATGAAGAACAAATTGGTACGAAGTACCTATATGTAATTCCTCAAATAAAAAGTTTTAATAACCGCTCATGAGACTTAGAAGGGAAAAGGCTTAAGAGCGACTCAGGGACATATAAGTTCTCATAAAAAGAGGCTGGCTTATTACTCATTTCAGATAGGGGAAAATTAGCAGTTCCACTGCTAAAATCACATAGAATGGCATAAAGAAAAAACGCATAAAAAATACTAAAAATTGACAGTCAGGCCGCGGACATCACCTGGGTATGATCACATACACATAATCAATTGCACACAGTAACATTGTTGCAAAACAAAATAAACAACATAAATATAATACATAAAAATCATCTATTAGAAATAAAACAATTTAAATCGAAATCAACGTTCATTCCAGCTGGAGATAGGACCTTGGTCTCGTAAATCCAGAAGGATTCTCTACTGCTAAGTTGTCTGATATAATGGCCACCTCTCCAGTGGCGGGGAACTTTTTCTATCCCCCAGAACTTGAGGCATTTGGGGTCCCTATGATGACAAAGGCGAAAATGCCTAGACACACTGTGGGTTTTTACCCCCCATTTGATGTTACTAATGTGTTCGCCAACTCTAACATGCAATGCTCTTGAGGTGTGGCCCACATACTGGAGGCCACAATCGCACTCCAGCATGTAGACCACCCCCACAGACGAACACGTAATTAGACCTTCAATTTGATAACTTCTGTGCGTGACATTTGAAACAAATTCTTTCCGCCTTTTGATATTTTTGCTGGCTTTCCTGCAAGTGGCACATTTGCCACACGCGTAGAAGCCAGACAGAAAACCAAACAACCTATTAGTCCCTATTTTTAAATTTATTCTAAGGTGATAATGTCTTATCTATATAAGGTGGATAAGGTGGTATGGTCACGGCAGCCGGCAAGTCAGCAATACATCAGTCAAGGTATTTATGCTTTTTCATTTTAAACAAACACCTACACTTTTGTTAATGGCAGGCTACCTGCATGGGATATATTGATATGTGCTGCATTATGCAACTGAATAGCGGCGGGAGGGGCGGGGAGGAAGGCGCTCTCATGCTGACAGGGAGGTAGGGGGAGACGAAAGCTGCGGATGACGGAGACATGTAAACTGACCAGGGTAATCGGGGCTCAGCAGCCATGATTTTCACGGTCAGCAGAGGCAGGGGGACACAGGAACTGAAGGGATCACCTAGGTGTATTACAAGATAGGAAGAGAAAATTTTTTTTTTTTTTTTTTTTTAGGGTTCCAAACCCTTTAATTGAACAAGCCGAAGTTGGATGCTGAATGGCTACCATGGACAGCTGCACCAGATTTTTGCACTCCCCAGTTTTAGTAAATCAACCCCATTTTTACTGTAGTATATGTGTTTTATATTTACAAAACCAGTAGTATTATTGCTGTAGTAGCTAAATAATATATTAGCAATAATAATAGTAATAATACTAATAATAATAACGCTAATAATAATAATACTTAATAATAATAGTGATAGTAGTAATAATAATAATGCTGACGTAGTTAAATCAACCCCACTGTCAGTTCATTTTTACTGTAGTATATGTGTTTTATATTTACAAAAGCAGTAGTGTTAATGCTGTAGTAGTTAAAAATGCACTTACTGATACTTAAAACTGTAAAATGTCATTAAAGTATATGTAAACTCTAACAATGAATCTTATTTGTTCTCTTTTGGTGTGGTAAAGGCTAAGGTCACCTTCTACACCTGTTACACCTGTATTTATGTTCCGCATCCTCCTCCTCGCCACCTTCCCTGTGACAATAGCTGCTGATGACACATTTTAAAAAGGCTGTGCTGCAGTGTCTTCTGCCAGATTTGGAGTACTCTGTATACTCTGTATATGCTGTCCGGGTTCTTGTCGGCAGGGTGATGGTGTCACCCGCTACATTATGAAACACTAAGGAAAGATGAGTATGTTACTGAACTTAGTTTCCCCTACAGGTGTTTTTTCCTGTTTTATAAAGTGTTTTAGCAATGGTGGCAGGGGACACTTTAAACAGGTGGACCTTCATTTGTCTCACACACTCCCCCTCCCGGAAACTGCAGCTCACAGTGACAAGGTTTTAAAACAGAAACAATGCTGCCAATCCCGAAAGCAGTGAACAGGACTAGTTGTGGCTAGGTGTTTATTGAAAAACAAGGCTTGTGAATCAGCGGTGACAATGCTTATAGCCATCACACTATAGTGCAAACAGGTACAGCCTACATGGAATGGGCAATGCTGCTCCAAATTCTGGAGCAGTGCAGCATTGTTACCACACCATCACAGAAAGCTGCATGAGGTGGATATCACTATTTGTGGGACTTTGCATGCGAACAAAGAGAAAACTATAACTGCAGGCACATTTATAATTAAGTGCCACGGCACATGTGTTTTACGTTGGGAGGCCATAGTCCATAGGCCATAATTAATATGATGTTTGAGGGAGGGTTAGTTCACTTAAACTTACCCTAAGATGTAAAAACAAGACCTCCTGACCACTGAAAGTGCTAAGTAGCTCTCATTAAGTTTTGCCAATTTAAAAAAAAAAATCTTTCTTCATCTCAACAACTCCAATTTTATTCAAATTGATAATGGGAAAAAAGTGCTGAATCAAACATTTTCCTCCTCTGTCTGTTGTGATAAATAAGATAAGCATAACAGAGGAAAGCAGATATCTATCAATTGTTATGTGTACTTACAGCTAGCAGCACTAATCTTCGCATGTCCAGCCAGTTTTAATTTTTTGACAATGCGCAATATCACACAACGGTCCTCCTCCTTTTGCAGGGGTGTCTGAACATTTGTGACCATTTTTTCGGAGTCACTGTGGTCATGCCGAAATGCAATATGCTGCTTATTCCGTGTGATTGCTTGTTCTGTATAGCTATCCAGATCAGATGATGATAGATCATTGCTGGAGGCCTTTTGAGTCACATGACTATTTGACTGCCTGTGGTCATTTCTTTCATTTGGTGGTTTGCTACTGTTGCTATCGAAGTTGACAGTTGTTGATGCCTCATCTTTGATTGGTTTGAAAACTCCTGCTGCTGGTTCATTGTCTGCTGGACCTGGTGGAACAGTGTTGGAATATTCTTTTAATTCACTGTCTTCTGGACCTGGTGGAGAAGTGCTGGGATTGTATGCGGGCTCACTGTCTCCTGGAACTGTTGGAACAGTGCTGGTATCGTCTGATGACTTATTGTGTCCTGGGCCTAGTGGAACAATGATGGTAGATTTCACTGGCTCACTGTCATCTTTACCTTGGCGAACAATGCTTGCATTGTCTGTAGGCTCACGGTCTCCTGGACCTGGTGGAACAGTCTTGGAATATTCTTTTGAGTCACTGTCTTCTGGAACTGGTGGAGGAGGGCTGGCATTGTATGCTGGCTCACTGTCTCCTGGAACTGTTGGAACAGTGCTGGTATCATCTGATGGCTTATTGTCTCCTGGACCTAGTGGAACAATGCTGGTAGATTTCACTGGCTCACTGTCTCCTTTACCTTGGCGAACAGTGCTTGCATTGTCTGTAGGCCCACTGTTTCCTGATCCTGAACCTGGCGGAACAGTGCTGGTTTTGTCTGCTGGCTCATAGTCTCCTGGACCTGATAGAACAGTGCTGGCATTGTCTGATGGCTCCCTTATTCCTAGACCTGTTGGTACAATGCTGGTAGATTCTACTGGTTCACTGTCTCCTGGAGCTGGGTGACCTTGACCTAGTAGAACAGTCGTTTTAGATTCTGCTGGTTCACTGCCCCCTGGGCCTGGTAGGACAGTGCTCATTTTGTAAGCAGGCTCACTGTCTCCTGGAACTGTTGGAACAGTGCTGGTATCGCCTGATGGCTTATTGTCTCCTGGACCTAGTGGAACAATGCTGGTAGATTTCACTGGCTCACTGTCTCCTTTACCTTGGCGAACAGTGCTTGCATTGTCTGTAGGCCCACTGTTTCCTGATCCTGAACCTGGCGGAACAGTGCTGGTTTTGTCTGCTGGCTCATAGTCTCCTGGACCTGATAGAACAGTGCTGGCATTGTCTGATGGCTCCCTTATTCCTAGACCTGTTGGTACAATGCTGGTAGATTCTACTGGTTCACTGTCTCCTGGAGCTGGGTGACCTTGACCTAGTAGAACAGTCGTTTTAGATTCTGCTGGTTCACTGCCCCCTGGGCCTGGTAGGACAGTGCTCATTTTGTAAGCAGGCTCACTGTCTCCTGGAACTGTTGGAACAGTGCTGGTATCGTCTGATGGCTTATTGTCTCCTGGACCTAGTGGAACAATGCTGGTAGATTTCACTGGCTCACTGTCTCCTTTACCTTGGCGAACAGTGCTTGCATTGTCTGTAGGCCCACTGTTTCCTGATCCTGAACCTGGCGGAACAGTGCTGGTTTTGTCTGCTGGCTCATAGTCTCCTGGACCTGATAGAACAGTGCTGGCATTGTCTGATGGCTCCCTTATTCCTAGACCTGTTGGTACAATGCTGGTAGATTCTACTGGTTCACTGTCTCCTGGAGCTGGGTGACCTTGACCTAGTAGAACAGTCGTTTTAGATTCTGCTGGTTCACTGCCCCCTGGGCCTGGTAGGACAGTGCTCATTTTGTAAGCAGGCTCACTGTCTCCTGGCACTGTTGGAACAGTGCTGGTATTGTCTGATGGCTTATTGTCTCCTGGACCTAGTGGAACAATGCTGGTAGATTTCACTGGCTCACTGTCTCCTTTACCCTGGCGAACAGTGCTTGCATTGTCTGTAGGCCCACTGTTTCCTGATCCTGAACCTGGCGGAACAGTGCTGGTTTTGTCTGCTGGCTCATAGTCTCCTGGACCTGATAGAACAGTGCTGGCATTGTCTGATGGCTCCCTTATTCCTAGACCTGTTGGTACAATGCTGGTAGATTCTACTGGTTCACTGTCTCCTGGAGCTGGGTGACCTTGACCTAGTAGAACAGTCGTTTTAGATTCTGCTGGTTCACTGCCCCCTGGGCCTGGTAGGACAGTGCTCATTTTGTAAGCAGGCTCACTGTCTCCTGGAACTGTTGGAACAGTGCTGGTATCGTCTGATGGCTTATTGTCTCCTGGACCTAGTGGAACAATGCTGGTAGATTTCACTGGCTCACTGTCTCCTTTACCCTGGCGAACAGTGCTTGCATTGTCTGTAGGCCCACTGTTTCCTGATCCTGAACCTGGCGGAACAGTGCTGGTTTTGTCTGCTGGCTCATAGTCTCCTGGACCTGATAGAACAGTGCTGGCATTGTCTGATGGCTCCCTTATTCCTAGACCTGTTGGTACAATGCTGGTAGATTCTACTGGTTTACTGTCTCCTGGAGCTGGGTGACCTTGACCTAGTAGAACAGTCGTTTTAGATTCTGCTGGTTCACTGCCCCCTGGGCCTGGTAGGACAGTGCTCATTTTGTAAGCAGGCTCACTGTCTCCTGGAACTGTTGGAACAGTGCTGGTATCGTCTGATGGCTTATTGTCTCCTGGACCTAGTGGAACAATGCTGGTAGATTTCACTGGCTCACTGTCTCCTTTACCTTGGCGAACAGTGCTTGCATTGTCTGTAGGCCCACTGTTTCCTGATCCTGAACCTGGCGGAACAGTGTTGGTTTTGTCTGCTGGCTCATAGTCTCCTGGACCTGATAGAACAGTGCTGGCATTGTCTGATGGCTCCCTTATTCCTAGATCTGTTGGTACAATGCTGGTAGATTCTACTGGTTTACTGTCTCCTGGAGCTGGGTGACCTTGACCTAGTAGAACAGTCGTTTTAGATTCTGCTGGTTCACTGCCCACTGGGCCTGGTAGGACAGTGCTCATTTTGTAAGCAGGCTCACTGTCTCCTGGACCGGGTAGAACAGTGCTGGTAGAGTTGGATAATTCATTGTTTTCTTCTGTAAACAATTTGTCATTTTCTGTGACATATTTCTCTGTTGTGTTATTGCTGTCTACGATCGTTTCATCACTGTCTTCACTGGTCGGACGTTGGTGGAAAGTCACATATTCTGCTTGTTTAGTTTTGTTAATAGTGCCATTGCCTGCACCTTGTGGAAACGTATTACTCACAAAGCCCACTGTCTCATTACTTTCTGAATCTTTTGGATCCTTGACATAACTCCCAGAAATGTTTTTAGCACTGTTACTTGCAACTGTTGCAATTAGGTCATCCTGCATTGTCACCAGTTCTTCTGGTGCACTTTTATTGGAGGGAAGAGTGCTGTAACTCTCTGTGATGAGTTGTATATGTTCTTTGTTTTTTGGAGTTGAGGTACCAGGACTTTCAGTACTTTTCTGTAAATTACTGTCATTTTTGGGTTGTGTCATAGTGGTATAATCTTTGTTGGTGTTTACTCCTGTAGCGGTTGGTACATAGCTGTACGTAACTGTTTGTATATTTTCATGAATCAAACAAATTAGTATAAGAAAATGGCTGTTCATTTTGGTATCTTAGATACCTGTTAAGAAACATAAAATAAAAGTTTAATGTCTACATGTAAAAAAAATGAAAATGACATATTAACTAAATCAGTAAAGCTATTTTTTCTGCAAATATAATTCCAGACCTTTTTTGAGGCCTTGCTGCTGTGCAAACCAAATTGCAGTTAAAAGCTACATCCAGACAGCTTCAAGGACCAGTTCCCTTTAAAAGTATGTAAAATCATCAGACATCCCAGTCTAAAATATAAAAACTTAAATGCTACTCATTAATGGGGTACCTGAGCCTGGGATGGTGCACACCGTCAACCTTTAACTCACCTTTCACATCAGAGGTCCCCCTTCACATCAGAGTTCCCCTTTCATTTCAGAGGCCTCCATCATGTCGGATGTCACCCTACACATCAAAATCCCCCAATGACATCAAAGTCTCCCCTATACTTAAAAGACCCCCCATCACATAGCCAAAGTTACCTCATGACACCAGACCCCCCCCCCATAAATGAGAGGCCCACATCACATGAAAGTACCCCCTTTACATAAGAGTCTCCTCGTCACATCAGTGTCCCCCCATGCATCAAACAGTCCTCTCATCCATCTTTGATTCAGAGCAAACTGGGGCTCGTGCTTGCAGTACTCCAGAGGAACCCAAAGGGCACCACAGTGTGCTGCAGCAACTTGGTTGAGAAACATTAAGCTACAACATTGTCTTCTAGGTGTCTCTCTGAAACATGTGTCACTTCCTCAACAAAGGATTAACTTCCCTTAGAAGTCTGAGCTCTGCCAATCTCCGACTTTCCCTAAACAGGTCACAACGGCACTTTCATCAGATAAGTGGGTCGTAAGTGGCGAGACTTAGACCCAATTTTTTTAAATCTCTCTTTTCGAAAATAACAGAGGACAGTTTCTTTCACCAAATTGATATCATGATATTATGCAGCTTACTCTCCATTAGGAGGGACCAGTCCTCCCATATTAGAAATAAATGGCACAAAATGTTACCTCACCTGACGTCAGAGGGTTGGGATAATTTTGAAGAGACTTATATGTCCTTAGTTTTCTCCTCCAAACATAAACAAATACTTAAACTCAAACTGTATCACCAAATATATTCTACTCCCTTGGAGCTCTATAATTTAAAACCCTATCACTTCCCACTTTGCTTTCGAGATTGTGGTCACTGGTCAGGAAGCAGATTTCCTTCATGTGGCAGTGGACTTATCCTTTCATACCTTAACTTTGGGTACAAGTTAAAGTGTATCTAAGCCCAAAACTAACAATATAATATATTTCACTTTAATCCTGCAATGAACACACTTCCTGCCTCTACTATGGAGAGAGCCAAGGTTGTCACCATATTCTGCTTTCCTGAGATGGATTCCAAATATGTCCATATCTTAGGGTTGCCCCCTTCCCTGGATTCACCTGGACAGTCTGGTTTTTACATCCTCTGCCCGGGTTTCTCACTACCAGACACCCGGACACCAGGGCACCCCCAAAAACTCTTCCAACACCCCCATAGCAACCCCATAAAAGCTTAATCAGAATCTTGCTTCCATAACATGTATCAGATGTTCACCTATCTTCACATATTTGTAATTGTCTGGATGGAAACAGCCCTAGTTACAAGGGACTTGTTTCTCTCTGTGGAGGGATACAGAACCTCCTGGCCACATTTTCCGATGCTTTGCTTCTAGTTCCGGTGTTCTATCGATTTGTGGCCTCCGTTGAAAAGTGCAGAATGGTAGGGCACTCCAGCTGATTTGCCGATCAGCTGGAGTGACGTCACCATAGCGCATGCACACATCGTAGGAGGGTTTTTTCAAGGGGAGATACCATTTCACGGGCACAATTGAAAGCTATGCAAAGAGCAGAGGGACACCGTAGATGTCAGATTGTGCTTTGCAGTAAACCTGCGGCGCAACCACGAGATACAAAATGACAAATACAGTGTCCCTCCGCTGTTTGCATAGCATTAAATTGTGCTTCCCCAGAAACTGTATCTCCCATCGAAAGAAGGCTCCCACGATGTGCGCATGCGCTATAGTGACATCACTCCAGCTGATCGGGAAATCAGCTGGAGTGCCGTTCTATTCTGCGCATGCGCAGGCACTTTTTGGCAGCGGGCACATATCGACAGAACACCAGCTACTGGAGCCCTGTCAGGACTGCTCACTCTGGCGGACTGATCTAGTGGAGAGGAGCTGTGAGTGTGTGTGGGCAGGAAGAGGAAGGAGCTGTACGGACTGCAAGTGAGGAAAGAGGGGGACAGAGAGGGGAGGAGAGAAGCTGGCCGCCCATATGGCTACATATGTATGTATTCATCTCATAGTATGTTGTGGTTGTGTCTAGTGTATGTATTTATGCATGTTTGTGTGTATCTGAGTGCATCTATATATCTCAGTGTGCAAATATATGTGTGTTTATGCATGTATAAAATTGAGCATATGTACAGTATATACCTGAATGTGTGTATGCATCTATCTGAGTGTGCATATGTGTGTATGCATGTACCTGAGTGTGTATTTATCTGAGTATGTATATACAATACAGTGCCGAATGGCAAAAAGTGCTCTGGTCAGGAAGGGGGTAAATTCTTCCAGGGCTGAAGTAGTTAATGCCAAATATTCACAATTTCTGCCAGGGAGCACAACTGTAATATATATATATATATATATATATATATATATATATATATATATACACACACACACACACACACTCGGATATATACAATCAGCTAGATGCATGCACACATATATACACTCAGATACATACACACATATATACACTCAGATACATACACACATATACAATATACACACTCAGATGTGTATATATATATATATATATATATATATATATATATATATATATATACATATATATATATATATATATATATATATATATATATACACATCTGAGTGTGTATATTGTATATGTGTGTATGTATCTGAGTGTAAATATGTGTGTATGTATCTGAGTGTATATATGTGTGCATGCATCTAGCTGATTGTATATATCCGAGTGTGTGTGTGTGTGTGTATATATATATTAATATATATATTATATATATATATATATATATATATATATATATATATATTACAGTTGTGCTCCCTGGCAGAAATTGTGAATATTTGGCATTAACTACTTCAGCCCTGGAAGAATTTACCCCTTTCCTGACCAGAGCACTTTTTGCCATTCGGCACTGCATCGCCTTAACTGACAATTGCACGGTCGTGCGACGTTGTACCCAAACAAAATTGACGTCCTTTTTTCCCACAAATATAGCTTTCTTTTGATGGTATTTGATCACCCCTGTGGTTTCTTTTTTGCGCTGTAAACAAAAAAAAGAAAAAAAGAGCGACAATTTTGAAAAAAATGCATTGTTTTTTAATTTTTGCTATAATAAATATCCCCCATAAATATATAAAAAACTATTTTTTTTTCTCAGTTTAGGCCGATGTGTATTCTTCTACATATTTTTGGTAAAAAAAATCGCAATAAGCGTATATTGATTGGTTTGCGCAAAAGTTATAGCGTCTACAAAATAGGGGATAGTTTTATGGCATTTTTTTAAATTTCTTTTTTATTAGTAATGGCGGCGATCTGCAATTTTTATCGGGACTGCGACATTATGGCGGACACATCGGACACTTTTTACACTATTTTGGGACCATTGTCATTTATACAGCGAAAAGTGCTATAAAAATGCATTGATTACTGTGTAAATGACACTGGCAGTGAAGGGGTTAACCACTAGGGGGCAATGAAGGGGTTAAGTGTGTCCTAGGAAGTGATTCTAACTGTGGGGGGAGGGGCTACAACACACATGACAGCGATCATTGCTCTCGATGACAGAGAGCGGTGATCTCGGTCCTGTCACTAGCCAGAACGGGAAAATGCTTTGTTTACAAGAGCATCTCCCCGTTCTACCTCTCCGTGATATGATCACGGGCACCCGGTGGACATTGTGTCACCTGCGGTCACGTTCACGGAGAACGCGGCGCGCCCGCAGAGCTGCTTCTTAAAAGGGACGTACCTGTACGCCCTTTTTCCCACCAGCGCCATTCTGCCGTCGTATATCAGCGTGCGCTTGTCGGGAAGCGGTTAATATTGAAAATATGACTGATCATGCAAAAAACTTTCTTTTAAGGGTAGCATGAAGCCATTTATTATCACATAGTTTTTTGGATCCTTTTAAAATAATAATGATAACAGAAATCACCCAAATGGCCCTGATCAAAAAAGTTTACACTGGAATGTTTGGCCTTGGTACAGACACATAAGGTGGCACACACAGGTTAAAATGGCAATTAAAGGCTAATTTCCCACATTTTATTTACATCACAACTAATGTCTGTGTATAAATAGTCAATGAGTTTGTTAGCTCTCAACTGGATGCACTAAGCAGGCTAGACACTGAGCCATGAGGAGGTAGAAAAGAACAGTTAAAAGACCTGCGTAACAAGGTAATGAAACTTTACAAAGATGGAAAAGGATATAAAAAGATATCCAAAGCCTTGAATATGTCAGTCAGTACTGTTTAATCACTTATTAAGAAGTGGAAAATTAGGGGCTCTTTTGATACCAAGCCAAGGTCAGGTAGACCAAGGTAGACCAAGAAAGTGGCTTTCCTTGGGGGCACCCAATGAAGAGGAGGTGCCTGGAGAAGAGAACTCCAGAAGAAGAGGATTGGGCAGGTAAGTATAGGCATGTTTGTTATTAAAAAAATAAAAAATTGAACGTTTACAACCACTTTAAGTTAAAAAACCTCCTGCATGCAGCGCCCCTCCCCCCCTTATGCTTACCTGAGCCCGATCTAGATCCAGTGATGTACACGAGAGCAGAGGCTCTCTCTGCTCTCTCCCTCCTCATTGGCTCAGAGACCACAGTAGGAGTCATTGGCTGCTGCTGTTAAATACAGCCATTGAGGAGGGAGCAGGTACAATGGGCACATATGCATGAGTGCCCCAAAAGTAAGTGGCTTGCTAGTGGGGCACTCGGTGGGGGTGGGGGTGGGGGTGGGGTGAGGTTCCAGGAGCACCAGTGAGCCAGTAAGGGACCTGAGAAGGATGGAAAGAAAACTGTATAATCCGTGGCCATCCTTAGTGTTTGGTCTCTTCCAGCATTTTTTAACTTCCTTTCTTCATACACTCATTCAGTGGCGGCCCATCCATTAGGGGCACCCGGGCGCTGCCCTCTCTCTCTATGCCACCCCCTATATGACTAATGGATAGATTCATGCATAGCATGAATCTATCCACGTCCACCGCTGCCATCCCCTATTCATGCGTCTGGCCCCTTTCAGGATGCCGGGCGCTTGAATTACAGCAGCGGGGTGTATTTTTGAAGCACCTGATTAGAGCCATAGGCTCCAATAATCTTCAAAATATGTGGGCTTGTGGCGCAGAGAATTGCGCTACGAGCCCACCCAGGTGTTACAGCAGTGAGACCCGTTTTCTGATTGGCCGAAAAGAGAAGACTCATGATTGGCGCCAAGAAGGAGGAAACGGAAGCCAGAGTTGTCGATTGTGGAGACTGGAGAGCAGGGAAAGGGAGAGCCGCGCCGCCGCCGCGAGCCTGGGAATAAGCGCTGAAGGGTGATCGGCGCACCCCCCCAGATGGGGTGCCCTCCTGCTGCTGCCTAGTATTCCATCCTCCACTTCACTCAGCAACAACTCTCCCCCAGTGGCATGTTACCTCAGCTTATATAGGAGGCCCGCCCCCTGCCAATACCAGATGGGGATTGGTCAGGGCTCCCACATGAGCTGCCTGCCACTCCAGTTCCAAGCCCTACCCCTCTTCCAAAACATTCTCCCTGGAAACAGGGGAGGCGCCTCAGAACGAGAGCATAGGTGGTCACACCCACTGCTTCTCTGACCACTCCCAGCCCCCAGATAAAAACAGACAGGCTTAGCTTGCTGCATAGGCCTGCCTAAATTTGCCTGTGCTGACAATCTCCTAGTAAAAAACCTATTACTAGCACCAGGGGCGGACTGACAACACTCAGGGCCCCCGGACCAAATAAAGCAAGGGCCCCCTGTCAGGCCCCACCCATGACCCACCCTAACCCCGCCCATGACCCACCCCTGACCTCGCCCCTACATTTTGCACAAAGTACAACTTCTGCCTTTTTTTATGGGACCTGGAGGGGGGTCTCTCTCTAACAGTGTCCATTAGAGTGTCTCTGTTAGAGAGAGAGACCCCCCTCCAGGACCTATTAGAGACTACAAAGGAGTATAATGGGACCTGGAGGGGGGCCTCTTTCTAACAGAGTGTACAGTGAACACCTTCATTCACCCTGGTCCTCATAGGACCCCCTCCTTGTGCCATGATTCTCATCCCTGCCCCAACCTCTCACAAAGTAGAAATAAAATTGGCACTGTGTAGATCTCTTCTTACCTTAACTATGGGTACTGTAGCTGTGGCTGGTTCCCGCATCCTCTGTGGCTAGCTGGTTCCCACATCCTCTGTGGTTGGCTGGCTCCCAGGTTCTCTGTGGCTGGCTCCTGTGGGTGGCTGGCTGGCTCCCTGGTGTGGGTGGGTAACCGTGTGTGGCTAGC
The DNA here is from genome assembly GCF_042186555.1 of Aquarana catesbeiana. Classification (NCBI taxonomy): domain Eukaryota; kingdom Metazoa; phylum Chordata; class Amphibia; order Anura; family Ranidae; genus Aquarana; species Aquarana catesbeiana. The sequence goes on from NC_133327.1 coordinate 32,926,582, forward strand.
TGGCTGGCACCCTGGCCCTTTAGTGGGTGGGTCACCGTGGGTGGGTGGCTGGCACCCTGGCCTTGCTGTGGGTGGGTAACCGTGGGTGGTAGGGTGGCACGTTGTTTGCCAAGGTGAGGGAGGTACTTGGAGGGAAGTGGTGACCTTTGCCCTATCTGGGATGGTAGATCTAGAAGGTTTGCAGCAGGCCCTGTGTGCGGAGACACGTGGCGCAACATATAATGACATCGCCTGCATGTGCGGGTCCTCTCTGTGCCCATTTGAGAGTCTATGTTAGAAAAAGCCCTCATCAGTACCCATCAATGCAGCCTCACCAGTGTCAATCAGCGCAGACTCATCAGTACCAATCAGTGCAGCCTCACCAGTGCCAATCAGTGCAGCCTCATCAGTGCCCATGAATGCAGCTTCACCAGTGCCCATGAATGCAGCCTGATCAGTGCCCATGAATGCAGCCTGATCACTGCCCATGAATGCAGCCTGATCAGTGCCCATCAATGCAGCCTGATCAGTGCCCCTTAATGCAGCCTCAACAGTGCCCCTCAATACAGCTTTACCAGTGTGCCCCTCAATGCAGCCTCACCAGAGTGCCCCCTCACCAGAGTGCCCGCTCCATGCAGCCTCACCAGAGTGCCCCCTCCATGCAGCCTCACCAGAGTGCTCCCTTCATGCAGCTGCACCAGAGTGCCTCCTCACCAGAGTGCCCCCTCCATGCAGCCTCACCAGAGTGCCTCCTCACCTAGAGTGCCCCCTCCATGCAGCCTCACCAGAGTTCCCCCTCCATGCAGCCTCACCATAGTGCCCCCTCCATGCAGCCTCACCTAGAGTGCCCCCTCCATGCAGTCTCATCTAAAGTGCCCCCTCCATGCAGCCTCACCTAGAGTGCCCCTCCATGCAGCCTCACCAGAGTGCTCCCTCCATGCAGCCACACCAGAGTGTCCCCTCCATGCAGCCTCACCAGAGTGCCTGCTCACCAGAGTGTCCCCTCCATGCAGCCTCAGAGTGCCCCCTCCATGCAGCCTCAGAGTGCCTCCTCCATCAGTGCAGCCTCACCAGTGCCAATCAGTGCAGCCTCACCAGTGCCCATGAATGCAGCTTCACCAGTGCCCATGAATGCAGCCTGATCACTGCCCATGAATGCAGCCTGATCAGTGCCCATCAATGCAGCCTGATCAGTGCCTATCAATGCAGCCTCACCAGTGCCCCTTAATGCAGCCTCAACAGTGCCCCTCAATACAGCTTTACCAGTGTGCCCCTCAATGCAACCTCGCCAGAGTGACCTCTCCATGCAGCCTCACTTAGAGTGCCCCCTCCATGCAGCCTCACCTAGAGTGCCCCCTCCATGCAGCCTCACCAGAGTGCCCTCTCCATGCAGACTCACCAGAGTGCCCCCTCCATGCAGCCTCACCAGAGTGCCTCCTCACCAGAGTGCCCCCTCCATGCAGCCTCACCTGAAGTGCCCCCTCCATGCAGCCTCACCAGAGTGCCCCCTCCATGCAGCCTCACCAGAGTGCCCCCTCCATGCAGCCTCACCTAGAGTGCCCCCTCCATGCAGTCTCACCTAAAGTGCCCCCTCCATGCAGCCTCACCTAGAGTGCCCCTCCATGCAGCCTCACCAGAGTGCTCCCTCCATGCAGCCACACCAGAGTGCCCCCTCCATGCAGCCTCACCAGAGTGCCCCCTCAGCAGAGTGCCCCCTCCATGCAGCCTCAGAATGCCCCCTCCATGCAGCCTCACTTAGAGTGCCCCCTCCATGCAGCCTGATCAGTGCATGGGGGATAGCCGCCGGATCACACAGAGCGGGTAACTCCCGCTGTGACACCTGGCGACTGCTGTCATCGGATGTCCCGCCTCCTTTGTTAGACGTCACACGTCCCGGCATTGGACCAGTGAGACATCAAAGGAGGCAGGACATCGGATGACAGCGGTAAGCGGGAGATCCCCGCTCTATGTAATGCAGCGGCACCTTCCCTTCTCCCCCTTACCCTCCGAGGCAGCACTGGGGCCCGTGCGGGCATGAAAAGAAGATCATCAGCCCTAAATGTCCGATTGGACCCTTACTAGCACCTACCTATAGGTAGATGGTGCTACATTACTAAAGGCAAATAGATTGGGCACTTCGCAAAGTGCAGTTGCTCCAGGACATAGTAAATCAGGAAAGCTTAATTTTAAACAGAATACCCAATCACATGCAAGGAATTTTTTTTTAAAAAACAGCATTTTTTGCTTACACATGATTGAATTATGGTAGTCTGCTCTTTAACTAAGCTCTGGGGCTACTGCTCTTGCAGAGGGCAATTGCACTTTACAAAGTGAACAGTCTATTTGCCTTTAGTAAATCAACCGCAAAGTGGCTGCCAAGAGGCTGCAGGAGATCAGTAGCTCTGAGATATACCATAACAAAGGATGAAAAAATATGAAGACAAGTGTTTCCTTAAGATAAGATAGGAAACAAGGCAACTGATTATGATACACAGTGCTTCAGTAAACCAAATGTCATTCAGAGGTCACATTTAATGAGATATTTATAATAAATTCAGATTTATAGAATTATGTTTAAGGTAGAGCTATCGGCAAATCTTTTATTTTTATTTTGGACAGAGTAAGGAAGGGTTATAACCCCTGTAAGGTTTATTTTTGCCATCTTTCCCTTCACTTCTTGTTCCATAGCCATACAAGAAGTGAGAGGAAATCCCTGCAAATTAACCACTTCCCGCCCATAGGCCATCATATGATTTTGAGTGGGGATATCTGAATGATGCCTGCAGCTACAGGCATCATCCAGATATCATCTTTTTCAGCAAGCGATTTTGTGCATCATAAGAACAATCATAGCGGCAGTTCAGTGGCTTGATCATTCTTACAGGAGGTGGGAGGGGACGTCCCCCCTCCTGCCACCCTCCAGTGCTTCTCCCGGCTCGCTCCTGCGATCGGCAAGCCGTAGAACAAATTGTTCGCTGTCAGAAGTTGAGCATAGTGGTTTCCAGTGACCAAATGGTCCCCAGTCATCTCTATGACCCTTGGAGGCCCGGGTGCAACATTATGACGTCACGTCCGGGCAGGCGGGTGTAATCAATGCCGGGGCAGCAGCTGGAAAGGCAGAGAGAGTTTATTATTTTTTTTTTATCTCAACCTTTGCAGCCTGAAGGAGAGATGTGGGGTCTTATTGACCCCACATCTCTCCATAAAGTGGACCTGCTATGCACTATTCCTATTACAAAGGATGTTTACATTCCTTGTAAAAGGAATAAAAGTGATCAAAAAGAGAAAGTGTAAAAACAAAAAAAAAGTAACTAAATATAAAGAATAACATTTTTTTTTTAAAGCGCCCCCTGTCCCTGCGTGCTCGCGCACAAAAGCAAACACATATGTAAGTCGCGCCCACGTATGTAAATGGCGTTCTTTTTTTTTTTTTTATAATACATTTTTTTTAATTTAGTTATTTTAGACATATTCAATTCTATTCACATTTTACATAATACAACTCTTATTTATAACTTTTTTTTTTATAATAACAAATTTTTAATTTATTTATTTTAGACATATTCAATTCTATTCAAATTTTACATAATACAACTCTTATTTATAACTTATATATATGGCGTTCTAATCACACATGTGAGGTATTGCCGCGTGCGTTAGAGTGATAGCCCAAGACCTCCTCTGTAACTCTAAACAGGTGACCTGTTAAAAACTTTAAAGCGTCGCCTATAGAGATTTTTAAGTACCAACGTTTGGCGCCATTCCATGAATGTGCACAATTTTAAAGTATGACATGTTAGGTATCTATTTACTCGTCGTAACACATCTTTCACATTATACAATAAAACTGGGCTAACTTTACTGTTTTTATTTTTAATTCATGTTTTTTTTCCAAAAAAATCTCATTTGAAAAAATCGCTGCTCAAATACCGTGTGACATAAAAAGTTGAAACGACTGCTATTTTATTCTCTAGGGTCTCTGCTAAAAAAAATATATATGTATAATGCTTGGGGGTTCTGAGTAATTTTCCTAAAAAAAATATGATTTTTACATGTAAGTGCCAGAATTGGCTCAGATGGGAAGTGGTTAAGGGAATTCCTTGGGGCCCCCCAGGTCACCAGAACTAGTTTCCCCATTGGAAAATTTCTTCTGGGGACAACCCAAAATGTGGGATCTTCTTTTACTTTCAATGATAATGGTAAACAGGACAAATAGAGAGGGTGAATCTCTGTAACGGGAGCACAGACAGCCATAAAAACTGACAGGTGTTCTAATCCCTCTCCACTCTATCCAAAACTAAAAAAATAAGTTTTTTTGTTATACTTTAAGTTTGTTTGGGGGTTAAAGGTTGTGTTAACATCACATTTTAACAAAGCAAATGATGTCACTATGGGTAAATAAAATGTTGCTTTGGACAGAAAGTGACCCATACTGGTAGTCTTGATAGTTAGAAATCACAATGCAAGAAAATTAGTATGAAGTCAAAACCTTTTTTTTGGAGCAAAGAATGGTTGAGAGCCCTTTTTTAAAATTTTTTTCTCTGTCCCATCTGGGATATTTTTTTCCTCTCGTCCCAGAAACGCCGCAGGGAGATCTTTTCTAAACAAGGAGGAATCTCATCTAAAGCTGGGTATACTAGTAAAATTTCGAATGAAAATTTGAATAAAAATTCTTAGTAAAATTTGTACGAAAATTCTCAGTGCATTCCAATGTCATTCAAAAGTAGTTCAAGATTATGAAAAAGGTGGTGGGAGGTCAGGGGGATTTTTGCGGTGCCGGATACACGGTACCTGACCTCCCACCACCTTTTTCTTACATATTGGGATGAGGTGCCTTAATTAGGGGTGCTGCATCATCAACCAGACCAACCCTTTGTTTTTAGTTCAAGATTATGCTTGCTTTCAACATTTGATTTTGGAATGAATGGACTGTATTGAACAAAAATCACATTCACTGTTAGATATTTATACATTCAAGGAAAAATGCTCTGTTGCACCTTAAAATTTCCCCATGATTTTGGTAAAAAAAGAAAAACATCAATTGGATGCTGCAAGTAATTAGAAAATCCAACAAATGCTCTTACAATGAATTGTTGAAATAAATTCTACTAGTGTACCCAGCTACCCAGCTTTAGACCGTTGTCACCAGAATAGGTATAAGATTTCCCATCATCTTCTGTTTAATGACAATTCAAAGATTTTGTATTTTCCCTTTTTTTTTGTACCTGGACAGAAATTGTCTTCAGGACAAATAGAGAGGTGACTGTACCAAGCATGGACACAAGAATAAATCCTGACCGTCGTTCTAATACTTTAACTTTCTATTCAGAACAGAAAAAAAAAAAACACAACAGAGGGGTCTAAACCGATCATTTTGACCTTTAAAATGGGCACACACTTTAACCAATGTATTACAGCTACATTAGATGCAAATGGTAAGAGAGCAATACTTACGTTTCCAGTACAAGACCGCATATGAGATGGATAGCTAGCAGGCAACATTTTATTCAGATCATTTGCCTACCTGAGGGGTGTCCAAAAAATTGACGTAAAAAAAAAATAAAGAAAACTTTTTACGAAGGGAGTTCATCGCAATTGCTTGTAACTTCTTGATACAAATCAGTTTAATATTTTATCTAGTTCAATGGATTATTCATAATAAACAAAGGAGACCATTGATAAAAATTTAGATATTCACCTCTTGTTTTCCATACAGATGGAATCTTCCAATATTTACCATAAAATGTCCTTTCACCTGGTTGGTCTGAAGAATTTGGTCATGGAAAAAGTGGCAGTCACCCGTAAAAATAATACAATGATAAGAAGCATGACAGCTAACTCAACCGCATGAAAAATAAATATCAGGGAAAATTGCCTTCGCAAAACCCATCTACAGCTGCCAATGGCCAATTGTGTTAAGACACAAGATAATGGCGATTTTGGTATGGACAGCAGCAATCTATGGACAACAACTATAGTTACACAGCTGCTATGAGGCCTGAGGAAATTTTTTGCTACCCAGTAATCTTTGCATAGCCATTGCATTTGGTAAATGAATTTGGATTAAATATAGTTATTTAAAAAAAACCTAGGTTTACAGCATACACTCGTGAGGGTCATTTGCATGATGGCCTCATTTGAGGTCCATGTGGGGCTACTTCAATTCTAAATGCATTTCAGCTATCCGCATATGTTAACCTATCCCGGACTGGCATATCTCCCCTTTTTTCTTCTACACATTTACTACTGGCTGGATTTACAAATGTGAGATTGAATTCGCATGGTTTGCTTCTGCTTGGTCATCCCTGATCCCCTGTGGGTTGCTTGATCTTACCATCCATACTGGGGTCCCATAAGACGTGCTGCAACTATTTTTTGTTTTTATCTGGTCTGTTCATCTATGAATATTTCCATTATTCCCTGAGGAGGACCGAATGTAGTCGAAACGCGTTTGGACATTTTGGTGGTTATGCAACCATTAGATGATGCATATACTAACTCTGCTCTCTGTCAGGACAGTATGAGAGAATATTTACTGTTAGACCAGGATTTTGATTGTATAGACTAAATATATTTTATTCTGCTGTAAAATAAATGTTTTTCTACTTTTAGAAAAAATGCATTTTGTTTGAGTCCTATTTGCTGCAACAAAGCCCCATGGAAGATACATCAGATTAATAGGAGTAGGCTAAAAATAATTGAAATACAGAAGAGGCTGCTATTTTATAACATAGAGCAGCCAGATGATTGATTGCTTTTGGCGCCACTCAAAGCTAATCCCTGTGTCTCAGAACATGGGGTGCAGGTTTGTCCTACTACCAATCCAAGGGGTTAGTAAATGTAAAGAGGGAATGATCGCCACTACTCCTGGCCTCAGCCTACATGTCTCCACCAAACCACACACCTAAGTAGTGGTGGAGACATGTAGGCTGAGGCTGCTTTTTATCGTTTATTCACCTGGTCTGGTCGGGAGTAGCAGCAATCCTTCCCTCTTTACATAGAGCAGCCAGAGTTAAGCTCCCCTCCATCCACTAGGGGGCGAACAGAGGATGTGGATTGCTAGAGACTTTGGAGAGAAGTGAGTGAATGCAGATGCAGTCTATTTTCTTGACTGCAGGGGGCGCTCAACCACAGCTGCAGTGCAGAGGGAGAGGAAGTCAGGAGGAATATGGTTCCTCTATGGTTTCCTGTTGCAGCGATCTGATTGTATGCTGACTGCCCATGTGACTCTGGCAGCCATCTTGGGTCAGGCAGAGTCTATTTAAGACCATGGCTCCTGAGCAGGCACCATCGTGGCAGCACTAGGATCGGCCAGGCCCTGGTGCCTTAGTTCAATTCCAACATGCCCTTGGTGAAATGAGAGGAGAGGCTAGAAAGCACTGAGCACCTATACCAGGTTTCCGCCCGTCTAATTGTGAAGCTAGCCATTAACTCCTTGGAGGATGATGCTGTCAGGGCTGGACTCAGTCCTTACTTCTCTGAGCTGGCCGCTTGGCTGTCGGCTAATTGCCAGCTACTATCTCTCCACAGTGACTCACCTGTTGATGATATCCTGCTCGTCAGTCCTGCCTACTTAAGCCGTCCAGCCCAGATGATCTCTGCATTTGCCTTGGTCACATCTCTAGAGACGCTCTCCTGTGTTCCTGTTAAATACTTGCTTGGCTGACATTCTTCTGGCTCCAGATCCTGCTTGCTGCTCTACTACGCTTATCTCTGGCTCTCTGACATTTTGGCTTGTCTGACTATCTTCTGCGGTTCCTGAACTCTGGCTATGTTTTGACTACGTTTAGTCTGTTTACCTTTTTTTATTATTATTACACAAGTGAGATTTAACTGTACTTCTGTCTCGGTCTGATTTCATGGTTTCTGACAATAGGCGAAGGCCATGAATTCAGAAGATGCAGTCAATCCACTTGTTGGTGATATTTTTTCCAGATTGGATGAGCAGGATCACCACATGGATCAGTTTGCCATGTCATTACAAACGCTCCTGAGTCGGACGGCTCACCTGGAATCTCCCACTGTGGCTGCTCCGGTACAACTTGTGCTGCAGGCTGTCCCTGCTGCTGCTCCAGTCTCTGTGCAGGCACCCGCCTTAAGTATTACTTCTATAAGAGAAAGATAATTAGTCGTGGAAGGCACAGCTGGCAATAGGCACCAATCCCCAATTCAATGTAAAGATATGAAGGAGATGGGGAGTGGGGATTTTGTAAGGTGCCAAATAATGTCACATGTATTCAATAAAAAAAGCACATATATTTTATTTTTGTTTTATAGGTATACCTATATACCAATTTATTGTTATTTCTCCACCATTTATTATACCCCTTTTTTTCCTCTCTCCCTCTCGTTTTGAGCTTGTATGTTGTCCTTTTCAGAAGGCCTGTACCGCCGTAAAGACAGCCCCCCCTGAAGAAGCCCGAACCATGGGCGAAACATGTCGGACGTAGTCTGGTTGTCTTGTTTAAATACTTTTCCATCAATATCTGTACATGCCTGTATCTATTGTTTTTATGTATATTTTTTTGTTTCACCATCTAAAACAAAAATAAAATATATGTGTTTTTTTTATTGAATACATGTGACATTATTTGGCACCTTAAAAAATCCCCACTCCCCATCTCCTTCATACTTCTATAAGAGGTATGTCTGGTTCCGCTCGCTTCCCCAGTGATTTGGGGGCAATCCAGTCCAATGCAGAGGGTTTCTCAACCAGGTTGAGATATATTTTGAGATGCTGCCCTGGGCGTTTCCCTCGGGCAGAAGCAAAGTAGATTTTGTGATATCCTTGCTTTCTGAGAGAGCCTTGGCCTGGGCAAACACTCTATGGGAGACGCAAAAACCTGTCGTCTTGAGTTACTCTGTTTTTGTGGCTTCCTTTAAAAGGGTATTTGAAGCTCCCAGACAAAAGAAAGGCACCCTTAAGTGCAGAATTAAAAGCTTTTTGAATATGCCCCAAAGGGATTAAAAAACACTTATAGGATCTGAGGAAGGGAAGAGCACATTATTCATTCATAGTGAAGGTGATCTGGCATCAGGAAGGTCCCCAGCGTATAGTAGACTCACAGGGCTGTTCATATACTGCGGCAGAAGGTCTCAAAAACGCCAAAAGAAGAGTACCCAAGGCACTAAAGATACCGATGAACGGTCACGCTGTCCTAGTCTAAGGAAGGGGGAGATCCCGGAAGTGACGTCAGCAGAGGGGTACAGCAACCAGCGTGGACCACAAGCCGGATGTAGTCATCAGAATTTTATTAGAGATTGCTCCTCTTTGTGAGTGCAGCCCTAAGTGTTAAAGATTCATCATCATCACCGCACCCCCTGTTCCAATATAGACATTATCTGCTTGGTCCTGACGTTCAGAGCGCCCTTGTATGAACATTGTACCTGTATTTGACATTCCCGTGTGCTCCGCTTCTGCTGCCAAGTGCTTTATGTCCATCAAACAGAGTACGAGAACTGTTGCCGATTATGCCATTGAATTCCATACTCTGGCAGCAGAGGTTGCTTGGAACAATGAGGCCCTTGTGGCTGCTTTTTCTCACGGTCTCTCGGATACCATCAAGGATGAGATAGCAGCCCGGGATATACCCACTGAGCTGGAGAAGTTGATCACATTTGCCATCCTCATCGACTCCAGATTCAAAGAAAGACTCTATTTTAAGGAGCGCTTGTGGAAGCCTCTTGTATATTTGTCTCCGAGCTTTGCAGTCCCACCTTTGCCTCTCTCACCTCCCATGCCTCCTGGTACCTAGTCGGTCAGTGAAGATGAACCCATGCACTTGGGCTTCACGGGTCTCTCTGCAGATGAGAGAACCCTTAGGAGGAGGGAGAGATTGTGCCTTTATTGTGGCCAGGCAGGTCACTTTTTGAAGTCTTGTCCTACCCGTCCAGGGAACGCCCGAACCTTGAGGTCCTGTCACGGACAGACCTTAGGTGGCGTTGTTTTGTCCCGTTATCCAGAAGAATAAGCCCCTGGTTTCGGTTACCCTTTCTTGGGCTGAGTCGTCTGTCAAGATACAGGCTCTGATCAACTCTGGTGCTGCAGGCCTGTTCATCGATGCTGCCTCTGTATCGAAGCACTCGATTCCACTGTAGCTACGTGACACTCCACTTGCCATTGTGGCTCTTGATGGGAGACCGCTACAGCCTGCCCATGTGACTCATGAGACTGTTCCGTTGTCCATGGCCGTAGGGGCTCTTCACCATGAGATAATCCAATTCCAAGTTATTTCCTCACCTAAGTTTCCGCTGGTTATTGGTTATCCGTGGTTACAGAGGCACACCCCCTCTTTTGATTGGCTCCATGCTGAGGTCCTCTTATGGTCACCACATTGCAGTAAGACATGCTTCCAGAAGGTAGCTAAGGACCTGTGCACTTCTTCTCTCTCCTCCCTGCTGGAGTAGTACCGCGATTTTAGCATTGTCTTTGACAAAGGTGAAGCCGGTAGTTTGCCTCCACACCGGTCGTATTATTGCGCAATTGACCTTCAACCTAGTGCCATACCCCCTCGTGGCTGGATTTACCTTTTGTCGTCTTGGAGGACAAGGCCATGGAGGAGTATGTTGCAGACGCACTTTCTCGAGGTTTCATCCACAAATCCTCGTCTCCTGCTGGTACTGGTTTCTTCTTTGTGAAGAAGAAGAGTGGTGAACTGAGACCTTGTATTGATTATAGGGGTCTCAATCGTTTCACGATAAAGAATGCCTATCCGATTCTGTTGATTGCGGAGTTATTTGACCGCCTCAAGGGAGCAACAGTTTTCACAAAGCTTGATTTGAGAGGAGCATACAATCTCGTGAGGATTAAGGAGGGCGACGAGTGGAAAACAATACAAGAACAGGCCATTATCAGTAACTCTTAATGCCTTTTGGCCTTTGTAACGACCCGGCAGTTTTCCAGGAATTTGTTAACAATGTCCTCCGAGATTTGTTGCAGTTATGTGTGGTGGTTTATCTCGATGATATGCTCAAATTTTCCAAGTCCCTGGAGAGCCACCACACAGATGTCTGTCGTGTGCTTCAGAAACTAAGAGAGAACAATCTCTATTCTATTGTAAATTGGAGAGGTGCGAATTCCATCGTGAACAGGTTAAATTCCTGGGTTATGTCATTTCCACTGCTGGTTTTTCGATGGACTCAGAGAAACTTTTAGCAGTCCTACAGTGACCCCGACCCGTGGGATAATGTCCTCTGCAGTGTTTTCTTGGCTTTGACAACTATTATCGGAAGTTTATTTGTAACTTCTCGTCTCTGGTCAAGCCCCTGACTGATATGACCAGAAAGGAAGGTAACCCACAGTATTGGTCTCCGGAGTCCATTAAGGCCTTTGAGAGTTTCAAGACTGCGTTTGTTTCTGCTCCTGTGTTGGCACATCCTGATTCTATGTTACCTTTCATACTTGAGGTTGATGCTTCTGAAACTGGAGTTGGCGCCCATCTGTCTCAACGTCCTACCTCTGAGAGTGCTATGCATCCTTGTGGCTACTTTTCCAAGAAATTGTCACCTGCGGAGTGCAATTACGAGATTGGTGACCATAAGAATCTCACATTCTTGTCTGAGGCTAAATGCCTCTCTCCCAGAAGGGTGTGATGGGCTCTTTTCTTGTCTAGTTTCAATTACATTGTTTCATTCTTACGGTACTAAAAATGTAAGGGCTGACGCTTTGTGACAACAATTTTCCTACAATTCCAGGATGGAGTTGGTTCCAGTTCCTGTGATTCCTCCTGATTGTATTCTGGCTATGGTTTGCACCAGTCTCACTTCTCCTTTAGGAGACAAAATTCTTGCTGCTCAGGTTCATGCTCCTCCTGAGAAACTTTGTGACCGCTGCTTTGTCCCAGAGAGTCTCTGTACTGCCATGCTCCAGACTCACCATTCTCCCAAGGTTGCTGGCCACCCTGGGAAGAATCAACTCTTTTGGGCCATTTCCCAACAATTCTGGTGGCCTAGTCTACATACTGATGTAACTGCCTTCGTAGCTGCCTGTTCCGTGTGTGCTCAGAGTAAGACTCCACGACACCTTCCAGTGGGCCTCCTACAACCCATACGCAATGGAGAGAGGCTCTGGAACCGCCTGTCTATGGATTTCTTTGTGGAGTTACCTAACTCCCAGGGCAATACATTTATTCTTATGGTGGTTGACCGGTTCTCGAAAATGTTTCATTGTATTCCACTAAAGAAGTTGCCCACTTCTAAGGAACTGGCTTCTATTTTTGTTTGGGAGATCTTTTGCTTACATGGGCTACCCAAGATGATTGTCTCAGACAGGGGTAGTCAGTTTGTGTCCTGGTTCTGGCGAGCCTTTTGTGCGCAGTTGGGAATTCAGCTTGCTTTCTCCTCTGCATATCACCCGCAGTCTAATGGGGTCGCAGAATGAGCCAATTAGTCCTTGGAGCAATATTTCTAACCATAACAACTGGTCAGACCTCTTACCGTGGGTGGAATTTGCTCACAATCGTGCCTTGAATTCTTCTTCCTGATTGTCCCTGTTTATGGAGAACTATGGTTTCCAACCTTCAATGTTGCCTGACTCATTTGTTCCGCAGAGTATTCCTGCGTTAGAGGAGCATCTCTGTGGTCTTCGTTCCACTTGGGCACAAGTCCAGGGGGCTTTGCGACATGCTAATGATAGGTTCCAACTTCCATGCTGACCGCAGACGCCTGCCTGTGCCTTCCTACCAGGTTGGGGACAGGGTCTGGCTGTCATCTCGCAACCTCCGACTTCGTGTTACCTCTCTGAAGTTTGCACCTCAGTTTATTGGGCCTTTCCGTATTCTTCCCAGGATTAACCCAGTAGCTTACGCATTAGACCTTCCTTCTAATATGTGTATCTCAAATGTATTTTATGTCTCCTTATTAGAACCTTTGGTCTGCAACCGATTTACCACCTTGGTGCCTCGTCCTCACCCTGTACAAGTTGAGAACCATGAGGAGTATGAAGTACAGTCCATTGTTAACTTCCGTAGGTTCTGTGGGCGCATACAGTACCTGGTGCATTGGAAAGGGTATGGTCCGGAGGAACGCTCTTGGGTCTCATCCTCGGACGTACATGCCCCTGTCCTCCTCCTCCGTGATTTCCGTAGACATTTTCCCCTCAAGCCTGGTGGTCCTCCAAGGGGGAGGGGTCATTGAGGAGGGGGCTAGGCTCAGCTCTTCCTTCTCTACAGTGACTCACCTGTTGATAATATCCTGCTCGTCAGTCCTGCCTACTTAAGCCGTCCAGCCCAGATGATCTTTGCCTTCGTCTTGGTCACATCTCTAGAGACGCTCTCCTGTGTTCCTGTTAAAGACTTGCTTGACTGACATTTCTTCTGGCTCCAGATCCTGCTTGCTGTTCTACTGCGCTCATCTCTGGCTCCCAGCCACTCTGACTGCTGCTATAGTTTGCAAATTGCATTCCACCCTTGAGCACTGATGGTCCACCGACATAGCTATACTTCCAAGCCTGCCTCGATCCTCCAGGGCTCATAGCCCCTTACACATAGGAACCTTCCTCCCCTACTATCTGTGTCCCATGGTACTCAATCTCTACGGTGAACTTTGCAGACAAGGACAGCAGTGTCTACTGCCCCACCAGCAAGTTGCTTATTGTCAGGCTTCTTCCCCCTGTGTCTACATTCACATAGAGGACGTGATTCCCTAACGGCTGCATACCATCCACCCTCTTCCCACTTATTATTATCTGTCTCTCCAAACCCATTGGGATCATCAGTTTTATGTTAGATGACTCATTAGGAGATATCATTTTTGATAGGAGGTGTGCATGGTCTATGTGTGTGGTGGCCATCTGTGTCTGTTTATGACAACGTTGTCAATTTTAGAATGGTGGTGGTACCTGTTTTTTAACCATATATGTTTTGATTGGTGTTAAAGTGAATTTTTCAATAAACATTATTTATATTTTTTGATAATCGCTTGTTCCTCCTTGATGAATTGCTTTTTTCTCCCCCCCTTTTTTTGATATGCTTAATTAATTCAGAGGAACACACCTTCATTACTGCCTGAGCGCCATGGGTGTATGCAATTATCTTCATTACATATAGGCATAGTTATCATTGAATCCCTGTCTGTTGCTACTATAGTGTCCAGCAGAGCCTTTAGGTCCTCGTTTTTACCCCTTTGTTTTCGTTTTGGCTTGTCTGACTATCCGTTCCGGTTCCTCAACTCTGGCTATGTTTTGACTACGTTTATTCTGTTTACCTTTTTTTATTTATAAGTGAGATTTAACTGTACTTCTGTCTTATGCCCCGTACACACGGTCGGACTTTGTTCGGACATTCCGACAACAAAATCCTAGGATTTTTTCCGACGGATGTTGGCTCAAACTTGTCTTGCATACACACGGTCACACAAAGTTGTCGGAAAATCCAATCATTCTGAACGCGGTGACGTAAAACACGTACGTCGGGACTATAAACGGGGCAGTGGCCAATAGCTTTCATCTCTTTATTTATTCTGAGCATGCGTGGCACTTTGTCCGTCGGATTTGTGTACACACGATCAGAATTTCCGACAACGGATTTTGCTGTCGGAAAATTTTATATCCTGCTCTCAAACTTTGTGTGTCGGAAAATCCGATGGAAAATGTGTGATGGAGCCTACACACAGTAGGAATTTCCGACAACAGGGTTCTATCATACATTTTCCGTCGGAAAATCCGACCGTGTGTACGAGGCATTAGTCTGATTCATGGTTTCTGACAGACTCCTGACAAGCGGTGATGGCTCTGCTAGAAGAGGACCAGGCCACACTGGAGCAAATCGTGACATGCCTGGACGACCTGTTAGAAGAAAATGTTGTGGTCCTGGGGCTGGGGTGCAGATTCTTTGTCTAGAGACAGTAGAAGAACATGAGTCTTACGCACTTTGCGATGGCACATCTGGAAACAGCTGGAAAAGAAGGATGCACGTGGCTGTGCAGAAATCGTGGACTTGGGCCACATACTGAAGGGTCAGTTTGTGGTAGGAATCAAGGCAGGCCCAGCCAGAAGGGCCCTGCAGGAGCGAATCAGTGTACAACCTGAAATTTTTTTCGATGACATTGTGGTAGACATGGTTACATGGGAACAGGAGGATGTGGAGTCGACTGTGGTAGTGACTAAGAAGTATGATCTGCTGCATATGAAAGAAGAGGCCTTGGCTCCCTCTCCTCTGTCCACCATATAGACAGCACTAAGGGAACTTGCCTTGGACGTGAATTCCCTGAAACAGCAGGTGTCCACACTCAAACAGAACTTGGCTCCTCCTTCTAAGGGTGAAAACTCACTATGGAGGGAAATGGAGGAAGATCGCAAGTGCTGGTGGTGTGGTTGTTTTGGGCATGTAAGCAGGCCTAAAATTAAATGCACATGCAGGTCATTATTGAACTAGCTACTCTCTGGGCAGAGGGATGGCCCCCGGGACCAGCAACACAAAGTCCTAGCCAACTACAGTCCATGATGCCCCAAACCCAGTGGTGACCTCCATTGCCAATGGACTAGAGATCTCATGCCTAATTGACACTTGGTCAAAGTCGCAGCCACGGAATATGACCATTTGGGACGCAAGACCAAATGGACCCCTCCTGGCTATCCCTTACAGCAACCAATAACTTGCCCATCCTAGTAGAAGGTATCACCTGGGTGAAGATCCAGATTGATCACCAAATGTTGGATCGGGTAGGAGTGGTGGTGACTCATGGCCCAGTCTCTTCTTCCATACCCATTGTTTTGGTCATAAACGTGCTAAAAGATGTGGACTTGCCTCACTTGCTGGTCAAGTTTGAGCATTCTGGCTGCAGTCTACGAGATGTGTGGCTCAACATCATTCGGGCCTGCGAGACTCACCTGAGGGCGACCAAGAGACAATCCAAACAGGTTGGGGCTGTCCGGACACCCCCCAAACAGAAGCTACCACCCCTCCAATAGGTAGTTTGGTCCCACCCAGTCGGGGGCCCACAAGAAGCTGCAAGTGGCCACTGTGATGATAGAACCCCGCAAGGAATCAGTGGAACCTGGGGAGTGGCTGGTTGCACGTACCCTCTTCAAGGTTCGCAAAGGAAAGATTCTGGTGCAGCTAATTAACCTGGGGACCACCCCAATTGCACTTTCCAACCATGCCACTCTATCAGATTTGTACGCGGTACCCCATCACTGCATCTCGGAAGCTCAGCCTGGGGTAGAGGCCACATGTGCTTTGCTTCAGTTAGCTATGGCCTCGCTGGATAAGTCACAATACAAGCTACTACTGGAACAGCTGGACATTCCTTTTCAGGACTATCCCCAGAGGTTGCTACACCAACTGCTAGAGAAACACGTGTTGGTCTTTGCCACCAGCCCGGAGGACTATGGGTACACAAAGGCCATTGACCACCCAAAACATACGAGGGAACAATCCAGAAGCAGTACCACAACATTCCCCTAGCCCCACCAGGAGGCCAGGGACTTGCTCCGCAATATGCTACAAAGTGGGGTAATTCAGGAGAGTCTCAGTCCCTGGGCTGCTCCCATGGTTTTGGTGAGGAACAAAGAAGCAAGCCTGCAATTCTGTGTGGACTATCACTAGTTGAATGTCTGTATCCTCTGGGTGGAGGAATCACTAACGGCATTGGGGCAGGCCAAGTATTTCTCGTCCCTTAACTTGGCGAATGGCTACTGACAAGTTCCGGTGGGGGATCAGGATCTTGAAAAGACTGCCTTTATCACAGCCTTGGGACTGTTTGAGTTTAACCACATGCTCTTTGGGCTGGGCAATGCCCCCAACACTTTTCAACACTTAATTGAAAGGTGCTTGGGAGACCTTAATTTTAAGGCTGTTCTAATCTATCTGGACAATATCATAATTTTCTACAAAACTTATGAAGACCACGTCCAACACAGCCAGTTATTGGCAGTAAACTGGAACCTAAGTGGAAGCGTACCCCTATGGGTGGAGACGCAGCCCTTCCCTCTAACCCCGGTGTATGATGAAGTCTCGGAAGGGCCGAATCCCATCAAGAGACTTCTCCGTCGTAATTTGCTGAGCCCTTGTGTGCTGAGTGGTGACTGCTCTACCAGACTAGCTGAAGACAGAGAATTGTTTACCCAATGGATATTCCACCAGTATAGGAGGTGCCCCCCAAAAGGGGAAGTTCCACTTTAAGTCATCCCCCCTCTACTATATTTGGCATATCATTTTTTTGGGGAGGTAGGGGAGCGGGTGCCTAGCTTTGACAGGTACCTGCTCCCACTTCCACTCGGATCGCATAGGTGATCCGAGCTGAAGCTCATCTCCCACCCCTCCCCGCAGTCTTCTGGGACAGTTCACAGGTCCCAAAGGACTGCGGGTACATTCACAAAAAGCAGCGCGGCTGTGAAGATGAAAGCAGCATAGCCGGCTGCTCACAGTTAGGATGCTGGTGCTGGGAACCCAAAGGCTACTGAAGAACTAGCCTGGGTGAGGACGGCACATGATCCCTAGACAAGTAAGTTTCCTTTTATTACAGGATTTGTAGCTGCTGACTTTTATATATTTTTTTTCCAGCATGAAGAATTGCTTTAAGTATTTTTTCAGTAAGTTTATTTTTTAACAAGTGCAGGGCAGCAAATAATAATAATAAGTAGTAATAATATTCCACGTCTATAGAGGTATGAGAAATAATACAATTATTATGGCACTGATCTAGTGCATGCCTCTCTGCTACAGAAAATCACCTAATTTATAGTAGCAGTTGGCTGTCCTGGTTTATATTTTATACTTTTGAGTTTCCTGTGAACCATTGCTCCTGTTGATTTCACTCTCTCCAATTTATGGTGGTGGGTGAGACCTGTGTGCTGGGTAAGACCCGTGTGCTGGGTAAACAACCTGGAGACAGCTCTTCCTGTACACTTTGTACTATAGGTCAAGAATAGGTAACATCTCTTTACTGTATACTTTGGCAACCTGCACACAAAACCGAGTAGATAACTGAAAACAACAATAGAAAAAGAAACATCAAGAGAGGGTTCATGGATAGGACAGAGAGGTGTGCATGTATGTGAATGAAGGTTAATTCCCCTGGAGGTAGACCAATGTTGCTCTAAAGCTCACGGTGTCTTCCTGGCACTCAAAACAGCATGAGAGTATAAGGTAGGGTTGCCACCTTTTTATCAAGCCAAACCCGAACACTTTAGCAGGGCACGGCAATTTTTTTTTTTTTGTAGCATTACCTTCATTACCTCTGTACAATGCAATGAACGACAATTTTTTTTATGTAGTATACACTATATATATAGTTTTGTGATTAAATAACATTTCTGGAGGGTATGACGGGGGCAGTATGTATAGGAGAGAAGTGTGGAGGGTAAGATGGGGGCAGTATGTACAGGAGAGGAGTGCGGAGGGTGTGAAGGGGGCAGTATGTACAGGAGAGGAGTGTGGAGGGTGTGACAGGGCAGTATGTACAGGAGAGGAGTGCGGAGGGTGTGACGGGGCAGTATGTACAGGAGAGGAGTGCGGAGGGTATGATGGGGGCAGTATGTACAGGAGAGGAGTGCGGAGGGTGTGATGGGGGCAGTATGTACAGGAGAGGAGTGCGGAGGGTGTGATGGGGGCAGTATGTACAGGAGAGGAGTGCGGAGGGTGTGATGGGGGCAGTATGTACAGGAGAGGAGTGTGGAGGGTGTGACGGGGCAGTATGTACAGGAGAGGAGTGTGGAGGGTGTGACAGGGCAGTATGTACAGGAGAGGAGTGCGGAGGGTGTGACGGGGCAGTATGTACAGGAGAGGAGTGCGGAGGGTGTGATGGGGGCAGTATGTACAGGAGAGGAGTGCGGAGGGTGTGATGGGGGCAGTATGTACAGGAGAGGAGTGCGGAGGGTGTGATGGGGGCAGTATGTACAGGAGAGGAGTGCGGAGGGTGTGATGGGGGCAGTATGTACAGGAGAGGAGTGTGGAGGGTGTGACGGGGCAGTATGTACAGGAGAGGAGTGTGGAGGGTGTGACGGGGGCAATATGTACAGGAGAGGAGTGTGGAGGGTGTGACGGGGGCAGTATGTACAGGAGAGGAGTGCAGGGGGTGTGATGGGGGCAGTATGTACAGGAGAAGAGTGTGGAGGGTGTGACGGGGGCAGTATGTACAGGAGAGGAGTGTGAAGGGTATGATGGGGGCAGTATGTAAAGGAGAGGAGTGCGGAGGGTGTGATGGGGGCAGTATGTAAAGGAGAGGAGTGCGGAGGGTGTGATGGGGGCAGTATGTAAAGGAGAGGAGTGCGGAGGGTGTGATGGGGCAGTATGTAAAGGAGAGGAGTGCGGAGGGTGTGATGGGGGCAGTATGTAAAGGAGAGGAGTGCGGAGGGTGTGATGGGGGCAGAATGGGGAGGGATTTCTTGCAGTGTCTGTGGGGTGACCAGGGAGTGATGTCCCTCAGCAGGGGGGTAGGAAGCAGCTCTGAGTGATCTGTATGAAGTGGTCTGATGTAAGCTGGGGGGAGTTGGGGGCTGAGAAGTGGTCAGATAGTAATGCCTATAATAAAAAAAAAGCTATTGTGGTCATCTACTAAAATATACAAAAATAATACTCAATGAAAACAATCTGTTATAAGATGCCAGCCCCCAGATCTCTGTATGTCCAGAATATGTGAAGGTAATTGATGACCATTCATATAACCCTGTGTTATCCAGGCTCTGAGTCTGGGCAATCAGAGGTGTAGACTCACCACATACACACAGGGTTAAGTGAATGGTCATAAATTACATAACATAATCTGTACAGAGGATGGGGGATGTTTGTATCTATAGATAAGTGTGCTGCTTGGGAGATACTGTGAGTCGGCTGTGATCGGGCTGCAGACTCTTCCCCCACACACACTCACTTGCTGTCTCTTCTGATTCTCCTTATCCTAACCCTTCAATGCAATGCAAAAGAAATCCTCCTGGAACTTTGCACCCCAGGAAACTTTCCTTAGAAAAATAAATAAATCAGCTCACCTCCTAGTGAGCAGCGGCCAGCCCGACAGCAGCTCCAGTGATCTCCTCAGCTCCGCCCCCCTCTTCTCTCAGAACATGGCACTAGTGATTGGAGAGGGGGGATCCGAGATAACAGAGACTGTAGGAGCCTGGAGGGGGGAGACAGAAGGCAGCTTCAGATTCCCAACACACACACCAGCACAGTGTGTGTATTTAGAGAGAAGAAATGACACTGCTGCTGTGACTGACTCCACAGTGACAAGTATGTTAATGAAGCTCTCCCTCTGCCAGAATGGTCTGTCCGGGTTTCAGGCAGTCTGAAAACCGAGCAGATGATTCAGAACCCGGACTGTCCGGGTGAATCCCGTACAGGTGGCAACCCTAGTATAAGGTGAAGTACTTTATTGATAAAAGGTACAGTGTGTAAGCTACAGAAGCTACTGTAACTTGCACAATCTACCCTTTATCAATAAAGTACTTTTATCAGGAGGACTAGTTGCCGGGTCTTCACTGTATACTCCATATTCACCGTATTTAGATTGTAAGCTCTAACGAGCAGGGCCCTCTGATTCCTCTTGTACCAAATTGTAATGTAACTGTATTGTCTGCCCTTATGTTGTAAAGCGCTGAGCAAACTGTTGGCACTATATAAAACCTGTATAATAATAATAATAATAATACTCTCATGATATTTTGTATATGCACAGTAAGGATGAGCCAACTTCAGGCTTTTGGACGAACGCCCAAACTTTTGCCCATTCAGCTACACATCATATATATAGAAGCGGTATTTCTTCCACTTCTATATATGACAGCTTCCCACTTCCCACTGTCAATGGTTCCTAAGGAAGTAGGAACATCCACTGGCATCCACTGCTTCCCTAGCAACTATTTATGTCACTTGCACATTGACTTACATATCAGGGAATCTCTGGCCACATAAGCACACGGGCAGGGATAGCAGCAGTGGCAGCCACTCCATTAGGGACGCAGGGGTGCCGCCCCCCCTAATCTATGCGCCCGGCCCCTAATCTACATGCAGAGGGCGCCAGACGCATGGATTTCACCGTTTTTGTTTTTTTTAAGCACATGATGAGAGCCTGAGGCTCTTATTGGCTTAAAAAAAAGGTGAGCTTCAATAATGTCTTCCTGCTCTTACTCCCGGCCAATAAGGAAGCGGGTCCTGAGAGCCGATTGCCAAAGAAGTCTTAGGACTCGGGGGGGGGGGGGGGGGGTAGTGCGAGTGAGGGGGCCAGGTTTGTTTATATATTGAGCACCAGCTGCCACTGGAAAGGGGTGATACTGGCATTGGCCATATTTGTGCAATGACATTTCACAAATATGGCCCGATGTTGAGGGCATGTCGCCTGGTACATTTCATGAGGTGGTGGTGCATACCCCCCCCCGCATTTTCCTGGACAGTCAGGCTGCATGCTCAGAGTAATGCCGCGTACACACGGTCGGACTTTTCGTCTACAAAAGTCCGACAGCCTGTCCGACAGACTTCCGGCGGACTTCCGGCGGACTTTCGGCGGACTTGCAGCAGACTTTCTAACGAACGGACTTGCCTACACACGACCACACAAAAGTCCGACGGATTCGTACGTGATGACGTACACCGGACTACAATAAGGAAGTTCATAGCCAGTAGCCAATAGCTGCCCTAGCATGGGTTTTTGTCCGTCGGACTAGCACACAGACGAGCGGATTTCGGGGTCCGTCGTAGTTACGACGTAAAGATTTGAAGCATGTTTCAAATCTAAAGTCCGTCGGATTTGAGGCTGAAAAAGTCTGCTGAAAGTCCGGAGAAGCCCACACACGATCGGATTACCAGCCAGCTTTAGTCCGTCGGCGTCCGTTGGACTTTTGTAGATGAAAAGTCCGACCGTGTGTACGCGGCATAAGGGTCTGGTATGGATTGGTATTTTTTTTAGAGGAACATCACTTTTTTTTTTTTGCATTGAGATCCCCTTTAAAACTTATACCAGACCCTAAGAGGTTGGTATGGATTTTCTGCATTTTTTACCTTTTTTTACATTTTTTTTGCATAAACTACCCCCTTAAAATCCAAACCAGGTCTCTATGCAAATTTTTTTTATTATCGCTGTAGACTGTGCTACAGCCAAAGTGACATTTACAAACAATAAAAAAATAAAAATAGGTCAGTTTAAATTGTTAGTAGTTGACATTTTGTTGCCAGCACACAGACCCTTCCAAAGGTCCCCCAAAATACATAGCAGATGATTGGGGGTCTGTGTGCTGTTTTTTTTATTTTATTTAACAAAGAAGCCGTTGATGATATATTGTTTGGTGGCAATTTTAACCACCTTATTTTCTTTGTAAATGTTAGTGCTGTTGCAGGACTTTCTGTATGTCACACCTTCACAGGCAGGATGAGGGCACCCCCAGACATGTTGATCAAATGAACTTGACTTTTTCTCTGTCTTACGTAACCCTCTTCCTCATTTCAAAGATCAGATACAGGTTATGCAAAGTAAAAACAACCAAGCTCAGTAACTCTGTGCCCTTTGACATTTCCCTGCTATTTATTATTTTTGTTTCATCTAGCTTTTCCATAAGAATTAGTTTTCTCGTTGGCCTCGAAGAATGCCCCATTGTTCGTTGTGTAAGCTAAAGAGCCAGGAGCCAAGTTCTTGGTGAACATCACCTGATCCTTTATCACTTTTTGGTTGCAGAGACTGGAGAGGACTAGAAGAACAGCGGTGTATGGTAGCCATACAAGAAGAATCTTGTAATTGATCTAGGTACAAGAAATTGAAAATGAGTGTATTATCATCAATTGAAATTGTGAATGAAGTAACACACACATCATGGTTTTCTTTAGGGTCACTAAAATTTTTAATCGAAAACAAGATCTATCAGTTGTGAAGGATTTGCTGAAATACATGTATTTCATTTTGTATGCTTTTTGTACTGCAGGCAACATCCTTAGCATCATAATAATTGTTCTGCCACATAGTCACATTCCTAACACCCTGATAATAAACTGCTTTGCCTATGTACAGTCTAAAATGGTAATATTAACCCTTTGGAGCCAGCACCGGTTTGGAATGCCGGGAGGTGGGGCGGAGCTTAAGGTCATGTGACCGCCCCGATTGGCTATCACGGCGGTTACATGATCGGAAAGCTCCTGATCACAAGGAGCGATCAGGAGCTTTTTTGTTAGCCGTTGGTAACTCTGCTGGGAGCGCGCGCCAATGCATGCAAATATGTGGCTGCTCGGTGCCAATTCCCTACCCCATCTAAGTTATCAACCCCTAATAAAACAAAAAAAACAAGCCAAGTACTGTTTTCTGCATTGGACTGTGTGAAGGAAATGCTATGTGACTGGTTGTGCAGAAGTGGGGACCCGGGACACTATCGACTCCTACGGGGGTACTGCTACAATAAGCTTCCTCTTTTGTTAAACCTCTAGGCCTTAGGAGAACTTCCCAAACCAGTTGTGTTGTATACATATAATAATATTTCTCATTGTCACCAGCAAACAATGAAAATCCAGAATGGTTCCTTTTCCTTTCTTGATGGATAACAGTATGCTCCCTCAGCTAGGTTGGGGGGCATTTTCTTTTAATTATCTTTCCTTATCCGTACTTACCTATTGGTGACCACAGGCAAGTGTTTATATCTCCCAATCAATCGTACACTGCCAATCAGATCTGTGCCTTACTGTAGCTTTGCTTGCTAATATGTCCATGGCCTTTCTTGGAATATTTTCCTAACTGTTCCACTTGATTCCAAAGCCTTAGGACTAATGTGTTTCTGTTAAATAACACATTAGGTAGCGAAAATTATTTAACATCATGTGTTACAACAGTCCTTGCTAACTCTGCTGGTGAGTAGAGCATGTTAGATTTTAGCACTTATGTTACATTGTACAATGGTCATCTACATTTGTATTTTGTACAAACAATTATCGTATTCTGGTTGTATGTTTATTTCTCTTTTTCAATAAAAACGAAGTGAAAGAAAGTCCAGAATGCGTCCAAAGCTTTATTCAGGATCACATCATAATAACTGAAGCAATGTTTTGGAGTCTCCCAGGACCTCTTCATCAGGCATATGACCTACGCCACATGCCGGATGAAGGGGTCCTGTGAGGCTCCAAAATGTTGCTTCAGTTATGATGTGATCCTTGAATAAAGCTTTGGACCCATTCTGGATAGTCGTGGTGTACTGCTGAGATACTTTCACTTTGAATGTCTTCGGTTCCCAGCCAGTGGTTGCTGCAGCACCTATCTACATTCACAGCCATTTTGCAGGAACATGTGCATTGGGAATAGTGTGTTTGAATTTACTGACTAACAGGGTGTCCCCTAAAGCCTTGCTCCAAACAAACAGGCAGCACTTTTTAGTATTCTCTCAGCACTCACCCTTTTCACCCAGCAGCTGCTCCCACAGCAGAGTGAGAGAGCACAGAGTACCAGTCAACTAACATATTCAAGGACTTATGAACCACTGAGACTAATAATGAGGTTTGGCTACCTGGTAAGATGTAGACCGAAGAATGGAACCTTCAGGCCGGGTTCACACTGGTTCCCTGTTCCCCATTTCAGGGACGAATTAGGGCCGAATCTATGCCTGAATTTGGCCCTGAAACGAAGCTAAAGACACACAGCGTTTCTGTGCAGTGCGCTCTGCAGCCGCAAAGGAGATATGTGAACTGGCTCCATAGGGAGCCAGTCACATTGTCCTGCTATGCGAATTGGATGCGGGGAAACCCACATCTAATTCGCATAGGTGTGAACCCGGCCTTAATCCACTGAAGCCTCTACAAAATCTCTGGGCTCCAGGACCCAGAAAATAACTTATTACGATTCAGAGAAAACAAAAGAACTGTGTTTGTCACATCCACCATTAACCCTGGAGGCTCTCACCACAAGTATGTGAGAAACCTAGGTGACACATACACACATTATCCGCAAACCTGCCAGACAGTGCCTAACACTATTGAAAGGAATCACCATATCCGCACTTTTATACGCTTTTAAACCATGTTTGAGGTCTCATTTAAGATGGAAACGGTGGACAGACTGAACATTTACTAATTGTTTCTGAAGGGATTGTAGCATGTTTGTGGTATATTAGCACATTTTTGTTTTTTAATTTAATCTTTCATGCAGTGCTGAATAAAATCAAGAAAATAAAGCTTCATTTTGTAGTATTTTAATTATGATTTGCCTAGACCAGAAACAAAGCAGCAAATGTGTGTAGCAAATCAAAAGAACAAACCCTCAATTATGATTGTAAATTCTTATACTTAAAAACTCATGTAGCACCCTCTAGATAGGTAAGTACTAAAGGTAGAGTTTTTTGTAGGACAGGTACATTTAGGCAGGCCCGACTGGCAACCAGGCCTGTTTGTTTTGATCTGATCCGGGCTGGGAGTGGCTCAGGATAGCAGCTGGTGACTCACAGGCAGCATCACCGAGACCTCCCTCTTCTTTCGAGAGCTGGCTAGAAAGTTCTGGAACGAGAGGAAGGAGGAGAGGTGGAGCTGTCTGGGGTGTTTTAGGGAGCCCTGATCAATCCCCCACCTGGATTGGCAGGAGGAAGGCCTCCTTAAATATCCAGGGTCAGCTCAGCTGGGGGGAGTTGTCGGGTGGAAGAGCTGGAGTAAGAGAGTGTGGAGGCTGTCGGGGCCTTTGAGGGAGGGGTGACCTTGGGCCTGGGCTCAGTTGCAGTCTGGACCATCTTCAGGAACACATCAAAAGATCCTGGACCAGAGGCACAAGAGAGAGCAAGGAGAGGACAGTGCGATAGAGCACTACTAAGAGACTCCAGGGAGAACAACTGGTCGCAGCCAGGAGGGCTGGTGAGTGAGGCACAGTCAGGAGGACTGAGGAGGCACGCCTGAGAGGACTGGGAGCTTGCAGTTTGAGACGGGTGCAGAACCAGAAGTGTGGACTCTGGTGGAAGGGGCAGGGGAAAGAGGGGGCTGGCAGGGCCTGAGGAGGGCTAACTGGGATCAGTATCCATAATTAGGGCAGGTAGCACAAGGACTTTTCCGCTACATCATTGGGGCCCATGGTTTCAGCCTGCAAAGGGCATTAGCTGAGGCCTGGCTAAGTCAGTGTCAGGCCTAACCAACAAATAGTGCTAGCTGTTCCTGGGAACTAAGTGATGTGCTGGAGGTGACTAGGAGTAACAGTCTGCAGCAAGTGATGTGCTGGTGAAGTGAGGAGTGATGAGCTTCAAGCAAGTGATATGCAGGAGGAAGCTGAAGGAGTATGTACAGGGAGTGTACATAGTTGTCCCAAATCCAATCATTCTATTTAACCATGGTGGGCTCCCCATCCAAGTTATATCCCTCAATAAACAAAAAAACAAAGTTCACTGACTAATTTATGTTGTGGAGTGCCTGAGAGTGAATGCAGGGCTGGGCAGGGTGACAGACAGACAGACCACAATTCTCAGCAGCCCCTACGGGGGTACCGCTACACTTAGCATTAGCTTGGTCACTTGCACACATATATAATGACCTTGGTAGAACAAGAAAACAAACAAAAAAAAGCATCATCAGCATAAATCCTAAATGTTCAATAGCTGCTATACAGAATTTTATAGTTGTTGGGATACACTCAGAATCGTGCTACTAATAAGTGTGAGCAGCGAGGTTGGTACACAAAGGTGCCTCAGATATAAACGTTCATGCTTTGTTTTATAAAGCTCTCAAGCTGTTCAACTCAGCCCATTCACCTGTAAAAAGTAACAAAATATATTATTACATTTAGAATTTATATAGTATAGTTTAAATAAAGGCATGCTCTAGATGTAAAAATTAACTATAATGGTTGAGTTTTTTTTTTCTTTTTGTAGGTTTTTGAACCATTTTTTTTCAAATATCTATATGATCTGTTTGCCTTCAGACTGTCTCTCTCTAACTAAAACTCCACTGACTTCTCAATCTCAAAGTTTTTAAGCAGTGAGTGATTCCAGTGAAATACAGACCTCTCTGTTTTAGAATACAAATATTTAATATATTGAACAATAAATGTAATACATTTAATATAATATAACAAAAATATGGAAGAACAAGAATATATGAAGGTCACATAAAAAATATTTTAACTCTGACTGCCGAAGCCATTTCTTTTTTGCACATGTTTAAATGAACGACCGCAACATACAGGGATATACAATGTAATACTGGCATATAATCACACATAGGTTGAACTTGATGGAGATCTGAGTTACAGAGGATGTATAGGGCCAAAATTATTGCTCTCGCTCTACCGATCGCAACGATACCTCACATGTGTGGTTTTAACACCGTTTTCACTGTTCGCTTCTGCATGCGAGCACACGGGGATAGGGACGCTTTAACATTTTTTTTTTTATTGTTCATTTTACTTTTTTTTATTTTAGTTTGATGCTTTTTTCAAAAAATAATTTTTTGATCACTTTTATTCCTATTACAAGGAATGAAAACATCCCTTGTAATAGGAATATGGCATGACAGGTCCTCTTTACAGTGAGATATGGGGTCAATAAGACCCCACATCTCACCTCTAATCTAGGAAGCCTGAAATAAAAAAATAAAAAAAACGATCCTGACTTCGATCGTAGTGGTGAGTCAATAGAAGCACCTGAGGGCTGATATCTGAATGATGCCTGTAGCTGCAAGCATCATTCAGATATCCCCGCACAAAGTCAAGGACGTTAAAACGCATTTTTTTTTAACACAAAGTTGTCCATTTGTAAAATATTTCTAACACATAGCATTTACATACCAAAAATGACACCAAAATAGATTCTCCTACTCCTCCTGAGTATGGCTATATCACATGTGTGAGACTTCTACAGCCTGGCCACATACAGAGGCCGGGTACAGCCGAGTATGGCTGAGCATGGGCGAGTATGGCTGAGTAGGACAGGGTATTGCCGGGTATGGCTGGGTATGGCAGAGTATGGCTGGGTATCACCGAGTATTGCAGAGTATGACTGGGTATTGCAGAGTATGGCTGGGTATCACTGAGTATTGCAGAGTATGGCTGGGTATTGCAGAGTATGGCTGGGTATTGCAGAGTATGGCAGGGTATTGCAGGGTATTGCAGGGTATGGCAGAGTATGGCTGAGTATTGCAGAGTATTGCAGAGTATGGCACAGTATCGCAGAGTATGGCAGGGTATTGCAGGGTATGGCTGGGTATGGCAGAGTATGGCTGGGTATTGCAGAGTATGGCAGGGTATTGCAGAGTATGGCATGGTATTGCAGGGTATTGCAGGGTATGGCAGAGTATTGCAGGGTATTGCAGAGTATTGCGGGGTATTGCAGAGTATTGCAGGGTATTGCAGAGTATTGCGGTGTATTGCGGGGTATTGCAGAGTATTGCAGAGTATGGCAGGGTATTGTAGAGTATTGCGGGGTATTTCAGAGTATTGCGGGGTATTGCAGAGTATTGCAGGGCATTGCAGAGTATTGCAGAGTATTGCGGGGTATTGCAGAGTAGTGCAGAGTATTGCTGAGCATGGAGGGATGGCTGAGCGTGAATGGATGGATGGCTGGATGTGACTGCATTTGTCACAGAGCAGCGCTGTGGGCACTACACATCCAGCCCACAGCGCTGCTGCCATCCGATCTCTCCCCCTCTGTACCGATCGGTACACAGAGGGGAGGAAGGAACCGGCGTCATGACATGATGCCGGTTTGTTTACATGTGATCGCTCCGTCATCTGATCGCGGCCGTTTATGGATCACGGTAAACGGCAGCGATCGCCCGCCGTTTACCGTGATCCGTGATGCGCCAGGTCCAGGTCACGGATGTTCTCAGGTGCGTGCCCCAGGGGGTGTGCAAGAGCGGGATTCTGGGAGGACGTCATAGTACGCCCTCCCAGAGTTAAGCAACTGCCCTGTAGCTGTCATTTGGCTATGGGCCGGTTGCTAAGTGGTTAAAAAGTGAAAGTTTGATGGATGATTGTTAATCTGTCCCATTACTTTTGGTCCCTTAAAAAGTGGGAGGCACATATACAAACTGTTGTAATTCCTACACTGTTCACCTGATTTGGATGTAAATACCCTAAATTAAAGCTGAAAGTCTGCAGTAAAAGCACATCTTGTTTGTTTCATTTCAAATCCATTGTGGTTGTGTATAGAGCCAAAAGGATTAGAATTGTGTCGATGTCCCAATATTTATGGACCTGACTGTAGACAATACAACACGCATTTTTTGGTAACATATAATAGATGAGGTTGTGTCAGGTAAACCGATACCACACATGTGAAGACTCAAAATTGGGTGCACCAGTGAAAAAACTATGGTAATCAAAACTGTCCATAGAAGATGCTTTTGTAAATATTTACAGGTCATCAATTTAGAATTAACAATAAGTAATAGCCCTAGAACTATTTGTAGGACCCTGGTGTTTAGGCAGGGTTGCTCCTAAATTTACCTGCCAGGTATAGCTGCCTTGGCTAAATGTTGAGAATCAATTGATTTCACTCTAATGCCGCGTACACACGGTCAGATTTTCCGACGGGAAATGTTAGATGTGAGCTTGTTGTCGGAAAGTCCGACCATGTGTATGCTCCATCGAACATTTGCTGTCAGACTTTCCGCCAACAAATGTTTGCTAGCAGGTTCTCAAATTTCGAGAACACAAGTGTACACAAGTCAGCGCACAAAAGTTCACGCATGTTTGGAATCAAGTACGAGCTGGAAGCAATCGGTCTTGTAAAACTAGCGTTCGTAATGGAGAGATCACATTTGTCACGCGGCAAATTATGAAATCTCTCAATGCAGCGCATTCTCCTCTTCTTTGTAATGCTATAATAATGAAGTTGCTTTGCTGCTGATATTCTCAGAGTTCTGACAAACTTATTTTTCATTATTTCTTGTGATCTCCTGAATAATATTTGTTTTTGTTGTTTTTTTTTTCTCGTGATCTCCAGAATAATCTTTTTTTTTTTTTTAATATATATAATGATCTCCTGAATAATCTTTTTTTTTCGTTTTTTTTACAGTGATCTCCATATTTTTTTTTCTTTTTTCTCGTGATCTCCACTCTCAACACTTCCTTCCACGCTTCCTTCCATGCTGCTGTGATGGGTTGGGTGGCTGTGGTGTTGGTGGTGTTGCTGGAGGTGGTGGAGGAGTATGGTCCAACTCACACAGGTGGGTTTGAGCAGTGGCGGCTGGTGAAGTTTTAGGATGGGGGCGCCAGACCCTGCACTTCCTTTTTGACCCCTCCTACTTGGTGAAGATGGGCGTGGTTTCAGTGAAATAGTGGGCGTGGCTTAAATGGTGTGGCTCTAAGGGGGTGTGGTTAGCGTCTGAGATGAACGAGGGATGGAGGGAGAGGGAGGGAGAGAGGGAGGGACAGCAGGCCCAGATCCTACACAACAATAGAAATATGTGTATTTTAGAAAGTTTAACAATCAGCAGATAAAGATTCTTCAAACACCTGGTGTTAGCACTTCATTTGTCCCGGCACCATGGTTGTTATGGTGTCAGGATGATTGAAGTGCATTATTTCTATTATTACATTGTAATATAAAATGAAATCATTCAACTCACCATAATGCAGAATCAGTGTCAGTGTCCCCAGCGGAGCCCCTCCTTACATCAGTGTCCCCAGCGGAGCCCCTCCTTACATCTGTGCCCCCATCAGCGGAGCCCCTCCTTACATCAGTGTCCCCAGCGGAGTCCCTCCTTACATCAATGTTCCCAGTGGAGCCCCTCCTTACATTTGTGCCCCCATCAGCGGAGTTCGTCCTTACATCAGTGTCCCCATCAGTGGAGCCCCTCCTTACATCAGTGTCCCCATCAGCAAAGTCCCTTCTTACATCAGTGTCATCAGCGGAGCCCCTCCTTACATCTGTGTCCCCAGCGGAGTCCCACCTTACATCTGTGCCCCCATCAGCAGAGTTCCTCCTTACATCTGCATCCCCAGCGGAGCCCCTCCTTACATCTGCATCCCCAGCGGGGCGCCTCCTTACATCTGTGTCCCCAGCGGAGCCCCTCCTTACATCTGTGTCCCCAGCAGAGCCCCTCCTTACATCTGTGTCCCCAAGGAAGCCCCTCCTTAAATGTGTGTCCCCAGCAGCGGAGCCCCTCCTTACAACTGTGTCCCCAGTGGAGCCCCTCCTTACATCTGTGTCCCCATCAGTCCTCCTTACATGTGTGTCCCCAGCGCTGTCCTCCTTACATGTGTGTCCCCAGCACTTTCCTCCTTACATGTGTGTCCCCAGTGCTGTCCTCCTTCATATCGTGTCTGTCTCTCTCTTTAGCTACTTCCTGTCTTTCTCCATGTGTTCAGTAGAGAGGGGAGGGGCCTCCCCTCTCCACTGAACAAAGGGGGATTAGGCGGCGGCCATCTTTTTGTAGCCCACCGGGTGCCGGAAGTGACTTTGGTTTCACACTGAGAACAAAGCACACTAAGCACACAAAGCACACTGAGAACAAAGCACCCGCAAGCAGCTCCAAACCCCGCGAATGAAGATTCCACAGATTACACAGTTCCCCCCCCGATGCCAGGGCAGGTCCTGACACACCTGCACCCCCAGTCTCTGTGTAAGAAAAAAAACCCACAATCGGGGACAAGTCTGGTAAACCAGGCCAGATTCATCATCAGAGGAAAAGGATCCATCCCACTGTGCCCACCTAATCACATCAGGGATTACTAACTGGAGCCCCTAACAAGAGGCACCAGCATTCTGTTCCTGAAAACTAATAGGAGCATATACTACACTAAAAGGCTGAGAAGCAATAGTTCACTTGAAGCGTAACTAGGGCATTTTATACTTACATTTCTTTCAACGGTCCTGTCCATTGCCGGTTTTCGGCCAGCTTTATTGGCTGGTGCAGGATGACGTCACTCCTGTGCTTGCGCAGGAGGCTGTCATTCCAGCACACAAGGACCAGGCTGGCCTCTGTAATCTGAGCTGCACATGCCAGAGACACTGCAAAGTGATAGGTAAATGTAGTTTATTGCAGAAGAGACATTGTTACTTCTGGAATGTAAAAGCTAAACCTGCCTGCTCACAGCAAACAGCAGCAGAACTTTAGTCCTGATTTCACCACTTGTGGACTGCCCACGTACATATACTGGGGCAGGGTGGCAGCTCTGGGTAGGGAGCGCCCCCGCCGCTCCGGCTGTGCTGTGATTGGCTGCAGCACCAACCAATCAGCGGGTGCCAGCCGCTGATTGGTCACTGGCACCCATCGATCGGCTCCGAACATTACCGAAGAGAGCCCTGTGTAGGTGAACTTACACAGGGCTGTCATCTGACAGCAGCAATGTGCTGTTTTTTACTTCCTGCAAAGCACATTGCTTAGTAAAAACAGCACACACAGTAACACATGCTAGCCACACATTTAAACCCTTGATGGCCCTATATGTTAATCCCTTCCCTACCAGTGTCGTTAGTACAGTGACAGTGCTTTTTTTTTTTGCACTGATCACTGTGTTGGTGTCACTGGTTCCCAAAAAAATGTCAAAAGTGTCAGTTGTGTCCGATTTGTCCACCTTGTCCGCCACAATATCGCTATAAGTCTCCGATCGCTGCCATTACTTGTAAAAAATAAATAAAAATTACATAAAAATATCCCATAGTTTGTAGATGCTATAACTTTTGTGCAAACCAATCAATATACACTTATTGGGATATTTTCACCAAAAATATGTAGCAGAATACATTTTGGCCTGAATTTATGAAGAAATTTGATTTTTTTACATTTTTTATTGAATATGTTTTATAGCAGAAAGTAAAAAATATTGTTTTTTTCCCCAAAATTTTCGGTATTTTTTTGTTTATAGTGCAAAAAATAAAAGCCGCCGAGGTGATCAAATAGCACCAAAAAGCTCTGTTTGTGGGAAAAAAGGACATAAAAAAGGACATTGATTTTATCTGGATACAGTGTCGCACGACCGCACAATTGTCTTGTAAAATAATGCAGTGCCATATAGCAAAGAATGGCCTGGTCATGAAGGGGTAAAACCTTCCGGAGGTCAAGTGGTTAAAAATAATTAACAGATGTTAATGCATATCGAAACACAGATGTAAATGGGCCTCCGATTTCACTGATTCCCAATCCTGGTGTAACTGGAGAGCCCCTTAATTAGCATTAATAAATGATGAAGAAACAACACTAATTTTCATAATGTTCTCAAAACAAAATGCTCTCTGTACAAAGACATAACTAAAAAAAGATTTTAAGAGCTGTGCTTGCATCACAAGGTCCTCTATTTGCATCTTATATTTTCAAAGCTGACCTCATTTTGTGAATATAGCAGGT
This sequence comes from Aquarana catesbeiana, assembly GCF_042186555.1. Taxonomy (NCBI): domain Eukaryota; kingdom Metazoa; phylum Chordata; class Amphibia; order Anura; family Ranidae; genus Aquarana; species Aquarana catesbeiana. The sequence continues at coordinate 32,959,719 of NC_133327.1, forward strand.
ATTGTTCTATGCTGTTTATCATTTTTAGTTTTTCACAGCTCACGCTTCCCTTGAAAACAGCACCTCATATTTCCTTTACAGCAGAGACCGATGAGGTGTATGCTGGACTGATTTACAATGTGCAGTTTGTTGTGCCAGTGCACAATGATTTTCCAGCAAGTCGGTAAATTTCTGTTCATTTTCGTTTTATTTCTTTTTCGTTTTTCGGGTCATTCGTTATGATCGCAATTCGTACATTCATAATTTCGTACTTTCGTACATTTGTAAATTCGTACAGTCGCACATTCGTACATTCGTAAATTAGAAAATTCCTAAATTCTACAATTCAGAAATTTGGAAATTCTAAATTCGAAAACCCGAAAATTTGAAAATCTGAAATAGTAACTATTAAATTATAGGTATTGTAATTTCCTTTCAAATTTGGCTGTTAGCGAACGCAACGAATACGTATTTATCCGAAGTTACGAATTATCCGAAATAACGAATGCCGCATCTAAACAAATGGAACGGAACAAATTAATAATAAATAATAATAATAAAAAGTTTGTATTATTATTAATTCATTACTTTCCTTTCGTTTGGATACCGCATTCGTTATTTCGGATAATTCCTAACTTCGAATAAATTTGTATTTGTTACGTTCACTAACAGCCAAATTTGAAAGGAAATTATAATACCTATAATTTAATAGTTAGTAATAGTTAAGTTATTATTAGTTAATTATTATTTCAGATTTCCGAATTTACGAATGTACGAATTTACGAATGTACAAATTTACGAATGTACGAATTTACAAATTTTCGAATATTTGAAAATTTGTTAAACGGGTTTTCGTTAATTTGGATACTTCCTAATTAACGGATTTGTCGAAATTTGTTAAACGAATTCGGAACGAAACGAATTGCACATGTCTGATTTTTGTTCGAAGGATGTTGGCTCCAACTTATCTTGCATACACACGGTCACACAAATGTTTGCCAACAATTACGAGCGTGGGAATGTGGTGACGTACAAGACGTACAACGAGCCGAGAAAAAAGGAAGTTCAATAGCCAGAGCGAAACCTTCTGCTTGATTCCGAGCACGCGTGAACTTTTGTGCGTCAGACTTCACAAGGTCAGAGTTTCAGCCAACAAGCTCACATCCAACATTTGTTGTCGGAAAATCCGATTATGTGTACGGGGCATAAGTGTTTGACTGGAAAGCAATCCAATCAAAATGAAGAGGGATGGTAATATACCAAAGTTGCTTGATATATAAGGGCCACCATAAGGGGTTGCCACAGGGTGACAAGTAGATAAAACATTGTGAGCTGCCACACTCCTACTCTAAAGTCAAAAACTAAAGAAATATAAAATGAAACAAAATAAAAAAAAATAAATGTAAAAAAAATAATATTTAAAAATGAAATAAAGATACAAATAAAACTAGCAATAAAAATTAAAAATAAATGGAAGGAAATGAGGAGTCTTTTGTACTTGTCAGAAACCATGAAATCAGGCCGAGACAGAAGTACAGTTAAATCACACTTGTTTGATAATGAAAGTAAAAAGAACAAATGTAGTCAAAACATAGCCAAAGTTCAGTAACCGGAATAGATAGTCAGACAAGCTAGAAGTCAGGGATCAATGTAGTGGAACAACAAGCAGGATCTGGAGCCAGAAGGGATGTCAGCAAAGCAAGTCTTGAACAGGATCGCAGGAGATAGTTTCTGTGATGTGACCAAGGTGAAGGCAGAGCTCCTCTGTACTGGACGGCTTAAGTAGGCAGGACTGATGAGCAGGATATCATCAACAGCTGAATAACTGTGGAGAGATAGGAGCTGGCAATTAGCTGATAGCTGAGCGGCCAGCTCAGAGAAGGAAGGGCTGAGCCCAGCCCCAAAAGTACTACAGGCTTAGGACGGGGCAAACGCTGGGAACCGTGGCTGCAGATTTGGTCTACAGGTAACATTATCACCCCCCTTTCTGTCCATAAGCATATTGAGGGGGGGTTTTTATTGTGCTAAATGTGAGTGTACATCTATGTGGGATTTTAAGTTGCAATAAACCTGTTTTAAAACATTATCACACCATTGCAAGTCTCTATTGTCTTTCACATGTGTTGTATATGAGGAGATTGCTGATAGCCAGGAGGAAACAGTGGCTTGTGATCAGGAGGAAGGAGTGACCTTTGTATCAGCATTTAAACCATAACCAGCCACCACAGGAAAGAGGAACCATAGGAGGATCTTCCCAAGCTGATAATATTTATCACAGACTTTTTTCAAAAAGCCCTTAAGGTGAGGGTACACCTGGTGGGGGGGTTCACATTGCATGAAGATATCACCATCACGGTTTACGTTTGGACTGTTGAAATAGTAATTTTTGTGCAATACACAGAGCACGTTCACTTTCCCTATATATATTTTTGGACATTGCCTGAAGATATTACCATCATGTTCTATGTTTATGTTTTTATAATGGACTTTTCATATTATTGAGGATTTGTGTGCATTACACGGAGCACGTGCACTTTAATTATATTTTATGTTTGACTTTATTACCTTTACATTATAGGATATATGTACTGAGTTATTAGTAAAAAGAGCACACAAGAGTGGGACTTAAAAGGTGCAAATGATTTGAGAATGATATCAAATATTGTATAAAAATTCATTTATTTTGATAAACAAAATAAGAATTCAAACATTTAAAAGGGAAAAAGGAGATACAGTAATGACTAGTGCACTAATGGATAATTGCAGCAATACAGCAATAATGGATTCCCAACATGTTTCACCCATGAAACGGGCTTCCTCAGGGGATGCTGGTCATGTGCAGCATACAATGCCTTAAATCAAGAAACAGATAGTTTAAATATATTGTAGAAATTCATAAAATTCAATACATATGTCAATATCCAAAAAATAGTGATATATTTATATGCAGCTGCGTTTCACACGTCAGGGTATCAACGCTTACCTAATCTCCTAAACACAGGGGAGAAACCAAAAACTGCCGGGATAGCTGTTTGTATGCTGCTGAGAGAGACCCATGCCCTAATAGTGGCCGCAGATGGTATAAAGAGACCAGCTAAAAATAAATAGCACTAGTAATGACCAAAATATTTAGGGAAACGATGGAAAGTCCTTATAAACTAAACGAGGACAAAATGCTTAAATGGGATCTACTTACACCAATGGGTTCAGCAGCTGGCTAGATGCCAGGGGCCACACACCATCATGCCGTTAGGTAGAAGATGTCTGGTGAACATAATAAAGCCATTTAGAGTATAGCCCGCTGTGTAATGTCAGCAGGCAAAGATAAAAATCTTCAATAAGCAAAGGGGCAAAACATATGTAGTCACCAATATAAAAAGACGCCTTCAAGGACTGTCCATAGTTACCTGAATAGAGTGATATACGTGCATGTGTCCTCTGGTTCCCGCAGTGTGTAAATGCTGCAAGAAGCGGCTTTTTATACCATCCATCCGGTGTAAAACAGCAGATGTGGACGTACTGACTGTGCCGCGCATGCGCAGACCTCATCGCCGATGCTCACTCTGCCAATGCCATCAGGTATTAGGTCCAGATGGATAGGCAGAGGTAGCACCCCCTCTGGTAGTAGAGGGAGAGGGATTCCTCCAGTCAGATTAGAAGGAGGAAGTCCAAGCAGACAAGGGGACAAGCAAAGGAAGTACAGTGAATCGGTTGTCCAACTAAGGTTGGGGACACCCTGGGCGTCCGTACGACCACCCAAATGCGCTGGATATCTCGAGCAAACAAAACAGCAAGAAGGCAGGATGGTCAGCTGGTTGGTGAAACTTTAGGATACGGTGAATCGCCATAGACAGGGTCGCGCAGCTGCATTTACAATCTGTCTTTTTTGTGTGTTAAATGAGAGCCAAACAGAGTAGAAAAATAATAATATAATCATTCAGAAAAAAACAAAAAACTAATAACAGAATACAATATATATATATATATATATATATATATATATATATATATATATATATATATATATATATATATATATATATATATGTATATATATATGTAAAAAGAATAAATACAATAAGTGTTATGACAATTGATAACCCATTCATAAATTTGATAAATTACATAGGGAAGTTATTTTTTTTAAATTTAGATATCTAGACATTAAAAATCTAGAAAATCTATGATCAGGGGAGGAGGATAGTCGGGAGGGGGGACACTAATGCCGCGTACACACGGTCGGACTTTTCGTCTACAAAAGTCCAACGGACGCCGACGGACTAAAGCTGGCTGGTAATCCGATCGTGTGTGGGCTTCTCCGGACTTTCAGCAGACTTTTTCAGTCTCAAATCCGACGGACTTTAGATTTGAAACATGCTTCAAATCTTTACGTCGTAACTACGACGGACCCCGAAATCCGCTCGTCTGTGTGCTAGTCCGACGGACAAAAACCCATGCTAGGGCAGCTATTGGCTACTGGCTATGAACTTCCTTATTTTAGTCCGGTGTACGTCATCACGTACGAATCCGTCGGACTTTTGTGTGGTCGTGTGTAGGCAAGTCCGTTCGTTAGAAAGTCTGCTGCAAGTCCGCCGAAAGTCCGCCGGAAGTCCGCCGGAAGTCTGTCGGACAGGCTGTCGGACTTTTGTAGACGAAAAGTCCGACCGTGTGTACGCGGCATTAGTCCGAAAGACGAAGACTTTCGACGAAGGGGAAGGAAGAAAGGAGGGAAGGGAAAGGGGAGGGAGGGCGGGCAAGGGCAAAGGGGGAAGGGGGAAAAAACAAGAAAGGAAGGGGGTAGTGGTAAGGGAGAAGAAAGGGAAGAAAGAAAGGAGAGGAGGAGGGAAGGAGGGATAATGGGAAAAGGATATGAATGACAAGGCGACAACAACTGGAATAAGGATATATTAAAGAAACGGTTTAAAACTAAGCATTTCATTTAACCCCGGATAAATCGTAGGTTTCAACAAAAAAATCCAACGTGCCTCCAATTGCAGGAGTTTTTGATCAATGCTACCTCCTCTAACATCAGAAGGGATATGTTCAAGGGCTATAAATTTGATGATATTCATACTAAAGCCATGAAAGAGTCCTACATGCCGACTTATTGGCGTTTCCATTTTACGTTTTTTTATGAGTGAAGCATGGTCATTTATTCTCTTATGAAAAGGACGTTTTGTTTTACCAATATAAAAGCACTTGCACGTGCACTGCATAAGATATACAATGCCTGAGGTCTGACTTGTCACCCTGTTTTTAATTCTATGAAGTTGTCCATTTGGTAGCATATGTTCATTGTGATTTGGCATAAATCGACACTTATCACATTTGTTACAAGAGAATGTACCAGGAAGTTGATTATAGACTGTAGGGGTTTTGTAATGGCTTTGAGTCAAGCAATCCTCAAAGTCCTCAGACTTTGCCCGTCTATAGGTGATTTGCGGATATTTTTCTACATATTTATTAGCGATTGGATCAGCCAATAAAAGTGGCCAATATTTTTCAATTATTTGTTTCACTTGTTTGCGCTGTTTAGTATAGGATGTAATTATTCTAACAGTCTGTGAGGTGTCCTTACATGGCATGCTCAAACCAATTCTGGCATGAATGGCTGTATTGTGTACCAATAAGTGTATGGTGAAATAAATCTTTCCAAATGTCTTAATTTTCAATACTTTTAGAAATTGTGTCTCTGGCAGCCTGCCAAAGAAGGTTTTGCTGATTTCTACATTATATAGCATTCTTTAAATCCTGCTCAGCAACAAAATGTTTTTCTTCTCTCTTTCCGGCTTGAGTGGCAGCTGCAAGGAGGAAGAGGAAGGACTGAGCATTGATTGGCTATTAATGCAAGGGGCAAGGGCAGGATGCACCCCTAGCAGCCAGCCAGGAGAATTTCATTTGACTGCTGGCAGTTCTTAGCCCTGCCCACCGGTCAAAAAAGGACTGCTCAGAGCCACTTGGAGCTATGGGAGATGTAGTCCCCAGGAGACAGCCCTTTTCAAACTAAGCACTGGAAGGGACTACAAGTCCCAGCAGAACAGAGAGCTGCAAGAGGAGAAAAAGGAAAGAGAAGCCTGGGTTCAGGGGAAGTCTCAAGTGGGATATGAGAGATGACATCTGTCCCTGATTTTGAGGGACTTTCCCTGATTTGGAACTAAGTCCCTCTGTCCCTCGTTCCTCCTCATTTGTCCCTCATTTTGGTCTGATCTATATAGCTGTATATAAAATGCACTATTTATCCTTCAATAAGTGTTTCCTGGTGCTAAACCTTTCATCCATTTTCTAAACTGCTTCATTTGTAAATGTCAAAAGCCAGTATAAAGGAATAATAGTGGTAAAAAAAAAGCACTTGTGGGTTTAACAATTTTTTAAAATATAATTCTCTTTTAAGGGGGCATGGCAGGAGGTGTGTCCTATGCCTACATAATTTTGCTAATAGGTGTCCCTCGTTTCCATCTCAAAAAAGTTGTAAGGTATGGAGTTGACAAGAGACTGGGCTGCTGAGTTGGAGAGCGACCTGTTATGAGCGTTTACTGTGGTGTCAGAGTGAGACCGGGCTGCCATGGAGGGTAAACCTGTTGGAGAGACCCAGAGAGCTGGACAAAGGGGGCATCACTGGTTCTGTGGGAGATCATGACTGCCAGGTCCTGGGTCTTTACCATGCCACCAGTTGCAGACACCAAGGAGCGGAAGGAGACTTAATCACATACTGCATACAGGTAATAGGCCATGGGCCAGAACTATCCTCTTCGTTACAGGGACGATGTCACCTTGCCATGAGATACAATTTGGGAATGTACGCGGTGTACTGTAGGATCTCCTTAAACCTGAGCCCTCAACTGCAGGAACTTTGGGCCCCAACGTTGACAGCACACAGGCCAGTGAAAGGGACTTGAAAGACTGATGGACCTTTTAGCTTTCAGCATTGTTTCTTTAATTAGGACCTCCCTAATTTCATGGTTTAGGTGCAGAGACACTTCAAGAGATCCTCTTATTGTTTGTAGTGTTGTACAAAATTGCTGTCATTCTATATTGCTATTGCCGTTCTGTTTGTTACTTTGTGGGGAGTATTTCACAAATAAATCCTTCTTATTTCGCTGTGGTGTGTCAGAAAATGTGACTTTGCTAGAAAGGTTGTTATTATTCGGAATCAGGGGACCCAAACATCAGCGGCTCCTTTGGGGTAAGCGCAACAATTGTTTTTTCTTCCTTTTTTTTTAACCACAGACATATAACAAGGAAGCTGTGTTTTACTTATTAGGAATATGTCAATTGAGTAATATGTAAACTGTGTGAGGATTTAACTACTTAAGGACCGGGCCTATTTTTCAGACTTGGTGTTTAGTTAAAAGCCGTTTTTTTTTGCTAGAAAATTACTTAGAACCCCCAACATTATATATATTTTTTTCAGACACCCTACAGAATAAAATGGCAGTTATTACAATATTTTATGTCACACCGTATGTGCGCACTTTTTTTGGAAAAAATACACTTTTTTGAATTGAAAAATAAGACAACAATAAAGCTAGCCCATTTTTTTTTATATTGTGAAAGATAATGTTACGCCGAGTAAATTGATACCCAACATGTCACACTTCAAAAATGCGCCTGCTCGTGGAATGGTGACAAACTTTGGCCCTTAAAAATCTCCATAGGAGACATTTAAAATTTTCTACAGGTTACCAGTTTTGAGTTACAGAGGAGGTCTAGTGCTAGAATTATTGCTCTTGCTCTAACGATCGTGGTGATACCTCACATGTGTGGTTTGAACATTGTGTACATATGCGGGAGAGCTCGACGAGACGGGGCACTTTACATTTTTATTTTATTTTTCTTATTTATTTTACTTTTTATTTTTACACTGTCCTTTAAAAAAAAAGATTTGGGTCACTTTTATTCCTATTACAAGGAATGTAAACATCCCTTGTAATAGAAAAAAAAGCATGACAGGACCTCTTAAATGTGAGATCTGGGGTAAAAAGACCTCAGATCTCATATTTACACTAAAATGCAATTAATAAATAAATACATTAATGTCTTTTTTTTTACAAAAAAAAAATAAAAAATTCCATTTTAAGATTATTGGGCGGAAGGGACGTTTGACGTCACTTCCGCCATCCAATGTTGTGGAGTCGAGTGGGAGCCATCTTTCCCTCACTCAGCTCCAGGCCTGTCAGTTGAGAGGATGCGATTGTCACCGACGGCTCCGAGAAGTGGCGAAGATGACCGGAACGCGGCGGGAGGGGGGGGCCCTCTCCCTTCCCCAATAAAAGGGATCTCGTGACGAATCCACCACAGAGACCACTTTTATCTGAAAGCGGACTGCCCGCTGTTTAGGAGGATACCGGGGTTATGGCAGCTATCTGCTGCCGTATAATGATGGCGGGCGGTCCGCAAATAGTTAACACAGTCGCGGGTTGTGCGTGATTCCCTGGAGTCGCAGCATGGTGAGGTTTATTTACAAAGTCTGTGTTTGCAGGCATCAAAATGGCAAAATAAAACAAAAACAGAAAATAGATCCTTGCCACGTTGGGCGTCTAACTGCAAACACAGGAACCTAACTACTTTAGTCACACCTAAGCTTACTGCAGTGACATCTGCTGCAACGTTTTTTTCTTTTAGCTTTTTGGGTCCGTTTTTGGCATGCTACCATTTATTTGAACGGGCCTCCCTCCACTCCAAAAATGCGCCAAAGAAGCTCATGCTCCAAATTTTGGCACAGAGCCAGGCGCGTTTGGTGTTGCTTTTTTTTGCAGCGATTTCCGCGACAATCGTGGAAAAATCGCACCACGTTCCAGGTGCCGTTAAGAAATAATTGGATCGCAAATGTGTCCCGCGTTTTGCTGCAATTCTGGAATCGTTGGCAAAATCACAGAATTCTGCCCGCAATTCCAAAATACTTAGGTGTGAAGGGGGCCTTAATCTCACCACACAGAGAAGTCACTGCGCCCCAGTCTGTTCTGCACAGAGATTTGGTTCCAGAATGGAGCATCCTCCCTAAGCAGCCTGGGAGTTTTATAGAGCCCTGAGTACTCAACCTGCTTCAGCTAAACTCGTTAACCCAAACAAGCTATGTCTGGGTAGTGAGCTACCCAGGACAAAAAGGAAAATAGTTTGTACAGTATACTGCATTGCAAACAATGCTTCCTTTCTTGTGTGAATAAAACATGCTTCCTTTCTTGTGTGGCGGTGAGTGAGCTCTGAATACAGCTATCGTGGGTTTTGGATGGAGTGGGAAACGATTCAAATTCCTGTCTGGTGTTGTGTTGTTCCTGGACACATAGTGGCATTCAACAGGCTGCAGGACGATGTCAGGTGTGACAAAACGCGTAGGGAGGTGCGACGTGCTGACATCACCATGTTCACGCAGGTCCTGGAAGTGACGGGCTGCTATCGAGAGCCAGCCAGCTCATTTATACTGCAATCTCTTATTGTTTTAACTGTAAGTGCAATACTTTCTTATTTGAGTTGAGTAGTGGTGTAGTTGCCACTAGTAACAAACATCCACCATATCACCCCGCTGCCAGATTCCCATATATCACTTGCAGAGACAATGAATAGTCATTTGCTGGGTTTATTTTTGTTTATTGGGGGGTACAAGTTGGTTGGGGAAAGGGGTAAATGGGATGCCCATAGATTAGTTCACTTTGCCATCATATTGAGAGATTTTACTAATTAGCACATAGTTTGAGTCTGAAGGACTGATGCGCATGTGTAATAGCTACAGTCTTTTCCCTGCATCACCATGCAGACTATTGCTCCTCCTCTGCTTAACTCCTGCAGACTATTGCTTTTCAGAACTTCCTCATCCATGACCGTGTAAGGATGAGGACATCACTCATGACCGTGTAAGGATGAGGACATCACTCATGACCGTGTAAGGGTGATGTTCCCAGAAATCCTCTCCTCCCGCACATACTTATACTGTAGTTATTAATGTAATATCACATCTTCTTCTGTAAGCAAAAATGACCCACTCTGAATAGTTCCTCCTGCTGACTCTAGTTGCTCGCTGCTACTAGGCCAGAGGCCTGCAGCACCTCTCCCTGGAGGCCTAGTAGTTTAAAAGCATATTGTGAGCGGTGGACTACTGTTCCCAGCTAGCGGAGCTTGCAAATCCTGTGCCCTCGGGCCACATCGATTTGACACTTCTCCCCACAGTCTCTCCTCTGATCCAGGACTCCGCATCAATGACCATGTAATGATGAGGACTTCACTAATGACCGTGTAGAAGTGAAGTTCCCTCACAGACTTCCTGGCACATCCAGCCCTCCACTGTGGTAACACTCACCGACCTTTCTCTGCCCCGAGTCCTTGATGGAGAACTTAACCGGACCGTACGTTCCGATAGCTTCACCTGCCCCTCTGCTCCAGGAATTTCTCATCAATGACCGTGTAATGATGAGGACATCTTCAATGACCGTGTAAAGGCAAAGTTTCCTCACAGTTCTCCCTGGGCCTCCTCCTGTGATCAGCGCACCCCCCCCCCCCCAGATGGCAATGCCCTCCTGCTGCTGTCTCGTACTCCATTCTCTACTTCACCTGGCCGACAACTCCTCCCAGTGGCATATTACCTCAGCTTATATAGGAGGCCAATACCAGTTGGGGATTGGTCAGGGCTCCCACATGAGCTGCCTGCCACTTCAGTTCCAGGCCCTGCTCCTCTTCCAGAACATTCTCCCTGGAAGCAGGGGAAGTGCCTCAGAACTAGAGCACAGGTGGTCACACCCACTGCTACTCTAGCCACTCCTAGCCCCCAGATCAAAACAGACAGGCCCAGCTTGCAGCATAGGCCTGCCTAAATTTACCTGTGCTGACAGTCTCACTAGTAAAAATCCCATACTAAGTAACCTGGGATTTTACACTATGGAAGCTTTTATGTCTTTTTGGGGATCAATGGGCAACACAAACCCCTAAAAGATTACATTCTGTGAAGACGCTGGGATCACCGTTCCATCTCTCAAAAGACCCGGGCTGGGTATTAAGCCACAAGCGAGTGTGATCTCCTGTAATAGGAGATCATTTGGAGTCGGTAAGCTGCAGTGTGTGCAGAGGTGGAGGTCTTTATCTCTTTTAACCACGACTCTTGGGTGTATCGTGTGTTAATTTCACGTTTGAAAATCATGTTACACAGTGGACTATTTAAAACTTGATCTAATCATTTAATCAATCAATCAGTCACTTTATATATATAATTTAGCATTATTAAGGTTTATTGCTAGTATTCACTCACATGAGAGCATAGAGCAACATAATATAGAAAGTTATTTTGTGCGTATCTCACAGGAAGTTGCAGCTTTGTTTTCTAAAACACAAACATATTTATGTTTCATACATTCACTTATTCACTTGCTCTTTTTGTCTTATAAGTGCAGTAATTTAAATTTTATTCGAAATGGCAACCACCCCAACTTATAAGTGGCCTATGCAGCAAGGAGCACAAGGAAGGGCAACACATTTTTTGCGATACAGCACAGTCGTGCGACATTGTACCCAAACGAAATTGACGTCCTTTTTTTCCCCACAAACAGAGCTTTCTTTTGGTGGTATTTGATCACCTCTGTGGTTTTTATTTTTTGCGCTATAACAAAAACAGAGCGACAATTTTGAAAAAAAAGCAATATTTTTTACTTTTTGCTATAATAAATATCCCCCAAAAAATATATAAAAAACTAATTTCTTCCACAGTTTAGGCCGATATGTATTCTTATACATATTTTTGGTAAATAATAATAATTATTGGTTTGCGCAAAAGTTATCGCGTTTACAAAATAGGGGGTATATTTATGGCATTTTCATTATAATTTTTTTTTATTAGTAATGGCGGCGATCTCCATGACCTCGACATTGTGGTGGACAGATCGTCACTTTTGACACTATTTTGGAACCATTGGCATTTATACAGCGATCAGTGCTATAAAAATGCACTTATTACTGTGTAAATGTCACTGGCAGGGAAGAGGTTAAACACTAGGGGGCAATCATGGGGTTAACTGTGTTCCCTCAGCATGTTCTAACTGTGGAAGGGATGGGCTCACTAGAACATGACAAAGATCACTGCTCCCTATCACTGGGAGCAGTAGATCCCTGTCATGTCACTAGGCAGAACAGAGAAATGCCTTGTTTACAAGGCATTTCTGCCTTGTAAACGGCACGGAGAGGCACGTTCTGCCTCTTCATACCACGATCACGTGCCACCAGCGGACATCGAGTCCGCGGGACTCGATGTAAAAATTCATATGTTACATCAGAGGTCTCCAAACTGCACTGGCACTTGGGGCACTATTTCTCCCACTAACACCAACAATGGAGCACTATCTCTTCCACCAATACCAGTGATGGGATACTACTCCTCTTACATGATAAAGGGCACTACTCCTCCTATTGACCACCAACCCTGAGGCCATATTTATTCTCACTGATGCCGGGACACTTTCTGCCCCCCCGGGCACAATCCACAATCCGGCCCACCTAAAGTCTAAAGGACAATAAACTGGCCCTTTGTTTAAAAAGATTGGAGACCCCTGTGTTACATGTTTGGTTTGTAGCCCTAATGAAGGAGGAGATCGTTGAACTCCCGAAACGCTGTGGCTGTTATGTTGTCTTTTTCGTGAATATATATTGATATTAAAAATCTATTGGACTTGGAAACCTTCTATTTGGGACTCCCATTAGACTTTGTACATGTGAATGTTCAAATCTGGGACCCTTGCTTAAGAGGCACCCCATTTTTTGTGAAGCGAAGCCTTACCAGAGCCAATGTGCCTTCTCGCCATTTAACAGATCTACTGATCATTTGACTCCTGCACCCCATTAGAGTGTCTAACCCAGGGGTAGGCAACCTGGGGCCCTCCAGCTGTTGAAGAACTACAAATAACCCATAATACCTCTGGGAGTAATTGTAACTGCCAGCCTTGCAATGCTTCATGGGAAATGTAGTTCCACAACAGCTGGAGGGCTACTAGTTGCCTACCCCTGGTCTAACCCTTCCCCCGCTCCATCCTTACTATTCCCCATTGCATCCATAATAAGAAAATAAAATTATTACTAGTATTATTAATAATAATCAATACAGCTTAAAAATTCCCCAAATATAATCTGAAGCCTTTAATATCGAAAGAGGTACCCGACAGGGTTGCCCATTATCTCCCTTATTATTTGCCCTTATACTCGAACCCATGGCCCAATACATCAGAACAAACCAAACTATAACTGGCATTGAAGTAGGAGGTATTACACACAAATTATGTATATTTGCAGACGATATATTACTTTTTCTATCATCACCACAGGTCTCTGGTCCTAACTTAATACCAGCTCTTGATGGATTTGCAGCCCTATCTGGCCTTATGATTAATCCTAAGAAATGCCTAGTGCTTAATATTTCACTCACAAATAGGGATGAGCCGAACACCCCCCGGTTCGCACCAGAACCCGCGAACGGACCGAAAGTTCGCACGAACGTTAGAACCCCATTGACGTCTATGGGACTCGAACGTTCGAAATCAAAAGTGCTCATTTTAAAGGCTAATTTGCATGGTATTGTCCTAAAAAGGGTTTGGGGACCCGGGTCCTACCCCAGGGGACATGTATCAATGCAAAAAAAACTTTTAAAAATGGCCGTTTTTTCGGGAGCAGTGATTTTAATGATGCTTAAAGTAAAAAAAAAAAAAGTGAAATATTCCTTTAAATATCGTACCTGGGGGGTGTCTATAGTATGCCTGTAAAGTGACGCATGTTTCCCATGTTTAGAACAGTCCCTGCACCAAATGTCATTTTTAAAGGAAAAAATCTCATTTAAAACTGCTTGCGGGTTTAATGTCATGTCGGGTCATGGCAATATGGATGAAAATCAGTGAGACAAACGGCATGGGTACCCCCCAGTCCATTACCAGGCCCTTTGGGTCTTGTATGGATATTAAGGGGAACCCCGCACCCAAATTAAAATAAGGAAAGGTGTGGGGCCACCAGGCCCTATATACTCTGAACAGCAGTATACAGGCGGTGCAAACAAGACAGGGACTGTAGGTTTGTTGTTAAGTAGAATCTGTTTGTAATTTTGAACATTTTTAACGTGTTTAGCTCCAGCCAAAAAATCTTTTCTAAGCTTTTTGGAAAACATAGGGAAGGGTTATCACCCCTGTGACATTTGTTTTGCTGTCTTTCCTCCTCTTCAGAAGATTTCACCTCACTTTTTTGTCCCAATGAAAAATGTTTTTTGAAAATTTGGGTTTTTTTGTGGAACAAGGATTGGAAAGCATCAGTGGAAAGGAGAAATTGTTTTCCCATATTAAGTCTTACAGGAGAGAATTTCCCTTCCTAGGGGTAGATTTCATCTCACTTCCTGTTGTCTCCTTCCGTTTGCAAGTAGGAGTCGTTTGTAAGTTAGATGTTTGAAAGTAGGGTCCTGCCCTATATACTCAGCAGAAATTTGGGCCTTAGGTGTTGCTGTGGCCACAACACTGTAAGCCCTCACAGGGCCCTGCTGTGAAATATTAGATCAAGAATTGTAATTACATGCCCCTGTTGAACAGGAGCTGAAAAATTAGGCCTTAGGCACTGGTGCTGGTGCCACAACACTGCAACCCCTCACAGACACTCTAGTTGGAACGCAGGAACGAGCCCTGCTGCAAAGTATTGCTTCAAAAATTGTAATTACACGCCCCTGTTAGACAGGGGCAGAAAAATTGGGCCTTAGGCACTGGTGCTGGTGCCACAACACTGCAACCCCTCACAGACACTCTAGTTGGAACGCAGGAACGAGCCCTGCTGCAAAGTATTGCTTCAAAAATTGTAATTACACGCCCCTGTTAGACAGGGGCAGAAAAATTGGGCCTTAGGCACTGGTGCTGGTGCCACAACACTGCAACCCCTCACAGACACTCTAGTTGGAACGCAGGAACGAGCCCTGCTGCAAAGTATTACATCAAAAATTGTAATTACACGCCCCTGTTAAACAGGGGCTGAAAAATTGTGCCTTAGGCACTGGTGGTGGCGCCCAGAACCAAAAATGTTCTTACAAGCTATCAGCGTGATGATTGAGGAGGAAGAGGATAATTACTCAGGGATAGTCACTCAGCATCAGCATAGGCAGTCTTTGAAGGGATCTGAGATTTCAAAAAAAATTATTCGGTTACATCAGCATCAGGTGCTTGGTAGCTGGTGGTGATCCAAGACTCATTCATTTTTATGAAGGTCAGCCGATCGACCGAGTCGGTGGACAGACGCACCCTGTGATCGGTTACCACGCCTCCAGCAGCACTGAATGTGCGTTCCGAAAGAACGCTGGATGCAGGACAGGCCAGTAGCTCAATTGCATACTGTGCAAGCTCTGGCCAGTGATCCATCCTCAAGACCCAGTAACCCAGAGGATTTTCGGTGGGAAAGGTGTCCAAGTCTGATCTTGCCCCTAGGTATTCCTGCACCATGTAAAACAGACGCTGGCGATGGTTGCTGGAACCGATCATACCTTGGGGCTGCGGACCAAAAAATTGTCTGAACGCATCGGTCAGACGGCCACCTTCTCCACCGCTCCTTCTTTGACTGACCGAAGCCTCAGCAACACGTTGTCCAGAAACAGGTGTTTGTAACCTCCCAGTCTCTGGGAACGCGTTGCACAGACCTTTCTGCAAGGCCTCCCGAAGATGTTTCATCCTCTGCTCCCTCTGCGATGGCAAGATAAGGTCCGCAACCTTACCCTTGTAACGTGGATCAAGGAGGGTTGCCAGCCAGTATTGGTCCTTCTCCTTGATACCACGAATACGAGGATCCTTACGCAGGCTTTGCAGGATCAGGGAGGCCATGCAGCGTAGGTTTGCTGAGGCATTCGGTCCAGAGTCCTCTGGGTCACTAAGGACAACAACGTCCGCAGCCACCTCCTCCCAGCCACGTACAAGTCCATGTGTTCCTTGGGACTGATCCCTTAAAGACTGCTGCTGATGCTGAGTGCCAGGCTCCACCTCCATACTGACACAATCTTCCTCCTCCTCCTCCTCCTCCTCCTCGTCCTCTTCCTGTGTGATCGGCGGGCACGCAGGAACACTGTCTGGATAAAGGGGGCCTTGAGAGCTAAGGAAGTCCTCCTCTTCCTGCCTCTGTTCTGCCTCAAGTGCCCTGCCCATTATTCCACGCAGCGTGTGCTCCAACAGGTGGACAAGGGGGACAGTGTCACTGATACATGCACTGTCACTGCTCACCATCCTCGTGGCCTCCTCGAATGGTGACAGGACAGTGCATGCATCCCTGATCATGGCCCACTGGCGTGGGGAAAAAAAACCAAGCTCCCCTGACCCTGTCCTGGTGCCATAGTCGCACAGGTACTCATTGATGGCCCTCTGCTGCGTGTGCAGCCGCTGCAGCATGGCCAACGTTGAGTTCCACCTGGTGGGCATGTCACAGATTAGGCGGTTCTTGGGCAGGTTAAACTCCTTTTGGAGGTCCGTCAGCCGAGCACTGGCATTATATGACCGGCGGAAATGCACACAGACTTTCCTGGCCTGCCTCAGGACATCCTGTAAGCCCGGGTACCTGCCCAAGAACCGCTGCACCACCAAGTTAAGGACGTGAGCCAAACAGGGCACATGGGTCATTTGTCCCTGTCGGAGAGCAGAGAGGAGGTTGGTGCCATTGTCGCAAACCACCATTCCTGCCTTAAGTTGGCGTGGCGTCAACCACCTCTGAACCTGCCCCTGCAGAGCTGACAGAACCTCTGCCCCAGTGTGGCTCCTGTCCCCCAAGCACACCAGCTCAAGCACCGCATGGCATCTTTTGGCCTGCGTACTTGTGAAGCCCCTTGAACGCCTACGGAGCACCGCTGGTTCCGAGGAAGAGGCCATGGAGGAAGAAGAAGAGGAGGGGGTGGAGGAGAGAGGTGTGTCACAATCAGCATTTTGGAGGCGTGGTGGCGGAACAACCTCCAACACTACTGCACCTTGTCCTGCATCCTTCCCAGCTGCCAGCAGAGTCACCCAATGCGCCGTGAAACTTAGGTAACGTCCCTGTCCATGCCTGCTGGACCATGAGTCAGCGGTAATATGCACCTTACCGCTGACCGCCCTGTCCAGCGAGGCATGGACATTGCCTTCCACATGCCGGTAGAGAGCCGGAATCGCCTTCCGTGAGAAAAAGTGGCGTTTGGGTACCTGCCACTGAGGAACCGCACATTCCACAAACTCACGGAAGGGGGCAGAGTCTACCAACTGAAAAGGCAGCAGTTGAAGTGCTAGCAATTTTGCCAAGCTAGCATTCAACCGCTGGGCATGTGGATGGCTGGGAGCAAACTTCTTTCGGCGGTGCAGCAGCTGGGGCAGGGAAATTTGCCTGGTACAATCTGACGTCGGTGTACCAAAAGCAGATTGCCCACAAGTACTTGACTGTGACACACCTAATTCTACACCTTCATTCCTCTCACTGCAGGTCTCAGAGAGGACTGAAGGTCTAGTGGGGTTGGAAATCTCAGCTGATGAGGAGCAAGGAGAGATCCTCTTTGTTCTTTGGTGTGGGTCTTTTAGATACGCTTGCCAACGAACTGCATGGCAGGTCAACATATGTCTGGTCAAGCATGTGGTACCCAAACGGGAGATGTTTTGGCCACGCGAGATACGCTTGAGACATATGTTGCAAATAGCAGCGGTGCGATCTGATGCACTCGTCTCAAAAAAGGCCCACACCAAAGAACTTTTTGAATAACGCGCAGAGACTGCAGCGCCCTGCACATGTGGAGCTTTGGGGTGTGATGCAGTCAATGTGCTGCCCTTAGGCTGGCCCCTGGAGGGCATCCT
Organism: Aquarana catesbeiana; assembly: GCF_042186555.1. Lineage (NCBI taxonomy): Eukaryota > Metazoa > Chordata > Amphibia > Anura > Ranidae > Aquarana > Aquarana catesbeiana. Next base: position 32,977,478 of record NC_133327.1, read on the forward strand.
GCCTCGTTGGTGATGTGCCGCCGCCTCCTCCTCCTCCTCCTCCTCCTCTCTCCTATCAGGCACCCACGTTGAGTCAGTGACCTCATCATGCCCTCCCTCCTCATTACTGGAGCAAACCTGGCAGTATGCTGCAGCAGGGGGAGCATGACTGCCAGATTGCTGTCCTTCTTGGGCACCCCCTCTGTCCGTGCTCATGTTACTGCCTTCATCAAGCTCAGTATCGTCATCAGAGCCTTCCAAACGCTGGGCATCCTCCTGGAGCATGTACCCAACACTGTGGTCAAACAGTTCGAGGGAATCCTCATGAGGACATGGTGGAGCTAGGGAAGGAGTCACTGATGACATTGAGCTGAGGGAAGAGGCCGCTGCTTTGCCAGACAAAGCACCCTGGGCATGGGTGAGAGAGGATGAGGAGGATGAGGACGGCTTGGTCATCCACTCGACCAAGTCTTCCGCATGTTGCGGCTCAACACGGCCAGCTGCCGAAAAAAAAGGCCAAGCGTGTCCCATGGCCACGTGCTGATGAGGATGCACTGTCTCCACGACCAGCACTAGACACAGAGCCTGCTTGCCCTCTCTTATTGGCTTGTGACTGTCTGCCTCTCCTTCTTGGCCTTCCAGACATACTAATGGCCTGTAGCTGCACTAAGCTGGGATAGAACACCTGTAATTTTCTTCAGGTAGCTTTATATACTGTAACCAGACAAGCCTGCCTGTCAGTAGGAAGATAACAGGAACGGATCTAGCTGAACACTGTGAGCAGGACGCACTGTACTAAATGTAAATAGTCTAGCTGCCTGACCGTGGTACTAATAGGATCAAATAGAACACCTGTAATTTTCTTCAGGTAGCTTTATATACTGTAACCAGACAAGCCTGCCTGTCAGTAGGAAGATAACAGGAACGGATCTAGCTGAACACTGTGAGCAGGACGCACTGCACTAAATGTAAATAGTCTAGAAGATAACAGGAACGGATCTAGCTGAACACTGTGAGCAGGACGCACTGCACTAAATGTAAATAGCAGGAACGGCTCTAGCTGAACACTGTGAGCAGGACGCACTGCACTAAATGTAAATAACAGGAACGGATCTAGCTGAACACTGTGAGCAGGACGCACTGCACTAAATGTAAATAACAGGAACGGATCTAGCTGAACACTGTGAGCAGGACGCACTGCACTAAATGTAAATAGTCTAGAAGATAACAGGAACGGATCTAGCTGAACACTGTGAGCAGGACGCACTGCACTAAATGTAAATAGCAGGAACGGATCTAGCTGAACACTGTGAGCAGGACGCACTGCACTAAATGTAAATAGCAGGAACGGATCTAGCTGAACACTGTGAGCAGGACGCACTGCACTAAATGTAAATAACAGGAACGGATCTAGCTGAACACTGTGAGCAGGACGCACTGCACTAAATGTAAATAGTCTAGAAGATAACAGGAACGGATCTAGCTGAACACTGTGAGCAGGACGCACTGCACTAAATGTAAATAGCAGGAACGGATCTAGCTGAACACTGTGAGCAGGACGCACTGCACTAAATGTAAATAGCAGGAATGGATCTAGCTGAACACTGTGAGCAGGACGCACTGCACTAAATGTAAATAGCAGGAATGGATCTAGCTGAACACTGTGAGCAGGACGCACTGCACTAAATGTAAATAGCAGGAACGGTTCTAGCTGAACACTGTGAGCAGGACGCACTGCACTAAATGTAAATAGCAGGAACGGATCTAGCTGAACACTGTGAGCAGGACGCACTGCACTAAATGTAAATAACAGGAACGGATCTAGCTGAACACTGTGAGCAGGACGCACTGCACTAAATGTAAATAGCAGGAACGGATCTAGCTGAACACTGTGAGCAGGACGCACTGCACTAAATGTAAATAGTCTAGATAGAAGATAACAGGAACGGATCTAGCTAAACTGAATACAGTGTATATATATATATATATATATGCAACACCTGGGATGCATATACATACACAATACACTGTAAGTGCAGCTAACTGACTGACTGTTCTGCCTAATCTATCTAACTCAAATCAAATGACACTGTCTCTCTCTCTATCTCTCAGCACACCGGAACACACACTACACAGGGCCGCCGTGCAGGCGGCCTTATATAGTGTGGGGTGTGTACTAAATCCCCTGAGCCATAATTGGCCAAAGCCACCCTGGCTTTGGCCAATTACAGCTCTCTCTACTGACGGCGCTGTGATTGGCCAAGCATGCGGGTCATAGTGCATGCTTGGCCAATCATCAGCCAGCAATGCACTGCGATGCCGCAGTGAATTATGGGCCGTGATGCGCCACACGAATTTAGCGCGAACGGCCCATATCGTTCGCAATTCGGCGAACGGGCGAACAGCCGATGTTCGAGTCGAACATGGGTTCGACTCGAACACGAAGCTCATCCCTACTCACAAACATGGAATTGATCCCGGCTAGGGCTGCACTCCCATTCACATGGGCAGAAAAATCAATCCCATATCTTGGAATTAATTTAACAGCATCTCATTCTGACTTATTCTCAACCAATTATCCTCCTGTATTAAGACAGATCACAAATCTAATAAAACAATGGTCGCAACTTCCTTTATCCTGGATAGGGAAGATTAATGCAATCAAAATGACTATTCTACCCAAATTGCTTTATCTATTCAGAGTCCTCCCTATTCCAATTCCTTCCTATTTTTTGAGAATAGTACAAAAAAAGAGCAACTTCGTTTATATGGGGCTCTTCTAAACCACGTATACCTATACACACACTACATCTTCCCAAAAATAAAGGAGGCCTGGGATACCCTAATTTTACTAACTACTACAGAGCAGCACATTTGGCCAGTCTGTCCAAATACCATGCAAAACAGGAAATCCCATTATGGGTATTTATAGAGGCTTCAGAAAATGACCCTCTATTAATATCAAATTTATTATGGCTTGATCCTAAAGACCGCTTTAAAATTCATAATCCCATAACTAAACACTTCTTATCTCTCTGGGATAAACTAAAAACCAAATATCAGTTACAATCTCCACACAATCCTCTCCTTTCTTTTATCAGAAATCCGGCCTTTTATCCGGCATGGATCTACCCAAACTCTTTTAAAGCTTGGACAACATCAGGCATTCAGACACTAAATGACTTCATAGCATCTAAATCATTCCTTTCATTCCCATCGCTTAGAGAAAAATATGATCTACCAAACTCTGAGATATTTAGATATCTCCAAATCAAAAATTTCTATACACCATTCCTAAAGGGGGATACACCATTATCCCAATTATCCATTTTTGAATCAATCTGTACAAAAGATCCATTTGCTAAAGGTACAATTTCATCACTTTATAATCAATTATATGGAGTAGCAAATCTTAATAGACCCTCTTACGTTCAGAGGTGGGAGGAGGACCTGGGACGAACTTTAGAAAACACGGACTGGTCTAACATATGGCTCACATCTAAGTCATCTTCACCCAACATCTTAGCACTGGAGACAAATTATAAAGTCCTAACTCGCTGGTACCTTGTACCCGCTAGAGTGGCAAAATATTCACCTAATACCTCAGCTCTTTGTTTTCGAGGATGCCCAGAAATAGGCACATATTTACACATATGGTGGACGTGCCCAGTAATCCAAACCTTCTGGAAGGAAGTCTTCGTGATTGCATCTAAAATATTTAAAAAAATAATACAACCAGATCCATATTTAACTTTACTTAATCTAAAACCGGAATGGTTAACACTCTCTCAATTCAAACTTATGATCCAACTAATAACGGCTGCAAAACAAACAGTGGCCAAGGCATGGAAATCTCCTACATTGGTACTAGCAGAAACAATTCACAGAATGAATAATACAATGTCCCATGCTAAGATGGTAGCCATCGATCAAAATCAAATTCCAAAATTTGAAAAACTTTGGTATCCTTGGATAAAACAACAGTTCCTGTCAAACTTCAATGACTCTGTCCTTGTCAGGAGACTAGTAGACCAGACTGTGTGGACTGCACAGAGGAGACCAGAAACACATGTAAGTGAAATGGTGTTTATTAACAAGTGATAAGTGACAGGAACAAACAGTGCAAAAACCCACACAACAACCCACTACAAACAACAATGTATATATATATATAAGTAAAGGGTGATACCGTAATCGTAAACAAGCCAAGCCAAGGTCATACACAGGGAAGTCAGCAGAAGGGTAAGGACGGGAACCTGAACAGGACAAGGAGAGGATGGATGGATGAGGTTCAGGGCAGGGATCCAAGGGAGCCAGGAACAGAAGGGACAGGACTAGGAAGGCCTCAGGATAGGGATTGGATCAGATCAGGGCACGGCAGATAGCAGGCTCAAGGTCAAACAGGCAGCAAGGTCAGAACGCAGGGAGAGAGAGATACCAAGGCAAGCCTATGAGGGCTTGCCGGGTATTTGTAAGGCTGTGGTAATTGACCTCACGTTACAGCTGAGCGCAGTGTGAGCTGTTTGCTCCACACTGCCAGAGTGCACCCGCTGGTTGACGCCGGTACTACGGCCCGAAGATGCAACAGTGCCACCAGCAGGAAAGACCTCTTACTGCAGGTCCTAGGTGTTGGAAGACACCTGCTGATGGACACTGGTACTGCGATCCAAGAGACCGATAGCGCCACCAACGGGTAGACCTTCTCATGACAGTCCTGTTGCCATGGTAACAGATTAAATGACTTACAGAGACACCCATTCTAAGGCTTCAAAGAGAACTAAAAAGAATAATAAACTGACGAGCGGGACAACCTTGTGGACCATACCTCTACCTTTCAACCCTTTTTCTTCTTTCTCTTTCCTTTTCTCCACCTTACGATTAAAGCTCATTATCAGAATTTATTTGACCTATATACACTCTACTTGTAAACAATATGTATAGTAGGTATAAATCATTTAAATACCTACAAAAGTAACTAAGGAAATGATATATTTACGTGAACCCAATGTTTAGTATTTGAAATTTCATGATATTTACCTATATAAACCCTACTGTAAAACAATGAGCTTACTTTATAGATCCTTGTAAACTTACTTTATGTATCTTTATAACATTGTATACTCAATAAACTTCTTTTGACAAGGAAAAATTCCCCAAATATCAGCAGACACATAAAAGAATTAGTTTAGGAATGAATGACGATGAGTCCACACAGAATGTCTTCTTATCAATCTTCCAAAACTTCCTGTAGAAGAAGATAGGATTTGAAGTTAATGCCAGTCAGACAGATTAATGTCCACCTACATGTATTAATTTATATTTTTAAAATGATTTGTTTAGTTATTAATTATTATAAATTAATTAATTAAATCATTTTTTTTTATTTAACCTTCTAAAGGATTTGTGATTCTGTGAAGACAGTTTTGTGATTTCCACATTTCTATCACACTGCATGGCCAGGCGGGTGACACAAATTTCCTGGCGTTAGCTTCCTATGTCATCTCTCTACCATTAGTCTGTGATGTTGGCTATGAATCCACATCATCATCTCCATCCAGTGAGCGGGGAAGGAATCTAGTAAGCAGTAATATTGGGTCTATAAGTAATAATAATACAGTGATTGTCTGCTTGTGTCTTACCTACTTCGTAATGGATTCATCCATAGGTGTTTAATGTTGTTCCCTTGAAGAAAACAAAAAATAATGTATCCATTAGCTCTGACCACAGAATAATTGAATAATTATGGTAAAATAGGGTGATAGTGCAGAATAAGTGGTAATGGTGCAGCGCTGTATTAAATAAAGTCTGAGTTGAAATTAAAAAGTTCACAAACATTCAAATGAATGTTCTTAAATTGTAAGTTCACCTTTACAGAAAAATCTGTACGGTGAACTTCACCAGGGCAATGGTATTCTCAAACATAAATGGAACAAACCTCATTGTGCAGACATCCCAAAAATGTGTTTATTTAAAAGGGAAGAGTAAAACTCACATTTTTATAATAGAATACAGGCATGAAGAAATGACCAGCATTTCCAACCAACAAAATGGCCGCTTGTTCCCAGCACGTAATTGCGTCATGCGTGCCAACTCCTCCCTATGCGTTTCGTCATCGGATGAGGTCTTCGCTTTTGAATAAACATTTCTTGGGATGTCTGCTCAATGAGGTTTGTTCCATTTATGTTTGAGTATGTATGGGCGGTTGATGGAAGTTATCTCTGAACCGGCATCCATTATCTGGCATCGTCACTATCATGCTCAGAGGGGTGGGATATCCTTGGAGTGGAGGATTGCTGAGATTGCCATCAGATGATACTTGCTGTCTATATGTTATTACCTTAGGGTAAGAGTCAGTGTGATTGGGTGTTGGCGACGGCTTCCATCTATCACTGTTACACAGCTTAAGAACATCCATTTGAATGTTTATGAACTTTTTAATTTCAACTCAGACTTTATTTAATACAGCGTTGCACCATTACCGCTTGTTACTGTTTATTGTCCCCAACAATACTGTGCTAGCTGCTATATGTTAGGATCTATATTAACCCAAGCACAAAAAATGTATGTGCAGAATAGTCGATGCACCTCCTTAGATTATTAATAGGCATGGGATTAAGGTTTGCAGCTACTAAAGGTCCGAAGCAAATCTTGGGGCTTTAGGATTTCCGGCAAATTTATGTGCAGACTAATCTGAATATTTTTTCTATTTTTAACTATAATAAACACTGTCAGCATGCTTACAAGGGAATAAGGTGGCTTTTAGTTAAAGCGGAGTTCCACCCATTTAACCGGTTCCCGACCAGCTCACGCAGATAAACTGCGACAGAATGGATCTCCTGGGTGAAACCCCGTACGGATACGTCCTTCCCCTTTTCGGCCACCAGAGGGCGCATGGGCGCCAATGCAGGGCAGGGGACCCAATGCGCGTGGCCAGCGGTCGCGATCACCGCTGGCCACACTGTCAGAGGAGAGGAGACATGTAGTTTGTTCCTAGTAAGTAGGAACAGCGATATGTCTCCTCTCTTACTCAGTCCTATCCCCATACAGTTAGAACACACAGTGAGGGAACACACATTTAACTCCTTGATCGCTCCCTAGTGTTAACCCCTTCCCTGCCAGTGACATTTACATAGTAATCAGTGCATGTTTATAGCACTGATCGCTGTATAATTGTCAATGGTCCCAAAAATGTGTCAAAAGTGTCCAATCTGTCCATCGCAATGTCGCAATACCGCTAAAAATCGCAGATCTTCATAATTTTTTGTTCCCTATATATATCCTGGGGCCCTTTACTACGATCCCACAATGGCCCTTTCACATGTTCTGCAGTGAGCTCCCTTCCTACTGTATTGCCCCCGCCCCCCCCAGGGTGGCAGAAAACAAGAGATATATGTCACCAGCATACCAAGAAAATATAAGGGTCCAAAGCAGTGGGAGAACTATCAGGGTTGCAAAGGTTGTCTTGCCACCAGGCCCTGGTGTTCTGCCACTGTGGGGTTCCCCAGCCTCCTCTTGCTGTCCTACCCCTGCTATTGACAGTGCTGGTCTGGCATCTCTTGGAATTTACAGGCTGGTTCTCCTGTCCTAAGGACGGGAGAAATCCGTCTGTTTTTTCAGTAACTGAGAGTCCTGGCGGAGTCCTTCCCGCAACTCACTCTTCTCCCTGCCAATGAGGATGCAGGTGAAGGAGCAAATCGGGTGGCCGTGGTTGTGTGAGCGCTCGCATTATGCAGTGTCAGCGAGCAGAGGGAGGGGGGAGGAATCACCCACAGGAGCTGACTGGGGACGCTCTCCCTCTTAGACATTGCCTTTTTGTAAAAAAAAAATGTTTTTTTTAAATTGGGGGGCACATGGTGGGGCACAGCATAATGTTGGGGGGGTCAGGGCCCCCTCTGGCCCCCCTAGGGATGCCATTGACTGCAATTTGCTTTTGGATTTGCAGTGTGATTCTGTAGTGCGACTTTGAAACAACATTGGATGTGGTTAGCATATTCTATGGCGCCAAATCAAACTAAAATCGCACCAAAGTAGCACAGGAAACTTTTCCAAAATTAGACAGCACAGAGTTGTATTGATGTGAACGGACACCATTGAAAACAATGTGATTTCCTTTGTCATGCCATTCTGTGTGACTCAAGTCACATGAGAAATCGCACCAGTGTGAACTAGCACTAATGCACAAACACACACACACATAATACAACATCACTCACTATGCTGCTAGTAGCTAAATTCTTCAGGAAACGTTTCCGCAGAAGATGCATCACCTACAACATAATCACAAGCACAATTATATTAAAGTGGTCGTGATCTTCCATTTTTATATATATATATATATGTATATTGTAACATCGGGGGTTGGTTTAGCTTAAAGGTAGAGCTTACCAGTGAGCCGAGTCCACACCAGATACGCAGTTTTAAGGGCTTGTCGGCCCACTTTTATTAAAGAAAGAAAATGTCCGATAACAGAAGTGTTGCCCACACAGGGGTTTCAGCTTTCCACAGCAACAATGTAAGTTCAATCAGAAATACCAAGCCACCTGGCTCTCTTTAGCAGCACTGCTGCTCAAACTTATGCTTCAGCCCTCTCGGCTCTATAACAGATTTCCTGTACACATGCTTCAGCCCTCTCGGCTCTATAACAGATTTCCTGTACACATGCTTCAGCCCTCTCGGCTCTATAACAGATTTCCTGTACACCCAGTACCTCAGCACTCTTTTCCAGCTTCCTTTTCCAGCCCATAGGCTTGAACCCTCTGTCTACTCTGACAGACCTGTGCAGACATGCACACTTCTCCCTTGCTTGCCTGGACTCCTCGGGAGGGTGGAGCCCAGAACTATGGTCAGGTGTCTACAAATAGCCCAACACACACCTGACCAGTCAATCTGCTGGTGGATCTCAAAACCTGGAGAAAGCTGCAAAAGCAGTTTTCTCCAGTCCACATTTATGCTCTGAAGCCTTGCCTCAAGCAAATGTGCATACCCTATGTCCACCTCAACCCCATTTTCACAGTGACAGGGACTCTCACTATTACAATATATATATATATATATATATATATATATATATATATATATATATATATATATATATATATATATATATGTATATATAAAACAATCATGTCATACTTACCTGCTCTGTGCAATCGTTTTGCATAGAGCTGCTCCGATCCTCTTCTTCAAGGGTGATGTGATTCACATTGTACAGGCTTGTATACCGGGCACTGGGTTGCAGTGCTATGCTTGTAAGTTTTACTCCTTTTACACACAATAAAAAACAATCGCTTGTGACCCTATTCCTTCAGGGGTCCACTTTGGGAGGTGAGCTGCTAGTATTCCAAGTGGTGGAGGTCCCTCACGGAGTCACCTGCATGTTTATTACAGCACTACTTTGGACACTCATAATTGGTGCTTGCGTTCTGCTACACAAACTTTATATTTTTATAGCGTTGCACTGTTTTATAATATGCCCAAGGCAGCCATCAGAAATTTTGGGGCCCCTTACATAGCTTTAGGCCTGGCCCCCCCGGGGCTCGACCCCAACATTCTCCAGGGCCCGCTCACTGGTCATCCCACCAAATCTGCCCACAGGCCATCCCACCGAATCCGCCCACAGGCTATCCCACCGAGTCCTTCGTTGCACCCACTTTTATTTTAACGCTCTTATACCTTTGGAGACTGGAGGGATGGATGGTGCTGGGCGTGGGTGGTGATGCCTTGTGGAAACTGGAGGGATGGATGGTGCTGAGCGTGGGTGGTGATGCGCTGTGGAGACTGGGGGGATGGATGGTGCTGTGTGTGGGTGGTGATGCCTTGTGGAGACTGGGGGGATGGATGGTGCTGGGCGTGGGTGGCGATGCGTTGAGGAGACTGGGGGGATGGATGGTGCTGGGTGTGGGTTGCGAAATGCGTTGTGGAGACTGGAGGGAAGGATGGTGCTGGGCGTGGGTGGTGATGCGTTGTGGAGACTGGAGGGATGGATGGTGCCGGACGTGGGTGGTGATGCGTTGTGGAGACTGGGGGATGGATGGTGTTGGGTGTGGGTGGTGATGCGTTGTGGAGACTGAAGGGATGGATGGTGCTGGGTGGGAGTGGCGATGCGTTGTGGAGACTGGAGGGATGGATGGTGCTGGGCGTGGGTGGCGATGCGTTGTGGAGACTGGGGGATGGATGGTACTGGGCGTGGGTGGCGATGCATTGTGGAGACTGGAGGGATGGATGGTGCTGGGCGTGGGTGGCCATGCGTTGTGGAGACTGGAGGGATGGATGGTGCTGGGCGTGGGTGGTGATGCATTGTGGAGACTGGAGGGATGGAGTAGATGCTGGGTGGGGATGAAGATGATTGAGTTGCATTGTGAAAATGGATGACTCTAGGTGGGGATGGGAGTTACATAGTGAAGAGGCTCTCCAAAATGTAACTCTCATCTGCACCCAGAGTCATCCATTTTCACAATGCAACTCAGTTATACCAGCTTGTCAGGCTCAGGGTGTCCCATCCAAGAATGAGATAAATAAAGTCCAAATAAAATCTACAGGCAGCACAAGGGGTACAGGGAGCACAGTCAGCAGCACACATTACATTTTTGTGACTTACCCTCCATGCTGCACTCTCGGATCTATCTGCATGCACCTGTTATTGCTGTGTCCACATGCACCGCCACTGAGCTGGCCATTCCACCCTGCCCCTGTGCCGGCCAATCACATTACAAGCAAACCCAGCAGCAGCCAGCAGGGAATGGATGAGGAGCGAGGGAGCGCTGGCCACGATCACCTGCTGCTGGGGATGTTGCCAGTCTGGAAGACGGCATCGGCTGGTGCTCGGGTAGTGGGCTTGTTAAATTTCATTACTGTGTGCAGAATACTTAAAAAATGCTCCGCATAGCCACAGCCAGCGAGGGGGCGGGACTTGGGAAGGGCAGGTGAAAGTGAAAGTAGGTGTCGGAAGGCTTGTCTTGTTTATGCTTCTCTGCAGCGGCATGCAGATTAGCGGCGGAGCTGGTACAAGATAAATTTTATGTTCTGCTGTAGGGGGGAGCGGGGCCTGGCCGGCCGGGCCCCTTACACGAGTAGTGCCTGTACCCCCCTGATGACGGCCCTGAATATACCTATTTTTAATGTCTTACATAGCTATACCTGCTAAAGGAACCAGCCTGAAGGGTTCTAGCAGGACATCATTTTCTGACTAAAGTTCCACTTTAAATAACATACCTCGGAAGATGCATCATTGACCATATATGGACATGACCATATGTACTCAATGATGTCACAAGGATTCCCAGACAGCTACGAAGACATTTCCTGGTCTTACATTATCTCAATCTCTGTTGTGACATTCAAATTGTGTGGTCAGAATTTTGCATATGCTGGGTGTCCTTTTGGATGAGAAAGGAATTTACAGCCTATACATACAGTATGTTGATGTGTGGGATACTATGAAGACCACATAGGAATCCTGCCCTGTCTGAGGAAGTATGTAGACTGCTATCACCTTCTGAAAATACTAGACATGTGCAATTCGTTTCGTTCCGAATTCGTTTTTTAACGAATTTCGACAAATTTGTTAATTCGTAAATATCCGAATTAACGAAAACCCATTTAACGAATTTTTCTGAATATTCGTAAATTAGAAAATTTGTAAATTCGTACATTTGTAACTTCGTACATTCGTAAATGCATACATTCGTACATCCGTAAATTCGTCGATTCGTAAATTCGTACATTCAGAAATTAGTAAATTCGTAAATTAGTAAATTAGTGAATTCGTAAATTTGTAAATTCGGAAATCTGAAATAATAATTAACTAATAATAACTTAACTATTAATAACTATTAAATTTATAGGTTTTGTAATTTCCTTTCAAATGTGGCAGTTAGTGAACGTAACACATACAAATTTATCCGAAGTTACGAATTATCCGAAATAACGAATGTCGTATCCAAACGGATGGAACGTAATGAATTAATAATAATAAATAACAATAATAATAATAAAAACTTTTTATTATTATTATTTATTATTAATTTGTTCCGTTCCATTTGTTTAGATGTGTGTGATTTGTTTTCATATTTGTTACATTCACTGACAGCCAAATTTGAAAGGAAATTACAATACCTATAATTTAATAGTTAGTTACTATTTCAGATTTTCGAATTTTAAGGTTTTACAATTTTCACATTTCGAATTTACAAATTTCCGAATTTTCTAATTTACAAATGTATGAATTTACGAATATATGAATTTTCTAATTTACAAATTTATGAATTTACGAATGTGCGAATGTACGAATTTATGAATTTCTGAATGTATGAATGTGCGAATGTACGAATTTCCAAATGTACGAATGTGCGAACGTGCAAATGTACGAATTTACGAATGTGCGAATGTACGAATTTATGAATTTACGAATGTAAGAATGTACATATTTCCGAATGTGCGAACGTACGAATGTACGAATGCACGAATTTACGAATTGCGATCATAACGAATGACCCGAAAAATGAAAAAAAAAAATAAACGAATGAAACGAAAACGAACAATTTTTTTGGCAGTGCACATGTCTAGAAAATACTAATTCCCTGGATGTCATAATAGACTGGCTCTGGTTCCTTTCTGAGCACCTGCAGCAGGTATGCAGATTAGGCATCAGGACTCCATTAATGATCTGCCTGCTGATTTTAGGCCAGGGTCTCAGAAAGGAACGGTGCTGGATCCAGCCACAGCATTTTGAATTTGGAAAATGAGATCACCAATGTCAGTCTGGGAATTTCTCACGGCTCACACTGTGTCTCGTTTTAACGTGAACTTGAAAGGGCTGCCAATACACTACAAAGCAGCCAAAATTGTACAAACACTATTTTTTCATGAAAATGAAATGAATGTGTGTTTGCATTGCTCTGCTCTGCAGTGTGGGTGTGCTGGGGTTTTATTTAGGGCTTTGGGGTGCCATTAAGTATTAATGGAACTGCAAAGCTCTGAAATGCAATGCAGTATGTGCATTGTAGTAATGTGTGGTAAAATGCACATATAGGTTGGGTAGGGGAGAATGGGCTCAGATGTTTAAAGGGTAACTCCACTTTCTTAGGGAAAAAAATGTCAAATAAAGAAATAATAATATAACGCATATAACTGTGACACTAATCATATTGTAATTGAATGTTATTAAAAATTACCTTTCCTTTTCAATCTGCAGCCACTGTAATTTTCTGAGAATGCATTGCAATATGACTACCTGGAGTTGTTCTGTACAGTGTGTACTGACCACTCCCCAGAAACATCATTTCCTGCTTTGTGTAATTGGCTCACCAATATTCCCAAAAGTCTGCCTAAGCTACAAGTGAGATTTCAGGCATCCCCTGCAACAAAAATGTCATTTTTGGAGAGATACTTTCAATAGGAGCACGTCTAAAGGGATGCAGGTCCAGCAGATTTATTCATTAGTGCCCTGCAGCTGCACACCTGACAGTTAATTATGAAACCACTCCCATTAGACCCACTCAGTGCAGAGGCACAGACAAACACACATGGATTTCTTCAGAATAACAAGAGGTAGGATTCTGCAACAAAGTTTGTTATAATCCTTGCAATGTACATTGACCACCCAGAGGGGAATGTTTTTTTCTCAACAAAAGTGGAGTTATGCTTTAAAGCAATATATGATATTATTGCTGTCAGTAATTCAGGCCATGCCTGATACTAGAGCACATAATTAAGTGAAAAGCACATATACAGTATCTCACAAAAGTGCGTACATCCCTCACATTTTTGTAAATATTTTATTCTATCTTTTCATGTGACAGCACTGAAGAAATGACACTTTGTTACAATGTAATGTAGTGAGTGTACAGCTTGTATAACAGTGTAAATTTGCTGTCTACTCAAAATAACTCAATACACAGCCATTGATGTCTAAACCGCTGGCAGCAAAAGTGAGTACACCCAAATTGGGCCCAATTAGCCATTTTCCCTCCCCGGTGTCATGTGACTCATTAGTGTTACTGGGTCTCAGGTGTGAATGAGGAGCAGATGTGTTAAATTTGGTGTTATCACTCTCATTCTCTCATACTGGTCACTGGAAGCTCAACATGGCACATCATGGCAAAGAACTTTCTGAGGATCAGAAAAAAATAATTGTTGCTCTACATAAAGATGGCCTAGGCTATAAGAAGATTGCCAAGACCCTGAAACTGAGCTGCAGCACAGTGGCCAAGACCAAGAACAGCACAGGTTCCACTCAGAACAGGCCTTGCCATGGTCGACCAAAGAAGTTGAGTGCACGTGCTCAGCCTCATATGCAGAGGTTGTCTTTGGGAAATAGACGTATGAGTGCTGCCAGCATTGCTGCAGAGGTTGAAGGGGTGGGGGGTCAGCCTGTCAGTGCTCAAACTACACACTGCATCAAATTGGTCTGCATGGTCCCAGAAGGAAGCCTTTTCTAAAGATGATGCACAAGAAAGCCCGCAAACAGTTTGCTGAAGACAAACAGACTAAGGACATGGATTACTGAAACCATGTCCTGTGGTCTGATGAGACCAAGATAAACTTATTTGGTTCAGATGGTGTCAAGCGCATGTGGCGGCAACCAGGTGAGGAGTACAAAGCCAAGTGTGTCTTGCCTACAGTCAAGCATGGTGGTGGGGGTGTCATAGTCTGGGGCTGCACGAGTGCTGCCGCCACTGGGGAGCTACAGTTCATTGAGGGAACCATGAATGCCAACATGTACTGTGACATACTGAAGCAGAGCATGATCCCCTCCCTTCAGAGACTGGGCCGCAGGGCAGTATTCCAAAATGATAACGACCCCAAACGCACCTCCAAGATGACCACTGCCTTGCTAAAGAAGCTGAGGGTAAAGGTGATGGACTGGCCAAGCATGTCTCCAGACCTAAACCCTATTGAGCAACTATGGGGCATCCTCAAATGGAAGGTTTAGGGGAGCACAAGGTCTCTAACATCCACCAGCTCTGTGATGTCGTCATGGAGGAGTGGAAGAGGACTCCAGTGGCAACCTGTAAAGCTCTGGTGAACTCCATGCCCAAGAGGGTTAAGGCAGTGCTGGAAAATAGTGGTGGCCACACAAAATATTGACACTTTGGGCCCAACTTGGACATTTTCACTTAGGGGCAGGGGCGTTGCTAGGGGGTGGCTGATGGGGCTATAGCCCAGAATCTGGGGCCCATAGCCCCGAGTCTCCTGCCGCAGGGTCCCTGCCTAACCAACGGGTTGCGACTGCTGCGGTGGGCTGGCTGCATGAGAGAGGCAGAGGAGAGAAGTGAGCGGGCAGACGAGCAGAGATGACATCTCTCTCCGCCTGCTCCACATCAGTGCTCTTCACAGCCGGGCCTCTTCAATTTAGGAGCGAGGTGCGGCGAGCAGCAGAGATTACATCATCTCTCACTGCCCGCCACACATCAGCACTCTTCCGCCCTCACAGCATGGTGGAGTGGAGGTCACGTGCTTCCTGTCATCGTGGGGCTCCACTTTGCAGCCAGACCCCCTTGCTTCAATGTCGGAGAGCGAGATGACATCATCTCTCAGTGCCCGCCCCGCATCACCGCTCTCCTGCTGTCACTAAATGGACCAGTGCTGTCAGCCTGCCACCAATGCTGCATCAATGCACATTTGATGGCACTGGTTGGCATGGCAAGTGACAATCCACATCAGTTGGCAAGTGACAACCCACATCTGGTGGCTGGTGACGTGGCAAGTGACAATCTGCAAATGGTGGCAGGAGATGTGGAAAGCCAAATGGTGCGAGGAGACGTGGCAAGTAACAATCTGCAAATGGTGGCAGGTGACGTGGCAAGTGACAATCTGCAAATGGTGGCAAGAGATGTGGTGACAATCTGCAAACGGTGGTAGGAGACGTGGCAAGTGACAATCTGCAAATGGTGTCAGGAGACGTAGCAACCTGAAAATGGTGGCAGGTGATGTGGCAAGTGACAATCCACATCTGGTGGCAGGCAACATGGAAGGTCCCCCCCGCAGGCATGCAAAAAGGTTGGTGACCGCTGCTATGGACTCTAGCTCCAGATCTTTTGCAGACATAGCAACACCCCTGCTTAGGGGTGTACTCACTTTAATGTTTAAACTGCCAGCAGTTTAGACATTAATGGCTGTGTGTTGAGTTATTTTGGGGGGACAGCCAATTTACACTGTTCTACAAGCTGTACACTCACTACTTTACATTGTAGCAAAGTGTCATTTCTTCAGTGTCGTCACATGAAAAGATAGAATAAAATATTTACAAAAATGTGAGGGGTGTACTCACTTTGTGAGATACTGTATATACTATGTGTGTGTGTATAATATTGCCAAAAGTATTGGGACACCTGCCTTTATACACACATGAACTTTGATGGCGTCTTAGTCTGTAGGGTTCAATATTGAGTTGGCCCACCCTTTGCAGCTATAACAGCTTCAACTCTTCTGGGAAGGCTGTCCACAAGGTTTAGGAGTGTGTCTATGGGAATGTTTGACCATTCTTCCAGAAATGCATTCGTCATTTGCAAGTCAGGCACTGATGTTGGACAAGAAGGCCTGGCTCGCAGTCTCCGCTCGAATTCATCGCAAAGGTGTTCTATTGGGTTGAGGTCAGGACTCTGTGCAGGCCAGTCAAGTTCCTCCACCCCAAACTCGCTCATTCGTGTCTTTAAGGACCTTGCTATGTGCACTCGTCCAAATCATTTGGTGGAGGGGGGATGATGGTGTGGGGTTGTTTTTCAGGGGTTGGGCTTGGCTCCTTAGTTCTAGTGAAAGAAACTCTTAACGCGTCAGCAAGACATTTTGGACAATTTCTTGCTCTCAACTTTGTGGGAACAGCCTGGGGATGGCCCCTTCCTGTTCCAACATAACTACGCACCAATGCACAAAGCAAGGTCCATAAAGACATGGATGAGCGAGTTTGGGTTGGAGGAACTTGACTGGCCTGCACAGAGTCCCAACCTCAACCCAATAGAACACCTTTGCGATGAATTAGAGCGGAGACTGCGAGCCAGACCTTCTCATCCAACATCAATGCCTGACCTCACAAATCCGCTTCTGGAAGAATGGTCAAACATTCCCATAGACACACTCCTAAACCTTGTGGACAGCCTTCCCAGAAGAGTTAAAACTGTTATAGCTGCAAAGGGTGGGCCAACTCCATATTGAACCCTATGGACTAAGACTGGGAAGCCATTAAAGTTGATGTACGTGTAAAGACAGGTGTCCCAATACTTTTGGTAATATAGTGTTTATAGCTATACAGTATATATAGTAGAGAATACAAAATCAGCATACTAACCTTTTTATCCAGGAAACACCCAAAAAGCAATAAGAAGATTCCCTGCAAGAGGAAAGAATTAAGGTGGTGAAGTCAATCTGACATGCTGTATCACTACAGAATTCGTTTTGTTTGTTTTTAAGATTTAAGGAGAAATTCTGTGTTTTAGGTGCAGTGAAGTATTGTTTCTTGCCACCATTAAAGACTGCAGGGGGGTGCAGGAGCTGCGGGGTCTTGTGCAGGGAGGATAAAAGGATCAGGTAAATACTGTATATATCCTCTGATTTCCCCTTTATTGAATTGTATTGTAACTGTACTGTTTGTCCTCATGTTGTAAAGCGCTGCACAAACTGTTTTGGATATAGAAATCATGTATAGTAATAACAATATCCCCCCCCGACAAAAACAATCAAAAAAAAGTTGGAGTGTGAGCATAGCCCCACTGCAAGGGAGAACTTTTTTTGAATCCCCCGTCCCAAATCTCCCCCCATGTTGAGGGCATGTGGCCTGATATGGTCCACCCCCCCCCCCCCCCCCCTTTACCTGTCCTGTCGGGCTGCATACTCGGATAAGGGTCTTTTGGGGGGAATCCACAACATTTTTTTTTACATTTTGGTGTGAAGGGCCTGGTATGGATTGTGGGGGGGACCCCACACTATTTTGTCTGAATTTTTATTTGCTGGCAATTCTGTTTACATTCAGCTGTCAGCGGGGTTTGGCATTTTTTGTGGTCAGAAAAACGACTCCTGAACGTGATTTTATGGCATTCAGAAAACAGCCCATAAACTCCACTGCTGATAAAAGTTCAAAAACATCCATGTGTGCATGGACACATAGGATAACATAGAGTGGAGTTTATGGGCTGTTAAAAAAAAACACCCAAACTTCAAAAAACGGCCATTTATGAGCTCCAGTGTGCATGGAGCCTTAAAGAACTAGTCAAAACTGTTTTTTTATTTACTTCTTTTTTATTTACTTTTCACTTTTTAGTGAATGAGTAGGGTTATTATGTACCCCTTACTTATTTACATAGGGGGGGGGGGGGGATTTGTATCTGGATGCCCCCTTATTGTTGAAGGGTGTTACCAGATTTCAACCCCCATAACCACTGAGGCAGGGTTGAGAGGAAGAGGCCATGGTTCTGAGGTCTGCCAAAGACAATAGGTGTATAGCCAGCCTTTCTAGCTGGAGCGAATGGAAAGTTTGTACCATGTTTTAGTTCTGTCTGTACATACAAAGGTATTTTTTCCCTGTTTATAACATCACATTATTTTTCCAAAAATATGGAGAAGGGTGGAGCTAACCAAATAAATTTTTAAAGTCACATACCTGTAAAGGATTGAGGATGTCAAACATGTAGTGTAACCATATAGCATTTTTATTTGCCAGCAGAGGGACCCCAACAGCCCAAGTCAACCCATACTGAGGGGTATAAAAGACAACAGCTTTTGCCAGCTTCTTTATCACCTCTTCATCCTCATCCTTTGCCTCGGAGATTGAAGGTCTCAGAAGTTTTTGGATCACAACGATGAGTACCAGAAAATTTGCAACCATAATAACTATGGTTGGGATAGTGAAGGCCAAGGAAGCGCCAGAGGGGCCCTTTAACCAACAAGCCTCTTCACTTCTGTAATTATCTGGAAAGTACCGCAAGAAAGTAGACACAGCTATGACCAGAGGACAGATGTAACCCAACAAAACTGAGAGAACTATAAATTCTCTTATAGTGACATGGTGGAAGACAAAAACTAAGCGACAGACCAAAAAGACACCCTGGACCAAGGTCCAGCAGAAGAAACCCATTAGGGAAAGATGGGTGCAAAAGGTGAAGGCATCACACAACTTTTCTTGAATCACTGGGTGAATAAAACCTGAAGCTAAGAATGAGATGTTACTTATTAACAAGAACACAGACATGTGAAGGATGGTCCAGTATCTGTGTGATGCCATGCGGTTATGGGTTCTTCTCAGGAGAATAATCTGTATTGCTATACAGAAAATGAGAGCAAATATGGAGAATGAAAGTCCGACCTTTGTGATGTAATCCAAAATAACAGAATCCAAGTTTCCTATTGACACTGAGCTTGACATTAAAATGGAGAAGGACGTCAGATGGGTACAGAAGCAGGTGGTAGATCCATTGGTGGTTTGCGTAACACAACCATTTGATGACCAATTACCCAGGTGGAAATCCCAGAACACACATATGGCAGTCTGGTCACAAAAGTAATTACCACACATGAAGGTCATATTGATGATGGCCATATGATAACTTCTATCATTTAAGATCATGACATGTGTCTGTATAGCACTGGCCAAATAAAAGGAGTTGAGTGTCTCTCTATCTTTCTCATACTGGTTGTTAAAGATGTTCTTGGGTGGTTTGTAAGTCATGGACAAAACATTTACATAACACTCAGGAGGAAACTCAATGTCATTATAAGGAAGTGACAACAGGCTGCTAGTACCTAACTGCATATTCCCATTCTTTTCTAAATCTTCACAAGATGACACTGAGCAGTAAAAGTCAAAATGTTTGAAGAATAAAGTAAACGATTTATAGGTGACTGACATCAGTGAAAAGAAACTCTCGAGACATCTCAGCAACTGTGGACCAACAAAATTCTCCAAATTGGCTGCAGGCTTGGAGGAAAGTGCACTATTAAGATGGTCAACAACCACAAGTACTTTCTGTAAATAGAAGAATATTTTCACCATTAGTGATTGTATTATAGCCATGTCTGAAAGTGGAGAAAAGGCTTGCAGGGAGATTACTCTTTTCATAAGTTGTGTAACCAGTTATTATTGTATATTTCTTGCACTGGGGCAGGAGCATACATTTTTAAAAACAGGTCTGCAATGGCATCTTCCATATTTTATACACTGATACATTCTTTATTAGTTGTCCATATACTGTATACGGAATAAAACACTGGTCTTCAGTTATCTGTCTTCAGATAGTGTATACAATTTATTATTCAAAGATCCACAAAGTAATTATTGGGGAGTAGGGTGTAGTTGGGACAATCGCATGGATCTTTAAATTAGTTGGGACAATAGCATGGACCTAGCATGAATCTTTAAATAATACATTGTAATACAGTTTTTTTTTAATTAATATAATTGAAACAATAGCATGGACTCTCATATAATAAAATGTATAGAGTTTTATTGGAATTTAGTGTACGGACACGCATGGATAATGATCTATGAATTATTTACATAATTTATTGTCACCAATAATTTGGTTTCCTGCCACACTTGCCAGACTAGAACACCTTGGGTCTTCTTCATTTGAGGAATCATAATTTATTGTCACCAATAATTTGTTTTTTCTGCCACACTTGCCAGACTAGAACACCTTGGGTCTTCTTCCTTTGAGGAATGGTCCATCCAGTGGTTGTTTTTAATTGGTTGTGCATATCGTTTATGACTGGTGCAGGTAAAAGTTATCTGGTAAATGTCAAGGGTGTGTAATGAAATAACTATTTTGGATATGAATTGCTAATTGTTCTCTTGCATTTACAGATGTTTTTAAAGTGTTAATGCTGAGTCCTGATGAAGCAGGCGTTGACCCTCAAAATGCTTTGAACAAGCAAGATGGCTCCATGTGGATATCTATATGGGAGTCTCTTAACACTGATTGTGCATTTGCTATGTCATGCACAAATCATGTTTAATGCAACTCAGCAATGTATACTGTGAAACTAAAGGGGATTTTGATCTATGATGCAATAAAATTTGTTCTGATTTTTCATATAGTGTGGTACCTCAAAAGTCTGTTGTAGCTTTGTCTATAGGGATCTCAGTAATATACTACACAAATATATCATGTGCTAGACCTACACAAATGAGACATGTGCTGGAGCTGCGCAAAAGAGACATGTGCTGGGCTTACATAAATGAGACATATACTGTATGCTGAGCCCACACAAATATGACATATGCTCGACCTACGCAAATAAGACATGTGCTAGACCAGAAATGGGCGAATTGAGCCCCAGGAGGCCACATCCAGCCCTTTGGCTTTCCCTATTCGGCTCTTAATGCCTCCAACATTAGCATACCTCACTGAGGGTGCTGACAGGCTCAGAGAGGCACACTAACAGATGTCAGTGTGGAGAGCTGCAGGAACTGAAAGAAGAGAGCCTAAGGAGCTGGTTGGTACAGAGGGGAGGCTTGGTTCTGGCAGAAGAGCAATGCATAGGAGCAGTGGCAGCTGATGCTCAATATTTGGGGGGGGTAGTAAACCAACGCCACCCCCGGGAGATGGAAGGGAAGGCAGCGATCCCAACAACCCCCCCCTGTGGGAGACAGACGTGAAGGCGGTCAGCTCCCCCCCTCGCAGGAGACGGATGGACAGAGGCCTCCTGACCTTAGGAGGCAGGTGACAGGGATCGTGCTCCTCGCTCCGGGGCTGTTGCTTCTCCTCCCGGACGAACAATAAGTGGGTCCTGAGACTCCCTGGCCAATCAGGCCTCAGGACCCGCTTCCTGATTGGCCGGGAAGAAAAGCAGGAAGACAATAGCGAATAATAATTCGCTATTGCCACACAAATGGGTGGGCTCTGCGCCCCGAGCCCACCGTTTTTTCAAGCCAATTAGAGCCTCAGGCTCTTATCACGTGCTTAAAAAAAACAAACAGTTGAAATACATGTGTCCAACCCTCTAGATTAGGGCAGCCCCTGCGCCCCATATGTACAGGCCGCCCCTGCATAGGAGATGCCCTGATGCTCTCCCACCACTCTGCTACCTGGCCAAGTTCTTCCTGTGTTAGCATGTGCACACTGTAAACCCCGTAAGTCATGCACATGTTCTATACTCCAGGTCAGAATCTGCAGAAATCCCTGCTGTACCAAACGCAGGCTCTCTCCTTCCAGTCACAGTGCTTTTCAAAGGACATTTGACAGGCAGTGAGGAGGTGCTATGTCAATATAGCTGTGAGGGCAATGGATGTCGGGTAAACTCGAATCACTACTAAGTGCTGAGGTTTGTACATGGCATTACTCATAAAGTACATGTGGCCACTGCTAGATGTCTATATTATAGTCCTCAAGTTAGTTCAGGGGCTTTGAAGGATGATGAGGACCATTTAAGTAATGGTTAACCCTATTAAATATTGTATTTCGTCGTGATACTCACTTCTACTGTGTCTACGCTAAACCGGAGACCAGATAACTCTGCATTTTGTGTGATGTTCCCTAAGATGTATAAAACCAATGTAACATCCCTTGGCAGAAATCCGACAGAGGAGCTGGTGGTGTAACTCCAGAGTGAATGGATGATGTCAAGGCCTCCAGAATTCAGTAAATTCTACATGTAAGAGAAAATAGTGGTGTAAATAGTTCCAATAGGAACTCCATATAGAAGGCATACAGTCATGAACCAATTATCTTATACTGGATGCTATTATTCAATAAAATGTATACAATTCGAAATATATATATTTTCTACAAATGTCACTTTACCTACAGTATTTACAGTCTAAAAAAAATAGACAACAGTATCTACAGTCTATAAATAAAAACTGCTTACATACTGTATAGCACATAAATCAGTGTGATAATACAAAATTCCTGCTTAGGCTGGACATACATTATACAATGTTCTTGTACAATTTCTTTTAGGTTTGTCCAAAACTATATAATATGAGGTCAAACCTAAGCATTACATAGTTGAAGGTAAAGCTAAAGGAAATCGAATAAGAAAATTGTATAATGTATGGCCAGATTTAGCTGTAACCTTTTGGTTCCCTATAGTACAAACTCACTTCAAGGATGGTGTAAAACAATGTAAATAAGACCTGCTGTTTGTCTAAATAGATTAGATCTGGTGCAAAAAGAGACAGCTGAAGCATCAGTGAAAACAAGTACAAATTGAATCATTTAGCACATTTTTGTGTCCCCCTCTCTGTATTATGCCGCATACACACGATCAGGATTTTGGTCGGAAAAAGATATGATGGCTTTTCCGACGGGATTCCGCTCAAGCTTGCCTTGCATACACACGGTCACACAAAAGTTCACTGAACTTTCGACCGTTAAGAACGCGGTAACGTACAACACTACGATAAGCTGAGAAAATGAAGTTCAATGCTTCCGAGCATGCGTCGAATTGTTTCCGAGCATGCGTAGGAATTTTGCACGTCGGAATTGCTACAGACGATCGCATTTTCGGATAGGAACTTTTTCCGACCGAAAAATTGAGAACATGCTCTCAATCTTTTAATGGCTGGAATTCGGCCAGCAAAAGTCCGATGGAGCATACACACGGTCGCATTTTCCGACCAGAAGCTCTCATCAGTCTTTTGCTGGTCGAATTTCCGATCGTGTGTACGCGGGATAAAAGGCCACCAGCTGTGCAAGAAAGTGAAGCCCCACAACAGTAAATTGCAATTAGCTGTCACTTATATCTATAAATGTGACAAACTTGCTACACCCATAAATAAATAATAATATTAACTCAAAGACGCAGTTGTACGGCTGCAAGTTGGGTCTCCTGGGCGAATCGCCGTCATTGTACGTCAGGCCCTTTAAGAGCACTAAGGGGGGCACGCGCGCTTCTGCAACGCAAAGCCTGAGCCGATGCTCCGCCGGCCACCCACGATCACTCCAGAGAAAGACAGAATGGGGATCTGTCAATGTAAACAGAGAGATCCCCGTTCTGTCAGGGGAGGATAGACAGATCTGGTTCTGGCAGAAGAGCAATGCATAGGAGCAGTGGCGATTGATGCTCAATATTTTTAGGGGGGGGCAGAAAACCAACGCCACTCCCCCAGGAGACAGACGGGAAGGCGGCGATCCCTGTACGCCCCCTCCCGCACGGGAGACAGACGTGAAGGCGGCGATCAGCCCCCCCCGCAGGAGACGGATGGACAGAGGCCTCCTTACCTTAGGAGGCAGGTGACAGGGATCGTGCTCCTCGCTCCGGGGCTGTTGCTTCTCCTCCCGGCCGAACAGGAAGTGGGTCCTGAGACTCCCTGGCCAATTAGGTCTCAGGACCCAAATATCAAATAGCAGTGACGTGCTGGATGTCACAAATAATACAGTGCAAAATTATTAAACTGATTAAACTACAGTCCAAAAAGTTCTTCCAAGTGTCTGTAAGACAATTCCTTCTAATTAAATTTTCGTGCAATGATCCTGTGATTTCACACAATTTCTTAGTGCTCACAGAACTCTCACCTCTGTGAAATGGCCTTATAGCCTTGTGAACACTAAGCAATTGTGTGAAGTCACGGGAACATTGTTTGCAGGAATATTTAATTAGAAGGACTGTCTTACAGACACTTGGAAGAACTTTTTGGACTGTAGTTTAATCAGTTTAATCATTTTGCACTGTATTATTTGTGACATCCAGCACGTCACTGCTATTTGATATTTGTATCTATTTTTCATTAATTTTGACTTTTATTATTAAGAAATTGTGCTGATCATTTTATATTTACAATTATCTATGTGCATTGTGTATACTATAGGTCTAGCAGCAGTTTAATTTATCACTTTTTTATTTTATCACTTTTTTGTTTTATTCACTTGGTAGCGCGAGGGACAACACTCTTCAGGTCTCAGGGCCCGCTTCCTGATTGGCCGGGAGGAGAAACAGGAGGACAAAAGCGAATATTAATTACTACTACTTTAAAAAATGTTTTATTGTTGACAATATGTTCTAATACATATACATAAATCTATCCCCTATTTTGTAGACGCTATAACAAACCAAACAATGAAAGCTTATTGCGTTTTTTTTTTTACCAAAAATATGTGGAAGAATACATATCAGCCTAAACTGATGAAGAAATTTGTGTTTTTTTACATTTTTTTGGATAGTTATTGTAGCAAAAAGTAAAAAATATATATATTTTTTCAAAATTGTCAGTCTTTTTTCGTTTATAGTGCAAAAAAAAACCCAAAAAACGCAGAGGTCATCAAATACCCACAAAAAAAGCTCTATTTGGGGGTAAAAAAAGGACATAAATTTCATTTGGGTACAACGTTGCATGCCCGCGCAATTGTCAGTTAAATTGACACAATGCCGTATCGCAAAAAAATGGCCTGGTCATTAAGGGGGCAAATCCTTCCAGTCCTTAAGTTGTTAAAGTGAGCCTTTGTCTAGACTACAGACATTATAAGCAATTTAAATGTTCTTAACAAGTAGTAAAGAAAACTTTAAAACAAGCCACCCCTGATCTCTCCAGCTGCTCTTAATGTGATGTTATTCTTTCTCATAGATTACAATGAAGACTCTAAAGTCAGGCTTTAGCTAGTGAGCCTAGTGAACAACTGCTGTGTCTTTACATTTCTATCTATTCTGGCTATTTGAAGAATTTATTTTATTGAAAGTTTTTGTGCCCAGCTTTAAAAAATGTTTGATTGTTGACAATATGTTCTAATACATATACATGTCTACAAATCTACATAATATTATATGTCCATGTAAGCAGAGACATGGCATATGGGGGGGGGGGCGGTATCTGGGAGCCTCCTTATTTTTAAAAGGGCTTCCAGATTCTGATAAGCCCTCAATCTGTAGACCCCTACAACCACCAGGCCAGGGTTGTGGCAAAGTGGCCCTTGTCCTCATCAACATCCTGACATGGTGATATATGCCCCCCCCCTTCCTATTTTATCTATTTTTTTTTACATGGGGTCCCCCTTGACATTGATACCAGACCCTAATCAAGGATAATGGTCTGGAGTGTATTTTTTTTAGGGGAAACCCCAGGTATGTTCTGTTCATCCTTAGTGGCAGGCAGACAACTGGCAACTGAGGGGGCATCAATCACTGAGGATGATAACCTTTTCTCACCATTTTTGCCCCATACCAAGATAAGCAGTGCCCCGTGTGTGCTCCCCCTCTCCTCTTCTCTCTTTTGCTCTCCCTCTTCTCTCCTTTCCTCTGCTCTCCTCTCCTCTCCTCTCTTCTCCTCTCTGTGAAGCTGTAAATGCAGAATTTTGCAATCCGTTTGCCCTGGAGGCAGTTGGATCAGGAAATTGCATCCAAGCACTTCTATCATTAGTATTACAGCAAACATCAATGATTGCAGATCTAAAGCTGCTCTTCTGTAACTGATATAATCCATGGGTAAAGATCAATGAACCTTTAGAAAACTGTTCTATCCCTTTTTGCAGGCAGGCTTGCAGATTACACAGCAGGTTCCCTTGTGATCCAGTTCACCTTTACTGCTAAGTGTCTGCAATCCTTCTTTTTATTCAGGTTCAGTACACAACAGAAACACAACTTACTTGCGAAACGTGTTCTATCCACAATTGAAAATTGGTTATAACCATCATGGTTGTATTATTTCCTAGGGTTAAAACACAACAGATATAAGAAACAGTCAGTGCCCATCCTTACTCTAGTCAACATCCACCTTTACATTATTTATTCTTATATTCTATTTCCTGATAGTTATTTTCACATACAGGGCTCTCTGCATATGGAGTTGGAGAGCTTCTCCAACATGGTGTCCAGAACAATGAAACATGTACTGTACATTTATAGAGGTGCACTTCCTGATATGTGAGTGTGCCTACTGCCATGTACTGTAGCTGTATATCTGCAGTGTGGGATCTAAGGCACTGCTGCCTCTGCTTGCTAGTTTCAGGAGATCTGGAGTGAGATTTGGTGATGTCACTACTGTGGTGCTCACTGTTTTCTTTGCTGGAAGGTCTGACACGTGGAAGCAAAAGTCCTGCCTCTACCAAGATGGCCATCTTTACATAGAGACACAGAGCAGAACAAGACATGGTAAGTCAGTAATAGGGGAAAGATCAGCTGAAGAGAGACCACTGACAATAATGCTGATTAGTTCTTTGCCTTCTGCATACCTTTGCCTGGGCTCAACTTTTAAAGTTCAATATCTCTTTAACTTTCCAAAGATAAGTGGTTGGACTATAGCCAGGGGATAATTCAGACGGATCTCCCAGTCCCTAATAAGTATACAATAAAAAAGGAAGAAAAAAAGAGGATAAACCCCTTTTCCTCAAAAACAGATGGGATTTTGCACGGAAATACTATGTCCATCGATAGTAGGTAAAGATCAGTCAAATTGATAAAATATACAAATTTTATTTAAGCATAATTAAAATGTATAACAAAAAATGACATTTAAGAGAATATGACCATCCAGTAGTACATTTCAGAATTCATACGTGACTGTCAGCCAACATGTTTCGCAAAGAACTTTTCGCTTCATCAGGGCTAAACACGACATCACTGATTCATATTGACCGTATAAACAACAGATAAGCTATAATTATATGGTGGTCATACATGCTATCAATTCATAACACAACAGTTCCAAAGAACGGAATTCATTTCAATAATTCTCACCTACTAGTACAAGTCTAAAGAACAGAGCAATCACCACCACTCGCCAGGCGTCATCTATTGAACCAACTGGTGCAGATTGTCCATGGGTGCCAGATCCCAATAGGATAATGCCAACAGGAGGACTGGACCACACAATTGAAGGCAAGAGTCTGAGAGGACCCATACTATAAAGAAACAGGAAACCAATAAGTTCCTTCATAAAAATTATAGATAATTGTAGATAATACTACTATCTAGCAATATTGGTAAATCATTTATTTTCATTAATACTAACAGATGAGTCAATTATATCTAATTGGTATTAGATCTAGTCCCTAAGCTTATACAGGGGGGCATATTAGTAGACCCGCCAAGGTCCTATAGGGCAATGTATTGGCCATGCTATGGAATAGTTAAGTATATAAAAGCTGTTGCTGAGTCTCCCCCCTAAAACAGCCAAAAATCCTCCCCAGTCCATAACAGAAACAAGTAGCAATTGGCTTACCTATAGTGGAAAAAGGCTTACAACGTAGCTCCTAGCCAGGAGAGTAGATTCCTGCCAATAATGATGGGTAGCTGTAGGTGCGTCTGTCAGACAGCCCCGACGCTCCCATCTTTTAAATCGTGCGGTCCCACCGGAAGCAAAAAGGTCAGGGATGACCTCCGGCATTGCTTCCGGTCCGGACGTCCCTGCACAAGATGCGCGCGCACCCAAGGGGCGAACGCGCGCATTCACACCCAGAGGTGCGCGCGCATGCCCATACTACGCTCGCCGGCGTGAAGGGCAGGTAGGGGCGGAAAAAGCAGCCCCGCCCCTTAGACAGGGACGTCCGAGTCCCCCTATCTAAGGCCTCTGCAACCAGTGGAACACAGCATAACAACCCGGAAATGGGTGAGCCCCTAAGATAGTCCCACAAGGACTATATATATTAAACATTTATAGCTCCATATATATATATACACTTGCATATAAAAGCCTATACAGGGATCCTTCCCTTCAAGCAAAACATGCATGTATAGGCAAAACGTAACTCAAAGATATATTGCATTAATTCAATCACTGCTATGGTGGGACAATTGGGGTTGAGAGATCCAGGGCACGAACCTAGTGCCCTACATCTCTCCCCCCACATAAGATTGCCCCACCTAGTGGGTAGAAGGACATACAGCTTATGGGACCAGTGAAAGGAAGATAATTTGAGACCTAGCAGAGAAGTCCTATATGTATGGCATATGGCAATTTGAGGATACACGACTTATCTATCGGTGCTGTTTATATGTATTATTTTATATGCTAGTCATATTATCCCAACTTCACCCATCACAAAAAAGGTTTATACGAAAGTGCTGTATTGAGGCCAGGTGGGTAAGTAGCTCGTTGGTTAAATATCCATCTGGCCTCATGTTGCAGTATTTTTTTGTCTACATTTCCTCCCCTTTCGAAGTCGGGTATAACCTCTAGGGCAAAGAAAGAGACAAAGCTGGCATCAAAGCTATGTTTAAGGCCAATGTGCTTGCAGATGGGGGTGTACAATAGCCCTGCATCCAAGTAATATAGGTGGTCCTGGATTCTTTTGGCAAATGGACGTTTTGTTTTGCCTATATAAAACGCACCACAACGGCACATGGCAAGGTAAACAATGCCTGTCGTAGAGCAATCCGCGTAGCCTTTAAGCTTATGGAAGCCTCCTCTTGGGAGGGAGCATCCGATGCCTTCTTTGATCCACGGGCAGAATTCACAGTGTCCACACCGAAAAGTACCGTTACCACCCTCCGCCCCCAATAGAGGTGTCAAGGGTTACAAGTGACTGTGAACTAGATTGTCCCTAATGGACCGTGACTTTAGGTGATTTGTGGCGCATTGGCTACATACTTCGAGATGATCAGATCCTCTGAGAGGAAATGCCAATTACTGCTGATGAGATTCCGAATTACCTGTTGATGGGCAGTAAACGTGGTAATCAATTTTGTAGTGGGATGTGAGTCACATACTTTTTGTTTAAAGATAAGAGTATCACGCGTATTCTGCCTGGCTCGTTGGTAGGCCCTTTTAAGGACTTTCCTACTATAGCTTCTATTGAGCAACCTGTCATATAGTGCCTTTGCTTCTCTGTCAAAATCTTCATTTCTTGCACAATTCTGTCGCAGCCGGAGGTAGTGGCTGTAGGGTATGCTATATACAAGCGTACGGGGATGAGAGCTAGAGAAATGTAAAATGGTATTCCCGGCGGTCTCTTTCCTGTATAAGGTACTGAAGATGGAGCCGTCCTCTCTAAGGACAAGACGTAAATCCAAAAAGGGGATGGTGACTGCGTCTGATTGAATGGTGAACTTCAGATTGAAGTTGTTTTGGGAGAGAAGCTCCATAAATTTGTTTAGTAGTTCCACCGATCCCGTCCAAATGAGGAGGACATCATCGATGTACCTCCGCCAGAGTAGAATGTGGCAGAGGTACATCGAGGCCTCCTCACTGGAGAAGAGGATGCGTTCCCATCCCCCCAGGTACAGGTTGGCATACGATGGGGCACAGGAAGTCCCCATCGCTACCCCCTGTACCTGGAGGTAGGTAACGCCATTGAACAGAAACATATTGTTAGTGAGGATGTGTTCCAGTAATGTGGTAATGAATTGGCCTAGTTCCCAACTGTTAGTATCTCTCTCTTTCAGAAATTCAGAAATTACTGCTATACCCTGGGTATGTAGGATGCTCGAATATAATGCCTCAATGTCGATTGCTACCAAGGTCGCTCCAGGAGGTATGGTAAGTCCTTCAAGGATTTTGAGTAACTCCAATGTATCCTTTAGGTATGAAGGCAGACTTGTGACATGTGGGCGTAGGTAGCTGTCTACATATTGACTGGCAGTTTGGGTATGACCGCCTATCCCCAATATGATTGGGCGTCCAGGGGGTTTAGAGATGTTCTTTTTGAGGAAAAGGGGTTTATCCTCTTTTTTCTTCCTTTTTTATTGTATACTTATTAGGGACTGGGAGATCCGTCTGAATTATCCCCTGGCTATAGTCCAACCACTTATCATTGTTAAGCTAATACTCTAATTGGGTGAAAAACCCGTCTTTGTTGGTTGTGGACTGTCACAGGGTATATATTGTTACAGTAATTACGCAAATGTTTTGAATATTATTATATATTGTTTATGACGATATATGTTGCCCTTTTTTCTCCGATCACTGTTATAGGGTGGGGTCCCCTACTCCCCCTCACTTCTGCTTACTCTTTTCTGGCCTCTGACCATTTTACTATTGCTCCCTCCCAATTGGGATATCTGCACCCACGATGTCACAATTCCTAGGATCAAATTGGGATCAATTTCTAGATAACTTACAAAGTACATGCACCTCCCATACACAAACTGAGATCAGCCTGGATGTCTTTTTCCTAAAGCTCAAAAGGCTTATGGAGAAAAAGTCCAATTTGGGCTGGCACATCCGCTTCTTAGATCACTACCTGAAGGAAAAAAATTAGTCCCCAGGGACTGAGAATACAAATATTCCCTTCCTTTGAGGTGACTGATCCCACCTTCAAGGAAGAATGGGAACAAAACCTCAATAGATGCTCCGCAAACTTGATTACAATGTTGAAAACCAAATACAACAAGGAATCTAGTGATCTTGACAAAGAAATCGAGTCACTCAAGATAAATGGACACCAACTTGCTACAAGCACGGACTTCAAAAGGAGAGAAAATGAATTGTTACAATATGTAGAAAATTATAACAAAAACATTTGTTACAAAGAAAGACACCAAATTTTATAAAGATAAACTTGCCTTTTCGGGAGGTTATGCATACCGATGGCCTAGAGGCCAGGATAATAAACGAGGGAGACATCCTCGGACAAATAAGAACACAGAAACACCATATAAATCCGATTCTGAGGTTTCTGTGTCATCATCATCGGTCTCATCTTATAAACCATCATCTAAATTCACACGGGGATCACATGGAAAGGGCGGCTACCAAAACGAGGGAACAGCAATGAACATCAAATCCATGGAGGGACTAACAAGAAACGTATGATGTCTCCCTCTAGACATCTCCCTAATAGCTCATACTCAGATCAAGTGGAAGGAGCCCCTAATGACTCCCTTCCAGGAATCACTACACCTCTTCCTATGTTTGAAGACACTGAAACAGTACCTCCACCAGAACTAGGTGCTGTACCAAAATCCAATCAAGGACGTAATTCCAACACAGGCTCAGCCCCTTTAGGCCATGTTCTCAATCCCCCAGCTACCCCAATGATACAATGAACTGGGAAAATGGACCCATTTGTCATCAAACAGACGGCAGCAAGTCGGGACTAGATGTTATTAATCTGTCATCATACCAGCTCACATCGGTAGAATCGGAGGTACTAAGATTGGGACTTTTGTCCTTCACAGCAAGTTGACAAATTCACTTTAGTTAAAGATCTGCATATTTTCGCAAGAAATCTAACATATAAATACATTTTTGACACCGATAGGGGAAAAGGGGTAAAGAGAGAGGAAGATCTGTATAAGGGATTTAAAGTGCAGGACTTTAGGGCCCTCAAAACGTTAATCCAAAACGAAAACGAGGTATATGAAAACTCCTAAGACTCCTCCTCTGAGGAGGAAGAACTAGTTACAACAACACCCCCTATACCACTGAAATTCAAAGCA
This sequence comes from Aquarana catesbeiana, assembly GCF_042186555.1. Classification (NCBI taxonomy): domain Eukaryota; kingdom Metazoa; phylum Chordata; class Amphibia; order Anura; family Ranidae; genus Aquarana; species Aquarana catesbeiana. The sequence goes on from NC_133327.1 coordinate 33,009,695, forward strand.
AAGTCCCAAAAGTTACCGAATCTTCAAACATGTCCAGCTGTATGGGCCTTTTTAAAACAAACTACTAAACAAATCGAAGCTATGCAACTCCCCAGATACATCACAAACAACCTGTCATTGGTGCAACAATCAGCCCTTAAAAATCTGATGAAGAGAGAAGAGCTAATAATCAAACCATCCGATAAAGGAGGAAATGTGGTGGTGATGAATAAGGATGATTATATCGAGATGTGCCTAAACATACTCAACAATCAAGAGTGGTACCAGCAAGTTCCATCTCAGAGGCTCATCGAGGCGAGATCCCAATATCTGTCCATTATTGATCAGGCATATTCACAAGGCCTGATCGATAAGAAGACTCGTGAGTTCCTGGAGGTAAAGTGGCCTGTTACGCCAACCTTCTACTCGCTACCCAAAGTTCATAAGAACATCTCTAAACCCCCTGGACGCCCAATCATATCGGGGATAGGCAGTCATACCCAAACTGCCAGTCAATATGTAGACAGCTACCTACACCCACATGTCACAAGTCTGCCTTCATACCTAAAGGATACATTGGAGTTACTCAAAATCCTTGAAGGACTTACCATACCTCCTGGAGCGACCTTGGTAGCAATCGACATTGAGGCATTATATTCGAGCATCCCACATACCCATGGTATAGCAGTAATTTCTGAATTTCTGAAAGAAAGAGATACTAACAGTTGGGAACTAGGCCAATTCATTACCACATTACTGGAACACATCCTCACTAACAATATGTTTCTGTTCAATGGCATTACCTACCTCCAGGTACAGGGGGTAGCGATGGGGACTTCCTGTGCCCATCGTATGCCAACCTGTACCTGGGGGATGGGAACGCACCCTCTTCTCCAGTGAGGAGGCCTCGATGTACCTCTGCCACATTCTACACTGGCGGAGGTACATCGATGATGTCCTCCTCATTTGGACGGGATCGGTGGAACTACTAAACGAATTTATGGAGCTTCTCTCCCACAACAACTTCAATCTGAAGTTTACCATTTAATCAGACGCAGTCACCATCCCCTTTTTGGATTTACGTCTTGTCCTTAGAGAGGACGGCTCCATCTTCAGTACCTTATACAGGAAAGAGACCGCCGAGAATACCATTTTACATTTCTCTAGCTCTCATCCCCCTACGCTTGTATATAGCATACCCTACAGCCAATACCTTCGGCTGCTACGGATTTGTGCAAGAAATTAAGATTTTGAAAGAGAAGCAAAGGCACTATATGACAGGTTGCTCAATAGAGGCTATAGTAGGAAAGTCCTTAAAAGGGCCTACCAACGAGCCAGGCAGAATACACGTGATACTCTTATCTTTAAACAAAAAGTATGTGACTCACATCCCACTACAAAATTGATTACCACGTTTACTGTCCATCAACAAGTAATTCGGAATCTCATCAGCAGTAATTGGCATTTCCTCTCAGAGGATCCGATCATCTCGAAGTATGTAGCCAATGCGCCACAAATCACTTATAGAAAGTCACGGTCCATTAGGGACACTCTAGTTCACAGTCACTTGCAACCCTTGACACCTCTATTGGGGGCGGAGGGTGGTAATGGTACTTTTCGGTGTGGACACTGTGAATTCTTCCCGTGGATCAAAGAAGGCATCGGATGCTCCCTCCCAAGAGGAGGCTTCCATAAGCTTAAAGGCTACGCGGATTGCTCCACGACAGGCATTGTTTACCTTGCCATGTGCCGTTTTGGCGCGTTTTATATAGGCAAAACAAAACGTCTATTTGCCAAAAGAATCCAGGACCACCTATATTACTTGGATGCAGGGCTATTGTACACCCCCATCTGCAAGCACATTGGCCTTAAACATAGCTTCGATCCCAGCTTTGTCTCTTTCTTTGCCCTAGAGGTTATACCCGACTTCGAAAGGGGAGGAAATGTAGACAAAAAAATACTGCAACATGAGGCCAGATGGATATTTAACCAACGAGCTACTTACCCACCTGGCCTCAATACAGCACTTTCGTATAAACCTTTTTTGTGATGGGTGAAGTTGGGATAATATGACTAGCATATAAAATAATACATATAAACAGCACCGATAGATAAGTCGTGTATCCTCAAATTGCCATATGCCATACATATAGGACTTCTCTGCTAGGTCTCAAATTATCTTCCTTTCACTGGTCCCATAAGCTGTATGTCCTTCTACCCACTAGGTGGGGCAATCTTATGTGGGGGGGGGAGATGTAGGGCACTAGGTTCGTGCCCTGGATCTCTCAACCCCTATTGTCCCACCATAGCAGTGATTGAATTAATGCAATATATCTTTGAGTTACGTTTTGCCTATACATTCATGTTTTGCTTGAAGGGAAGGATCCCTGTATAGGCTTTTATATGCAAGTGTATATATATATATATGGAGCTATAAATGTTTAATATATATAGTCCTTGTGGGACTATCTTAGGGGCTCCCCCATTTTCGGGTTGTTAAGTTGTGTTCCACTGGTTGCAGAGGCCTTAGATAGGGGGACTCAGATGTCCCTGTCTAAGGGGCGGGGCTGCTTTTTCCGCCCCTACCTGCCCTTCACGCCGGCGAGCGTAGTATGGGCATGCGCTCTCACCTCTGGGTGTGAATGCGCGCGTTCGCCCCTTGGGTGCGCGCGCATCTTGTGCAGGGACGTCCGGACCGGAAGCAATGCCAGAGGTCATCCCTGACCTTTTTGCTTCCGGTGGGACCGCACGATTTAAAAGATGGGAGCGTCGGGGTTGTCTGACAGACACACCTACAGCTACCCATCATTATTGGCAGGAATCTACTCTCCTGGCTAGGAGCTACGTTGTAAGCCTTTTTCCACTATAGGTAAGCCAATTGCTACTTGTTTCTGTTATGGACTGGGGAGGATTTTTGGCTGTTTTAGGGGGGAGATTCAGCAACAGCTTTTATATACTTAATTATTCGATAGCATGGCCAATACATTGCCCTATAGGACCTTGGCGGGGCTTTTTAGCCAAATGCGCTTCCTATGTGTATTACAGCCTCTCAGCTTCTTAGCCCTTTCAGCTACTAATATGCCCCCCTGTATAAGCTTAGGGACTAGATCTAATACCAATTAGATATAATTGACTCATCTGTTAGTATTAATGGAGATAAATGATTTACCAATATTGCTAGATAGTAGTATTATCTACAATTATCTATAATTTTTATGAAGGAACTTATTAGTTTCCTGTTTCTTTATAGTACGGGTCCTCTCAGACTCTTGCCTTCAATTGTGTGGTCCAGTCCTCCTGTTGGCATTATCCTATTGGAATCTGGCACCCATGGATAATCTGCGCCAGTTGGTTCAATAGATGACGCCTGGCGAGTGGTGGTGATTGCTCTGTTCTTTAGACTTGTACTAGTAGGTGAGAATTATTGAAATGAATTCCGTTCTTTGAAACTGTTGTGTTATGAATTGATAGCATGTATGACCACCATATAATTATAGCTTATCTGTTGTTTATACGGTCAATATGAATCAGTGATGTCATGTTTAGCCCTGATGAAGCGAAAAGTTCTTTGCGAAACATGTTGGCTGACAGTCACGTATGAATTCTGAAATGTACTACTGGATGGTCATATTCTCTTAAATGTCATTTTTTGTTATACATTTTAATTATGCTTAAATAAAATTTGTATATTTTATCAATTTGACTGATCTTTACCTACTATCGATGGACGTAGTATTTCCCTGCAAAATCCCATCTGTTTTTGAGGAAAAGGGGTTTATCCTCTTTTTTCTTCCTTTTTTATTGTTTAACTTTCCAAACTCTGAAATACCACATGCGGGTTTGGCCAGTTATTTGGATTTATATGTGTATCCTGAAATAGGGTTGATGCAAAATTTTCATACATGACTCTTGCGTACAGGACTTTTAACTGAAAGGCAAGTTTGCTTACCAACGCTGGTGGCGGGAGTCCCAAAAGTAGAAAACCATGTGCTGAAGGCTGGAGTTTCTGAAGACATCTGAGGGGTCACATATGCTTGGGATGAAGATGCACCACTTGACAGACTCCCAGTTGTATCTGTGTTAGTTGTGTCTACTGCTGATGTGATAGATGATCCAGTGGAGGGTTGGGGTGAACTTATTGCTGCTATTGATGATAACAAACTCATAGTCAATGGAGGTGATGTAATGGCTGAAGTCCTTGAGACACTATTGGTGGTTGATGAAGGTGAAGAAATCCCTGATAATGTAGCTGAGATGCTTGCTGTGGAAGGTGCAGATGTAGTAAATGTTTGTGATGTTGTAACCGAGATGTTAGTGGATTGTGGTGCCATACTAAATGCTGTTGATGACTGTGTAGTAGTTGAGGAACTTGTAGATGTTAAAAGTGGATTTAAGTTTAATGAGAAACCCATCCGTGGTGGTGGATTTGTAAAATGTGCTAAAAATGTAGCTGTAGGGGATGAAGAGGTTTGTATTGCTGTAAAAAATAAAAAAAAGATCATTACACTAGATCAATATGCTTTTGTTAAGAACTAACTACATGCAAAAAGTTGGTGATTATATACAAATAGTATAATATATACATATATATATATATATACAGTATCTCACAAAAGTGAGTGCACCCCTCACATTTTTGTAAATATTTTATTATATCTTTTTATGTGACAACACTGAAGAAATGACATTTTGCTACAATGTAAAGTAGTGAGTGTACAGCTTGTATAACAGTGTAAATTTGCTGTCCCCTCAAAATAACTCACAGCCATTAATATCTAAACCGCTGGCAACAAAAGTGAGTACACCCCTAAGGGAAAATGTCCAAATTGGGCCCAAAGTGTCAATATTTTGTATGGCCACCATTATTTTCCAGGATTGAATTAACCCTCATGCGCACATCTACGCGCCATAGCCCGGTTTCTGTGTGCAACAGGAATGTGCATTCTTCTGTGCCTTAGGAGTCTTCTGGGAGAACGAGGCTGTCTGTTGATGGATGCATCCTGACATTGCCCCCCTCCAACGGGCAGCCTCCGGATGCCCAACTGAGCTAGTCTCTCCGGGTGGTTTTGACAGAACGCTTGGACAAGTCTTTTGGCATGAATATTGCCCTCTGGTTCCCACAAATTTTCCTCAGGTCCGTACCCTTTCCATTTGACCAAGTACTGAACCTGATTCTGTCTCCTCCTGCAATCCATGATCGCCTCAACCTCGTACTCTTCTTCCCCATTTACCATTATAGGTGCAGGTGGACTACTAAGAAAAAAATTGACTTGCGCTTAAAAACAAAAAAAATTAACACGTGTATGACTGAAAAATATTCCCAACCTAATTATGAACAAAAGTAAACATTATATAAACATATAATATGATGTGACAATACCAAATACCAGGTTGAAAAATTGATCCAACCTCCCTTTAGGTAAATGTAAAGATATCCAATGGTAAATCAAATTATTAGTGCATAAACCTAAACATAAACGTGAAGGACTGCAATGTATAATGTGGACAAAATAACTTGATTTGGAAAAAGTGTATAAGAAAGGATATAAGAAAGAAGTGTATAAGAAAGGAAGTCCATGTACAAGAACACCCCAACAGTGCTGTAATTATGCAAAAATTGTCCAAATGTATGAAATTCCAGGGGAAGACGCAATTTTCTTTGCGAAACGCAGCGTAGGGCTGAGTGGTGTCATCGCGTCACCCCCCTCTGTCGTTGTCACTCCAGCAGGATGGGCGGCCTGTGAACATCCAGCCGGTGTCACAGACTGTCTTTCATCAGAGGACGAATTGCCTTTTTTCATATGTGAGTGTTTACTATACTTTTTAAATAAATATCATTTGATTTTACACTATGGGAGCCTTCTTCTGTTTCCCCCACATGATGTTATTACTCCGTTGGGGCTGAGCCTTGTTTTTCCCTGTGGATCCATCTGCACCACAGCTTCTGAGGTTCCATTCTGGTTTCTATTCTGATTCCCGGGTTGTCCGAAGCAGCAGGACTTCAAAGCCCATTTAGACCCTCTGTAACGGGGGGTCATGGGGTTCCGGTAAGCGGCCAGGCACTTCATCTATGGTGGTGGACCCACACATCTGGGATTTCATAAATTTGGACAATTTTTGCATAATTACAGCACTGTTGGGGTGTTCTTGTACATGGACTTCCTTTCTTATATACTTTTTCCAAATCAAGTTATTTTGTCCACATTATACATTGCAGTCCTTCACGTTTATGTTTAGGTTTATGCACTAATAATTTGATTTATCATTGGATATCTTTACATTTACCTAAAGGGAGGTTGGATCAATTTTTCAACCTGGTATTTGGTTTTGTCACATCATATTATATGTTTATATAATGTTTACTTTTGTTCATAATTAGGTTGGGAATATTTTTCAGTCATACACGTGCTAGTTTTTTTTGTTTTTAAGCGCGAGTCAATTTTTTTCTTATTCAACTTCTGTGTGTTTGTGTCACATATAGGACTCTGCAGCACAGATGGTCAATATTATTAATTTTTTGATGCGCAGTTATTTTTTCTCTTTTCTCTTGTGCAGGTGGACTACTACTCTGTTCGGGAAATGGATCCGGACCAGCAGGCTTCAGTAGAGCTATATGGAAAACTGGGTGAATTCTGAAGGAATCTGGAAGTGCTAACTCATAAGCCACATTATTGATCCTTTTCTTCACCCTGAAGGGTCCCACAAACCTAGGGCCCAGTTTTTTAGATGGGCAGGCTAACTTCAGATTAATCGTAGCTAACCAGACCTGATCACCAGGTTCCAAGATCAAATCTCCCTGCTTCTTCTTGTCAAAGGACCTTTTATAGTCTTTCTGGGCCTTGGCCATGGTCTTCTGTAACAACTGATTGTTGGAAGTGAAAAAATGTATAGTGTCGTGAACTGCCGGAACAGGGCATTCTGGGGCAGAGGCAGTCAAAAATGAAGGGTGGAACCCGTAGTTAGCGAAGAACGGGGATTGTCTGATGGCAGAATGTTCTGAATTGTTGTACGCAAACTCCGCCAGAGGTAATAGCGACACCCAGTCATCCTGCGAGAAGGAAGAAAAACAGCGTAAGTATTGTTCTAACGTTTGATTGATCCTTTCAGTTTGACCATTGGTCTGTGGATGGTATGCTGAGAAAAAGAACAGTTCGATTTTCAAGGTTTTACACAAGGCTCTCCAAAATCTGGACGTGAACTGTACCCCGCAGTCCGACATGATATTGGCAGGAAGTTCATGCAGTCTCACAATTTCTTTAATGAAGATCTGCGCTGTCTCAGAAGCTGATGGGGTACCCTTCATGGGTAGGAAATGCGCCATCTTTGACAACCGATCTATGACTACAAAGATGATAGAGTAACCTTCGGAAGGAGGAAGTTCAACGATGAAATCCATTGAGATCATTTGCCAGGGTCTATCCGGAACTGGTAAGGGTTTCAACAGACCCCAGGATTTTGTCCTGCTAGACTTATTTCTGGCTCAGGTAGGGCAGGTTTCAATGTACCTCTTGCCGTCTTCTTTTAAACAAGGCCACCAAAAGGTACGCTGTAATGCCCCGTACACACGGTCGGACATTGATCGGACATTCCGACAACAAAATCCTAGGGTATTTTCCAACGGATGTTGGCTCAAACTTGTCTTGCATACACACGGTCACACAAAGTTGTCGGAAAATCCGATCATTCTGAACGCGGTGACGTAAAACACGTACGTAGGGACTATAAACGGGGCAGTAGCCACTAGCTTTCACCTCTTTATTTATTCTGAGCATGCGTGGCACTTTGTGCGTCGAATTTGTGTACACACGATCGGAAATTCTGACAACGGATTTTGTTGTCGGAAAATTTTATAGCCTGCTCTCAAACTTTGTGTGTCGGAAAATCCGATGGAAAATGTGTGATGGAGCCTACACACGGTCGGAATTTCCAACAACAAGGTCCTATCACACATTTTCCGTTGGAAAATCCGACCGTGTGTACGGGGCATAAGAGTTCAGCTGTCTTGTGGACTCCGAAGTGTCCTGCAAGGACATGATCATGGCAGAGACCCAAGGCGGAGACTCGCAAACCTTCAGGCAAGATTTTATTGTTGTGCCATAAAAAGCCATCTTTAGCTTGTAGCGTCATTCCAGGAGACGGCGATATATCAATAGAGGCTTGCCTAATCTGTGACAAGAAATCTTCCTGTAACAAAAGGAAACTTCCAGGAGGAAGGATGGTGTCTGGAGGAGCTGGTTCTTCTGCCATGCCCAACATCCGAGACAGAGCATCCGGCTTAATGTTCTTAGATCCTGTCCTGTAGGTGATGTGAAAAACGAATCTTGTAAAGAAGAGTGCCCACCTGGCCTGCCGGGGTTTCAACTGTTTTGCGACTCGCAGATACTCTAAGTTCCGAAGGTCGGTATAGATCAGGATCGGATGGGCTGCCCCTTACAGCAGATATCTCCACTCTTCGAGAGCAGCTTTAACCACTTGAGCCCCGGACCATTATGCTGCCTAAGGACCAGAGGTCTTTTTCCAATTTGGCACTGCGTCGCTTTAACTGCTAATTGCGCGGTCATGCAATGCTGTACCCAAACGAAATTTGCGTCCTTTTCTTCCCACAAATAGAGCTTTCTTTTGATGGTATTTGATCACCTCTGCGGTTTTTATTTTTTGCGCTATAAACGGAAAAAGACCGAAAATTTTGAAAAAAAATGATATTTTCTACTTTTTGTTATAAAAAAAATCCAATAAACTCAATTTTAGTCATACATTTAGGCCAAAATGTATTCGGCCACATGTCTTTGGTAAAAAAAATGTCAATAAGCGTATATTTATTGGTTTGCGCAAAAGTTATAGCGTCTACAAACTAGGGTACATTTTCTGGAATTTACACAGCTTTTAGTTTATGACTGCCTATGTCATTTCTTGAGGTGCTAAAATGGCAGGGCAGTACAAAAACCCCCCCAAATGACCCCATTTTGGAAAGTAGACACCCCAAGGAAATTGCTGAGAGGCATGTTGAACCCATTGAATATTTATTTTTTTTGTCCCAAGTGATTGAAAAATGACAAAAAAAAAAAAAATATTTACAAAAAGTCGTCACTAAATGATATATTGCTCACACAGGCCATGGGCCTATGTGGAATTGCACCCCAAAATACATTTAGCTGCTTCTCCTGAGTATGGGGATACCACATGTGTGGGACTTTTTGGGAGCCTAGCCGCGTACGGGGCCCCGAAAACCAATCACCGCCTTCAGGATTTCTAAGGGTGTAAATTTTTGCTTTCACTCTTCACTGCCTATCACAGTTTCGGAGGCCATGGAATGCCCAGGTGGCACAAAACCCCCCAAAATGACCCCATTTTGGAAAGTAGACACCCCAAGCTATTTGCTGAGAGGCATATTGAGTCCATGGAATATTTTATATTTTGACACAAGTTGCGGGAAAGTGACACTTTTTTTTTTTTTTTTTTTTTTTTTTTCATAAAGTTGTCACTAAATGATATATTGCTCACACAGGCCATGGGCATATATGGAATTGCACCCCAAAATACATTTAGCTGCTTCTCCTGAGTATGGGGATACCACATGTGTGGGACTTTTTGGGAGCCTAGCCGCGTACTGGACCCCGAAAACCAATCACTGCCTTCAGGATTTCTAAGGGTGAAAATTTTTGATTTCACTCTTTACTGCCTATCACAGTTTCGGAGGCCATGGAATGCCCAGGTGGCACAAAACCCCCCCAAATGACCCCATTTTGGAAAGTAGACACCCCAAGCTATTTGCTGAAAGGCATGGTGAGTATTTTGCAGCTCTCATTTGTTTTTGAAAATGAAGAAAGACAAGAAAAAACATTTTTTTTTTTCTTTTTTCAATTTTCAAAACTTTGTGACAAAAAGTGAGGTCTGCAAAATACTCACTATACCTCTCAGCAAATAGCTTGGGGTGTCTACTTTCCAAAATGGGGTCATTTGGGGGGGTTTTGTGCCACCTGGGCATTCCATGGCCTCCGAAACTGTGATAGGCAGTGAAGAGTGAAATCAAAAATTCACGCCCTTAGAAAGCCTGAAGGCGGTGCTTGGTTTTCGGGGTCCCGTACGCGGCTAGGCTCCCAAAAAGTCTCACACATGTGGTATCCCCGTACTCAGGAGAAGCAGCAGAATGTATTTTGGGGTGTAATTTCACATATTTCCATGGCATGTTTGAGCAATATATCATTTAGTGACAACTTTGTGCAAAAAAAAAAAAAAAAATTTGTCTCTTTCCCGCAACTTGTGTCGCAATATAAAATATTCCATGGACTCGACATGCCTCTCAGCAAATAGCTTGGGGTGTCTACTTTCCAAAATGGGGTCATTTGGGGGGGTTTTGAACTGTCCTGGCATTTTATGCACAACATTTAGAAGCTTATGTCACACATCACCCACTCTTCTAACCACTTGAAGACAAAGCCCTTTCTGACACTTATTGTTTACATGAAAAAGTTTTTTTTTTTTGCAAAAAAATTACTTTGAACCCCCAAACATTATATATTTTTTTAAAGCAAATGCCCTACAGATTAAAATGGTGGGTGTTTCATTTTTTTTTTTCACACAGTAATTGCGCAGCGATTTTTCAAACGCATTTTTTGGGGAAAAAACACACTTTTTTTAATTTTAATGCACTAAAACACGCTATATTGCCCAAATGTTTGATGAAATAAAAAAGATGATCTTAGGCCGAGTACATGGATACCAAACATGACATGCTTTAAAATTGCGCACAAACGTGCAGTGGCAACAAAATAAATACATGTTTAAAAGCCTTCAAAAGCCTTTACAGGTTACCACTTTAGATTTACAGAGGAGGTCTACTGGAAAAATTACTGCACTCGATCTGGCCTTCGCGGTGATACCTCACATGCATGGTGCAATTGCTGTTTATGTTTGACGACAGACCGCCGCTTGCGTTCGCCTTAGCGCGAGAGCAGGGGGCGACAGGGGTGTTTTTTTTTTTTGTTTTTTTTTTCTTTATTATTTTTTTGCTTTTTTAATCTTACTTTTAAACTGTTCCTTTCATATTTTTTTTTTTAATCATTTTTATTGTTATCTCGGGGAATGTAAATATCCCCTATGATAGCAATAGGTAGTGACAGGTACTCTTTTTTGAAAAAATTGTGGTCTATTAGACCCTAGATCTCTCCTCTGCCCTCAAAGCATCTGACCACACCAAGATCGGTGTGATAAAATGCTTCCCCAATTTCCCAATGGCGCTATTTACATCCGGCGAAATCTAAGTCATGAAATACTCGTAGCTTCCGGTTTCTTAGGCCATAGAGATGTTTGGAGCCACTCTGGTCTCTGATCAGCTCTATGGTCAGCTGGCTGAATCACCGGCTGCATTCTCAGGTTCCCTGTTGAGACAGGAGAGCCAGAGAAAAACACGGAAGACGGTGGGGGGGGGGGCATTCCCTCCCACGGCTTGTAAAAGCAGTCTAGAGGCTAATTAGCCACTAGGATTGCTTTTACATGAAAGCCGACCGCTGGCTGAAAAGAATGATACCAAGATGATACCTAAACCTGCAGGCATCATTCTGGTATAACCACTCAAAGTCGTGAATGGCGTACCTGAAGACAAAAAAATGGTTAACAATGGTTAACAATAAAGCACAGTAAAGTGTAAATAATTACACACCTGAAAAACAAACATGATAAAACATAATAACAATAACAATAACAATAAAACATTGCAGAATAGAATACAGTAAAAAAGAGCAGAACAATAGAGAGAGAGAATAGAGAGAGAGAGAACAATAAAACAACAACTATTTTTTTTTATTTCATATTTTTTTTTTTTTTTACACTTTTTTTTGTAACTAACTTTTATAACTGTAACCGGTTCCAGGTTCGGGTCTCTCAAAATGGGATGGCATCTTGGGAGACCCTGTGAAAGTGTGCCTAGTCTGTGCAATGCTGTACCCTACGCTAATACTCAACTAGTGAATGGTAGCGTTCAAAACATTCACCAATGCAAGACCAGGATTGTCAGGACAGGAGGGACAATAATAGCGGGTGTCACGCCTATATCCGCGCTCTTACTGCAGACACAACATCTTTTTTGGGGGTTCGTTGGGTAGGGGTACTCGGGAGGACATAAAAATGCCTCTCATGCAGCCGACTGCATTTGGTTGGGGATGTGAATGGGGGAAGTACGGGCGCTGCAGAAGCGGTGGGTTCCCAATTAGGATTGGCGAATGCAGCAGGAAGGGCACTATGGGCACGATGGGCCTGTGTTTGTCTTTTTGGTGGCAGCGCGACACTACTTGTGCTTGTCACCTCACCAGCTTCAACTGCACTTATGGGACTCGCCACGTCACCACGTGTTACTGCAGTGCTGGTTTGACTACGACCGGGGTGTACTAGGCCGCTGGCGCTTGCCAGTTCACCAAAACGCTACCAAAAAACGTTAGCGATCGCAGGGATCAGGCCTGACTCTGCGAACGCTGCAGTTATGCGTTTAGTGTTTTGTAAGTGTCAGTGATCGATCGATACTGCACTTGGGTGGGCTGGGCCGGGCCGGGCGGAGGGGCAAAACGCAGGTGCTAGCAGGTATCTGGGCTGATCCCGCTAACACTGCGTTTTTGGGAACCCTAAACTGCTGGTGACGCTAGTATAGATCTGATCGGATCAGATATTGATGCGATCAGATACTATACCACTAAGGGAGGTGTACGGTGCGTGCGTGGGTGTTAGCGGTACTGGCGCTAATCTGACGCTGCCTGGGGCTGGTGCTTGCCAGTTCACCAAAACGCTACAAAAAAAACTGTTAGCGATTGCAGGGATCAGGCCTGACTCTGCGAACGCTGCAGTTATGCGTTTAGTGTTTTGTAAGTGTCAGTGATCGATCGATACTGCACTTGGGTGGGCTGGGCTGGGCCGGGCGGAGGGGCAAAACGCAGGTGCTAGCAGGTATCTGGGCTGATTCCGCTAACACTGCGTTTTTGGGAACCCTAAACTGCTGGGGACGCTAGTATAGATCTGATCGGATCAGATATTGATCCGTTCAGATACTATACCACTAAGGGAGGCGTATGCTGCGTGCGTGGGTGTTAGCGGTACTGGCGCTAACCTGACGCCTGGGGCTGGTGCTTGCCAGTTCACCAAAATGCTACCAAAAAAACTGTTAGCGATCGCAGGGATCAGGCCTGACTCTGCGAACGCTGCAGTTATGCGTTTAGTGTTTTGTAAGTGACAGTGATCGATCGATACTGCACTTGGGTGGGCTGGGCGGAGGCACAAAACGCAGGTGCTAGCAGGTATCTGGGCTGATCCCGCTAACACTGCGTTTTTGGGAACCCTAAACTGCTGGGGACGCTAGTATAGATCTGATCGGATCAGATATTGATCCGATCAGATACTATACCACTAAGGGAGGCGTATGCTGCATGCGTGGGTGTTAGCGGTACTGGCGCTAATCTGACGCTGCCTGGGGCGACGCATATCACCGCCGGGCGATCAGGGGGCTAAACCTTTATTCGGTAATAAACGGCGGGTGCCCTGACACTATAAAAAATAAACGAACTAACCAGCGTCATCCGTAACGGTTATACGGTGATCAGTGGTGAAAGGGTTAACTAGGGGGCAATCAAGGGGTTAAAACATTTATTAGGTAGTATATGGGGGTCCCTGACGCTATAAAACGCTGACAGCGAACCTAAATATTTACCTCACTAACTAGCGTCACCAGCGACACTAATACAGCGATCAGAAAAATGATCGCTTAGTGACACTGGTGACAGGGGGTGATCAAGGGGTTAAAACTTTATTAGGGGGGGTTAGGGGGGTACCCTAGACCTAAAGGGGGGTAATACTCACTGTCCCAACACTGTAACTGTCACAAACTGACACTATGCAGTAATCAGAAAAAAAAAAACAAAAAAAAAACTGCTGGTGTCAGTTTGTGACAGGGGGGGGGTGATTGGGGGGGGATCGGGGGGCGATCGGGGGGGGGATCGGGGTGTTTTGTGTGCCTGGCATGTTCTACTGTGTGTGTGTGTGTTGTGCACTCACATAGATGTCTTCTCTCCTCGGGCCGGAACGGAAAATACCGACCCGAGGGGAGATGACATCACTTCCTTTGCTGCTGTTTAGCATACAGCAGCAAAGGAGTGTTCTCATTGGCCGGCGGCGATCGCGAGGGGGGGGCCACGAACGGATGGTCTCCCCCTCATCACGGATCGCCGCTGGACAAAAGACGACCGCCTCGGGCACCGGGGGGGGGTCCGATCGGACCCCCCACCCGCGGAAGGCAAATCACGTATATGTACGTGATTTTGCCTGTCCGTGCCACTTTGCCGACGTACATCGGCGTGAGGCGGTCGTCAAGTGGTTAATTGCCAGAAGCTCACAGTCTCCCACGTCGTAGTTATTTTCTGCCAGAGATAACTTGCGAGAAAAGAATGCCACAGGGTGCAGTAAGGACTTGGCCCCTTGGCGTTGAGACAGAACTGCCCCTACTGCCATCTCTGAGGCGTCTACCTCTAGGACGAACGGCAGAACAGGGTCTGGATGCCGTAATATAGGTGCAGCTGTGAAAAGACCCTTCAGGGTCTCAAATGCGGTTTGCACCTCGGAAGACCACTGGAATTGTTGGGATTGTCTTGTCAGTTGAGTTATGGGAGAGATTATTGCAGAAAACCCTTTGATAAACCTCATATAGAAGTTTGCGAATCCTACGAACCGTTGCACCCCTCTCTTGTCTGTAGGAGCTGGCCAATCCAGGATGGCAGAGACCTTCTGGGGGTCCATCTTAATGCCGCCTGCGGAGAGGACAAGGCCCAAGAACTGGATACTTTGGCATTCAAACTCACACTTTTCTACTTTTGCATACAAGTCGTGCTGTCTAAGTTGGGCCAGGACCTTTTTGACGTGTTCTCGATGAGCTTCTAAAGAAGAGGAGAAAATCAAGATATTGTCTAGATACACAATAACAAATAAGTCTAAATAGTCCCGGAAGACATCGTTAATAAAATGCTGGAATGTTGCTGGGGCATTACAAAGCCCAAAGGGCATGACTAAATATTCAAAATGTCCAAACCGGGTACGAAAGGCCGTTTTCCATTCGTCATCTTCACGTATACGTACCAAGTTATATGCCCCTCGCAAGTCTAATTTCGTGAAGATGACAGCAGAACGGAGTCTCTGAAACAGTTCTGGTACAAGAGGCAAGGGATATCGATTTTTAATCATAATTTTATTTAGGTCCCGGTAATCCACACACGGGCGAAGGGAAAGATCCTTTTTTTCAACAAAGAAAATCCCAGCTCCAGCTGGGGATGTGGAGGGATGGATAAACCCCTTTCTCAGGCTGTCATCAATATAATCTTTCAAGGCGGCAAGTTCAGGTTCAGTCAAGGGAAAGATTCGCCCGAAAGGTATCTCGGCCCCAGGGAGGAGCTCGATGGGGCAGTCGTATGGCCTATGTGGAGGGAGAGTCTCAGCTCCCTTCTTACTGAAAACATCAGCAAAGTCTCGGTAGGGTGCAGGAAGAACGAATTTCATCATCAGAGTCCATACACAGTAGAGGAGATGGATGAAAGAACGGCTTGGAAAGGCAATATTGCTGGAGAGAGGAAAACTCGATCTTTCCGGTATTCCAATGGATGCAGGGATTATGCGCCTGGAGCCATGGCATACCCAAAATAATAGGGAACAGAGGTGAAGCTATGGCATCCAGGCATAACAGTTCTCTGTGGTTACTGAAAATGGTAACAGGTAATGGGACAGTCTCTTGGGTAACAGGACCGGACTTAATATGTGACCCATCTGCCAGATGGATAGAGAGTCCATGAGCTTTGGGCTGCAGGGGAATCTTATGTTGAAGAGCAAAAGTCAAATCAATGAAGCAACTGCAAGTCCCTGAATCCACAATAGCAGGTACTTGGATAACTTTCTCTGGAAGTTGTAGTAAAATCTGTACTGCCAGATGAGAAGACTTGGGAGGCAAAGACGACTGGCTGGCAGGGGAGAAAGTCAGGCATCTTCGAATCTTGGCAGGACAGGATCTCGCATACTGGATATCCTTCCCACAGTACAGACACAAGTGATTCTGTTGGCGGTGCAGGCGTTCCTCTGGAGAGAGGGATGGATGGGACCTGCCGAGTTGAGCTCCGAGTTGAGCTGGACTAAGTGGACCAGGTTCTTGTGGTATCAGCCCTAAAGGCTGGTTTTGTCCAACTGACCTCTCGGCACTGCGTTCTCTCAAATGTCTGTCAATTTGGATAGTCAGGTTGATCAATGCTCCTAAGGATTCAGGTACTCCAACACGAGCCAGCTCATTCTTTAGGGGTTCGGATAATCTGAGTCGAAATTGGTGACGGAGAGCAGCACTATTCCATTTGACATCCGTGCTACAACGTCTAGAGTCCGTTACATAGTCCTCAGCGGCTCAGGGCCTTGCTGGAGCGCATGCAGAGCAGACTCGGCTGTGGCAGTTCGCAGAGGGTCTTCGTAGAGTCGAGCCACGGTTGCAAAGAAAGAGGTCAGGCTTGACAGGCAGGGGTTACCCTGTTCCAGTAGAAGGTAGGCCCAGGACTGAGGCTCACCCTGCAGGAGGGAGATCACAAACCCCACTTTAGTGACTTCCTGAGAGAAGGTCTGGGGTTGTAGCGAAAAGTAAAGGGCACAGGCATTATGAAAACTCCTGAACGTGCCACGATCACGTGAGAACTTTTCTGGAATAGGAACCCGGGGTTCAGGTGACTGCATTATTAAAGCAGATGTCGGGGAATGTTCATGGATCCGTTCTTCGAGCTGACTGTAGCCTTCTTGCAGACTCTTGACTGTTTGAGTAAATGCAGTGAGGTGATGACACAGCTGTTCCACCGAGGAGGTTGCTCGTTCAGACTAGGTCATGGCTGCTTTGTGCTATAACGTACCTGGTAGAAGAGCCTGAATGGATGAGCAAGGTCTCCCTTACCATTCTGACTCAGGGCCCCTGGTAGAGGAAACAGAAGGCACCGGAGTACAAGTCCTTGGTGGCAGCAGGACGGCTGATCCCGATCGTGTTGGAGGAGACACAGGGAAGCTTTAACAGCAGACCAACAGGTGGCAGCAGATGCGGATGACAGCAGCAAGAAGCAAGGTCAGACAGGCAGGGTCATACACGGCAGGCCAAATTGGGTACTGGGTGCAGGCAGGATCATGGTCGGGAAACAAGCCGGGTCAAGCCAGATCACCAGTGCTAATGCCAGGGAGAAGACAGAAGGTTGGTCACTGGATAAGCCGAGGTTGGTACAGGCAGAGTTCAAAGGGAGGTTCAAGACAAGCCAGGTATAGCCGGGATCAGGATACAGGTTCACAGGAGACTGGATACTCAGGAGCTGAAGACAAAGCAGCCCCGGGCCTGGTACTGGCTGGACTTAAATAGATTTACTTGGCGCCAATGTGGGTGCGCGCTAGTGTGTGCGCTGGCGCACGCGGGTGCGTGCAAGCGCCGATCGCGCACAAGGATGTGCGATGGCTTTTGTTTGTGCTCCCGTTTGTGCATGCGCACATCTACGCGCCATAGCCCGGTTTCTGTGTGCAACAGGAATGTGCATTCTTCTGTGCCTTAGGAGTCTTCTGGGAGAACGAGGCTGTCTGTTCATGGATGCATCCTGACACTGGCTTCCATTTGAGGTTGCCCAACAGATGCTCAATAAGGTTTAGGTCTGGAGACATGCTTGGCCAGTTCATCACCATTACTCTCAGCTTTTTTAGCAAGGCAGTGGTCGTCTTGGAAGTGTGCTTGGGGTCGTTATCATGTTGGAATATTGCCCTGCTGCCCAGTCTCCCAAGGGAGGGGATCATGCTCTGCTTCAGTATGTCACAGTACATGTTGGCATTCATGGTTCCCTCAATAAACTGTAGCTCCCCAATGCTGGCAGCACTCATGCAGCCCCAGACCATGACACTCCCACCACCATGCTTGACTGTAGACAAGACACACTTGTCTTTGTACTCCTCACCTGGTTGCCACCACACACGCTTGACACCATCTGAACCAAATAAGTTTATCTTGGTCTCATCAGTCCACATGACATGGTTCCAGTAATCCATGTCCTTAGTCTGCTTGTCTTCAGCAAACTGTTTGCAGGCTTTCTTGTGCATCATCTTTAGAAAAGACTTCCTTCTGGGACAACAGCCATGCAGACCAATTTGATGTAGTGTGTAGCGTATGGTCTGAGCACTGACAGGCTGAACCCCCACCCCTGCAGCAATGCTGGCAGCACTCATACATCTGTTTCCCAAAGACAACCTCTGGATATGATTCTGAGCACATGCATTCAACTTCTTTGGTCGACCATGGCGAGGCCTGTTCTGAGTGGAACCTGTCCTGTTAAACCACTATATTTTCTTGGACACCATGCTGCAGCTCAGTTTCAGGGTCTTGGCAATCTTCTTCTAGCCTAGGCAGTGGCGTACTAAGTGGGGGGCGGGCCGCCTCGGGTGCCACACACTGATGGGGGTGTCAGGCCGGCGCCCCCCTCCGCGACTAAAGCGGAGACAGCAGGCGGATTTAAGCAGCGGCACAGCACGGTGACAGGTAAGAACACAGTACACACATGGAGAGACTGCAGTGGCTTTGCAAATGGGGGGTGTTCGCTGCACCCGAGTGACCACCCGTCGGCGCACCCGGGACCCACAACGATCCTCTCCTCTCATGGCTGTGCCGCGGCTCTGATCTGTCTCAGGTGTCTCACACAGCGGAGCAGAGTGAAGCCGACAGCACCACCTCCCCCTCCTCCGTGTAGTCTACACGTGCTGTGCATCAAGTCCCGCACTGATCATCTGAGCCGAGGCCCAAGATACCTTACGGGTCTGAAGGGGGGGTCTGCACTGTAGGGGGGTCTGTATTGTGGGGGGGTCTGCACTGTAGGGGGGTCTGTATTGTAGGGGGGGTCTGCACTGTAGGGGGGGTCTGTATTGTAGGGGGGTCTGCACTGTAGAAGGGGTCTGTATTGTATGGGGGGTCTGCACTGTAGGGGAGGTCTGTATTGTAGGGGGGGTCTGCACTTTAGGGGGGTCTGCACCGTAGGGGGGTCTGCATTATAGGGGGTCTGTACTGTAGGGGGGTCTGTACTGTAGGGGGGTCTGCACTGTAGGGGGGTCTGTACTGAATGGGGGGGTGTCTGCACTGTGGGGGGGTGTCTGCATTGTAGGGGGGTCTGTGTAACATGCAGGGGGTCCAGAGCTGTTGGGGGGTGTCTGTGTAACATTCAGGGGGTCCAGAGCTGTTTGGGGGGATGTCTATGTAACATACAGGTGTAGTCTACACGTGCTGTGCATCAAGTCCCGCACTGATCATCTGAGCCGAGGCCCAAGATATCTTACGGGTCTGAAGGGGGGGTCTGCACTGTAGGGGGGGTCTGTATTGTGGGGGGGTCTGCACTGTAGGGGGGTCTGTATTGTAGGGGGGGGTCTGCACTGTAGGGGGGTCTGTATTGTAGGGGGGGTCTGCACTGTAGAAGGGGTCTGTATTGTATGGGGGGTCTGCACTGTAGGGGAGGTCTGTATTGTAGGGGGGTCTGCACTTTAGGGGGGTCTGCACCATAGGGGGGTCTGCATTGTAGGGGGGTCTGTACTGTGGGGGGGTCTGTACTGTGGGGGGGTCTGCACTGTAGGGGGGTCTGTACTGAATGGGGGATGTCTGCACTGTGGGGGGGTGTCTGCATTGTAGGGGGGTCTGTGTAACATGCAGGGGGTCCAGAGCTGTTGGGGGGTGTCTGTGTAACATTCAGGGGGTCCAGAGCTGTTTGGGGGGATGTCTGTGTAACATACAGGTGTCCAGAGCTGTGGGGGGCTGCGTAATGTAAAGGGGTCCAGAGGTGCAGGGTGCTGTGTAATGTAAAGGGGTCCAGAGGTACAAGGGCTGTGTAATGTAAAGGGGTCCAGAGATGCAGTGGTGCTGTGTAATGTAAAGGGGTCCAGAGGTGCAGGGTGCTGTGTAATGTAAAGGGGCCCAGAGGTGCAGGGTGCTGTGTAATGTAAAGGGGTCCAGAGGTGCAGGGTGCTGTGTAGTGTGAAGGGGTCCAGAGGTGCAGGTTGCTGTGTAATGTAAAGGGGTCCAGAGGTGCAGGGTGCTGTGTAATGTAAAGGGGTCCAGAGGTGCAGGGTGCTGTGTAATGTAAACGGGTCCAGAGGTGCAGGGTGCTCTGTAATGTAAACGGGTCCAGAGGTGCAGGGTGCTGTGTAATGTAGAGGGTTCCAGAGGTGCAGGGTGCTGTGTAATGTAAAGGGGTCCAGAGGTGCAGGGTGCTGTGTAATGTAAAGGAGTCCAGAGGTGCAGGGTGCTGTGTAATGTAAAGGGTTCCAGAGGT
The DNA here is from genome assembly GCF_042186555.1 of Aquarana catesbeiana. Lineage (NCBI taxonomy): Eukaryota > Metazoa > Chordata > Amphibia > Anura > Ranidae > Aquarana > Aquarana catesbeiana. The sequence goes on from NC_133327.1 coordinate 33,029,998, forward strand.
GCAGGGTTCTGTGTAATGTAAAGGGGTCTAGAGGTACAAGGGCTGTGTAATGTAAAGGGGTGTAGGGTGCTGTTTGATGTAAAGGGGTCTAGAGGTACAAGGACTGTGTAATGTAAAGGGGTGCAGGGTGCTGTGTAATGTAAAGGGGTCCAGAGGTGCAGGGTGCTGTGTAATGTAAAGGGGTCCAGAGGTGCAGGGTGCTGTGTAATGTAAAGGGGTCCAGAGGTGCAGGGTGCTGTGTAATGTAAAGGGGTCCAGAGGTGCAGGGTGCTGTGTAATGTAAAGGGGTCTAGAGGTACAAGGGTTGTGTAATGTAAAGAGGTCCTTAGGTGCAAGGTGCTGTGTAATGTACACAGTAGTGACAAAGAGATATTTAAGGATGCAGATGTATGCAGGGGGCACAGTGGGGTGTTTTTACATTTTAAGGTGGGGGGGGGGTGCCAGATATAGGATCCGACCCGGGTGCCAAATGCACTAGGTATGCACCTAAGCTAGGCCATCTTTATGTAAAACAGCAATTCTTTTTTTCAGATCCTCAGAGAGTTCTTTGCTATGATGTGCCATGTTGAACTTCCAGTGACCAGTATGAGAGAGTGAGAGCGATAACATCAAATTTAACACACCTGCTCCCCATTCACACCTAAGACCTTGTAACACTAACGAGTCACATGACACCAGGGAAGGGAAAATGGCTAATTGGGCTCAATTTGGACATTTTCACTTAGGGGTGTACTCACTTTTGTTGCCAGCGGTTTAGACATTAATGGCTGTGTGTTGAGTTATTTTGAGGGGACAGCAAATTTACACTGTTATACAAGCTGTACACTCACTACTTTACATTGTAGCAAAGTGTCATTTCTTCAGTGTTGTCACATGAAAAGATATAATGAAATATTTACAAAAATGTGAGGGGTGTACTCACTTTTGTGAGATACTGTATATATACAGTATATGTATATTAGAATCCAGCTCAATTATAGTGCTTCTAAGGACCAGTCCAGTGATCAACATTTTTTTCCTCACCCACTTTTATCTAAAAGTAAAGTTACACTCTGACTTTTAAGGCTTAGGGGTTTCAGGATACAAGAAACATTGCCAGCCTCTTGGCTATCCCTACTGTTTAGTCCATGAGCCTGTCTCCACACTGACTCATTACTTAATCTCCATCACTCACTCAGCCATGTGGCTAATGAACTGCCCAGCTTGTAGCTGCATAGGCTCCTGCCTATTCAAATATGGTCTGGTCAGATGTCCTCTCTTTGAGGTAAGAACAGACACATTGTTTTTTTACACAGCCGCTGCTCATGCAGCAGTTTGTCTCCAAGGGAGAAACTCTGAATTCTTCTCTTGTCCCCATTAAAACATAGACCCAAAGTTGGAGGCTTCATCTCTCCTAGTCTCTGCAAAACTTCTGGGCTCCAAGACCCAATCCAGAAGTTACCAGTCCTAGAGAAAACTGCAAAACCAGTTTTCTTTACTCATTACAGATGTCCCAGAGCCCCTCAACCTCCATAGATGACAATCATGGGTGACATCAGGCTCTTCTGACCCCATGACAAGTCTCAGCACTGTTAATGCTATGGCAAACAAAGACATTTTAGACAATTATGTATTTCAACCTTGTGATGGCAATTTGAGAAATGCTCTTTTCTGTTCCAACATTACAGTGCCCCTGAGCCCAAAGTCAGCTCCATAATGACATGGTTTGATGTGAAGGAACATGGGTAGCCTCTAGCCTGCACAGAGCACTGGCTTCAAACCTAATGAACAGCTTTAGGATGAATATGAACAATGATTGTGAGCCACTGCTTGGGCATAAATTCCCACATACACAATTCCCACATTCCCACATACAGGCAGTAAGCCAGCTTAAACATGTGTTGCACAATATGCACACCAAGAACCCTATTTATTATGCAAAATTTTCCAACATTTGCCAGTGTTCACTGCAACAAGCAGGGGGTAATTGAGAGTGCACAGGATAATTCACATTCACAGTAACACATCAGACTTCTGATTATGTAGTTAGATAAATGATGAGCAGTGGCTAGACATGTGCAATTTGCTTCAGTCCGAATATAAATTTGGTCTACTTTTTGGTTATTCGGAGATTTGGATGTATCTGAATCTCCGAATGAAATAGTAATGAATTTCATTGACATTCATTTAATTTCATTTCGTATATTTGTTTTCTAACGAATTCTAAATTTTTGGAGCTATTTGAATTCGGATTGGTTGAAAATTTATCGGCCAATTCGAATTCTGTGTGAAGAATAACTGGTTGTTAAGGATATAACACGTGAGGCGTCATGATTGACGATGGATCTACACCGGAGGACGTTTTTTATTTTATTATTTTTTAATAAAGGACTTCTCAAAAACGCGTATTGTGTTTTTATTTACTTTTTACACTTTTTTGTTGAATAAGTAGGGGTGCTATGTACCCCATACTCATTCACATAGGGAGGCGGGATCCAGGAGCCCCCTTGTAAATGGCCAGGGTGGTCCTCATCAACATGGGGACAAGGTGCTTTAGGGGGCAGGGCCATGTTGAGGGCATGTGGCCTGGTATGTTTGGGGGGGGTCGCTCGCTCCTCTCTCCCCCCTTTTCTGGCCTGCCGGGCTGCGTGCTCGGATAAGGGTCTGGTATCATTTTAGGGGGCCCCAAGCTGTTTTTATTTTTAATTTTGGCATGGGGTTCCCCTTAAAATCCATACTAGACCAGTTCCAGCATTGTTTAATTTAACTTTCAGCTGTCAGTGGGGAAGCCCGCTGACAGCTGATGAGTCATCGGTTGTTAAGGACGCAGCGGACGGCTTCCCGGCCCTCTACTTAACAACCAGCTATTCTTTGCACAGAATTCAAATCGGTCGATCATTTTTTCGACCGATCCAAATTTGAATCGTTCCGTTAATTTGGAATTCATTAGAAAATGAATAAACCAAACAAAATTAAAGGGAACAAAACTAAACTAAACGAATTTTGAAACAAATCAACAAAACAAAATTAGTAACATAATGAATCTACCTGAAACAAAACTAATTTTTCCGTTCTGCACATGTCTAGCATGGGTTACCGAATGGTTGCTATTATTTACTGCACTTATTATTAAAAGTATTAAAGCCTCTCTTTTTTGTAGTATTTAATTTGTATGTAGCAATCAAGCAGAAAATAATAATCTTTTGCAAGAAAAAGGTTCACAAACATGCATTTGTGTGGATTGCTAAACGTCGCTTCTTATGCCGCGTACACACAACCGGTTTTTCCATCACAATAAACTCTGACGGTTTTTCTGACGGAGTTCGGCTGAAACGGACTTGCGTACACACGATCACACCGAAGTCCGATCGTTTAGAATGCGGTGACGTACAACACGTACGATGGGACTAGAAAAAGGAAGTTAAATAGCCAGTAGCCAATAGCTGCCCTTGCGTCGTTTTTGGTCCGTCGGAATAGCATACAGACGAACGGTTTACCCGATAGGAATTGATTCCGTCAGAAAGATTTAAAACATGTTCTATTTCTAGGTCTGTCAGAATTTTCGAAAGAGAAAATCTGATGTAGCCCACACACGATGGGAATATCCGATGAAATGATTCCGTCGGATCTTTTCTGCCGGAAAGTCCAGTCGTGTGTATGCGGCATTAGAACATCTGGTCAGAGAACACGCACTTATAACTTCATAGTAGTCCCCCTGATCCCCCTCCTGCCGGTCCTCCCTTGCTGTCCATTCATCTTTGCAAAATAGCTCAAGCTCTGTCAGATTGGATGGAGAACGTCTGTGAACAGCAATTTTCAAGTCTTGCCACAGATTCTCAATTGGATTTAGGTCTGGACTTTGACTGGGCCATTCTAACACATGAATATGCTTTGATCTAAACTATTCCATTGTAGTGCTGCCTGTATGTTCTGCTGAATAATGAACCTCTGCCCCGTCTCAAGTCTTTTGCAGACTCCAACAGGTTTTCTTCTAAGATTTCCCTGTATTTGGCTCCATCCGTCTTCCCATCAACTCTGACCAGCTTCCCTGTCCCTGCTGAAGAAAAGCATCCCCACACCATGGTGCTGCCACCACCATGTTTCACAGTGGAGATGGTGTGTTCAGGGTGATGTGCAGTGTTAGTTTTCTGCCACTGGTAAGCACATAACAAAAAAAGGAGAAAGAGGGACTGAGGCTCATCCAAAGTTTAGCGCCGGCTCCATTAGGTAAAAGATTGAGGTCAAAACTAGCCTCGACCCTTTATAAGGGTCCGGTTCCACCGTCAGCCTGAGGTATCCTATGAATCCACTGGAGACCTCTAGGTGTAATTGTCCTCTGAACATCATATATCACTAAATAGAAAAAAATGGGAGGATCCCAAAGCCATTCTTCAAAAAGGACAAACCGGTGGTATGCTACTTATCATTTATTGATTAACTGGTAAGCAGTCTTCCAATTCGGAAGGGAGCACAGAGTTCCTCTGCACTTTACGTGTGCTTGCACACAACCTTCACACACAACCTTTGGACCAGCTCTAGTCCGCAATGAGCATCTTCCAAGTGCTATGGAATGGGGTCTGGGCCAGATGCTGTTTGTTCACTAAAGTTCTCTAACAAATCTGAGGGCTTCACAGAACAGCTGTACTTATACTGAGATTAAATTACAAACAAGTGGACTCTATTTACTAATTAGGTGACTTCTGAAGGCAGTTGGTTCCACTAGATTATAGTTAGGGGTATCACAGTAAAGGGGGCTGAATACAAATTTGAAAACCATTTATCATTTTCCTTCCACTTCATAATTATGTGCCACTTTGTGTTGGTCTATCACTTAAAAATCCCAATAAAATAAATAATTTTTTTTTGTTGTAACATGACAAAATGTGCAAAATGTCAAGGGGTATGAATTCTTTTTCGAGGCACTGTAGTAGAGGGGAAATATTCTTTGTGATTATGCTAATCATACACAAAGGGGTGTTATGTTACCATGTTGTTTTCACAGACTTAAAGTTAACTTTATATTAAATAAACTGAAATGATAACTTACTGGGCCCAGAGCAGTACATTTCCATATTTATGCCATTGAAAGTTCCGGGTACGGTGCAGAGAGTATTCACAAGGGCCACGTTATTAGGCATTATCAGACAATATGAAGTGTTATCCGAGCGTGTTGTGGGAGAGCAGTTTGATATTCCAACGAACCCTATGATTAATTGACAAATACAAAAAAGATGACAAAAGTTATAGCAATGAATTTTTTATGTAATAATGTATTCAGTTGACAGTCAGCACCACATCCCGGAGTAAAAATCCAAATCAAGAAACAAGAAAATATTGGGACTTTGTAAGTGCTGAAACCTCCTCCTAGAATGACCAATCTTACAATGTGATATTAAAACTTCATTTTACTATAAATTATTAAAATTGTGGCTATACCAAAAGATAGACATATTATAAAAAAACAAGAGTTATACAGCGTAACTTTAATACATTAGACAAACTCCCCCATCTCCAAAGTATAGTAAATTTTACTGCCTTCTTGACCAGGCAGTTTTTTGCTATTTAGCACTGTGCTACTTTAACTGGTAATTGTGTGGTCATGCAACGCTGTACCCATGCAAAATTTATAAGCTTTCTTTTGGTTGTATTTGATTACTACTGGGTTTTTGCGATATAAATGAAAAAAAAAAGACAGAAAATGTTGAAAAAAAAAAACAATGTTTTTTACTTTCTGCTACAAAACATAAAAAACTAATTTATTCATACATTTTGGCCAAAATGTACTCTGCTACGTCTTTGATAAAAAAAAAAAATCCCAATAAATGTATATTTATTGGTTTGCGTGAAAGTTATAGCATCTACTAACTATGATATATATAAATACTGGATTTTTTTTTTTTATACTACTAGTAGCGCTAATCAGCAACTGATATAGAGTGGCGAGCAATCTTACACAAACTGGAACTGGGGGGAACTTATATCACCAGTGACAGTAATACCGTGATCAGTGATAATACTATACACTGTCACTGTACTAATGACACTGGCTGGGAAGGGGTTAACATCTAGGGTGATCAAGGTTAAATATGTGTACAGTGTGCTGCTTTTACTAATAGATCTCTAAGTTTCTCATCCCTGCTTTGCTCCTCTTTAAACTCTTCTTTAAACTCACGTATGGGGGATTTTTAAAAGAATGCCTCTGAACAATTCTCTTAAATATGCCTGTAAACAACCCAATATGCATATGCCTATTAGATAACCTAGATTCATTTTCTCTGCCCGTGTGTAAACACAACAGGAAGTCAAAGGAAATCTCTCCAAAGTGAAAATAGAAATCCCATCTAAGTCAACTGTCACAGGGGGCAGCTGTTCCCATTGAAATATTTCCCATTTAGTCCTGTTCCAGTGACATTTCTCCAAATTTTCTGCAAACTCAGTGCTGCCTGATATTGGAGGGTACATGTATACAGGATGAGGTAGATGGGCAGCAGTATTAAAGATTTATTAGAATTAGTGCTTGTTATAGGACTAGGTTAGGGTAGAATTACGCTAAGGGATTGTGTGTTTTAGGGCAGCGGTCCCCAACCTTTTTGGCACCAGGGACTGGCTACGTAGAAAAAAATTGTGTGAAGGCCCAGGGATGGGGGGAGTGCGGGGGTATGCGATTTTTCGCGGGCAATTTCTCGGGGCAATAGCTGGTGTTAGTGTTTCAATCATCACAGCACCATGGTGGTGGATTGTTACTTGCCATGTCGCCTGCCACCAGATGTGGATTGTCACTAGCCACTTCACCTGCCACCAGATGCGGATTGTCACTAGCCACGTCGCCTGCCACCAGATGTGGATTGTCACTTGCCACATCGCCTGCAACTAGATGCAGCTTGTCACTTGCCACATCGTCTGCCACCAGATGTAGATTGCTACTTGCCACATCGCCTGCCACCAGATGTAGATTGTTACTTGCTACGTCGCCTGCCACCAGATGCGGATTGTCACTTGCCACGTTGCCTGCCACCAGATGCAGATTGTCACTTGCCATGTCGCCTGCCACTAGATGCAGCTTGTCACTTACCACATTGCCTGCCACCAGATGTAGATTGTTACTTGCTACGTCGCCTGCCACCAGATGCAGATTGTCACTTGCCATGTCGCCTGCCACTAGATGCAGCTTGTCACTTACCACATTGCCTGCCACCAGATGTAGATTTGGTACTTGCCACGTTGCCTGCCACCAGATGCAGATTGTCACTTGCCATGTCGCCTGCCACTAGATGCAGCTTGTCACTTGCCACATTGCCTGCCACCAGATGTAGATTGTTACTTGCCACATCGCCTGCCACCAGATGCGGATTGTCACTTGCCACATCGCCTGCCACTAGATGCGGATTGTCACTTGTGACGTCGCCTGCCACCAGATGCGAATTGTCACTTACCACGTTGCCTGCCACCAGATGCGGATTGTTACTTGCCACATCGCCTGCCACCAGATATAGATTGTCACTTACCATGTCGCCTGCCACCAGATGCGGATTGTCACTTGCCACGTCGCCTGCCACAAGATGCATCTTGTCACTTGCCACATCGCCTGCCACCAGATGTAGATTGTTACTTGCTACTTCGCCTGCAACCAGATGCGGTTTGTCAGTTGCCACGTCGCCTGCCACCAGATGCGGATTGTCACTTGCCACATCCTCTGCCACCAGATGCAGCTTGTTACTTGCCATGTTGCCTGCCACCAGATGCGGAATGTCATTGCATTGGTGGCAGCGCTGGTCCATTGAGCACAGAGGCAGGCCTCGGTGCAGTGGTGGGTTCCGAGTGAGGGCAGGAGAGCAGTGATGTGGGGTGGGCAGTGAGAGATGATGTCATCTCACCCCCATGTGATACTGAGACTTCATGATTGAGAGAACTAAAATCGAATGAATAAAAAGGAGCAGGCCAGGGACAGTAAGGCAGAGTAAGCATTTTCTGTGCAGGAGAGGAGCCTGTACAACTGTGCAAGATTGAAGGTAACACTTGGGTTTATTGCTCACATACTGTACGTGAATAAATTACAATAAAGTTTCAATGTATCGCTACCCCCGCAGGAGCCACTTGGTTAATTGGGTTCTCTGTTCTGTACCTCAACTCTCTGAATAACCTCAGCCTCTCTGGCACTCCTGGTTGAGTGAAAACTGCTGCAAACACTTGTAAGAACATGAGCATGGGTACCATTTAACTCGATGGCGAATTACCACCAGGAAATAGACATAAGACCATTTAGTGGTAAATGAACTCAATGTATTGGTACAGGTTATAAGAAAAAGAACCGCTGCTCCAGGTGTATAAAGATAAGGCTGATTGGAGTATCTTGCAGAGTGCAAGCCCCGGCCCGCCTCCGTGGGAAACTTGGAAAAAAGAAAGAAATGTCTGCACATCCAGAACTTCCGATTGGCTTTTATTTTGTTTCACAAAGATAACACCAAAGACACCAAACTGTGGTCACGTAGACGCGTTTCACACATACATCTTGTGCTTAATCATTACCTGACCACCATAATGAATAAGCACAAGATGTATTTGTGAAACGCATCTATGTGACCACAGTTTGGGGTCTTTGGTGTTATCTTTGAAACAAAATAAAAGCCAATCGGAAGTTCTGGATGTGCAGCCATTTCTTTCTTCTTTCCTATTGGTAAGGGTTAAGCCTAGTACACAAGGGCCAAATGTCGAGCAACATCAGCTGGTTCAATGGTTCAATAAAAACTGGCTGACATTTGGCCTGTGTGTATGGCAGCATTTTGGCCAGCTTCTGCTGGATGAGCATGCTGGAAAACCAGCAGCCGAGCGGTTCTCGAGCAGCGCTCTCAGTCAATGTCAGAGAGCGCTGATCGGAGTGTTCAGGCGGAGGCTGCCCCCCGTCAGAACAAAATAGAACAGCAGGGGAGATCACTGTACTAACATTGGATTGTTAGTACAGCGCCTCAAACCAGAGGTGTCAGGTTTTTTAAATTCAACGAAAAAAAAAAACTCATGGTGTACTAGGCTTTAGAATGAATGGGGGTGTAGCACCCTCTTGTGTGCTAGAAGTGTAAATATATTTTTTTGCTTAGTGTAGGTAAATTTGTGCAGTCTTGGCTGGTAGCCAAGCTTGTCTGTGTTTTTCCTGGGTTGGGCGGAGATCCAGGGAGAGCTGGATGACTCACAGGCAACATCACTGAGACCTCCCTCCCCCCTACTTCTCAAACTTACTGGAAACTTCCAGAAAAATGGGAGGGGAGGTAAGGTGGAGATGCCTGGAGTATTCTGAGGGCCCTGACCAATCCCCATCCTGGGTTGGCAGGGGGCAGGCCCCCTTAAATACTGTGGGTGGTCAGCCCAGCTGGGGGAGGAGAGTTCGGGTGGAAGATGGAAATGGAGTGTTAGGCTGTAGTGGCCTTTGAGGGAGCTTCCCAATCTGGGGGGGGGGTGACCTTGGGCCTGGGCTCGGGTGATGACAGGATCCTCTCAGAACACATGGAGGTGTCCTGACCAGGAGGCACGGGAGCAAGGAGAAGACAGTGGGAAAACCCTGCCAGGCTCTAGGAGGACAAGGAACAGCCAAGAGGGCTGGTGAGTGACATACAGTCAGGAGGACTGTGAGGCACGCCTGAGAGGACTGGGATGGAGCAGTCTGGGATGGGTGCAGAGCCAGTCAGGAGGACTATGGTGGCATGGGCAGTGGAAAGGGCCAGCTGCAGCCAGAAGGGCTGGCAGTGCCTGAAAAGGTGGTACTGGGAGCAGTAGCCACAGATAGGACAGCTAGCACCAAAAATGTATTTTTTTGCTACACCATACGGGCCCGCGGTCCCTGCCTGCAAAAAGCATTCTGCTAAGATCCAGCTGAGTCTGTGTTGGATTTGAAACCTATACTAGCTGGTCCTGGGTGTAGTTGTTCTGATGGGAGTAGATTGTGCTGGAGGTAGAAGAGGAAAGTGTGTGAATATAGTTCTAGTCCCTCACAAGTTCTGCTGATCAAATGGGCATCTCAAATCATCATTTCCCTATTCAAGTTCAATGCCCCTAATAAAAAAGACAAACAAAGCTGCGAGGACAGTTTCTTGACTTTGAGGTGAGTGGAAAAATCCGTGTGCCTGGCTGTGCAGGGTGGGAGATGACCACATTCACCAGCGGCCCTTACGGGGGTAGCGCTACAGTGGTTTGAGCATAAATGAACACACAGAAGGTAGGTTCAGACACAGTCCCCTAGACAGTATAATCATTATGACAAAATATCTTATAGAGTTCTGTCAGACATCTTAATAGCATCATGGGTCCCTGGGCAAAGTAATGCACTGGAGCCCCTACAAGCACGCCCCAATTTACGCACCTACCCTCAAGAATTAAAGTATAAATAGTTGATAGAATTAAACAAATATTTTTTAATACTTTCAATAAAATAAATTTTAAACAATAGGATGTCATAAATCAAAGACTAATCAACACAAATATCCAAACAATATAAAAGTTAGTAGCTTAGAGGACAGGGTATCAGAAGGGCAGAGTACGGGGGTCAGCAAGGCAAGGAGGGAAGGAGGGCACAGTACAGGGGGCAGAAGGGCACAGTACACGGGGGTAGGGTTCAGTACTGTGGTCTAGAAGGTACATTACAGTGGTCAGGAGTGCACATTATGGTGAGGGGGAAAGAGGATACAATATAGTGGTTAGGAGTGCACAGTATGGGGTGCAGGAGGGTACGGTACAGCTGTCAGGAGTGCACAGTACAGGGGGGAGGGGCAGGAGGGTACAGTACAGCTGTCAGGGGTGCACAGAGGGGGGGCAGGAGGATATAGTAGAGCGGTCAGGAGTGCACAGTACGAGGGGCAGGAGGGAACAGTACAGCGGTCAGGAGGACAAAATACAGGGGGCAAGAGGGTGCAGTATAGTGTACAGTAATGCATAATACAGAGATGGTCTCCTCAAGAAGAGCAGCACAGGTAAGCTGCTGTCCCAAATCTTACCTGTTCTGGCACTCTGTCAGTGGGCTAAATGTACAATCAGAATGACATCTCCCCCTCTACCTTTGTAGGGGTTAAGGAAGAACCTCCAAGACAGGCCATTGTACTGCTGCTGCTTGTGTGGCCGGGATGTGCTCCCATCACATGGGATGAATTGGAAAAGAGGGTAGGGGAGGATCGGAGTCATACACAGCCCTCCCACACAAGCAGTGGCAGTAGTAAGATGCTCTGCCTTGGGGTTCTACTTTTAACCCCTGCAAAGCACTGGAAAAGCGTCAGAAACTGCAGGGGCCCCCCATGCACCTGGACCCCCTGGGCAGTGCCCAGGGGTGCCTGCATACTTGCAAACTGTCCCAAATTTCCCGGGACATTCCCAGGATTTAGACCCCTTTCCCGATTTTATTGTGTCCCAGGAAATGTCCCAGGAAATCCGTTTTTTCCTGACTTTTCACCGCCGCTAGACAATGTCTCTGCCGGCCGCCATTTTTAAGAAGACCAGAAGAAGAACACATGTGGCTACAATAGAAATTAAGCTGCAGCGCCGCCCACCTCCACCCCACCCCGCTGCCGATCCGTTTCTGACCTGTTATGGAAAGGGGCGGGGGTGGGCGGTGCCGCAGCTTAATTTCTATTGTAGCCATGCGGCCGGCTCTGCCTCTATTTTGGAGGGACTCCGCTGGGGACGCCTGATATAAGGAGGGACTCTGCTGGGGGCACCTGATGTAAGGATGGACTTTGCTGGGGGCTCCTGATGTAAGGACGGACTCTGCTGGGGGCACCTGATGCAAGCACGGACTCTGCTGGGGGCACCTGATGGCATCTGGTGGCAGGTGACATGGCAGGTGACACGCTCAGGGGTCCCACTGATTCTGGATTATGGTGAGTTGAATGATTTCAGTCTATATTAGAATGTAATAATAGTAATAATGCGCTTCAATCATCCTGACACCACAACAACCATGGTGCTGGGATGATTGAAGCGCTAACACCAGGTGTTTGGAGTATCTTTATCTGCTGATTTGTTAAACTCTGGAATACACATTTCTATTGTGGTGTAGGATCTGGGCCTGCTGTCCCTCCATCCCTGTTTCTTTCATTCTCTCTCCTTCCCTCCTTCTTTCCCTCTCCCTCCCTCTTTTCCCTTTTTTTCTCCATCTCTCATTCATGTCAGACTTTAACCACACCCCCATTTGAGCCACACCCATATAAGCCACGCCCACTAATTCCCGTAAGCCACGCCTGTTTTCGTGCATGCCACATTTTTCTTTTTTGCTATGTCACGCCTACAAACGCATGCCCCGCCCCTAATTATAATAAGACTCCGCCTACAGCCAAAAAGGTGTCCCTATAAATTTTTTTACAATGTCAGCAACTATGTGCCTGTGCGTTAAAAATTGCCCTAAATTCTGTACCACTAGACTGAAATTAACTCATTAACCAGCAAAGTCAGCAAAAAACAGTACATAAAAACAATAAATGCAGCATGGATAAGAAAGCTATAAACATTGCACTCTAGATTGACTAGGAGATAATGCAATGTCCTCTAAGAGGTACCCCCTAATATAAGCAATAAGCAAAGGTCTCTGTGGACCAGCTATGGGGAAGGCAGTCCTTAGCTCTATCTCTTCAGCTGGCTAGCCTTGGGGCTTATAAAAAACAAAAAAGGAATCCTACATTAATGGTTAGTGAACCGTAAAGGTAAACAAGCCCACCGATTCACCCTTAGGGCAGTATATCTCCCAGAAAGCAGACAACCTAAGACAAAAAAGTAGAGAAGGGAAGGGAAGGGTAGCGCTATCATGCCCCCACATATCTTGATGATCCCCAAGTCCGAGCGATAAGGCAGTTTTGCCTACCATTCACGCCGGAGGTTTAGACTGCATAAACGGCTCACCTGATATTCACCTGGAGGCTATTCGGGGTATTCAAGCCGCACCTCACAGACACTATCTCTGCATGTGTCCTGCACTATGCCTGGGATGACTGGATTCTTCTCTTAAAAACAAGCAGTTTAAGCACCATCTTTTACTGACATAACTGCTATAATTGCAGACATCAGCAGAGTCAATGTTACAGCTCAGCATTATCAATTGATCTAAAGGATATCCCAGCAGGCTGAAACTGGAAGTCCACCTCTGACACACAAAGACTCGAAGCTGCGACACAATAGGGGTAAGACGCCCATACACGGGCCGATATCGCTTAATTTAATTCCCTTTCTGTTTTATGCAGCCAAGGTTGAGACTTTGTTTAATTGGAGCTAACAGATGAGCCAAGTGCTACACACTTTGTCATTGATGATATCCTTGCTGTAGTGATATCAGCTTATTTGTTATCTACATGAGACCGCATACATCTTGATAAACACCTACATCACTGGTATTGATTCAATATAAACCGGAATGCCTTTTTTCTACTGTTCGGTGTTTGTATTGTTCCCCTTGATCCAGCTTTCAACTTGACTGACTCATGTACCTATATACATCGTTTAGACTACTCAAATCAATATCTTTTCTACTATGATTAAAATACTGGATATGTATCCCAATGACCACCCTTTTACCAGCTAACTGGATGTCAGTCATCTTCAATCAAGATATAATTCCAATATAAATACCGGTCAATTATTGGAAATATACTAGCAGAACTTTGCAGCAAACTGACAGCTGGAGATACCCTTTGTTCCATTCACTTAGGGTGTCATTCCTCGGGGAACTCCCTCTTTCTTTAAGGTCCATTTATTCCTCTTGGACTTTGGTATTTCGTCTTGATATAGTGGGGCTCATGAATTAGCACTTTTTATATTGTGACAATATTGTCTTATTACAGTGTGTTTTTTATTAAATTATTCATGAATTTTTTGCAAATTACATGAACATTATCTAACCAGGGTAGGGTTGTTCCGCCTGGATTGTAATACTGGAAAATTATTTTGTACTTCACCAATAAAGCTTCTATTAATTAAATATACCATGGTTTATCTCCCTTGATTGTTTCCTATGGTTACCTCTTAACCCTTCCAACTTTTTTGTCTTAGGCTAGCCTTGGGGCCCTGGAGCCTTTCTGTTCCTTTTTTCCTTTGCATATGTATGATGAGAGGAGCCCAGTCATCCTAATGTGAAAAGTGTCATCTAATACCTCTGAGCAAAGATTCAACTATTAATAAAGAGCTTTAGCCGGCCCATGAGAATAAGAGGCAATATGGTCTGGTGAGTGAGTTTCCAGAGGGTTCACCAATGTCACAATGGTGGTGGAACTGGGGTGTATTGATTTCCTACATGATTTCACACAAGGGCGTGATTATTATTTGGACTGTGCACCCTGAAAAATTTACAATCCTTTAATATGGACTATTAAATGGATTTAGTTATCTAAATTTTTTGCATGATTTTTTTTAGCATGAATTTATTAATGTGCTTTTGTTAGAGGATTTGTACTCACTTTTTTATGTATTTTTTGTTTTTAATGGTAATGCACTACTGTGGATCATTTATTTGTTTGAATACTGATAAGAGTTTCACATTTTTTTGGGAAAGTATTATTTATTAAGTAGCAGCAAAGATTATTAACAACAATTTCACATTTTAGCGAGGTGGAATACACATATCTAAATAAAGCTTGTATACCGATTGCATCCAAAATGGGTTTATTATAAATTGCATACCTGGTATAGGACACAGACTCCATAAAAAATCTTTATCAACATTGTAACTTTGACCGCACCAGTAAAACTTTGTTCCGCCGTCATTGGTGCATTGATTATACACCTTTCCATTGAAAGAGAAGGGGAGAGTACAGACACCAATCACCAAAGCTGTTGTGATAATTGAGAAGTAAAAAAAAAATAACTTAGTAGACAGAAGTTTTTTTTTTAATTTTTCAAAAACTATTTTAGAAAACTATTAATAGTTGGTCACATCCAACTGGACTTGTTCTGTAATGTTGAAGACATTTTGCTGCTTATCTAAGTGGCTTTTTGGTTCTAATGAATTTCAGGGACATACACCTACGTTTAAATTCAAATGAGGAACTTCTATAAGTCGCCTAAATCTAAACACCACAGAGAATGCAAATGTTGATTTCCAAGAACATTATAAGAAAGTTTGTAAAACTAATTACACAAACCAAAAGATTAGTGTCATGAAAGTCTGGCACCATTGGATTGGATTATGTGTCTAGAACAGGGTGAATTCACACCTCCCATCTTGGAAAATCAGCATCTGTCTTGGTACTTTCTGTAGTGATTAAGGTGATTTAGTTACCGATGTGGTTAAAAAAAACTGGGATAAAGCCAGTCATAGATGGAACCATTTTCTTTCCTGCAACCAAGGAAGTGTTGATGGGGGAATCCCTCCCGCCAAGCCATTGTGTTCTCCTGGCGGGGGGTGGTGGATTTCATTGCTAGCAATGATTGCATATATAATCTGACAGGCTGGTTGTACCCAAGTTGATCGATCCTAGTCCAAATCCCTTTGAGCTATGCCACCAGGAAATTGTCACTGCACAAAGCCAATTCTAAGTGGCCAAGGCATTCCTTGGCCTTTTATGATAGGCGATGACGCTCATTTTCCCAACTAATGAAGGGCTGTTTTCTGCCAAAGGAATAGGTCAAGGATAGGTATAAGGAACATTTATAACCCTCTGGAGCCATTTAAAGAGGCATCATATCACAAACATGTAGGATACTTTCATTTTTCTTTCTTTTATAAGATATTATCACTTTCTTAACCACCAAAAACATCCTTCGTGTAGCTTTCCACTATGACTAGAAGGCTCCCACATTTTCTCATCCCCGTTACTGAGCTATGCTTTTGCACCCCATACTTAATGTTCTCTTGTTCCTTGTGTCATTCTTTTGGGCAGCATCAGTCCAAGGCCCAAAGTCCTTCTGCTCAAAGTCCTTCTGCAAATCAAGCAAACACATATGCATGACAATGAGTGACTTCAATACAAATAATGTCCATTATGGGTCACAATGGGGTTGATTTACTAAAGGCAAACATACTGTGCACTCTTGAAGTGCAATTGCTCCAGAGCTTAGTAAATTATAGGAAGCTCTTCTGACTTTCATTATTCAATCATGTGCAAGCAAAAATGTTGTTTTTAATTTCTATGCATGTGATTGGGTATTCTTAGCTTTACCTCATTTACTAAGGTCTGGAGCAACTGCACTTCCAGAGTGCATAATCTGTTTGCCTTTAGTAAATCAACCCCGATGTGTCATAGAGAGCAGGCAATTTTATAAAAAAAAAAGAAAACAAATCCAACCAAAAAATAGATGTAATAGTTCATATGGTCATATGGAAACCATGTTAGGAAATGACAATATAATTTTTTCCTTTTTCAATGTGTAACATAAATGTGTGTGCTGGGGAGAATGGTGGCTAAGTGGGTAGCATGCTTTCCTACAAGGAACTCTATATTCATTGGGTTTGTTTTTCCACCATGTTTCTGTAGGTCTCTGTTCATGCTGGCTTCCAACTACAATTGTACCGGTACTGTAGGTTACATTTAACTTTTGACTCTAGTGTGCTGATATGCACACCTTGCGGGCTCGGACAATACCTTTTTTTTTTTTTTTTTTTTTTTAAAGTGTTGATTTTTGTTTTCTTTAGAATATGTTTTTTTTTTGTGTTTATGTGACTTTCTCCCCAATAACTGAAGTTTTCCTACCTAAATCATAATGCTGAATTTAAAAGCATTTGACTAAGTGGGCCCCAGAGTATGCATAAATAGACCAGGGGCATTACACTGCTTTGGGTACCTAAAGTATGTGTCCAATCTAAACTCCTATCTTTTTTTAGTGAGGAAGCATTAGAACACCTGTTGGGTTATTCTGCTGTTTGGGGGCCCCCCTAATGCCCCGTACACATGATCGGAAATGCCGCCAGCAAAACTCCGATGAGAGCTTTTGGTCGGAAAATGCGACCATGTGTATGCTCCATCGGACTTTTGCTGGCGGAATTCCAGCCAGCAAAAGATTGAGAGCAAGTTCTCTATTTTTTGGTCGGAAAAAGTTCCTATCCGAAAATGCGATCGTCTGTATGCAATTCCGACACGCAAAAAATGACGCATGCTCGGAAACAATTTGACGCATGCTCGGAAGCATTGAACTTCATTTTCTCGGCTCATCATAGTGTTGTGTGTCACCGCTTTCTTGATGGTCAAAAGTTCGGAGAACTTTTGTGTGACTGTGTGTATGCAAGGCAAGCTTGAGCGGAATTCTGTCGGAAAACCCATCCAAGTTTTTTCTGACGGAAATTCTGCTCGTGTGTACGGGGCAATAGAGAGATCTCCTGTTACTTCTTTTTATTTATTTTTAGAAGAATATAGGAAGGCTACAATTTTTGTCTGATCTTTTATATTTCTTGAAAGTATGGATAGGTAGAACTGGAACCCCGGGACTGTATTTCTATCCAATAGTGTTTTAGTGGTGTTTGAACTGGGTTTCAGGATTCTGGGCTGGCACAAATTTCTTGGTTTGTAATTTACCTGAGAGCAGCTAACTAACAGCACAAGTAAGTAGTTACATACACATGTATTTCGATGTAAGATCAAATAGAGCCAATCTATGTGATTTACTAAAACTGGAGAGTGCAACATCTAGTGCAGCTGTGTATAGTAGCCAATCAGCTTCTAACGTCAGCTTGTTGAATAAAAGTGGTTCTAAACGCTCAAGGTTTTTAACCTTCATGCATTCTATGCTTAAAGGTAAAAAACCTTCTCTGTGCAGCAGCCCCCCCTTAATACTCACCTGAGCCCCATCGCAATCCAGTAATGTGCACAAGACCCTCAGCTCTCCGGGACTCTCCTCAATGGCTGAGACAGCAGCAGGAGCCATGGGCTCCCACTGATGTCAATCACAGTCAGTGAGCCAATGAGGAGAGAGAGGGGACGGCTCTGTGTGTGGATAGACACGCAGAGCAGCACCTCGAGAGCGAGCCTGCTTGGATGCCCCCACAGCAAGCTGCTTGTTCTGAGGGGCACTCGGCAAGAGGGAGGGGCCAGGAGCACCGGCAGGGGACCCAAGAAAAGGAGGATCTGGGCTGCTCTGTGCTAAAACACTGCACAGAGCAGGTGAGTATGATATATTTGACATATTATTGTAAGCTTTGACAAATAAAACTTGGAAGCTGATTGGTTTCTCTGCAGAGCTGCACCAGATTTTGCACTCTCCAGTTTTAGTAAATCAACCCCAATGTGTTTCGGGGCCAAATTCTTAGAGTCTCCATTTGACATTCAGCGGCCGCAGGAGGAAAATGCAGGGCATTCTTCCACATGCCGCTCCTGCTGCCTCCCTATCCCTGTCCTGCTGCCCCGTGCTCCTCTGTGCTTCCCTGGCCCCCATTGCCCCCCCCGCAACAATGCCAGGTTTCCCCCTCCCAACTCCTAGCTGCTGCGGGGGATCTGTCAGGATGGAGAGCAGAAAAGGAGCTGTGTCATGTGTCATTTACTGGCCCCTTTCTTGTCTTAATGAAAATTCAGTGATCCTTTTTTTTTTTTATTCCATTCATAGCTGGGGCATAGTAAACTGTGTTTACTATGTCTCAGTTTATGAATGAATTTGAAGCCCTGTACAGAGCTAAGCCTGTTCATTCATTCTGTGCAGCTGAGGCTGCAGAGAAAGAGACCGATGAATGTGTCCTCAGTCCTTTTCTCTGTCTCAAAAGTGAGACATCAGGGGTCTATTTAGACTCCTGATATATCACCAAAGCTCCCCAATGGGGGTCCTAAAAAATATGTAAAAAGTAATAAAATGGTAAAAAAATCAAATTAAATAAAATGGTAAAAAAAATTAAAAAGAATAAAAAAACTACTGACATCAGTGGCGGAACTACCAGGGTCGCAAAGGTCGCACTTGCGACTGCGCTCTGGTGTTCTGCCACTGTGGGGGGGCCCCAAGATAGCAGGAAGGTGGCCCACTGCGGGACCTTAACAAAGGGTTCCACGATGGAAATAAAGGGGCCCGGGGTCAGTGGGAATGGCCCCAGTCGGGGGCAATTGGGGCCCTTCATGGTTTCTTGCACCGGGACAATGCTGAAGATTCTAGTTACACCTCTGATTATAGTGATGTATAGAAAAATGCCCCATCACCTCTCTATGTAATGAATCCTGGGTATCAGATGAGCATTTTGCCTGTTGTGCTTTACATACATCTATAGAAAGGATGTACAACTGCTAAAAATGTACTAAGGAGAAATTAACACCATTCAAATCCTTCCAATATGGAATGCTGATTTGCAAAGTAAAGTGGCTAAAGTATGCTAGTCATTAGGCAATGGTATAGGTTACCAAACAAAATAGCAAGTGATTTTATATTGTAGGCTAAGAAACAAGATTTGAGCTACTAGTGTTTTCAGTTTGTTTTCAAACTTAAAAAAGTTTTTGGGGCAACAACAGGATAGATAGATAGATAGATAGATAGATAGATAGATAGATAGATAGATAGATAGATAGATAGATAGATAGATAGATAGATAGATAGATAGATAGATAGATAGATAGACAGACATATATAGATTTTTGGTATAGCATATTCTCCCTCATCTCCAGAATGATGGGGATACAGGCTCCCTTACTACACTTGCACTAGTACTAGTACTATTCAGCATAGCAATAGATAACTTCCCAACTCAATATACTGTAGGACTATAGTTTCACATATCATATTTATTGAATTTATTATCATTATCATTAAATGGCCTGCATGGTTACAGTTGTATAATTATGCTGGAATTAAAGCCTTTGTGATTCCTGATTATAATGTCTGTTGTGACTAGGCAGTATTTACGATGCGTGTTGATGTTGATTTTGTTAATTCGTGGGTTTGTGTTTTCTTTTTTTTTTTTTTCCCCATAAAAACTCTTTGGTAGGATTGTGGAAGATGTATATGTGTCACATAGATTCCTCACATAGATATGGTGATGAGCTCCAGGATTTATGACTGATGTGGAGAACACACCATTTTTGTTTTCTCAGCACCTATTAAGACCTGTTCAGGTTCCTTGAGCCCAGTGACTTTGTAGAGCTTTGGGAAGACTGATTTTCATAGCTTTTTCTCACTCTTTTGTGGAAGCCTGCTGCTGGGTGAAAAGGCTGAATGCTGGCAGAACACTAAAAGGAACGAGGGCTGTCTGTTTGTTTTAGGGAACCTATTAGGGGGTATCCTTTTAGTCAGGAGTGATGTGAGTTTATTTAATGGCTCAGACAAGCAGATGTCTTGTTTGTTTTATACTGTGAACTTGCTGTGCAAAGCCATCCTGTATTTAAATTGTGTTTGTCTGCTGCCTTGCTGAATAAGAGTGCTGGACAAAGCTGCTTGGACTTTCCCTGGGTATCTTATGCATGGTTTTTTGCTGCCTACACCAGTTGTGTCTATTTCCTTACATTATGAATAGCCACAACTTTTTATTTAGTTTTGAATACAGAAGGCTTAGAGCGTGTTTTGCTGTCAGTTTCCCTTAGGGAGAACTTCCTGTCCTGAAGATCCAACAGGAATTGAGAGCAAATTTCTACAATTCTTTTCTTAACCTGTTGTCGCCAAAACATATAGCTCCATTGGAACATTTACCCTCATCTTTTGTCCTGGTGTAAAATTTTGGATTTCCCATCACTTTCTAACTCTATGACAATGGTCACCAGGTCAAAAAATGAAGATAAATCTTTCTCGTAGGGACACAGACAACATTAAAGACCTTACAGAGGGTCCTACCATTCAACACTCTACCCTAAACTATACATATACTTTAAAGTGTCCCTGTGCTTATCAATCATGATAGACTACCCTTATTTCCTGTTAGCAGACTTTGGTTGTAACCATCTAACAACTTCAGCAGTCACATAGTTGCCCTGTATTATCCTATCCAAATGTCTTCTTTGCAGAAAATAATAACTTGACATAGCATCATATTTGACATTGCAGCAAGGATGCCATCTCCAAATTCCCCCAGAATACCAGCAATACATCAAGTAATTTGGCTCAGTACACTAGATACCTTTGTTGCCTTCAGATCACGATTATGACCTTCAAACTACCTCTGTAGTCA
This sequence comes from Aquarana catesbeiana, assembly GCF_042186555.1. Taxonomy (NCBI): domain Eukaryota; kingdom Metazoa; phylum Chordata; class Amphibia; order Anura; family Ranidae; genus Aquarana; species Aquarana catesbeiana. The sequence goes on from NC_133327.1 coordinate 33,050,999, forward strand.
TCCAGTAGTCTTGAGCATTTCAAATGTTGACTTTGCAAAGAATTAAACCTTGGCACTGCATTTTAGGCCACATCACAACCAGATGTAATTTCCAATGACCACTAAGATACCTGCACAGCGGAGTAATTCAGCTTAGTATTCCCAGTAGTTGAAAATTTTTGTCAAGTGTCCGCTTTTGTTGTCCGTGTGAACTTTGCTTTAATCTGTCCATACACCATTACAAATTCCTCCCTCCGTGCTGTATAGTGGGGTATGGAAGAATCTCCTGCCAGCGGCTGTCAGAATATCCAAACAGTGGCTGCATCTGACTTGATACAGCTGCTGTTCGGCCAAAAAGGTTCCACCTAGCTCCTTAAATTCCTAAATCAAAGGATATCTGGCAGGAGGGTGGCAACAGGGCCACCCATAGAGAGAATTTTGGCCAGTTCATTAGGAACCAGAAAAAAATAGCATAGTGTATGGCCAGCTTTTCTCTGTAGAATGTGGATAGGGCCAGCTAACAACAGTTAAGGGTTGTTTGTTCCTGAAGCATTGATTTAGGCAAAGTACAGCTCAAAAATATATCACCATCTCAGTCCTACCTACCTCCACATGTCCATCTTCTGCACTTTCTTCTGTCTTGATGCAAGTCACCACTGGCAACAGAAAGAGACAGTATAGACCTGCTCTCATCCAACCCATAGTACATAACGTATAACAGCACATCTAGATAATGTACTCAGCTGCACTGTTTTTGTTCATGCAGCATTAATGCAAATCATCATCAATCTTCTCACCTGTTTTTAAAGAGCAACAGATGACGAGTAATATATTGTAATAGTATCCCGAAAACAACGCAACTGTGCTAAAGGTAAACATTGACTCAGTTTAAAGGGAATCTATAATGTTATTTTACATGATTCTATTGGGTAAATATTTTTAGTGGTACAAAATGTATATCTTTTAATATTTTTACTTCTTTTGTAAATTTTGGTGCCAAAAACAGCAAAAGATCTTCAAACAAAATTTCCTTTGCGTGTATGTAACATTTAATCTACCCCCCAAAAGGAGCCCCTAATGTTTAGCCCCCCCACCCCCAAAACCTAAAACTGACAGTATAGTAACAACTAAAGTGTTATCTAAACATGAAGTGTTTGTAAAGGTACACTTTTTAAAAAAAAATAATAAACAAGTCAATGGTTTTGCACAAAGTAGTCCCGATCTTCTTCTTTTAGGGTCCCCCGCAGGAGCTCCTGGCCCCTCCCCACTGCTGAGTGCCCCCCATAGCAAACTGCATCAACACTCAGGAATGGTTCACTGTGGTCACCACCAGGAAACCCCGCTCTGAGAAATGCGGTCCAGACATCACTCTCTGAAGTGCATGCTCTGCTACTCCAGCCTCACCATGCATTTACAAAGACAAGACATATTTAAGCAGCACAAACAGTGCTCCTATGTTAGTCAGTCCCTCTCCTTGCATTCCTGTGACAGCGCTTGCCTTGGGAAAAGAGTTGTCAATCAAGAAGTTAATCTCCTTTGTAGAATGTTGTTGGGAATCAGGACGTGCTGTCACCCTCTGGACCTCGGCTTATAGCACACATGGGATGAAAAGCAACATACACTTTGGGACTTAGGTGACTAAGGCATCTCATAAATAACAAAGTGAGACTTCTTCAAATAACATAACATACAATACCGGGGCTGAGGGAGGTAAACTCATCTTCACGTTTCAGGGTGTCTTTGTCGCACAAAGAGTTCAGTGTTGTCTGTACCTGGCCACACTAGTAAAACCTTATCCTTCACGATGTGACGGCCATATCTAAATTATTGGAAACATATGTGAAATTCCTGATAGATGGTGTTCTCTACTCTGTGGATTGGCTACTGCTTGTGAACTCCTATGTATTTCCATACATAAATGGACTTTCTTTTTGGCCTGTTGAGTCAGGTACCATTGAAGCCATGAAAACTGGTTCAAGCAACATTTACAGTGCCTTGCAAAAGTATTCACACCTCTTGAAATTTTCCACATTTTGTCATGTTACAACCAAAAAACGTAAATGTATTTTATTGTGATTTTATGTGATAGACCAACATAAAGTGGCAAAGTGGCAAGATATGTCAAAAGTGTGGCGTGCATTTGTATTCAGCCCCCCTGAGTCAATACACTGTAGAGCCACCTTTCACTGCAATTACAGCTGCAAGTCTTTTTGTGGATGTCTCTACCAGCTTTATACATCTAGAGAGTGACATTTTTATCCATTCTTCTTTGCAAAATAGCTCAAGCTCTGTCAGATTTGATGGAGAGTGTCTGTGAACAGCAATTTTCAAGTCTTGCCACAGATTCTCAATTGGATTTAGGTCTGGACTTTGACTGGACCATTCTAACACATGAATAGGCTTTGATCTAAACCATTCCATTGTAGCTCTGGCTGTATGTTTAGGGTCGTTGTCTTGCTGGAAGGTAAACCTCCGCCCCATTATCAAGTCTTTTTCAGTCTCTAAAGCTGCGTACACACGGGCGGAATGTCCGACAAAAAAAGTCTGACGGAAGCTTTTCATCGTATATACCGATTGTGTGTATGCCTCATCGGACTTTTTTTTTTTTAAATTCTGACGGACCTAGAAATGGAACATGTTCTAAATATTTCCGATGGACCCAATTCCTATCGGGAAAACCGATCATCTGTATGCTGGTCCGACGGACCAAAAACGACGCATGCTCTGAAGCAAGTACGAAACGGAAGCTATTGGCTACTGGCTGTTGAACTTCCTTTATCTAGTCCTGTCGTAAGTTTTGTACATCACCGCGTTCTGGGCGGTCGGACTTTGGGTTGACCGTGTGTAGGCAAGACCGCTTGAATAGAATTTCGTCGGAGTTCCGTCGGAGAAACCATCGGAGTTTATTCCGACGGCTAAACCGGTCGGGTGTACGCGGCATTACAGGTTTTCTTCTAAGATTGCCCTGTATTTGGCTCCATCCATCTTCCTATCAACTCTGACAAGCTTCCCTGTCCCTGCTGAAGAAAATCATCCCCACAACATGATGTTGCCATGACCATGTTTCACAGTGAGGATGGTGTGTTCAGGGTGATGTGCAGTGTTAGTTTTCCGCCACACACAGCGTTTTGATTTTAGGCCAAAAAGTTCAATTTTGGTCTCATCTGACCAGAGCACCTTCTTCCACATGTTTGCTGTGTCCCCCACATGGCTTCTTGCAAACTCCCAATGGGACTTCTTATAGCTTTCTTTCAACAATGGCTTTCTTCTTGCCACTCTTCCATAAAGGCCAGTGTGGAGTGCATGACTAATGCCCCGTACACACGGTCGGACTTTGTTTGGACATTCCGACAACAAAATCCTAGGATTTTTTCCGACGGATGTTGGCTCAAACTTGTCTTGCATACACACGGTCACACAAAGTTGTCGGAAAATCCGATCGTTCTGAACGCGATGACGTAAAACACGTACGTCGGGACTATAAACGGGGCAGTGGCCAATAGCTTTCATCTCTTTATTTATTCTGAGCATGCGTGTCCCTTTGTCTGTCGGATTTGTGTACACACGATCGGAATTTCCGAAAACGGATTTTGTTGTCGGAAAATTTTATATCCTGCTCTCAAACTTTCTGTGTCGAAAAATCCGATGGAAAATGTGTGATGGAGCCTACACACGGTCGGAATTTCCGACAACAAGGTCCTATCACACATTTTCCGTATGAAAATCCGACTGTGTGTACGGGGCAAAATAGTTGTCCCTTGGACAGATTCTCCCATCTGAGCTGTGGATCTCTGCAGCTCCTCCAGAGTTACCATGGGCCTCTTGGCTGCTTCTCTGATTAATGCTCTCCTTGCCTGGCCTGTGAGTTTAGGTGGACGGCCATGTCTTGGTAGGTTTGAAGTTGTGCCATACTCTTTCCATTTTCGGATGATGGATTGAACAGTGCTCCGTGAGATATTTAAAGCTTAAGATATATTTTTTATAACCTAACCCTGTTTTAAACTTCTCTACAGCTTTATCCCTGACCTGTCAGGTGTGTTCATTGGCCTTCATGATGCTATTTGTTCACCAAGGTTCCCTAACAAACCTCTGAGCGCTTCACAGAACAGCTGTATTTATACTGAGATTAAATTTCACACATAGGTGGACTCTATTTGAGTTGAGTTGAATCTTAATATAGTGCGATCTTACCCCGAAGGGTCCCGACGCGCATAGCAAAGATCCTGGGAAGAGAAGGCCCAGGGACCAGAAGCAGCACAGAGCAGCAGAAGGGTAGAAGAGAGAGACTATGCAGGAAAAGCCTGCATGAAAAGCCAAGTCTTCAGTAACCCAGTATAATTCAGATGATCTCTGCCTTCACCTTGGTCACATCTCTAGAGACGCTCTCCTGTGTTCCTGTTAAAGACTTGCTTGGCTGACATTCCTTCTGGCTCTTGATCCTGCTTGCTGTTCTACTATACTCATCTCTGGCTCCCTGACGTTTTGGCTTGTCTGACTATCCCTTCCCGTTCCTGAGCTCTGGCTATATTTTGATTACGTTTACTATGTTTACCTTTTTTATTATTATTAAACAAGTGAGATTTAACTGTACTTCTGTCTCAGTCTGATTCATGGTTTCTGACACTGTATATCCTTCCTCAAGTGGCGAAAGGCACTCTGAACCATAGATAATCCAGCACACAACTGGGCAGCATTATGAGCTATAGATAGATAAAAGGACCTCATTATGTTTTTTTTGTTTAGTCTTTCATGGCTGGGCAAGAAATCACTTACACACACAGCTTGTGAGACATGGACTAAGGAAGAAACAGTGTAGGTTGCCCAACAGTGGACATAATCAATGCACAATATCCATGCCATGTCCCTCACAGGCAGGAATACAGAATCCAGCCTTTAGGCAACCAGTCTTCCGCCGGAGTGCCAACTAAATTCATGAACTTGATCCATCCTGCTTACTATGTCATATGAAAGCAAGTTTGACGTCTGCCCCCCCCCCCCCCCCCCAGTGTCAGGGCTGGATAAAACACTTTGTGATTACAAGATATAGCTCAGTTTTAGGTCAACAAAGGCCTAATATTGAGACTCACTAAACACACTTCCAATATAGGTGTGGTCACTGGAGGGGAGCTCCTTCCTTCACAACAAGGAACAAACAATACAGGGGCCCCTTTCCCTGGCCCCAAAAAACCCAGGCAGAGCACAATGAGTGTAGAATTCAGCATTTACCTTATCTTTGCTGTTCAAACAGAGCCCACTTCAAAGCTAAACTTCATCCTTTCCCAGCCCAAAACCAGAAGGCTGTCAGGTTTAGTCAAAAGAAACCTAAAACTTTATCCAGAAGAGATTAAACATACAGTTCAGTATAAGAAACTTCTCACAGTAGCTCAACAAATCTCATCCAACAAAGTAATTATTTTTTTTTCTTTCAGAGTGACTCAGGTACTCATGGAGCACAAAATGAAATGTTTAGGGGGAATCCCCAGATTATTAAAGGTGCCTAACCCTACTATGAAGGTGGGTGTCACAACAAATAGTCATAACGTAAAGCAGAAGGAAAGAAAACCAGTTGAGCACAATACAATTTTTGTATCTACTAATTTTTCAATAAATATATAAGGTAGCCTCAGTTGGTGTAGCTTTTTCTATGTTTTCTTTCCTTCTGTTTTGCATAATGACTCACTTATAGGAGGTAACTTCCAGCCTGACTTCCCCAAATCAATCTTTCCCCCATAGACATGTGCAGAACGGGAAAATTTGTTTTGTTTAATTTTGGATCGATTCATTATGTTACTAATTTCGTCTCATTATGGAATTCGTTTTGTTTGGTTTCGGAATTTGATTTATTTTTGTTAAATTTCATTTTGTTTTCATTACATTAAAATTCATTTAACTTATTCATTTTCTAACAATTTGCAACTTTTCAGAATGATAAGAATTCTGATCGGTCGAAAAACGATCGACTGATTCGGATTCTGGGTGAAGAAATAGCTGTTGTTAAGCAGCGGGTCGGGAAGCTGGCCGGCCGCATCCTTAACAATCATGAGTCATCATCTGTCAGCTGGCTTGCCCACTGACAGATGAATGTTAAAGAAAAGAATGCCAGCAACTGCCCGGCAATAGAAAAATGTTAAAAAAACTGGCATAGGGTCCCCCCCAGTCTATACCAGGCCCTTCGGGGACAAGGGCTCTTCCCGACAACCCTGGCCGGTGGTTGTTGGGGTCTGCGGGCAGGGGGCTTATTGGAATCTGGTAGCCCCCTTTGACAAGGGGGCCCCCAGATCCCGCCCCACCCCCCATGTGAATGGGCATCGGGTACATGGTACCTGTACCCATTCACCAAAAAAAGCATCAAAACGTAAGAAAAACAGGGGACCGTTTTTGACAAATCCTTTATCAAAAGAAAAGAAAAGATAGTGTCTCGCGATGTACATCTACCATCAATCACGCTGTCCGCCAGACTGAAAAATAGAAAAAATGTAAAAGACACTTCGCCTCCTTAGAGGTCCCCGGCGTATGAGCTCTCTTTGGGTTTGACAGCTCTTTAATAGGCAAGGGCGGGGCCATCCGAGTACGTCACTAGGTGGGACCACCCCCTTCTGACTTCACATGATGTCCCCATCAACATGGGGACAAGGTGCTTTAGGGCGGGGGGGCGCAGAGCCCCACCCTGCCCCAAAGAACCCACCCCCCGATGTTGAGGGCATCTGGCTCGCTTGTCCCCCCCTTTTTCTGACCAGCTAGGCTGCATGCTCGGATAAGGGTCTGGTATGGATTTTGTTGTTGTTTCTGCCTGCTGCCTGTAGGTGTCACTGGTACCTCTGGTTTTAGAAAGAGAGAGTCACAGTAATACTGAGTTATACAAATTTATATTCCTTCTGGCCAGACAGAAAGAGTTTTTTTGCCACGGGTGTATGCTGGAGGAGAGTATAAATATTTAGGGCAGACCCTGTGAGAAGCTTTTTCCCCCGGGCTTCGGCCTGGGGAGGTGTGCTGTCTATTGTCTGTCCAGTTGGACCTGTAGCTTGTTTGGTGCCTAACATGTGCTTTGTGCTGAGGCTTGGAGTTAGGCTAAATGTGGTCCTTGGAAGCTGTCCTGCCTGGCAGAGGAAATAGCTGAACCAAGATTGTGACAGAACCAACCAGGACAGAGGCTTTTGGAGGGGACTGCAGGGTAGCCTCTTGCCTACTGACTGTGGGCCCTGGCTTTTGAGGGGGGCTCTATTCTTGGAAGGTGTTTGGCTGGGGACCCTTGGAGTGGTCTATCTTCGGATTTCAGGATTGACTCCCCGAATCACACAGACTTTGGGAATCTAGGCCCGTGATACATACGTTGGTCCTTTGTGCTAAACCAGCAATGACTGCTTTAGACTGTGAGAGTAGATGTTACTATAATCAGCCCGAACCAACCTGATACTTGGGTCTCCTGCTATAGTCTGTTTAGTAAAGCGTTATGTGTTTATTGTTATGTGGCACCCTGATCCTAAACAGGGCTGCTAATAAATCTAGTTGTGCTAGGTGGTAACTAGCCTGGCTAATTGGTAATCTTTGATCCACTGATTTCTGTCCTAAGTCTGAGTTTAGTTTGTAGTCTCTCTCTTCTGCCAATAGGTGACACTGTTGCCTTTGGCATTACGATGATAGATTACAATGAATTCAGGTAATGGGTAAATAAGTTGCCAATCAGCAGGAGTTTCGCTGCGGCCTGGGTGGATGTGTGTCAAACAGCTCCTGGCTGCTAGGCCTGAACCCTGAGGCCTATCCAGGGTCCTACTGGTTGCTAAGTCTATGTGAGACCTATCCAGTAGTTCAGGGTTCTGCAAAGGAGGAGTAGCAAAGGTTAAGCCCGAAGCCTGGGGTGGAACCGCGCGTGTTAGAGGCTCAGCCTGAGCGGAGCCTGTTCGTTGCTGGAGGTAAAGGAGAAGCAGTTGCCGGAGGGACGACCACTCCTGTTACCACAGGCAAGTTTTGAAGGGATGAAGTTCTGAAGGAGTACCAGAGCAGAGGTTTCACTAGCCGGGGATGTTGAAGTAAGTGGGAAAGCTTCAGTGGAGACTCATCCAGGAGTACAGCGGGTAGCTGTGAGTAAAGCTTAAAGGAGTACGGCGGGTAGCTGTAAGTAAAGTTTGAAGATAAGTACAGCGGTTAGCTGTGGGTGAAGCTTGGGGGATCCAGCAGGTAGCTGAGAGTCCAAGAAGTCTAGTGAGAGGCGTCGAGTTTGAGGATCTACAGTGGGATACTGTGAGTTAAGCTGGAAGATCTACAGGGGGATACTGTGAGTTAAACTGGAAGATCTACAGTGGGATTACTGTGAGAGAAGTTGTTGCTATAGGAGACAGCAGTTGCTACAAGGTACAGGTTGCTGCATTCAGCCTAAAGGCCCTTTTTCTGTATTGCTGTCTGCCTAGTTCTATTTTTGTCTGTGGAGTTTGCCTAATTGCTACTGCATATGCCTAAGGGTGTCCTGTGCCCTAACCCTCTCTCCCACCATTCCTGTTAAGAGAAAATAAAATCTTTGTTAATTTTTACAAAAAAGTGACTGGCACTTTTCACCTTGCACCACACCCACTATGCCTAGTAACCTGCACCCTGAGGAGGAATGTCAGTTCTCCCTGGCTCTGGGGGACACCATCAGGCCCTTGGAAGTCAGGGAGACCGCTACAGTTAAGTATGTCCCATTGTGTGCTTCCTAGGTGTGCATTCCCATTGTTAATTGAGTCACCTATTGTTTCTGTCTGTCTGCTCATCTCTTGGAGATGTGATTAATACTGTGTCCACTTTACCTTGTTATCGAACCATTGTGAGATGTTATGTTATGTGTATTTTGTGTATCCAGGGGGCTGAACCATCTGGGCACCTAGGCTTGTTTAAGTAGCTAGTTGGTATTAGTTCATGTTAATCAGATCATTATCGGCTATTAGTTGCTAGATGTGGATTAGCATACTGTTTATGTTGGCTTTTCCTTAGACATGCTTAGGACAATGCGATCAAGCTCTTATCTGATCTTGCATAGTATATATTCTGTGTGAATTTACAATAAAGTGTTCTAGTTTGCACCTAAGCTAGTGTCATCTAGTGTCTTGGGTGCAATATTCAGCTATAATACCTGGTTCCTGGTTCCAAACTGGAGGAAGTTATATCTTGATGGAAGCACCCATGCTGGGTGCTGGACATTCCAGACAAAGGTCTGGGAGGATGCACAGAGGCGTAAAAGAATACATGAAGAATTCTGCTAGTCAACTGGAGTTTGCTATCTACATGCTGAAGGTGTTGGTTTGAGGGTCCCTTACAATATACAAAATGAATGTAGAGCTAGAGTTTGTACGTGTTGCTTTTGAGCATCTGCAGCCTTTATACCTTTGTCAATGAGTGTTGAGCTATGAAATCTCTAAAAAGACACTTAAGTTTCTCAATCCCCTACTTTTAGCCCTGTGGTAAATGTCAGCCCACCTTGCCTCCATGGGATGCTACAATTGTGTCATTGTCAGTTCAGAACTTGGATTCTAAATACACTGATGCAATAATGCATTTTACATTTAGTATATGAATGGTCCTGCATGATAGCTTCTCTTTCTTTTATGAGTATTGTGCACTTTGGAAAACCAATTTTGTAGGAATAATCTATTTGGTCAAAATGTGTATGCCAAATGAAGATAAATGAAGCTGTGGAGGAGGGATGATAAACAAATCATGACTTACCTCTAATCAGGTGGTCAGTTCCAGACTAAGCTGTCTTGGTTTTGTACATTTGATGAAGATGAAGTGATATACACATTGTGGTATATTTGGTTTATTTAGGAAGATACTGTACATGTTCAATGGTACAGAGCTTTTAGAATATTGAGAGTTCCATGTGTAGTTTTCTGGGGGTGGGAAAGAGCCTGTGTTATGATTTGGTGGGATTATGTTTTTTTTTTTTTTTTTACCAAGTAGGTGATCTTTGATATATAATCATCTTTTCACCCCGACCTTCCCTTTCAAAACAGTGATGGTACAATCTTACATTTCTACAGTAAATGATTGGCTTTCTAACTAGAAAAGCCTATCACCCCCTGCAAACTAATATTCATGAATGTCTGGTATGCCAAATGATTATTTATTAAGTAAAGATTATATAAAATATACAACTCCATTTGATTAGCTTGTGTCAAGAGTAGGGATGAGCTTTGAGTTCGACTGGAACATCACATGTTCTACCGTTCGTCGAATTGCGAACATTATGTGCCGTTCGCGCCAAATTCGAGTGGCGTGTCACAGCCCATAATTCACTGCGGCATCGCAGTGCATTGCTGGCTGATGATTGGCCAAGCATGCACTATGACCCGCATGCTTGGCCAATCACAGCGCCATCTGTACAGAGAGCCGTAATTGGCCAAAGCCATGTTGGCTTTGGCCAATTATGGCTCAGGGGGTTTAGTACACGCCCCACATTATATAAGGCCGCCTGCGTGGCGGCCTTGTGTAGTGTGTTGCTGCGGCGACAGAGAGATAAACAGAGAGACAGTGTCATTTGATTTAAGTTAGATAGAGTAGGCAGGCGAGTCAGTTAGCTGCACTTACAGTGTATTGTGTATATATATGCATCCTAGGTGTTTATATAACACTGTATTCAGTTTAGCTAGGTCCGTTCCTGTTATTCTCTTCCTACTGACAGACAGGCAGGAGTTTTTACAGTATTTACAGCTACCCGAAGAAAATTGCTGGTGTTCTTCTGATCCTGTTAGTACCACAGGCAGGCAGCTACAGTATTTACAGTTAGTGTACTGTGTCCTCTGCACAGTGTGCACCTAAAGCTACCTGAAGAAAATTGGTGGTGTTCTTCTGATCCTATTAGTACCACAGGCAGGCAGCTGCAGTATTTACAGTTAGTGTACTGCATCCTCTGCACAATGTGCACCTAAAGTTACCTGAAGACAATTGCTGTTGTTCTGTTCCTATTAATACCACAGGCAGGCAGCTGCAGTATTTACAATTAGTGTACTGTGTCCTCTACACAGTGTGCACCTAAAGCTACCTGAAGTCAATTGCTGCAGTATCAGTATATATGTACATCCCAGCTTTGTGCAGCTACATCTCACTGCAGGCCATTAGTATGTCTGGAAGGCCAACAAGGAGAGGCAGACAGTCACAAACCAATAAAAGAGGGCAAGCAGACTCTGTGTCTAGAAGCAACAGTGCTGGTCGTGGGACGTGGGACATCAGCACGTGGCTGTGGGACACGCTTGTCCTTTTTTTCAGGAGCTGGCTATGTTGAGCCGCAACATATGGAAGACTTGGTAGAGTGGATGACCAAGCCGTCCTCATCCTCCTCATCCTCTCTCACCCAGGCTCAGGGTACTTTCTCTGGCAAAGCAGCTGCCAAGGCGGCCTCTTCCCTCGGCTCAATGGCATCAGTCACTCCTTCCCTAGCCCCGCGATGTCCTCCTGAGGAGTCCCCCGAACTGTTTGACCACAGTGTTGGGTACATGCTCCAGGAGGATGCCCAGCATTTTGAAGGCTCCGATGATGGTACCCAGCTAGAGGAAGGGAGTGCCCAAGAAGGACAGCAACTGGCAGTCATGTTCCCCCAGCTGCAGCATACTGCCAGCTTTGCTCCAGTGATGAGGAGGGAGGGGACGATGAGGTCACTGACTCCACGTGGGTGCCTGATAGGAGAGAGGAGGAGAAGGCACATCTCCAACAAGGCAGGATGCCCTCCAGGGGCCAGCTTAAGGGCAGCACACTGACTGCATCACATCGCAGAGCTCCGCATGTGCAGGGTGCTGCTGTCTCTGCGCGTTATTCCAAAAGTTCTTTGGTGTGGTCCTTTTTTGAGACGAGTGCATCAGATCCCACCGCTGCTATTTGCAACATATGTCTCAAGCGTATCTCACGTGGCCAAAACATCACCCGCTTGGGCACAACATGCTTGACCAGACATATGTCGACATGCCATGCAGTTCGTTGGCAAGCGTACCTAAAAGACCCACACCAAAGAACAAAGCGGACCTCTCCTTGCTCCTCATCAGCTGGGATCTCCAACCCCACTATATCTTCAGTCCTCTCTGAAACCTGCACTGAGAGGAATGAAGGTGTAGAATTAGGTGTGTCACAGCCACATACTTGCAGTACACTGACGTCAGATTGTACCAGGCAAATTTCCCTGCACCAGCTGCTGCACCGCCGAAAGAAGTTTGCTCCCAGCCATCCACATGCCCAGCGTTTGAATGCTAGCTTGGCTAAATTGCAAGAACTTCAACTGCTGCCTTTTCAGTTGGTAGATTCTGCCCCCTTCTGTGAGTTTGTGGAATGTGCGGTTCCTCAGTGGCAGGTTCCAAAACGCCACTTTTTCTCAAGGAAGGCGATTCCGGCTCTCTACCGGCATGTGGAAGGCAATGTCTTGGCCTCGTTGGACAGGGCGGTCAGCAGTAAGGTGCATATTACCACTGACTCATGGTCCAGCAGGCATATACACGGGACGTTACCTATCTTTCTCCGCACACTGGGTGACTCTTCTGGCAGCTGGGAAGGATGCAGGACAGGGTGCAGTAGTGTTGGAGGTTGTTCCGCCACCATGCCTCCAAAATTCTACTAGTGGTGATTCTGCCACACATCTCTCCTCCACCCCCTCCTCTTCTTCTTCCTCCATGGCCTCTTCCAGTGCTGATTTTTCCTCAGAACCAGCGGTGCTCCGTAGGCGTTCAAGGGGCAACACAAGTACACAGGCAAAAAGATGCCATGCGGTGCTTGAGCTGGTGTGCTTGGGGGACAGGAGCCACACTGGGGCAGAGATTTTGTCAGCTCTGCAGGGGCAGGTTCAGAGGTGGTTGACACCACGTCAGCTTAAGCCAGGTATGGTGGTTTGCGACAATAGCACCAACCTCCTCTCCGCCCTCCGACAGGGACAACTGACCCATGTGCCCTGTTTGGCTCACGTCCTTAACTTGGTGCTGCAGCGGTTCTTGGGCAGGTACCCGGGCTTACAGGATGTCCTGTGGCAGGCCAGGAAAGTCTTATGCATTTTTGCAGGTCATATAATGCCAGTGCTCGGCTGGCTGACCTCCAAAAGGAATTTAACCTGCCTAATCTGTGACATGCCCACCAGGTGGAACTCAACGTTGGCCATACTGCAGCGGTGGTACATGCAGCAGAGGGCCATCAATGAGTACCTATGCGACTATGGCACCAGGAGAGGGTCAGGGGACCTTGTTTTTTTTTCCCCACGCCAGTGGGCTATAATCAGGGATGCATGCACTGTCCTGTCACCATTTGAGGAGGCCACGAGGATGGTGAGCAGTGACAGTGCATGCATCAATGACACTGTCCCTCTTGTCCACCTGTTGGAGCACACGCTGCGTGGAATAATGGACAGGGCACTTGAGGTAGAACAGAGGCAGGAAGAGGAGGACGTCCTTAGCTCTCAAGGCCCCTTTATCCAGACAGTGTTCCTGCGTGCCCGCCGATCACACAGAAAGAGGACGAGGAGGAGGAGGAGTATTGTGTCAGCATGGAGGTGGAGGCTGGCACTCAGAAGCAGTCTTCAAGAGATCATTTACAGTCCGAAGAAACCCATGGACTTGTACGTGGCAGGGAGGAGGTAGCTGCGGATCATGTCGTCCTTAGTGACCCAGAGGACTCTGGACCGAATGCCTCAGCAAACCTACGCTGCATGGCCTCCCTGATCCTGCAAAGCCTGCGGAAGGATCCTCGTATTCATGGTATCAAGGGGAGGGATGGTTACTGGCTGGCAACCCTCCTTGATCCATGTTACAAGGGAAAGGTTGAGGACCTTATCTTGCCATCGCAGAGGGAGCAGAGGATGAAACATCTTCGGGAGGCCTTGCAGAAAGGTTTGTGCAACACGTTTCCAGAGCCTGGGCGGTTACAATTTCCTGGTCCTCCTGGACAACGTGTTGCTGAGGCTTTGGTCAGTCACAGAAGGAGCGGTGGAGAAGGTGGCCGTCTGACCGATGCATTCAGACAATTTTTTAGTCTGCAGCCCCAAGAACTGATCGGTTCCAGCAACCATCGCCAGCGTCTGATTCACATGGTGCAGGATTACCTAGGGGCAAGATCAGACTTGGACACCTTTCCCACTGAATATCCTCTGGGTTACTGGGTCTTGAGGATGAATCACTGGCCAGAGCTTGCACAGTATGCAATTGAGCTACTGGCCTGTCCTTCATCCAGCGTTCTTTCGGAACGCACATTCAGTGCTGCAGGAGGCTTTGTAACTGATCACAGGGTGCGTCTGTCCACCGAATCGGTCTATCGGCTGACCTTCATAAAAATGAATCAGTCTTGGATCACCAGCTACCAAGCACCTGATGCTGATGTAACTGACTGATTTTTTTTTTAATGTGAGATCCCTGTGATTATCCTGTTATGCTGAGTAACAATCCTCTTCCTCCTCAATTTTCATGCTGATAGCTTGTAAGAACATTTTTGGTTCTGGGCACCGCCACAAGATGTTCAAAAAGGTTTGAAAAAAACACCACATAAGATTAAAATCTAGGCTGCTCTTGGCTCCCAACATACACCTGGTCAAAGCAAGAAGTCACCATCATCTGCTTAAAATAATATCACCATATTTGTACACATTTGAGCTTAGAAGGTCAAAAAACTATAGCAAAACCCTGTTACTTGGTATCACCAAGATGTCCTTCTAGTGCTAAGAAGGGCCACTTTGTAAACATTAAAAAATAGCAAAAGTCCAGAGCCTAATGATGCCAGAAATTCAGTATGGCAAATACATAAAGGGGATATGAAAATACAGTCCCTACTTATCACTCCTTTCTTGCCATTGGTAAATAGCTGACAGCAACCGTCATTAGGGCCCAAAGTCTATTTTGGTATTTTGTGATTCCATCGAGAAAGATAAACACTCCTTAGATCAAATCTCTGTGCTCAATGGTGGAATCATCATGGAAAGGATAAAAGTCAACCTGCACCAGTCCCCTCCAGCGTGAAAATCATTATTGTTTCCTCTGATGTCCTTTGCCACATAGTGAGAAGCATAGTCGAGTGGTTAAGTCATCATTTAGGCCTAAAGTCTAACTTGGAGCTTTGTAATCCCATCAAGAAAAATAAAACCCTCCATTCAAATCCATTTTGTGAATGTAGACTCACCTAAGACAGGTAACAGGCCACCTGAATTGGCTTTATCAACTGTAAAATTCAGTACTCCTTTCTCGGTTCTCAGACACTTATCATCCCAGAAGTATCAGGATGGCCGAGTGGTTAAGGCATTGGACTTAAAATACAATGGATGTATATCCACGTGGGTTTGAACCCCACTCCTGGTAAAAATGTGTAGTGGTTGCAGCAATTGAAGGCACGCTTACATGATGTTTAAAAGGGTTGGAAAAAAACACCACATAAGATTAAAATCCAGGCTGCTCTTGGCTACCAACATACATCTGGTCAAAGCAAGAAGTCACCATCATCTGCTTAAAGTAATATCACCATATTTGTACACATTTGCTCTTAAAAGGTCAAAAAACTATAGCAAAACTCTGTTACTTGGTATCACCGAGATGTCCTTCCAGTGCTAAGAAGGGCCACTTTGTATGCATTAAAAAATAGCAAAAGTCCGGAGCCTAATGATGCCAGAAATTCAGTATGGCAAATACATAAAGGAGATATGAAAATACAGTCCCTACTTATCACTCCTTTCTTGCCAGTGGTAAATAGCTGACGGCAACCGTCATTAGGGCCCAAAGTCGACGTTGGAATTTTGTAATTCCATCGAGAAAGATAAACACTCCTTAGATCAAATCTCTGTGCTTAATGGTAGAATCATCATGGAAAGGATAAAAGTCAACCTGCACCAGTCCCCTCCAGTGTGAAAATCATTATTGTTTCCTCTGATGTTATTTGCCGCATAGTGAGAATCATAGTCGAGTGGTTAAGTCATCATTTAGGCCCAAAGTCTAACTTGGAGCTTTGTAATCCCATCAAGAAAAATAAAACACTCTTCGGAGCAAATCCTTTCTTGCCAGTGGTAAATAGCTGACGGCAACCGTCATTAGGGCCCAAAGTCTATGTTGGAATCTTGTAATTCCATCGAGAAAGATAAACACTCCTTAGATCAAATCTCTGTGCCTTATGGTAGAATCATCATGGAAAGGATAAAAGTCAACCTGCACCAGTCCCCTCCAGTGTGAAAATCATTATTGTTTCCTCTGATGTCCTTTGCCACATAGTGAGAAGCATAGTCGAGTTGTTTAATTCATCATTTAGGCCTAAAGTCTAACTTGGAGCTTTGTAATCCCATCAAGAAAAATAAAACACTCCTCAGAGCAAATCCATTTTGTGAATGTAGACTCACCTAAGACAGGTAACGGCCCAGCTGAATTGGCTTTATCAACTGTGAAAATCAGTACCCCTTTCTCGGTTCTCGGATACTTTTAATCACACAAATACCAGGATGGCCGAGCGGTTAAGGCGTTGGACTTAAGATCCAATGGATGTATATCCACGTGGGTTCGAACCCCACTCCTGGTATACATTTATAGTGGTTGCAGCAATTGAAAGCACTCTTACAATATGTTTAAAAAGGTTTGAAAAAAACATCACATAAGATTAAAATCTGGGCTGCTCTTGGCTACCAAATAATACACCTGCTCAAAGCAAGAAGTCACCATCATCTGCTTAAAGTAATATCACCATATTTGTACACATTTGATCTTAGAAGGTCAAAAAACTATAGCAAAACTCTGTTACTTGGTATCACCGAGATGTCCTTCCAGTGCTAAGAAGGGCCACTTTGTACACATTAAAAAATAGCAAAAGTCCGGAGCCTAATGATGCCAGAAATTCAGTATGGCAAATACATAAAGGGGATATGAAAATACAGTCCCTACTTATCACTCCTTTCTTGCCAGTGGTAAATAGCTGACGGCAACCGTCATTAGGGCCCAAAGTCTACGTTGGAACTTTGTAATTCCATCGAGAAAGATAAACACTCCTTAGATCAAATCTCTGTGCTTAATGGTAGAATCATCATGGAAAGGATAAAAGTCAACCTGCACCAGTCCCCTCCAGTGTGAAAATCATTATTGTTTCCTCTGATATCCTTTGCCACATAGTGAGAAGCATAGTCGAGTTGTTTAATTCATCATTTAGGCCTAAAGTCTAACTTGGAGCTTTGTAATCCCATCAAGAAAAATAAAACACTCCTCAGAGCAAATCCATTTTGTGAATGTAGACTCACCTGAGACAGGTAACGGCCCAGCTGAATTGGCTTTATCAACTGTGAAAATCAGTACCCCTTTCTCGGTTCTCGGATACTTTTAATCACACAAATACCAGGATGGCCGAGCGGTTAAGGCGTTGGACTTAAGATCCAATGGATGTATATCCACGTGGGTTCGAACCCCACTCCTGGTATACATTTATAGTGGTTGCAGCAATTGAAAGCACTCTTACAATATGTTTAAAAAGGTTTGAAAAAAACATCACATAAGATTAAAATCTGGGCTGCTCTTGGCTACCAAATAATACACCTGCTCAAAGCAAGAAGTCACCATCATCTGCTTAAAGTAATATCACCATATTTGTACACATTTGATCTTAGAAGGTCAAAAAACTATAGCAAAACTCTGTTACTTGGTATCACCGAGATGTCCTTCCAGTGCTAAGAAGGGCCACTTTGTACACATTAAAAAATAGCAAAAGTCCGGAGCCTAATGATGCCAGAATTTCAGTATGGCAAATAAATAAAGGGGATATGAAAATACAGTCCCTACTTATCACTCCTTTCTTGCCAGTGGTAAATAGCTGACGGCAACCGTCATTAGGGCCCAAAGTCGACGTTGGAATTTTGTAATTCCATCGAGAAAGATAAACACTCCTTAGATCAAATCTCTGTGCTTAATGGTAGAATCATCATGGAAAGGATAAAAGTCAACCTGCACCAGTCCCCTTCAGTGTGAAAATCATTATTGTTTCCTCTGATGTTATTTGCCGCATAGTGAGAAGCATAGTCAAATGGTTAAGTCATCATTTAGGCGTAAAGTCTAACTTGGAGCTTTGTAATCCCATCAAGAAAAATAAAACGCTCCTCAGAGCAAATCTATTTTGTGAATGTAGACTCACCTGAGACAGGCAACGGCCCGCCTGAATTGGCTTTATCAACTGTGAAAATCAGTACTCCTTTCTCGGTTCTCGGATACTTTTCATCACACAAGTACCAGGATGGCCGAGCGGTTAAGGCGTTGGACTTAAGATCCAATGGATGTATATCCACGTGGGTTCGTACCCCACTCCTGGTATACATTTATAGTGGTTGCAGCAATTCAAAGCACTCTTACAATATGTTTAAAAAGGTTTGAAGAAAACATCACATAAGATTAAAATCTGGGCTGCTCTTGGCTACCGAATAATACACCTGCTCAAAGCAAGAAGTCACCATCATCTGCTTAAAGTAGAATCACCATATTTGTACACATTTGATCTTAGAAGGTCAAAAAACTATAGCAAAACTCTGTTACTTGGTATCACCGAGATGTCCTTCCAGTGCTAAGAAGGGCCACTTTGTACACATTAAAAAATAGCAAAAGTCCGGAGCCTAAGGATGCCAGAAATTCAGTATGGCAAATACATAAAGGGGATATGAAAATACAGTCCCTACTTATCACTCCTTTCTTGCCAGTGGTAAATAGCTGACGGCAACCGTCATTAGGGCCCAAAGTCTACGTTGGAATTTTGTAATTCCATCGAGAAAGATAAACACTCCTTAGATCAAATCTCTGTGCTTAATGGTAGAATCATCATGGAAAGGATAAAAGTCAACCTGCACCAGTCCCCTCCAGTGTGAAAATCATTATTGTTTCCTCTGATGTCCTTTGCCACATAGTGAGAAGCATAGTCGAGTGGTTAAGTCATCATTTAGGCCTAAAGTCTAACTTGGAGCTTTGTAATCCCATCAAGAAAAATAAAACACTCCTCAGAGCAAATCCATTTTGTGAATGTAGACTCACCTGAGACAGGTAACGGCCCAGCTGAATTGGCTTAATCACAACTGTGAAAATCAGTACTCCTTTCTCGGTTCTCGGATACTTTTCATTACGCAGATACCAGGATGGCCGAGCGGTTAAGGCGTTGGACTTAAGATCCAATGGATGTATATCCACGTGGGTTCGAACCCCACTCCTGGTACACATTTATGGTGGTTGCAGCTATTGAAGGCACTCTTACAATATGTTTAAAAAGGTTTGAAGAAAACATCACATAAGATTAAAATCTGGGCTGCTCTTGGCTACCGAATAATACACCTGCTCAAAGCAAGAAGTCACCATCATCTGCTTAAAGTAGAATCACCATATTTGTACACATTTGATCTTAGAAGGTCAAAAAACTATAGCAAAACTCTGTTACTTGGTATCACCGAGATGTCCTTCCAGTGCTAAGAAGGGCCACTTTGTACACATTAAAAAATAGCAAAAGTCCGGAGCCTAAGGATGCCAGAAATTCAGTATGGCAAATACATAAAGGGGATATGAAAATACAGTCCCTACTTATCACTCCTTTCTTGCCAGTGGTAAATAGCTGACGGCAACCGTCATTAGGGCCCAAAGTCTACGTTGGAATTTTGTAATTCCATCGAGAAAGATAAACACTCCTTAGATCAAATCTCTGTGCTTAATGGTAGAATCATCATGGAAAGGATAAAAGTCAACCTGCACCAGTCCCCTCCAGTGTGAAAATCATTATTGTTTCCTCTGATGTCCTTTGCCACATAGTGAGAAGCATAGTCGAGTGGTTAAGTCATCATTTAGGCCTAAAGTCTAACTTGGAGCTTTGTAATCCCATCAAGAAAAATAAAACCCTCCATTCAAATCCATTTTGTGAATGTAGACTCACCTAAGACAGGTAACAGGCCACCTGAATTGGCTTTATCAACTGTAAAATTCAGTACTCCTTTCTCGGTTCTCAGACACTTATCATCCCAGAAGTATCAGGATGGCCGAGTGGTTAAGGCATTGGACTTAAAATACAATGGATGTATATCCACGTGGGTTTGAACCCCACTCCTGGTAAAAATGTGTAGTGGTTGCAGCAATTGAAGGCACGCTTACATGATGTTTAAAAGGGTTGGAAAAAAACACCACATAAGATTAAAATCCAGGCTGCTCTTGGCTACCAACATACATCTGGTCAAAGCAAGAAGTCACCATCATCTGCTTAAAGTAATATCACCATATTTGTACACATTTGCTCTTAAAAGGTCAAAAAACTATAGCAAAACTCTGTTACTTGGTATCACCGAGATGTCCTTCCAGTGCTAAGAAGGGCCACTTTGTATGCATTAAAAAATAGCAAAAGTCCGGAGCCTAATGATGCCAGAAATTCAGTATGGCAAATACATAAAGGAGATATGAAAATACAGTCCCTACTTATCACTCCTTTCTTGCCAGTGGTAAATAGCTGACGGCAACCGTCATTAGGGCCCAAAGTCGACGTTGGAATTTTGTAATTCCATCGAGAAAGATAAACACTCCTTAGATCAAATCTCTGTGCTTAATGGTAGAATCATCATGGAAAGGATAAAAGTCAACCTGCACCAGTCCCCTCCAGTGTGAAAATCATTATTGTTTCCTCTGATGTTATTTGCCGCATAGTGAGAATCATAGTCGAGTGGTTAAGTCATCATTTAGGCCCAAAGTCTAACTTGGAGCTTTGTAATCCCATCAAGAAAAATAAAACACTCTTCGGAGCAAATCCTTTCTTGCCAGTGGTAAATAGCTGACGGCAACCGTCATTAGGGCCCAAAGTCTATGTTGGAATCTTGTAATTCCATCGAGAAAGATAAACACTCCTTAGATCAAATCTCTGTGCCTTATGGTAGAATCATCATGGAAAGGATAAAAGTCAACCTGCACCAGTCCCCTCCAGTGTGAAAATCATTATTGTTTCCTCTGATGTCCTTTGCCACATAGTGAGAAGCATAGTCGAGTTGTTTAATTCATCATTTAGGCCTAAAGTCTAACTTGGAGCTTTGTAATCCCATCAAGAAAAATAAAACACTCCTCAGAGCAAATCCATTTTGTGAATGTAGACTCACCTAAGACAGGTAACGGCCCAGCTGAATTGGCTTTATCAACTGTGAAAATCAGTACCCCTTTCTCGGTTCTCGGATACTTTTAATCACACAAATACCAGGATGGCCGAGCGGTTAAGGCGTTGGACTTAAGATCCAATGGATGTATATCCACGTGGGTTCGAACCCCACTCCTGGTATACATTTATAGTGGTTGCAGCAATTGAAAGCACTCTTACAATATGTTTAAAAAGGTTTGAAAAAAACATCACATAAGATTAAAATCTGGGCTGCTCTTGGCTACCAAATAATACACCTGCTCAAAGCAAGAAGTCACCATCATCTGCTTAAAGTAATATCACCATATTTGTACACATTTGATCTTAGAAGGTCAAAAAACTATAGCAAAACTCTGTTACTTGGTATCACCGAGATGTCCTTCCAGTGCTAAGAAGGGCCACTTTGTACACATTAAAAAATAGCAAAAGTCCGGAGCCTAATGATGCCAGAAATTCAGTATGGCAAATACATAAAGGGGATATGAAAATACAGTCCCTACTTATCACTCCTTTCTTGCCAGTGGTAAATAGCTGACGGCAACCGTCATTAGGGCCCAAAGTCTACGTTGGAACTTTGTAATTCCATCGAGAAAGATAAACACTCCTTAGATCAAATCTCTGTGCTTAATGGTAGAATCATCATGGAAAGGATAAAAGTCAACCTGCACCAGTCCCCTCCAGTGTGAAAATCATTATTGTTTCCTCTGATATCCTTTGCCACATAGTGAGAAGCATAGTCGAGTTGTTTAATTCATCATTTAGGCCTAAAGTCTAACTTGGAGCTTTGTAATCCCATCAAGAAAAATAAAACACTCCTCAGAGCAAATCCATTTTGTGAATGTAGACTCACCTGAGACAGGTAACGGCCCAGCTGAATTGGCTTTATCAACTGTGAAAATCAGTACCCCTTTCTCGGTTCTCGGATACTTTTAATCACACAAATACCAGGATGGCCGAGCGGTTAAGGCGTTGGACTTAAGATCCAATGGATGTATATCCACGTGGGTTCGAACCCCACTCCTGGTATACATTTATAGTGGTTGCAGCAATTGAAAGCACTCTTACAATATGTTTAAAAAGGTTTGAAAAAAACATCACATAAGATTAAAATCTGGGCTGCTCTTGGCTACCAAATAATACACCTGCTCAAAGCAAGAAGTCACCATCATCTGCTTAAAGTAATATCACCATATTTGTACACATTTGATCTTAGAAGGTCAAAAAACTATAGCAAAACTCTGTTACTTGGTATCACCGAGATGTCCTTCCAGTGCTAAGAAGGGCCACTTTGTACACATTAAAAAATAGCAAAAGTCCGGAGCCTAATGATGCCAGAATTTCAGTATGGCAAATAAATAAAGGGGATATGAAAATACAGTCCCTACTTATCACTCCTTTCTTGCCAGTGGTAAATAGCTGACGGCAACCGTCATTAGGGCCCAAAGTCGACGTTGGAATTTTGTAATTCCATCGAGAAAGATAAACACTCCTTAGATCAAATCTCTGTGCTTAATGGTAGAATCATCATGGAAAGGATAAAAGTCAACCTGCACCAGTCCCCTTCAGTGTGAAAATCATTATTGTTTCCTCTGATGTTATTTGCCGCATAGTGAGAAGCATAGTCAAATGGTTAAGTCATCATTTAGGCGTAAAGTCTAACTTGGAGCTTTGTAATCCCATCAAGAAAAATAAAACGCTCCTCAGAGCAAATCTATTTTGTGAATGTAGACTCACCTGAGACAGGCAACGGCCCGCCTGAATTGGCTTTATCAACTGTGAAAATCAGTACTCCTTTCTCGGTTCTCGGATACTTTTCATCACACAAGTACCAGGATGGCCGAGCGGTTAAGGCGTTGGACTTAAGATCCAATGGATGTATATCCACGTGGGTTCGTACCCCACTCCTGGTATACATTTATAGTGGTTGCAGCAATTCAAAGCACTCTTACAATATGTTTAAAAAGGTTTGAAGAAAACATCACATAAGATTAAAATCTGGGCTGCTCTTGGCTACCGAATAATACACCTGCTCAAAGCAAGAAGTCACCATCATCTGCTTAAAGTAGAATCACCATATTTGTACACATTTGATCTTAGAAGGTCAAAAAACTATAGCAAAACTCTGTTACTTGGTATCACCGAGATGTCCTTCCAGTGCTAAGAAGGGCCACTTTGTACACATTAAAAAATAGCAAAAGTCCGGAGCCTAAGGATGCCAGAAATTCAGTATGGCAAATACATAAAGGGGATATGAAAATACAGTCCCTACTTATCACTCCTTTCTTGCCAGTGGTAAATAGCTGACGGCAACCGTCATTAGGGCCCAAAGTCTACGTTGGAATTTTGTAATTCCATCGAGAAAGATAAACACTCCTTAGATCAAATCTCTGTGCTTAATGGTAGAATCATCATGGAAAGGATAAAAGTCAACCTGCACCAGTCCCCTCCAGTGTGAAAATCATTATTGTTTCCTCTGATGTCCTTTGCCACATAGTGAGAAGCATAGTCGAGTGGTTAAGTCATCATTTAGGCCTAAAGTCTAACTTGGAGCTTTGTAATCCCATCAAGAAAAATAAAACACTCCTCAGAGCAAATCCATTTTGTGAATGTAGACTCACCTGAGACAGGTAACGGCCCAGCTGAATTGGCTTAATCACAACTGTGAAAATCAGTACTCCTTTCTCGGTTCTCGGATACTTTTCATTACGCAGATACCAGGATGGCCGAGCGGTTAAGGCGTTGGACTTAAGATCCAATGGATGTATATCCACGTGGGTTCGAACCCCACTCCTGGTACACATTTATGGTGGTTGCAGCTATTGAAGGCACTCTTACAATATGTTTAAAAAGGTTTGAAGAAAACATCACATAAGATTAAAATCTGGGCTGCTCTTGGCTACCGAATAATACACCTGCTCAAAGCAAGAAGTCACCATCATCTGCTTAAAGTAGAATCACCATATTTGTACACATTTGATCTTAGAAGGTCAAAAAACTATAGCAAAACTCTGTTACTTGGTATCACCGAGATGTCCTTCCAGTGCTAAGAAGGGCCACTTTGTACACATTAAAAAATAGCAAAAGTCCGGAGCCTAAGGATGCCAGAAATTCAGTATGGCAAATACATAAAGGGGATATGAAAATACAGTCCCTACTTATCACTCCTTTCTTGCCAGTGGTAAATAGCTGACGGCAACCGTCATTAGGGCCCAAAGTCTACGTTGGAATTTTGTAATTCCATCGAGAAAGATAAACACTCCTTAGATCAAATCTCTGTGCTTAATGGTAGAATCATCATGGAAAGGATAAAAGTCAACCTGCACCAGTCCCCTCCAGTGTGAAAATCATTATTGTTTCCTCTGATGTCCTTTGCCACATAGTGAGAAGCATAGTCGAGTGGTTAAGTCATCATTTAGGCCTAAAGTCTAACTTGGAGCTTTGTAATCCCATCAAGAAAAATAAAACACTCCTCAGAGCAAATCCATTTTGTGAATGTAGACTCACCTGAGACAGGTAACGGCCCAGCTGAATTGGCTTTATCAACTGTGAAAATCAGTACTCCTTTCTCGGTTCTCGGAAACTTTTAATCACACAAATACCAGGATGGCCGAGCGGTTAAGGCATTGGACTTAAGATCCAATGGATGTATATCCACGTGGGTTCGAACCCCACTCCTGGTATACATTTATAGTGGTTGCAGCAATTGAAAGAACTCTTACAATATGTTTAAAAAGGTTTGAAAAAAACATCACATAAGATTAAAATCTGGGCTGCTCTTGGCTACCAAATAATACACCTGCTCAAAGCAAGAAGTCACCATCATCTGCTTAAAGTAATATCACCATATTTGTACACATTTGATCTTAGAAGGTCAAAAAACTATAGCAAAACTCTGTTACTTGGTATCACCGAGATGTCCTTCCAGTGCTAAGAAGGGCCACTTTGTACGCATTAAAAAATAGCAAAAGTCCGGAGCCTAATGATGCCAGAAATTCAGTATGGCAAATAAATAAAGGGGATATGAAAATACAGTCCCTACTTATCACTCCTTTCTTGCCAGTGGTAAATAGCTGACGGCAACCGTCATTAGGGCCCAAAGTCGACGTTGGAATTTTGTAATTCCATCGAGAAAGATAAACACTCCTTAGATCAAATCTCTGTGCTTAATGGTAGAATCATCATGGAAAGGATAAAAGTCAACCTGCACCAGTCCCCTCCAGTGTGAAAATCATTATTGTTTCCTCTGATGTTATTTGCCGCATAGTGAGAAGCATAGTCGAGTGGTTAAGTCATCATTTAGGCCTAAAGTCTAACTTGGAGCTTTGTAATCCCATCAAGAAAAATAAAACACTCCTCAGAGCAAATCCATTTTGTGAATGTAGACTCACCTGAGACAGGTAACGGCCCAGCTGAATTGGCTTTATCAACTGTGAAAATCAGTACTCCTTTCTCGGTTCTCGGAAACTTTTAATCACACAAATACCAGGATGGCCGAGCGGTTAAGGCATTGGACTTAAGATCCAATGGATGTATATCCACGTGGGTTCGAACCCCACTCCTGGTATACATTTATAGTGGTTGCAGCAATTGAAAGAACTCTTACAATATGTTTAAAAAGGTTTGAAAAAAACATCACATAAGATTAAAATCTGGGCTGCTCTTGGCTACCAAATAATACACCTGCTCAAAGCAAGAAGTCACCATCATCTGCTTAAAGTAATATCACCATATTTGTACACATTTGATCTTAGAAGGTCAAAAAACTATAGCAAAACTCTGTTACTTGGTATCACCGAGATGTCCTTCCAGTGCTAAGAAGGGCCACTTTGTACGCATTAAAAAATAGCAAAAGTCCGGAGCCTAATGATGCCAGAAATTCAGTATGGCAAATAAATAAAGGGGATATGAAAATACAGTCCCTACTTATCACTCCTTTCTTGCCAGTGGTAAATAGCTGACGGCAACCGTCATTAGGGCCCAAAGTCGACGTTGGAATTTTGTAATTCCATCGAGAAAGATAAACACTCCTTAGATCAAATCTCTGTGCTTAATGGTAGAATCATCATGGAAAGGATAAAAGTCAACCTGCACCAGTCCCCTCCAGTGTGAAAATCATTATTGTTTCCTCTGATGTTATTTGCCGCATAGTGAGAAGCATAGTCGAGTGGTTAAGTCATCATTTAGGCCTAAAGTCTAACTTGGAGCTTTGTAATCCCATCAAGAAAAATAAAACACTCCTCAGAGCAAATCCATTTTGTGAATGTAGACTCACCTGAGACAGGTAACGGCCCAGCTGAATTGGCTTAATCACAACTGTGAAAATCAGTACTCCTTTCTCGGTTCTCGGATACTTTTCATTATGCAGATACCAGGATGGCCGAGCGGTTAAGGCGTTGGACTTAAGATCCAATGGATGTATATCCACGTGGTTTCGAACCCCACTCCTGGTACACATTTATGGTGGTTGCAGCTATTGAAGGCACTCTTACAATATGTTTAAAAAGGTTTGAAGAAAACATCACATAAGATTAAAATCTGGGCTGCTCTTGGCTACCGAATAATACACCTGCTCAAAGCAAGAAGTCACCATCATCTGCTTAAAGTAGAATCACCATATTTGTACACATTTGATCTTAGAAGGTCAAAAAACTATAGCAAAACTCTGTTACTTGGTATCACCGAGATGTCCTTCCAGTGCTAAGAAGGGCCACTTTGTACACATTAAAAAATAGCAAAATTCCGGAGCCTAATGATGCCAGAAATTCAGTATGGCAAATACATAAAGGGGATATGAAAATACAGTCCCTACTTATCACTCCTTTCTTGCCAGTGGTAAATAGCTGACGGCAACCGTCATTAGGGCCCAAAGTCTACGTTGGAACTTTGTAATTCCATCGAGAAAGATAAACACTCCTTAGATCAAATCTCTGTGCTTAATGGTAGAATCATCATGGAAAGGATAAAAGTCAACCTGCACCAGTCCCCTCCAGTGTGAAAATCATTATTGTTTCCTCTGATGTCCTTTGCCACATAGTGAGAAGCATAGTCGAGTGGTTAAGTCATCATTTAGGCCTAAAGTCTAACTTGGAGCTTTGTAATCCCATCAAGAAAAATAAAACACTCCTCAGAGCAAATCCATTTTGTGAATGTAGACTCACCTGAGACAGGTAACGGCCCAGCTGAATTGGCTTTATCAACTGTGAAAATCAGTACTCCTTTCTCGGTTCTCGGATACTTTTAATCACACAAATACTAGGATGGCCGAGCGGTTAAGGCGTTGGACTTAAGATCCAATGGATGTATATCCACGTGGGTTCGAACCCCACTCCTGGTATACATTTATAGTGGTTGCAGCAATTGAAAGCACTCTTACAATATGTTTAAAAAGGTTTGAAGAAAACATCACATAAGATTAAAATCTGGGCTGCTCTTGGCTACCGAATAATACACCTGCTCAAAGCAAGAAGTCACCATCATCTGCTTAAAGTAGAATCACCATATTTGTACACATTTGATCTTAGAAGGTCAAAAAACTATAGCAAAACTCTGTTACTTGGTATCACTGAGATGTCCTTCCAGTGCTAAGAAGGGCCACTTTGTACACATTAAAAAATAGCAAAAGTCCGGAGCCTAAGGATGCCAGAAATTCAGTATGGCAAATACATAAAGGGGATATGAAAATACAGTCCCTACTTATCACTCCTTTCTTGCCAGTGGTAAATAGCTGACGGCAACCGTCATTAGGGCCCAAAGTCGACGTTGGAATTTTGTAATTCCATCGAGAAAGATAAACACTCCTTAGATCAAATCTCTGTGCTTAATGGTAGAATCATCATGGAAAGGATAAAAGTCAACCTGCAC
This sequence comes from Aquarana catesbeiana, assembly GCF_042186555.1. Classification (NCBI taxonomy): domain Eukaryota; kingdom Metazoa; phylum Chordata; class Amphibia; order Anura; family Ranidae; genus Aquarana; species Aquarana catesbeiana. The sequence continues at coordinate 33,078,917 of NC_133327.1, forward strand.
CAGTCCCCTCCAGTGTGAAAATCATTCTTGTTTCCTCTGATATTATTTGCCGCATAGTGAGAAGCATAGTCGAGTTGTTTAATTCATCATTTAGGCCTAAAGTCTAACTTGGAGCTTTGTTATCCCATCAAGAAAAATAAAACACTCCTCAGAGCAAATCCTTTCTTGCCAGTGGTAAATAGCTGACGGCAACCGCCATTAGGGCCCAAAGTCTACGTTGGAATTTTGTAATTCCATCGAGAAAGATAAACACTCCTTAGATCAAATCTCTGTGCTTAATGGTAGAATCATCATGGAAAGGATAAAAGTCAACCTGCACCAGTCCCCTCCAGTGTGAAAATCATTATTGTTTCCTCTGATGTCCTTTGCCACATAGTGAGAAGCATAGTTGGGTGGTTAAGTCATCATTTAGGCCTAAAGTCTAACTTGGAGCTTTGTAATCCCATCAAGAAAAATAAAACACTCCTCAGAGCAAATCCATTTTGTGAATGTAGACTCACCTGAGACAGGTAATTGGCCAGCTGAATTGGCTTTATCAACTGTGAAAATCAGTACTCCTTTCTCGGTTCTCGGATACTTTTAATCACACAAATACCTGGATGGCCGAGCGGTTAAGGCGTTGGACTTAAGTTCCAATGGATGTATATCCACGTGGGTTCGAACCCCACTCCTGGTATACATTTATAGTGGTTGCAGCAATTGAAAGAACTCTTACAATATGTTTAAAAAGGTTTGAAAAAAACATCACATAAGATTAAAATCTGGGCTGCTCTTGGCTACCAAATAATACACCTGCTCAAAGCAAGAAGTCACCATCATCTGCTTAAAGTAATATCACCATATTTGTACACATTTGATCTTAGAAGGTCAAAAAACTATAGCAAAACTCTGTTACTTGGTATCACCGAGATGTCCTTCCAGTGCTAAGAAGGGCCACTTTGTACGCATTAAAAAATAGCAAAAGTCTGGAGCCTAATGATGCCAGAAATTCAGTATGGCAAATAAATAAAGGGGATATGAAAATACAGTCCCTACTTATCACTCCTTTCTTGCCAGTGGTAAATAGCTGACGGCAACCGTCATTAGGGCCCAAAGTCGACGTTGGAATTTTGTAATTCCATCGAGAAAGATAAACACTCCTTAGATCAAATCTCTGTGCTTAATGGTAGAATCATCATGGAAAGGATAAAAGTCAACCTGCACCAGTCCCCTCCAGTGTGAAAATCATTATTGTTTCCTCTGATGTTATTTGCCGCATAGTGAGAAGCATAGTCGAGTGGTGAAGTCATCATTTAGGCCTAAAATCTAACTTGGAGCTTTGTAATCCCATCAAGAAAAATAAAACACTCCTCAGAGCAAATCCATTTTGTGAATGTAGACTCACCTGAGACAGGTAACGGCCCAGCTGAATTGGCTTTATCAACTGTGAAAATCAGTACTCCTTTCTCGGTTCTCGGAAACTTTTAATCACACAAATACCAGGATGGCCGAGCGGTTAAGGCGTTGGACTTAAGATCCAATGGATGTATATCCACGTGGGTTCAAACCCCAGTCCTGGTACACATTTATGGTGGTTGCAGCTATTGAAGGCACTCTTACAATATGTTTAAAAAGGTTTGAAGAAAACATCACATAAGATTAAAATCTGGGCTGCTCTTGGCTACCGAATAATACACCTGCTCAAAGCAAGAAGTCACCATCATCTGCTTAAAGTAGAATCACCATATTTGTACACATTTGATCTTAGAAGGTCAAAAAACTATAGCAAAACTCTGTTACTTGGTATCACCGAGATGTCCTTCCAGTGCTAAGAAGAGCCACTTTGTACACATTAAAAAATAGCAAACTTCCGGAGCCTAATGATGCCAGAAATTCAGTATGGAAAATACATAAAGGGGATATGAAAATACAGTCCCTACTTATCACTCCTTTCTTGCCAGTGGTAAATAGCTGACGGCAACCGTCATTAGGGCCCAAAGTCTACGTTGGAACTTTGTAATTCTATCAAGAAAGATAAACACTCCTTAGATCAAATCTCTGTGCTTAATGGTAGAATCATCATGGAAAGGATAAAAGTCAACCTGCGCCAGTCCCCTCCAGTGTGAAAATCATTATTGTTTCCTCTGATATCCTTTGCCACATAGTGAGAAGCATACAGTAGTCGAGTTGTTTAATTCATCATTTAGGCCTAAAGTCTAACTTGGAGCTTTGTAATCCCATCAAGAAAAATAAAACACTCCTCAGAGCAAATCCATTTTGTGAATGTAGACTCACCTGAGACAGGTAACGGCCCAGCTGAATTGGCTTTATCAACTGTGAAAATCAGTACCCCTTTCTCGGTTCTCGGATACTTTTAATCACACAAATACCAAGATGGCCGAGCGGTTAAGGCGTTGGACTTAAGATCCAATGGATGTATATCCACGTGGGGTCGAACCTGGTATACATTTATAGTGGTTGCAGCAATTGAAAGCACTCTTACAATATGTTTAAAAAGGTTTGAAGAAAACATCACATAAGATTAAAATCTGGGCTGCTCTTGGCTACCGAATAATACACCTGCTCAAAGCAAGAAGTCACCATCATCTGCTTAAAGTAGAATCACCATATTTGTACACATTTGATCTTAGAAGGTCAAAAAACTATAGCAAAACTCTGTTACTTGGTATCACCGAGATGTCCTTCCAGTGCTAAGAAGGGCCACTTTGTACACATTAAAAAATAGCAAAAGTCCGGAGCCTAAGGATGCCAGAAATTCAGTATGGCAAATACATAAAGGGGATATGAAAATACAGTCCCTACTTATCACTCCTTTCTCGCCAGTGGTAAATAGCTGACGGCAACCGTCATTAGGGCCCAAAGTCGACGTTGGAATTTTGTAATTCTATCGAGAAAGATAAACACTCCTTAGATCAAATCTCTGTGCTTAATGGTAGAATCATCATGGAAAGGATAAAAGTCAACCTGCACCAGTCCCCTCCAGTGTGAAAATCATTATTGTTTCCTCTGATATCCTTTGCCACATAGTGAGAAGCATAGTCGAGTTGTTTAATTCATCATTTAGGCCTAAAGTCTAATTTGGAGCTTTGTAATCCCATCAAGAAAAATAAAACACTCCTCAGAGCAAATCCATTTTGTGAATGTAGACTCACCTGAGACAGGTAACGGCCCAGCTGAATTGGCTTTATCAACTGTGAAAATCAGTACTCCTTTCTCGGTTCTCGGATACTTTTAATCACACAAATACCAGGATGGCCGAGTGGTTAAGGCGTTGGACTTAAGATCCAATGGATGTATATCCACGTGGGTTCGAACCCCACTCCTGGTATACATTTATAGTGGTTGCAGCAATTGAAAGCACTCTTACAATATGTTTAAAAAGGTTTGAAGAAAACATCACATAAGATTAAAATCTGGGCTGCTCTTGGCTACCGAATAATACACCTGCTCAAAGCAAGAAGTCACCATCATCTGCTTAAAGTAGAATCACCATATTTGTACACATTTGATCTTAGAAGGTCAAAAAACTATAGCAAAACTCTGTTACTTGGTATCACCGAGATGTCCTTCCAGTGCTAAGAAGGGCCACTTTGTACACATTAAAAAATAGCAAAAGTCCGGAGCCTAAGGATGCCAGAAATTCAGTATGGCAAATACATAAAGGGGATATGAAAATACAGTCCCTACTTATCACTCCTTTCTCGCCAGTGGTAAATAGCTGACGGCAACCGTCATTAGGGCCCAAAGTCGACGTTGGAATTTTGTAATTCTATCGAGAAAGATAAACACTCCTTAGATCAAATCTCTGTGCTTAATGGTAGAATCATCATGGAAAGGATAAAAGTCAACCTGCACCAGTCCCCTCCAGTGTGAAAATCATTATTGTTTCCTCTGATATCCTTTGCCACATAGTGAGAAGCATAGTCGAGTTGTTTAATTCATCATTTAGGCCTAAAGTCTAACTTGGAGCTTTGTAATCCCATCAAGAAAAATAAAACACTCCTCAGAGCAAATCCATTTTGTGAATGTAGACTCACCTGAGACAGGTAACGGCCCAGCTGAATTGGCTTTATCAACTGTGAAAATCAGTACTCCTTTCTCGGTTCTCGGATACTTTTAATCACACAAATACCAGGATGGCCGAGTGGTTAAGGCGTTGGACTTAAGATCCAATGGATGTATATCCACGTGGGTTCGAACCCCACTCCTGGTATACATTTATAGTGGTTGCAGCAATTGAAAGCACTCTTACAATATGTTTAAAAAGGTTTAAAGAAAACATCACATAAGATTAAAATCTGGGCTGCTCTTGGCTACCGAATAATACACCTGCTCAAAGCAAGAAGTCACCATCATCTGCTTAAAGTAGAATCACCATATTTGTACACATTTGATCTTAGAAGGTCAAAAAACTATAGCAAAACTCTGTTACTTGGTATCACCGAGATGTCCTTCCAGTGCTAAGAAGGGCCACTTTGTACACATTAAAAAATAGCAAAAGTCCGGAGCCTAAGGATGCCAGAAATTCAGTATGGCAAATACATAAAGGGGATATGAAAATACAGTCCCTACTTATCACTCCTTTCTTGCCAGTGGTAAATAGCTGACGGCAACCGTCATTAGGGCCCAAAGTCGACGTTGGAATTTTGTAATTCTATCGAGAAAGATAAACACTCCTTAGATCAAATCTCTGTGCTTAATGGTAGAATCATCATGGAAAGGATAAAAGTCAACCTGCACCAGTCCCCTCCAGTGGGAAAATCATTATTGTTTCCTCTGATATCCTTTGCCACATAGTGAGAAGCATAGTCGAGTTGTTTAATTCATCATTTAGGCCTAAAGTCTAACTTGGAGCTTTGTAATCCCATCAAGAAAAATAAAACACTCCTCAGAGCAAATCCATTTTGTGAATGTAGACTCACCTGAGACAGGTAACGGCCCAGCTGAATTGGCTTTATCAACTGTGAAAATCAGTACTCCTTTCTCGGTTCTCGGATACTTTTAATCACACAAATACCAGGATGGCCGAGCGGTTAAGGCGTTGGACTTAAGATCCAATGGATGTATATCCACGTGGGTTCGAACCCCACTCCTGGTATACATTTATAGTGGTTGCAGCAATTGAAAGCACTCTTACAATATGTTTAAAAAGGTTTGAAGAAAACATCACATAAGATTAAAATCTGGGCTGCTCTTGGCTTCCGAATAATACACCTGCTCAAAGCAAGAAGTCACCATCATCTGCTTAAAGTAGAATCACCATATTTGTACACATTTGATCTTAGAAGGTCAAAAAACTATAGCAAAACTCTGTTACTTGGTATCACCGAGATGTCCTTCCAGTGCTAAGAAGGGCCACTTTGTACACATTAAAAAATAGCAAAAGTCCGGAGCCTAAGGATGCCAGAAATTCAGTATGGCAAATACATAAAGGGGATATGAAAATACAGTCCCTACTTATCACTCCTTTCTTGCCAGTGGTAAATAGCTGACGGCAACCGTCATTAGGGCCCAAAGTCTACGTTGGAATTTTGTAATTCCATCGAGAAAGATAAACACTCCTTAGATCAAATCTCTTTGCTTAATGGTAGAATCATCATGGAAAGGATAAAAGTCAACCTGCACCAGTCCCCTCCAGTGTGAAAATCATTATTGTTTCCTCTGATGTCCTTTGCCACATAGTGAGAAGCATAGTTGAGTGGTTAAGTCATCATTTAGGCCTAAAGTCTAACTTGGAGCTTTGTAATCCCATCAAGAAAAATAAAACACTCCTCAGAGCAAATCCATTTTGTGAATGTAGACTCACCTGAGACAGGTAATTGGCCAGCTGAATTGGCTTTATCAACTGTGAAAATCAGTACTCCTTTCTCGGTTCTCGGATACTTTTAATCACACAAATACCAGGATGGCCGAGCGGTTAAGGCGTTGGACTTAAGATCCAATGGATGTATATCCACGTGGGTTCGAGCCCCACTCCTGGTATACATTTATAGTGGTTGCAGCAATTGAAAGAACTCTTACAATATGTTTAAAAAGGTTTGAAAAAAACATCACATAAGATTAAAATCTGGGCTGCTCTTGGCTACCAAATAATACACCTGCTCAAAGCAAGAAGTCACCATCATCTGCTTAAAGTAATATCACCATATTTGTACACATTTGATCTTAGAAGGTCAAAAAACTATAGCAAAACTCTGTTACTTGGTATCACCGAGATGTCCTTCCAGTGCTAAGAAGGGCCACTTTGTACACATTAAAAAATAGCAAAAGTCCGGAGCCTAAGGATGCCAGAAATTCAGTATGGCAAATACATAAAGGGGATATGAAAATACAGTCCCTACTTATCACTCCTTTCTTGCCAGTGGTAAATAGCTGACGGCAACCGTCATTAGGGCCCAAAGTCTACGTTGGAATTTTGTAATTCCATCGAGAAAGATAAACACTCCTTAGATCAAATCTCTGTGCTTAATGGTAGAATCATCATGGAAAGGATAAAAGTCAACCTGCACCAGTCCCCTCCAGTGTGAAAATCATTATTGTTTCCTCTGATGTTATTTGCCGCATAGTGAGAAGCATAGTCGAGTGGTTAAGTCATCATTTAGGCCTAAAGTCTAACTTGGAGCTTTGTAATCCCATCAAGAAAAATAAAACACTCCTCAGAGCAAATCCATTTTGTGAATGTAGACTCACCTGAGACAGGTAACGGCCCAGCTGAATTGGCTTAATCACAACTGTGAAAATCAGTACTCCTTTCTCGGTTCTCGGATACTTTTAATCACATAAATACCAGGATGGCCGAGCGGTTAAGGCGTTGGACTTAAGATCCAATGGATGTATATCCACGTGGGTTCGAACCCCACTCCTGGTATACATTTATAGTGGTTGCAGCAATTGAAAGCACTCTTACAATATGTTTAAAAAGGTTTGAAGAAAACATCACATAAGATTAAAATCTGGGCTGCTCTTGGCTACCGAATAATACACCTGCTCAAAGCAAGAAGTCACCATCATCTGCTTAAAGTAGAATCACCATATTTGTACACATTTGATCTTAGAAGGTCAAAAAACTATAGCAAAACTCTGTTACTTGGTATCACCGAGATGTCCTTCCAGTGCTAAGAAGGGCCACTTTGTACACATTAAAAAATAGCAAAAGTCCGGAGCCTAAGGATGCCAGAAATTCAGTATGGCAAATACATAAAGGGGATATGAAAATACAGTCCCTACTTATCACTCCTTTCTTGCCAGTGGTAAATAGCTGACGGCAACCGTCATTAGGGCCCAAAGTCGACGTTGGAATTTTGTAATTCTATCGAGAAAGATAAACACTCCTTAGATCAAATCTCTGTGCTAAAGTCTAACTTGGAGCTTTGTAATCCCATCAAGAAAAATAAAACACTCCTCAGAGCAAATCCATTTTGTGAATGTAGACTCACCTGAGACAGGTAATTGGCCAGCTGAATTGGCTTTATCAACTGTGAAAATCAGTACTCCTTTCTCGGTTCTCGGATACTTTTAATCACACAAATACCAGGATGGCCGAGCGGTTAAGGCGTTGGACTTAAGATCCAATGGATGTATATCCACGTGGGTTCGAGCCCCACTCCTGGTATACATTTATAGTGGTTGCAGCAATTGAAAGAACTCTTACAATATGTTTAAAAAGGTTTGAAAAAAACATCACATAAGATTAAAATCTGGGCTGCTCTTGGCTACCAAATAATACACCTGCTCAAAGCAAGAAGTCACCATCATCTGCTTAAAGTAATATCACCATATTTGTACACATTTGATCTTAGAAGGTCAAAAAACTATAGCAAAACTCTGTTACTTGGTATCACCGAGATGTCCTTCCAGTGCTAAGAAGGGCCACTTTGTACACATTAAAAAATAGCAAAAGTCCGGAGCCTAAGGATGCCAGAAATTCAGTATGGCAAATAAATAAAGGGGATATGAAAATACAGTCCCTACTTATCACTCCTTTCTTGCCAGTGGTAAATAGCTGACGGCAACCGTCATTAGGGCCCAAAGTCGACGTTGGAATTTTGTAATTCCATCGAGAAAGATAAACACTCCTTAGATCAAATCTCTGTGCTTAATGGTAGAATCATCATGGAAAGGATAAAAGTCAACCTGCACCAGTCCCCTCCAGTGTGAAAATCATTATTGTTTCCTCTGATGTTATTTGCCGCATAGTGAGAAGCATAGTCGAGTGGTTAAGTCATCATTTAGGCCTAAAGTCTAACTTGGAGCTTTGTAATCCCATCAAGAAAAATAAAACACTCCTCAGAGCAAATCCATTTTGTGAATGTAGACTCACCTGAGACAGGTAACGGCCCACCTGAATTGGCTTAATCACAACTGTGAAAATCAGTACTCCTTTCTCGGTTCTCGGATACTTTTAATCACATAAATACCAGGATGGCCGAGCGGTTAAGGCGTTGGACTTAAGATCCAATGGATGTATGTCCACGTGGGTTCGAACCCCACTCCTGGTATACATTTATAGTGGTTGCAGCAATTGAAAGCACTCTTACAATATGTTTAAAAAGGTTTGAAGAAAACATCACATAAGATTAAAATCTGGGCTGCTCTTGGCTACCGAATAATACACCTGCTCAAAGCAAGAAGTCACCATCATCTGCTTAAAGTAATATCACCATATTTGTACACATTTGATCTTAGAAGGTCAAAAAACTATAGCAAAACTCTGTTACTTGGTATCACCGAGATGTCCTTCCAGTGCTAAGAAGGGCCACTTTGTACACATTAAAAAATAGCAAAAGTCCGGAGCCTAAGGATGCCAGAAATTCAGTATGGCAAATACATAAAGGGGATATGAAAATACAGTCCCTACTTATCACTCCTTTCTTGCCAGTGGTAAATAGCTGACGGCAACCGTCATTAGGGCCCAAAGTCTACGTTGGAATTTTGTAATTCCATCGAGAAAGATAAACACTCCTTAGATCAAATCTCTGTGCTTAATGGTAGAATCATCATGGAAAGGATAAAAGTCAACCTGCACCAGTCCCCTCCAGTGTGAAAATCATTATTGTTTCCTCTGATGTTATTTGCCGCATAGTGAGAAGCATAGTCGAGTGGTTAAGTCATCATTTAGGCCTAAAGTCTAACTTGGAGCTTTGTAATCCCATCAAGAAAAATAAAACACTCCTCAGAGCAAATCCATTTTGTGAATGTAGACTCACCTGAGACAGGTAACGGCCCACCTGAATTGGCTTAATCACAACTGTGAAAATCAGTACTCCTTTCTCGGTTCTCGGATACTTTTAATCACATAAATACCAGGATGGCCGAGCGGTTAAGGCGTTGGACTTAAGATCCAATGGATGTATGTCCACGTGGGTTCGAACCCCACTCCTGGTATACATTTATAGTGGTTGCAGCAATTGAAAGCACTCTTACAATATGTTTAAAAAGGTTTGAAGAAAACATCACATAAGATTAAAATCTGGGCTGCTCTTGGCTACCGAATAATACACCTGCTCAAAGCAAGAAGTCACCATCATCTGCTTAAAGTAGAATCACCATATTTGTACACATTTGATCTTAGAAGGTCAAAAAACTATAGCAAAACTCTGTTACTTGGTATCACCGAGATGTCCTTCCAGTGCTAAGAAGGGCCACTTTGTACACATAAAAAATAGCAAAAGTCCGGAGCCTAAGGATGCCAGAAATTCAGTATGGCAAATACATAAAGGGGATATGAAAATACAGTCCCTACTTATCACTCCTTTCTTGCCAGTGGTAAATAGCTGACGGCAACCGTCATTAGGGCCCAAAGTCTACGTTGGAATTTTGTAATTCCATCGAGAAAGATAAACACTCCTTAAATCAAATCTCTGTGCTTAATGGTAGAATCATCATGGAAAGGATAAAAGTCAACCTGCACCAGTCCCCTCCAGTGTGAAAATCATTATTGTTTCCTCTGATGTCCTTTGCCGCATAGTGAGAAGCATAGTCAAATGGTTAAGTCATCATTTAGGCCTAAAGTCTAACTTGGAGCTTTGTAATCCCATCAAGAAAAATAAAACGCTCCTCAGAGCAAATCTATTTTGTGAATGTAGACTCACCTGAGACAGGTAACGGCCCGCCTGAATTGGCTTTATCAACTGTGAAAATCAGTACTCCTTTCTCGGTTCTCGGATACTTTTCATCACACAAGTACGAGGATGGCTGAGCCGTTTAGGTGTTGGACTTAAGATCCAATGGATGTATATCCACGTGGGTTCGAACCCCACTCCTGGTACACATTTATGGTGGTTGCAGCAATTGAAGGCACTCTTACAATATGTTTAAAAAGGTTTGAAGAAAATATCACGTAAGATTAAAATCTGGGCTGCTCTTGGCTACCGAATAATACACCTGCTCAAAGCAAGAAGTCACCATCATCTGCTTAAAGTAGAATCACCATATTTGTACACATTTGATCTTAGAAGGTCAAAAAACTATAGCAAAACTCTGTTACTTGGTATCACCGAGATGTCCTTCCAGTGCTAAGAAGGGCCACTTTGTACACATTAAAAAATAGCAAAAGTCCGGAGCCTAATGATGCCAGAAATTCAGTATGGCAAATACATGAAGGGGATATGAAAATACAGTCCCTACTTATCACTCCTTTCTTGCCAGTGGTAAATAGCTGACGGCAACCGTCATTAGGGCCCAAAGTCTACGTTGGAATTTTGTAATTCCATCGAGAAAGATAAACACTCCTTAGATCAAATCTCTGTGCTTAATGGTAGAATCATCATGGAAAGGATAAAAGACAACCTGCACCAGTCCCCTCCAGTGTGAAAATCATTATTGTTTCCTCTGATGTCCTTTTGCCACATAGTGAGAAGCATAGTCGAGTGGTTAAGTCATCATTTAGGCCTAAAGTCTAACTTGGAGCTTTGTAATCCCATCAAGAAAAATAAAACACTCCTCAGAGCAAATCCATTTTGTGAATGTAGACTCACCTGAGACAGGTAACGGCCCAGCTGAATTGGCTTTATCACCTGTGAAAATCAGTACCCCTTTCTCGGTTCTCGGATACTTTTAATCACACAAATACCAGGATGGCCGAGCGGTTAAGGCGTTGGACTTAAGATCCAATGGATGTATATCCACGTGGGTTCGAACCCCACTCCTGGTACACATTTATGGTGGTTGCAGCTATTGAAGGCACTCTTACAATATGTTTAAAAAGGTTTGAAGAAAACATCACATAAGATTAAAATCTGGGCTGCTCTTGGCTACCGAATAATACACCTGCTCAAAGCAAGAAGTCACCATCATCTGCTTAAAGTAGAATCACCATATTTGTACACATTTGATCTTAGAAGGTCAAAAAACTATAGCAAAACTCTGTTACTTGGTATCACCGAGATGTCCTTCCAGTGCTAAGAAGGGCCACTTTGTACACATTAAAAAATAGCAAAATTCCGGAGCCTAAAGATGCCAGAAATTCAGTATGGCAAATACATAAAGGGGATATGAAAATACAGTCCCTACTTATCACTCCTTTCTTGCCAGTGGTAAATAGCTGACGGCAACCGTCATTAGGGCCCAAAGTCTACGTTGGAACTTTGTAATTCCATCGAGAAAGATAAACACTCCTTAGATCAAATCTCTGTGCTTAATGGTAGAATCATCATGGAAAGGATAAAAGTCAACCTGCACCAGTCCCCTCCAGTGTGAAAATCATTATTGTTTCCTCTGATATCCTTTGCCACATAGTGAGAAGCATAGTCGAGTTGTTTAATTCATCATTTAGGCCTAAAGTCTAACTTGGAGCTTTGTAATCCCATCAAGAAAAATAAAACACTCCTCAGAGCAAATCCATTTTGTGAATGTAGACTCACCTGAGACAGGTAACGGCCCAGCTGAATTGGCTTTATCAACTGTGAAAATCAGTACTCCTTTCTCGGTTCTCGGATTCTTTTCATCACACAAATACCAGGATGGCCGAGCGGTTAAGGCGTTGGACTTAAGATCCAATGGATGTATATCCACGTGGGTTCGAACCCCACTCCTGGTATACATTTATAGTGGTTGCAGCAATTGAAAGCACTCTTACAATATGTTTAAAAAGGTTTGAAGAAAACATCACATAAGATTAAAATCTGGGCTGCTCTTGGCTACCGAATAATACACCTGCTCAAAGCAAGAAGTCACCATCATCTGCTTAAAGTAGAATCACCATATTTGTACACATTTGATCTTAGAAGGTCAAAAAACTATAGCAAAACTCTGTTACTTGGTGTCACCGAGATGTCCTTCCAGTGCTAAGAAGGGCCACTTTGTACACATTAAAAAATAGCAAAAGTCCGGAGCCTAATGATGCCAGAAATTCAGTATGGCAAATACATGAAGGGGATATGAAAATACAGTCCCTATTTATCACTCCTTTCTTGCCAATGGTAAATAGCTGACGGCAACCGTCATTAGGGCCCAAAGTCTACGTTGGAATTTTGTAATTCCATCGAGAAAGATAAACACTCCTTAGATCAAATCTCTGTGTTAATGGTAGAATCATCATGGAAAGGATAAAAGACAACCTGCACCAGTCCCCTCCAGTGTGAAAATCATTATTGTTTCCTCTGATGTCCTTTGCCACATAGTGAGAAGCATAGTCGAGTGGTTAAGTCATCATTTAGGCCTAAAGTCTAACTTGGAGCTTTGTAATCCCATCAAGAAAAATAAAACGCTCCTCAGAGCAAATCTATTTTGTGAATGTAGACTCACCTGAGACAGGTAACGGCCCGCCTGAATTGGCTTTATCAACTGTGAAAATTGTATAGCAATCACATAAGATTAAAATCTGGGCTGCTCTTGGCTACCGAATAATACACCTGCTCAAAGCAAGAAGTCACCATCATCTGCTTGAAGTAGAATCACCATATTTGTACACATTTGATCTTAGAAGGTCAAAAAACTATAGCAAAACTCTGTTACTTGGTATCACCGAGATGTCCTTCCAGTGCTAAGAAGGGCCACTTTGTACACATTAAAAAATAGCAAAAGTCCGGAGCCTAAGGATGCCAGAAATTCAGTATGGCAAATACATAAAGGGGATATGAAAATACAGTCCCTACTTATCACTCCTTTCTTGCCAGTGGTAAATAGCTGACGGCAACCGTCATTAGGGCCCAAAGTCTACGTTGGAATTTTGTAATTCCATCGAGAAAGATAAACACTCCTTAGATCAAATCTCTGTGCTTAATGGTAGAATCATCATGGAAAGGATAAAAGTCAACCTGCACCAGTCCCCTCCAGTGTGAAAATCATTATTGTTTCCTCTGATGTCCTTTGCCGCATAGTGAGAAGCATAGTCAAATGGTTAAGTCATCATTTAGGCCTAAAGTCTAACTTGGAGCTTTGTAATCCCATCAAGAAAAATAAAACGCTCCTCAGAGCAAATCTATTTTGTGAATGTAGACTCACCTGAGACAGGTAACGGCCCGCCTGAATTGGCTTTATCAACTGTGAAAATCAGTACTCCTTTCTCGGTTCTCGGATACTTTTCATCACACAAGTACGAGGATGGCTGAGCGGTTTAGGTGTTGGACTTAAGATCCAATGGATGTATATCCACGTGGGTTCGAACCCCACTCCTGGTACACATTTATGGTGGTTGCAGCAATTGAAGGCACTCTTACAATATGTTTAAAAAGGTTTGAAGAAAATATCACGTAAGATTAAAATCTGGGCTGCTCTTGGCTACCGAATAATACACCTGCTCAAAGCAAGAAGTCACCATCATCTGCTTAAAGTAGAATCACCATATTTGTACACATTTGATCTTAGAAGGTCAAAAAACTATAGCAAAACTCTGTTACTTGGTATCACCGAGATGTCCTTCCAGTGCTAAGAAGGGCCACTTTGTACACATTAAAAAATAGCAAAAGTCCGGAGCCTAATGATGCCAGAAATTCAGTATGGCAAATACATGAAGGGGATATGAAAATACAGTCCCTACTTATCACTCCTTTCTTGCCAGTGGTAAATAGCTGACGGCAACCGCCATTAGGGCCCAAAGTCTACGTTGGAATTTTGTAATTCCATCGAGAAAGATAAACACTCCTTAGATCAAATCTCTGTGCTTAATGGTAGAATCATCATGGAAAGGATAAAAGACAACCTGCACCAGTCCCCTCCAGTGTGAAAATCATTATTGTTTCCTCTGATGTCCTTTGCCACATAGTGAGAAGCATAGTTGAGTGGTTAAGTCATCATTTAGGCCTAAAGTCTAACTTGGAGCTTTGTAATCCCATCAAGAAAAATAAAACACTCCTCAGAGCAAATCCATTTTGTGAATGTAGACTCACCTGAGACAGGTAATTGGCCAGCTGAATTGGCTTTATCAACTGTGAAAATCAGTACTCCTTTCTCGGTTCTCGGATACTTTTAATCACACAAATACCAGGATGGCCGAGCGGTTAAGGCGTTGGACTTAAGTTCCAATGGATGTATATCCACGAGGGTTCGAACCCCACTCCTGGTATACATTTATAGTGGTTGCAGCAATTGAAAGAACTCTTACAATATGTTTAAAAAGGTTTGAAAAAAACATCACATAAGATTAAAATCTGGGCTGCTCTTGGCTACCAAATAATACACCTGCTCAAAGCAAGAAGTCACCATCATCTGGTTAAAGTAATATCACCATATTTGTACACATTTGATCTTAGAAGGTCAAAAAACTATAGCAAAACTCTGTTACTTGGTATCACCGAGATGTCCTTCCAGTGCTAAGAAGGGCCACTTTGTACGCATTAAAAAATAGCAAAAGTCCGGAGCCTAATGATGCCAGAAATTCAGTATGGCAAATAAATAAAGGGGATATGAAAATACAGTCCCTACTTATCACTCCTTTCTTGCCAGTGGTAAATAGCTGACGGCAACCGTCATTAGGGCCCAAAGTCGACGTTGGAATTTTGTAATTCCATCGAGAAAGATAAACACTCCTTAGATCAAATCTCTGTGCTTAATGGTAGAATCATCATGGAAAGGATAAAAGTCAACCTTCACCAGTCCCCTCCAGTGTGAAAATCATTATTGTTTCCTCTGATGTTATTTGCTGCATAGTGAGAAGCATAGTCGAGTGGTTAAGTCATCATTTAGGCCTAAAATCTAACTTGGAGCTTTGTAATCCCATCAAGAAAAATAAAACACTCCTCAGAGCAAATCCATTTTGTGAATGTAGACTCACCTGAGACAGGTAACGGCCCAGCTGAATTGGCTTTATCAACTGTGAAAATCAGTACTCCTTTCTCGGTTCTCGGAAACTTTTAATCACACAAATACCAGGATGGCCGAGCGGTTAAGGCGTTGGACTTAAGTTCCAATGGATGTATATCCACGAGGGTTCGAACCCCACTCCTGGTATACATTTATAGTGGTTGCAGCAATTGAAAGAACTCTTACAATATGTTTAAAAAGGTTTGAAAAAAACATCACATAAGATTAAAATCTGGGCTGCTCTTGGCTACCAAATAATACACCTGCTCAAAGCAAGAAGTCACCATCATCTGGTTAAAGTAATATCACCATATTTGTACACATTTGATCTTAGAAGGTCAAAAAACTATAGCAAAACTCTGTTACTTGGTATCACCGAGATGTCCTTCCAGTGCTAAGAAGGGCCACTTTGTACGCATTAAAAAATAGCAAAAGTCCGGAGCCTAATGATGCCAGAAATTCAGTATGGCAAATAAATAAAGGGGATATGAAAATACAGTCCCTACTTATCACTCCTTTCTTGCCAGTGGTAAATAGCTGACGGCAACCGTCATTAGGGCCCAAAGTCGACGTTGGAATTTTGTAATTCCATCGAGAAAGATAAACACTCCTTAGATCAAATCTCTGTGCTTAATGGTAGAATCATCATGGAAAGGATAAAAGTCAACCTTCACCAGTCCCCTCCAGTGTGAAAATCATTATTGTTTCCTCTGATGTTATTTGCTGCATAGTGAGAAGCATAGTCGAGTGGTTAAGTCATCATTTAGGCCTAAAATCTAACTTGGAGCTTTGTAATCCCATCAAGAAAAATAAAACACTCCTCAGAGCAAATCCATTTTGTGAATGTAGACTCACCTGAGACAGGTAACGGCCCAGCTGAATTGGCTTTATCAACTGTGAAAATCAGTACTCCTTTCTCGGTTCTCGGAAACTTTTAATCACACAAATACCAGGATGGCCGAGCGGTTAAGGCGTTGGACTTAAGATCCAATGGATGTATATCCACGTGGGTTCGAACCCCACTCCTGGTACACCTTTATGGTGGTTGCAGCTATTGAAGGCACTCTTACAATATGTTTAAAAAGGTTTGAAGAAAACATCACATAAGATTAAAATCTGGGCTGCTCTTGGCTACCGAATAATACACCTGCTCAAAGCAAGAAGTCACCATCATCTGCTTAAAGTAGAATCACCATATTTGTACACATTTGATCTTAGAAGGTCAAAAAACTATAGCAAAACTCTGTTACTTGGTATCACCGAGATGTCCTTCCAGTGCTAAGAAGGGCCACTTTGTACACATTAAAAAATAGCAAAAGTCCGGAGCCTAAGGATGCCAGAAATTCAGTATGGCAAATACATAAAGGGGATATGAAAATACAGTCCCTACTTATCACTCCTTTCTTGCCAGTGGTAAATAGCTGACGGCAACCGTCATTAGGGCCCAAAGTCTACGTTGGAATTTTGTAATTCCATCGAGAAAGATAAACACTCCTTAGATCAAATCTCTGTGCTTAATGGTAGAATCATCATGGAAAGGATAAAAGTCAACCTGCACCAGTCCCCTCCAGTGTGAAAATCATTATTGTTTCCTCTGATGTTATTTGCCGCATAGTGAGAAGCATAGTCGAGTGGTTAAGTCATCATTTAGGCCTAAAGTCTAACTTGGAGCTTTGTAATCCCATCAAGAAAAATAAAACACTCCTCAGAGCAAATCCATTTTGTGAATGTAGACTCACCTGAGACAGGTAACGGCCCAGCTGAATTGGCTTAATCACAACTGTGAAAATCAGTACTCCTTTCTCGGTTCTCGGATACTTTTAATCACACAAATACCAGGATGGCCGAGCGGTTAAGGCGTTGGACTTAAGATCCAATGGATGTATGTCCACGTGGGTTCGAACCCCACTCCTGGTATACATTTATAGTGGTTGCAGCAATTGAAAGCACTCTTACAATATGTTTAAAAAGGTTTGAAGAAAACATCACATAAGATTAAAATCTGGGCTGCTCTTGGCTACCGAATAATACACCTGCTCAAAGCAAGAAGTCACCATCATCTGCTTAAAGTAGAATCACCATATTTGTACACATTTGATCTTAGAAGGTCAAAAAACTATAGCAAAACTCTGTTACTTGGTATCACCGAGATGTCCTTCCAGTGCTAAGAAGGGCCACTTTGTACACATAAAAAATAGCAAAAGTCCGGAGCCTAAGGATGCCAGAAATTCAGTATGGCAAATACATAAAGGGGATATGAAAATACAGTCCCTACTTATCACTCCTTTCTTGCCAGTGGTAAATAGCTGACGGCAACCGTCATTAGGGCCCAAAGTCTACGTTGGAATTTTGTAATTCCATCGAGAAAGATAAACACTCCTTAGATCAAATCTCTGTGCTTAATGGTAGAATCATCATGGAAAGGATAAAAGTCAACCTGCACCAGTCCCCTCCAGTGTGAAAATCATTATTGTTTCCTCTGATGTCCTTTGCCACATAGTGAGAAGCATAGTCGAGTGGTTAAGTCATCATTTAGGCCTAAAGTCTAACTTGGAGCTTTGTAATCCCATCAAGAAAAATAAAACACTCCTCAGAGCAAATCCATTTTGTGAATGTAGACTCACCTGAGACAGGTAACGGCCCAGCTGAATTGGCTTTATCAACTGTGAAAATCAGTACTCCTTTCTCGGTTCTCGGATACTTTTAATCACACAAATACCAGGATGGCCGAGCGGTTAAGGCGTTGGACTTAAGATCCAATGGATGTATATCCACATGGGTTCGAACCCCACTCCTGGTACACATTTATGGTGGTTGCAGCTATTGAAGGCACTCTTACAATATGTTTAAAAAGGTTTGAAGAAAACATCACATAAGATTAAAATCTGGGCTGCTCTTGGCTACCGAATAATACACCTGCTCAAAGCAAGAAGTCACCATCATCTGCTTAAAGTAGAATCACCATATTTGTACACATTTGATCTTAGAAGGTCAAAACTGTTTGATCTTAGAAGGTCAACTGTGAAAATCAGTACTCCTTTCTCGGTTCTCGGATACTTTTAATCACACAAATACCAGGATGGCCGAGCGGTTAAGGCGTTGGACTTAAGATCCAATGGATGTATATCCACGTGGGTTTGAACCCCACTCCTGGTACACATTTATGGTGGTTGCAGCTATTGAAGGCACTCTTACAATATGTTTAAAAAGGTTTGAAGAAAACATCACATAAGATTAAAATCTGGGCTGCTCTTGGCTACCGAATAATACACCTGCTCAAAGCAAGAAGTCACCATCATCTGCTTAAAGTAGAATCACCATATTTGTACACATTTGATCTTAGAAGGTCAAAAAACTATAGCAAAACTCTGTTACTTGGTATCACCGAGATGTCCTTCCAGTGCTAAGAAGGGCCACTTTGTACACATTAAAAAATAGCAAAATTCCGGAGCCTAAAGATGCCAGAAATTCAGTATGGCAAATACATAAAGGGGATATGAAAATACAGTCCCTACTTATCACTCCTTTCTTGCCAGTGGTAAATAGCTGACGGCAACCGTCATTAGGGCCCAAAGTCTACGTTGGAACTTTGTAATTCCATCGAGAAAGATAAACACTCCTTAGATCAAATCTCTGTGCTTAATGGTAGAATCATCATGGAAAGGATAAAAGTCAACCTGCACCAGTCCCCTCCAGTGTGAAAATCATTATTGTTTCCTCTGATATCCTTTGCCACATAGTGAGAAGCATAGTCGAGTTGTTTAATTCATCATTTAGGCCTAAAGTCTAACTTGGAGCTTTGTAATCCCATCAAGAAAAATAAAACACTCCTCAGAGCAAATCCATTTTGTGAATGTAGACTCACCTGAGACAGGTAACGGCCCAGCTGAATTGGCTTTATCAACTGTGAAAATCAGTACTCCTTTCTCGGTTCTCGGATACTTTTCATCGCACAAGTACGAGGATGGCTGAGCGGTTTAGGTGTTGGACTTAAGATCCAATGGATGTATATCCAAGTGGGTTCGAACCCCACTCCTGGTATACATTTATAGTGGTTGCAGCAATTGAAAGCACTCTTACAATATGTTTAAAAAGGTTTGAAGAAAACATCACATAAGATTAAAATCTGGGCTGCTCTTGGCTACCGAATAATACACCTGCTCAAAGCAAGAAGTCACCATCATCTGCTTAAAGTAGAATCACCATATTTGTACACATTTGATCTTAGAAGGTCAAAAAACTATAGCAAAACTCTGTTACTTGGTGTCACCGAGATGTCCTTCCAGTGCTAAGAAGGGCCACTTTGTACACATTAAAAAATAGCAAAAGTCCGGAGCCTAAGGATGCCAGAAATTCAGTATGGCAAATACATGAAGGGGATATGAAAATACAGTCCCTACTTATCACTCCTTTCTTGCCAATGGTAAATAGCTGACGGCAACCGTCATTAGGGCCCAAAGTCTACGTTGGAATTTTGTAATTCCATCGAGAAAGATAAACACTCCTTAGATCAAATCTCTGTGCTTAATGGTAGAATCATCATGGAAAGGATAAAAGTCAACCTGCACCAGTCCCCTCCAGTGTGAAAATCATTATTGTTTCCTCTGATGTCCTTTGCCACATAGTGAGAAGCATAGTCGAGTGGTTAAGTCATCATTTAGGCCTAAAGTCTAACTTGGAGCTTTGTAATCCCATCAAGAAAAATAAAACACTCCTCAGAGCAAATCCATTTTGTGAATGTAGACTCACCTGAGACAGGTAACGGCCCAGCTGAATTGGCTTTATCAACTGTGAAAATCAGTACTCCTTTCTCGGTTCTCGGATACTTTTAATCACACAAATACCGGGATGGCCGAGCGGTTAAGGCGTTGGACTTAAGATCCAATGGATGTATATCCACATGGGTTCGAACCCCACTCCTGGTACACATTTATGGTGGTTGCAGCTATTGAAGGCACTCTTACAATATGTTTAAAAAGGTTTGAAGAAAACATCACATAAGATTAAAATCTGGGCTGCTCTTGGCTACCGAATAATACACCTGCTCAAAGCAAGAAGTCACCATCATCTGCTTAAAGTAGAATCACCATATTTGTACACATTTGATCTTAGAAGGTCAAAACTGTTTGATCTTAGAAGGTCAACTGTGAAAATCAGTACTCCTTTCTCGGTTCTCGGATACTTTTAATCACACAAATACCAGGATGGCCGAGCGGTTAAGGCGTTGGACTTAAGATCCAATGGATGTATATCCACGTGGGTTCAAACCCCACTCCTGGTACACATTTATGGTGGTTGCAGCTATTGAAGGCACTCTTACAATATGTTTAAAAAGGTTTGAAGAAAACATCACATAAGATTAAAATCTGGGCTGCTCTTGGCTACCGAATAATACACCTGCTCAAAGCAAGAAGTCACCATCATCTGCTTAAAGTAGAATCACCATATTTGTACACATTTGATCTTAGAAGGTCAAAAAACTATAGCAAAACTCTGTTACTTGGTATCACCGAGATGTCCTTCCAGTGCTAAGAAGGGCCACTTTGTACACATTAAAAAATAGCAAAATTCCGGAGCCTAAAGATGCCAGAAATTCAGTATGGCAAATACATAAAGGGGATATGAAAATACAGTCCCTACTTATCACTCCTTTCTTGCCAGTGGTAAATAGCTGACGGCAACCGTCATTAGGGCCCAAAGTCTACGTTGGAACTTTGTAATTCCATCGAGAAAGATAAACACTCCTTAGATCAAATCTCTGTGCTTAATGGTAGAATCATCATGGAAAGGATAAAAGTCAACCTGCACCAGTCCCCTCCAGTGTGAAAATCATTATTGTTTCCTCTGATATCCTTTGCCACATAGTGAGAAGCATAGTCGAGTTGTTTAATTCATCATTTAGGCCTAAAGTCTAACTTGGAGCTTTGTAATCCCATCAAGAAAAATAAAACACTCCTCAGAGCAAATCCATTTCCTGTCGCATCATGGCAGCATACACTTTGGGTTGTGACTCCGCCCCCACAACCTGATAGGACTACATAGCTATAAGTTGTAGAGATGGCCCCTGCCCAGTATTCTCTTATTTTTCCTCACCTGAAGGACTGAACATATCAGAAGCACCCCCTTACCGAATTCGCCCCAGCCAGGTTCTAGCCTCTCCTGGGTGGAAGTCCTTACCTGTACAGCCTCTAAACGAGCTAGATGGAAGGAGCCCCGCTCTGGTGATCTCGGGGGTATGTTGCGGTCTGATATAAGCCTTAAACAGGCTTAGTTGTTGTGCAGCGGTCGCCATGCCTCTTACTCTCACTTTTTGTCTTTTTCCCTCTATGCTGGGTTCTGTGGTCCCTCTGTGCCTCCCTACAGGCTTCCCGAGCGTCTCGGCACTTCCGCGCATGCGCAGTGCGCGCCGTCAGGGCGTCCTTTCGATTTTGCCAGTTTCCAAGATGGCGCCGGGCGCATCGCGCCGCTACTGCGCATGTGCGAGCGGGTCGTGACCTCGGCGGCCATGGCGGCAGATTTAAAAGCCCTGTTTTTCATTTCTGAACTCTCCTTGCTCCCTGGAAGACTTCTGACTGCTGCTGTTTTGAATTTCTGCATTCCTAAAGCTACCCTCTCCCTCTGGGTAAGTGTCTAATACTTATGCACTGTTTTTTGGGACCTGGCTGCATGCTCTTACCTTCCTATACCTTTCTCAGGTATTCACCTTCCTCTCCTATGGAGGCCGCTGCCCCAGCAGATCACCACCAGCCTAATAGGTAAGGGGGGGGGATTCCAGCGGTAAGTAGAGAAGATTGAAAAAGAGAGCAGGACCGTACTAATGCTACCTAATTGGTCAGCCCTGTCAGGTCCGCAAGATCATCTAAATCAGGACGAAGAGAATCTTCGCACAGGAGAAGCCGCTCCGGCCATAGACGCAGCCGCTCACGCGGAAGAAGCCGCTCAGGCCGCAAGGGGAGTCGCAGACGGAGTCGATCCCACTCAAGGCATAGCCGTTCCCACCGCAGAAGATCCCCTGCACGAGGACACCAATCCTCTACGCACCCTTCCCGTCCAGCCGGGAACGCTTGCTGGGTATGTGGGGCCACGGCCCTCCCAGACAAACTAGCCTGCCGCAAGTGCATAGATGAAGCCACCAGGGAGAAAGAGCCGGATTCCATAGAACCCACTGGAGTCTCTACTCCCCAGGTCTCAACTCCTGATGTGGAGTTTACGGCCTATAGCACCTCACCCACCATTCCCAGTGCATCAAGAGAGCAAGACCTACCGTCGGATGATGAGGAGCCGGAAGCTTCAGCTGGCTTTGATTTCGCGCTCATAGAACCGTTCATCAGATCGGTTAAGGAAGCGATTAACTGGGAGGAGCTTGAGGAGACACAGCCTAAACAGAGAAAATATTTCCCAAACCTCAAGAAGGTTCCGGAGGCTTTCCCATTCATCGACGAGTTAGAAGAGCTCATTAAGGAGGAGTGGCAGAATCCGGAAAAGAAGTTCAGTCTGTCCAACAGACTCACCAAACTGTACCCTCTCAAAGAACCCAAAGTATCTCCTTTACTTTCTCCTCCAGTAGTGGATGCATCTTTGATGCGTCTAGCCAGGCACGTGACGCTCCCCATTGAAGATGCAGTAACGTTCAGAGACGTGCTTGACAGGAAGGTGGATACAGACCTTAAGAGAGCTTACCTGTTCGCAGGAGGCGCCTGCAGGCCAGCGGTGGCATTAGCGGCGGTTGGGAAAGCTATCTCCAGCTGGTCCTCAGCTACAGCGAGGCTCGTCACTGAGGGCGCAGATCAAGAACAGATCACTAAGGCCTTACAAGAACTTAGCCTTGCGGGGGATTTCGTGGCGGAGGCTTCCGTAGATACCATCAGATCCACATCAAGGTCCATGTTAGCCTCTGTAATGGCCAGAAGGGCGCTATGGCTTAAACCTTGGTCGGCTGACCCCGCCTCAAAGTCAAACTGGTGCAGGATTCCATATGATGGGGTGAACCTCTTTGGAGCAAAGCTGGATACCGCAATCTCTAAAGTAACAGGCGGGAAGTCGGGTCTCATACCATCGGACAGAAGGCCGAAGCAACAAAGGCCACCTCCCTTTAAACGTAACCTTCCGGAAAGATATAGGGATGCGAAATCCTATAGACCCGGGAAGGAATACAGAAGGAGCTGGAAGAACCCCCAGACGTCCTTCCTTAAGTTCCAGAAACCCAAGACCCCTGCCTCCAATGACCAGAAGTCCTTTTGAAGGTTCGCCCGCCCAACCAGCGGTAGTGGGGGCCAGACTCACAAAGTTCAAGTTGGTCTGGGCGGGAATGATAAAAGACCCATGGACGGTGTCCACCATTCATTTCGGACACAGGTGGGCATTCAGAGGTCGTCCTCCAAGAGACCAATTCTGCTCAACCAGACTTCCTCCCTCTCAAGAGAAAAGACTATCCCTAGTCCAGTATATCCAAGAGTTGCTCCAGAAACAAGCAATAGTGGAGGTACCGCCATCCCAAAGAGGCAAAGGTTTCTACTCCCCACTTTTCTTAGTGAAAAAGAAATCAGGGGACCTTCGTCCAGTCTTGGACCTAAAAAACCTCAACCGGTTGATACGATTGGAAACATTCAAGATGGAAAGCCTTCAATCAATCCTCCAAGCAATAAACTTGGGAGATTGGATGCTGTCAATCGACCTCCAGGACGCGTATTTGCATATCCCTATCCATTCCGAGTTCCAAAAATTCCTCCGGTTTACCCTAAATCATCGGCACTTCCAATTCCGAAGCCTTCCGTTCGGGATCTCTACCGCACCCAGGACGTTTACAAAAGTCCTATTACCTGTAATAGCCCACCTGAGAGAAAACGGGCTGAGGGTCCACCATTACCTGGACGACATCCTACTTCTCTCAGACAGCCAGGACTCTCTTGTCCTTCACAGGGAAATCCTGGTCTCCACATTACAGTCCCTAGGGTGGCTGATAAATTGGAAAAAGAGCAACATCCATCCCACACAGAGAATGGTCTTTCTGGGGGCCGAATTGGACACAAGGGAGAATACGGTGGAACTTCCGGGGGAAAAAATCCCTCCTCTAATTCAAAAGGTGAAAAGGGCAATCTCCGCTACAATGCTCCCGGCCAGGACCTGTCTCAGTATCCTGGGCTCCCTAGCTTCCACCATTCCAATGGTCCAATGGGCGCAATGGAATTCGAGGCCTCTCCAGATCTCCTTCCTACGTCAGTGGAAGGGCACATCAATGTCCCAACCAATCCTCATCTCTCAGGAGGTAAAGCAATCGTTGATGTGGTGGGTACGTCCTCATAACTTGGGAAGATGCAGGCAGATAGTCACTCCCTATCAAGAAACCGTGACCTCAGATGCCAGTCTACAGGGATGGGGAGCCCACTATCAGGACCTTGCGGCTCAGGGTCGTTGGCCTTTCAGGGCACAGGATACAGTGTCGAACGTTCTGGAGATGAGAGCAGCATTCCAGGCTCTCCTGGCCTTCAGTTCTCACTTGAGGAGGAAGCACGTCCTCCTAAGGATGGACAACAAGGTGGCCGTTGCCTACATCAACAGGCAGGGGGGCACCAGAAGCAGGTCCATGTTACAGGAGGTCCGTCCTGTTCTGGAATGGGCGCAGCTGAATCTACTGGACCTAAGGGCGGTTTATGTCCCGGGAGTCCAGAACACCTTAGCCGACTCACTAAGCAGAAATTTCCACTCCAACAACGAATGGTCTCTGAGTCCACAAGCCTATGCTCTCATATCCCGAACCTGGGGTCCTCCAGAGATAGACCTAGCAGCAACTCCGGAGAACACAAAGTGTCAGAGATTCCTATCAAGGACACCGTTTCCTTCGGCAGAGGGGACGGACTGCCTCCAACACCCCTGGAACTTTCACCTGGGGTACATTTTCCCCCCGACGCCTCTCATAGCGAGATTCCTCCTGAGGCTCAAGAAGTCAACAGCATTGGTGATAGCAGTGATCCCTTTCTGGCCGAGGAGGCCATGGTTTACTACCCTCATGCAGCTGAATACGGCAGAGCCTCTGCCTCTCCCATTGACGACAGACCTACTCTCCCAGGGACATCTTCTTCACCCGAACCCGGGGAAGCTACACTTGATGGCCTGGAGACTGAAAGGGCTAGGTACCTAGAGCAGGGCTGTTCCCAGAAGGTGGTGGATACCTTACTCCAGGCCAGAAAGCCTACTACCAACATCACGTACAGAAGAGTTTGGGAAAAATTTGTCTCCTTCTCCCACCAGCAAGGTTGGGACTCGTCCTCCCCGTCGGTGTCTCACATCTTGGAGTTCCTTCAATCAGGCCTAGAGAAAGGCCTTAGGTCAAGCACCCTGAAGGTCCAGGTATCGGCCCTGTCTGCCTTGACAGGAGTTAAATGGGCGCAAGTTGTTGTGCAGCGGTCGCCATGCCTCTTACTCTCACTTTTTGTCTTTTTCCCTCTATGCTGGGTTCTGTGGTCCCTCTGTGCCTCCCTACAGGCTTCCCGAGCGTCTCGGCACTTCCGCGCATGCGCAGTGCGCGCCGTCAGGGCGTCCTTTCGATTTTGCCAGTTTCCAAGATGGCGCCGGGCGCATCGCGCCGCTACTGCGCATGTGCGAGCGGGTCGTGACCTCGGCGGCCATGGCGGCAGATTTAAAAGCCCTGTTTTTCATTTCTGAACTCTCCTTGCTCCCTGGAAGACTTCTGACTGCTGCTGTTTTGAATTTCTGCATTCCTAAAGCTACCCTCTCCCTCTGGGTAAGTGTCTAATACTTATGCACTGTTTTTTGGGACCTGGCTGCATGCTCTTACCTTCCTATACCTTTCTCAGGTATTCACCTTCCTCTCCTATGGAGGCCGCTGCCCCAGCAGATCACCACCAGCCTAATAGGTAAGGGGGGGGGATTCCAGCGGTAAGTAGAGAAGATTGAAAAAGAGAGCAGGACCGTACTAATGCTACCTAATTGGTCAGCCCTGTCAGGTCCGCAAGATCATCTAAATCAGGACGAAGAGAATCTTCGCACAGGAGAAGCCGCTCCGGCCATAGACGCAGCCGCTCACGCGGAAGAAGCCGCTCAGGCCGCAAGGGGAGTCGCAGATGGAGTCGATCCCACTCAAGGCATAGCCGTTCCCACCGCAGAAGATCCCCTGCACGAGGACACCAATCCTCTACGCACCCTTCCCGTCCAGCCGGGAACGCTTGCTGGGTATGTGGGGCCACGGCCCTCCCAGACAAACTAGCCTGCCGCAAGTGCATAGATGAAGCCACCAGGGAGAAAGAGCCGGATTCCATAGAACCCACTGGAGTCTCTACTCCCCAGGTCTCAACTCCTGATGTGGAGTTTACGGCCTATAGCACCTCACCCACCATTCCCAGTGCATCAAGAGAGCAAGACCTACCGTCGGATGATGAGGAGCCGGAAGCTTCAGCTGGCTTTGATTTCGCGCTCATAGAACCGTTCATCAGATCGGTTAAGGAAGCGATTAACTGGGAGGAGCTTGAGGAGACACAGCCTAAACAGAGAAAATATTTCCCAAACCTCAAGAAGGTTCCGGAGGCTTTCCCATTCATCGACGAGTTAGAAGAGCTCATTAAGGAGGAGTGGCAGAATCCGGAAAAGAAGTTCAGTCTGTCCAACAGACTCACCAAACTGTACCCTCTCAAAGAACCCAAAGTATCTCCTTTACTTTCTCCTCCAGTAGTGGATGCATCTTTGATGCGTCTAGCCAGGCACGTGACGCTCCCCATTGAAGATGCAGTAACGTTCAGAGACGTGCTTGACAGGAAGGTGGATACAGACCTTAAGAGAGCTTACCTGTTCGCAGGAGGCGCCTGCAGGCCAGCGGTGGCATTAGCGGCGGTTGGGAAAGCTATCTCCAGCTGGTCCTCAGCTACAGCGAGGCTCGTCACTGAGGGCGCAGATCAAGAACAGATCACTAAGGCCTTACAAGAACTTAGCCTTGCGGGGGATTTCGTGGCGGAGGCTTCCGTAGATACCATCAGATCCACATCAAGGTCCATGTTAGCCTCTGTAATGGCCAGAAGGGCGCTATGGCTTAAACCTTGGTCGGCTGACCCCGCCTCAAAGTCAAACTGGTGCAGGATTCCATATGATGGGGTGAACCTCTTTGGAGCAAAGCTGGATACCGCAATCTCTAAAGTAACAGGTGGGAAGTCGGGTCTCATACCATCGGACAGAAGGCCGAAGCAACAAAGGCCACCTCCCTTTAAACGTAACCTTCCGGAAAGATATAGGGATGCGAAATCCTATAGACCCGGGAAGGAATACAGAAGGAGCTGGAAGAACCCCCAGACGTCCTTCCTTAAGTTCCAGAAACCCAAGACCCCTGCCTCCAATGACCAGAAGTCCTTTTGAAGGTTCGCCCGCCCAACCAGCGGTAGTGGGGGCCAGACTCACAAAGTTCAAGTTGGTCTGGGCGGGAATGATAAAAGACCCATGGACGGTGTCCACCATTCATTTCGGACACAGGTGGGCATTCAGAGGTCGTCCTCCAAGAGACCAATTCTGCTCAACCAGACTTCCTCCCTCTCAAGAGAAAAGACTATCCCTAGTCCAGTATATCCAAGAGTTGCTCCAGAAACAAACAATAGTGGAGGTACCGCCATCCCAAAGAGGCAAAGGTTTCTACTCCCCACTTTTCTTAGTGAAAAAGAAATCAGGGGACCTTCGTCCAGTCTTGGACCTAAAAAACCTCAACCGGTCGATACGATTGGAAACATTCAAGATGGAAAGCCTTCAATCAATCCTCCAAGCAATAAACTTGGGAGATTGGATGCTGTCAATCGACCTCCAGGACGCGTATTTGCATATCCCTATCCATTCCGAGTTCCAAAAATTCCTCCGGTTTACCCTAAATCATCGGCACTTCCAATTCCGAAGCCTTCCGTTCGGGATCTCTACCGCACCCAGGACGTTTACAAAAGTCCTATTACCTGTAATAGCCCACCTGAGAGAAAACGGGCTGAGGGTCCACCATTACCTGGACGACATCCTACTTCTCTCAGACAGCCAGGACTCTCTTGTCCTTCACAGGGAAATCCTGGTCTCCACATTACAGTCCCTAGGGTGGCTGATAAATTGGAAAAAGAGCAACATCCATCCCACACAGAGAATGGTCTTTCTGGGGGCCGAATTGGACACAAGGGAGAATACGGTGGAACTTCCGGGGGAAAAAATCCCTCCTCTAATTCAAAAGGTGAAAAGGGCAATCTCCGCTACAATGCTCCCGGCCAGGACCTGTCTCAGTATCCTGGGCTCCCTAGCTTCCACCATTCCAATGGTCCAATGGGCGCAATGGAATTCGAGGCCTCTCCAGATCTCCTTCCTACGTCAGTGGAAGGGCACATCAATGTCCCAACCAATCCTCATCTCTCAGGAGGTAAAGCAATCGTTGATGTGGTGGGTACGTCCTCACAACTTGGGAAGATGCAGGCAGATAGTCACTCCCTATCAAGAAACCGTGACCTCAGATGCCAGTCTACAGGGATGGGGAGCCCACTATCAGGACCTTGCGGCTCAGGGTCGTTGGCCTTTCAGGGCACAGGATACAGTGTCGAACGTTCTGGAGATGAGAGCAGCGTTCCAGGCTCTCCTGGCCTTCAGTTCTCACTTGAGGAGGAAGCACGTCCTCCTAAGGATGGACAACAAGGTGGCCGTTGCCTACATCAACAGGCAGGGGGGCACCAGAAGCAGGTCCATGTTACAGGAGGTCCGTCCTGTTCTGGAATGGGCGCAGCTGAATCTACTGGACCTAAGGGCGGTTTATGTCCCGGGAGTCCAGAACACCTTAGCCGACTCACTAAGCAGAAATTTCCACTCCAACAACGAATGGTCTCTGAGTCCACAAGCCTATGCTCTCATATCCCGAACCTGGGGTCCTCCAGAGATAGACCTAGCAGCAACTCCGGAGAACACAAAGTGTCAGAGATTCCTATCAAGGACACCGTTTCCTTCGGCAGAGGGGACGGACTGCCTCCAACACCCCTGGAACTTTCACCTGGGGTACATTTTCCCCCCGACGCCTCTCATAGCGAGATTCCTCCTGAGGCTCAAGAAGTCAACAGCATTGGTGATAGCAGTGATCCCTTTCTGGCCGAGGAGGCCATGGTTTACTACCCTCATGCAGCTGAATACGGCAGAGCCTCTGCCTCTCCCATTGACGACAGACCTACTCTCCCAGGGACATCTTCTTCACCCGAACCCGGGGAAGCTACACTTGATGGCCTGGAGACTGAAAGGGCTAGGTACCTAGAGCAGGGCTGTTCCCAGAAGGTGGTGGATACCTTACTCCAGGCCAGAAAGCCTACTACCAACATCACGTACAGAAGAGTTTGGGAAAAATTTGTCTCCTTCTCCCACCAGCAAGGTTGGGACTCGTCCTCCCCGTCGGTGTCTCACATCTTGGAGTTCCTTCAATCAGGCCTAGAGAAAGGCCTTAGGTCAAGCACCCTGAAGGTCCAGGTATCGGCCCTGTCTGCCTTGACAGGAGTTAAATGGGCGCAAGAGCCTCTGGTGGTTCAGTTTCAGAGGGCCTGTCTAAAGCTGAGGCCCCCCAGAAAACCGTCATTCCCGGTCTGGGATCTCTCAATTGTTCTAGAGTCATTATCCAAGGAACCCTTTTTTCCAATGCAGAGCATATCCCTCTGGGATCTGACGCTGAAGGTTTCATTTTTAATAGCCATAACATCGGCAAAGCGAGTGTCAGAGATGCAAGCTCTAATGGTTAACGAACCATACTTGGTTGTTCTTCCAGACAGGCTAGTCCTAAGGCCTTCGGATCGATTCATCCCCAAGGTGTCCTCATCCTTCCATTTTAATCAGGAGATTAATCTTCCAGCACTCAGCACGGATCAGGGAGACCCTCATCCACTAGATGTTAAGGGTACCGTTATAGAATACCTCTCAGCAACAAAATCCATCAGAAAGTCGGAAAACCTCCTAATTATCCCACATGGTTTCAGGAGAGGTCAAGCGGCATCCTCACGCACCATTGCTTCATGGCTAGTAAAGACCATCAAGAGATCTTACTCACTGAGTAACCATCAAGTACCTGAGGGCTTAAGGGCACACTCCACCAGGGCAGTGGCAACCTCCTGGGCGGCTACCTGGTCCTCCAGGAACACCTTCATGTCTCATTACAAGGTGGATTCCGCCTGCTTATCCACGGTGGATTTCGGAAGATCCGTTATCCAGGCCAATTCCTCTATTATTTGATTAATAAACTTAGTTTGAATTCCCACCCAGTCTTTGCGAGTTACTCCCCAAAGTGTATGCTGCCATGATGCGACAGGAAAACGGAAAATTGTATACTCACCTTTCCGTAATTTTCCTTTCCTGTCGTATCTTCATGGCAGCATACAATCTCCCACCCGTCTAAGGTGAGATATATATATACGGAGAATACTGGGCAGGGGCCATCTCTACAACTTATAGCTATGTAGTCCTATCAGGTTGTGGGGGCGGAGTCACAACCCAAAGTGTATGCTGCCATGAAGATACGACAGGAAAGGAAAATTACGGAAAGGTGAGTATACAATTTTCCGTTTTTGTGAATGTAGACTCACCTGAGACAGGTAACGGCCCAGCTGAATTGGCTTTATCAACTGTGAAAATCAGTACTCCTTTCTCGGTTCTCGGATACTTTTCATCACACAAATACCAGGATGGCCGAGCGGTTAAGGCGTTGGACTTAAGATCCAATGGATGTATATCCACGTGGGTTCGAACCCCACTCCTGGTATACATTTATAGTGGTTGCAGCAATTGAAAGCACTCTTACAATATGTTTAAAAAGGTTTGAAGAAAACATCACATAAGATTAAAATCTGGGCTGCTCTTGGCTACCGAATAATACACCTGCTCAAAGCAAGAAGTCACCATCATCTGCTTAAAGTAGAATCACCATATTTGTACACATTTGATCTTAGAAGGTCAAAAAACTATAGCAAAACTCTGTTACTTGGTGTCACCGAGATGTCCTTCCAGTGCTAAGAAGGGCCACTTTGTACACATTAAAAAATAGCAAAAGTCCGGAGCCTAATGATGCCAGAAATTCAGTATGGCAAATACATGAAGGGGATATGAAAATACAGTCCCTACTTATCACTCCTTTCTTGCCAATGGTAAATAGCTGACGGCAACCGTCATTAGGGCCCAAAGTCTACGTTGGAATTTTGTAATTCCATCGAGAAAGATAAACACTCCTTAGATCAAATCTCTGTGTTAATGGTAGAATCATCATGGAAAGGATAAAAGACAACCTGCACCAGTCCCCTCCAGTGTGAAAATCATTATTGTTTCCTCTGATGTCCTTTGCCACATAGTGAGAAGCATAGTCGAGTGGTTAAGTCATCATTTAGGCCTAAAGTCTAACTTGGAGTTTTGTAATCCCATCAAGAAAAATAAAACACTCCTCAGAGCAAATCCATTTTGTGAATGTAGACTCACCTGAAACAGGTAACGGCCCAGCTGAATTGGCTTTATCAACTGTGAAAATCAGTACTCCTTTCTCGGTTCTCGGATACTTTTAATCACACAAATTCCAGGATGGCCGAGCGGTTAAGGCGTTGGACTTAAGATCCAATGGATGTATATCCACGTGGGTTCGAACCCCACTCCTGGTATACATTTATAGTGGTTGCAGCAATTGAAAGCACTCTTACAATATGTTTAAAAAGGTTTGAAGAAAACATCACATAAGATTAAAATCTGGGCTGCTCTTGGCTACCGAATAATACACCTGCTCAAAGCAAGAAGTCACCATCATCTGCTTAAAGTAGAATCACCATATTTGTACACATTTGATCTTAGAAGGTCAAAAAACTATAGCAAAACTCTGTTACTTGGTATCACCGAGATGTCCTTCCAGTGCTAAGAAGGGCCACTTTGTACACATTAAAAAATAGCAAAAGTCCGGAGCCTAAGGATGCCAGAAATTCAGTATGGCAAATACATAAAGGGGATATGAAAATACAGTCCCTACTTATCACTCCTTTCTTGCCAGTGGTAAATAGCTGACGGCAACCGTCATTAGGGCCCAAAGTCTACGTTGGAATTTTGTAATTCCATCGAGAAAGATAAACACTCCTTAGATCAAATCTCTGTGCTTAATGGTAGAATCATCATGGAAAGGATAAAAGTCAACCTGCACCAGTCCCCTCCAGTGTGAAAATCATTATTGTTTCCTCTGATGTCCTTTGCCGCATAGTGAGAAGCATAGTCAAATGGTTAAGTCATCATTTAGGCCTAAAGTCTAACTTGGAGCTTTGTAATCCCATCAAGAAAAATAAAACGCTCCTCAGAGCAAATCTATTTTGTGAATGTAGACTCACCTGAGACAGGTAACGGCCCAGCTGAATTGGCTTTATCAACTGTGAAAATCAGTACTCCTTTCTCGGTTCTCGGATACTTTTCATCACACAAATACCAGGATGGCCGAGCGGTTAAGGCGTTGGACTTAAGATCCAATGGATGTATATCCACGTGGGTTCGAACCCCACTCCTGGTATACATTTATAGTGGTTGCAGCAATTGAAAGCACTCTTACAATATGTTTAAAAAGGTTTGAAGAAAACATCACATAAGATTAAAATCTGGGCTGCTCTTGGCTACCGAATAATACACCTGCTCAAAGCAAGAAGTCACCATCATCTGCTTAAAGTAGAATCACCATATTTGTACACATTTGATCTTAGAAGGTCAAAAAACTATAGCAAAACTCTGTTACTTGGTGTCACCGAGATGTCCTTCCAGTGCTAAGAAGGGCCACTTTGTACACATTAAAAAATAGCAAAAGTCCGGAGCCTAATGATGCCAGAAATTCAGTATGGCAAATACATGAAGGGGATATGAAAATACAGTCCCTACTTATCACTCCTTTCTTGCCAATGGTAAATAGCTGACGGCAACCGTCATTAGGGCCCAAAGTCTACGTTGGAATTTTGTAATTCCATCGAGAAAGATAAACACTCCTTAGATCAAATCTCTGTGTTAATGGTAGAATCATCATGGAAAGGATAAAAGACAACCTGCACCAGTCCCCTCCAGTGTGAAAATCATTATTGTTTCCTCTGATGTCCTTTGCCACATAGTGAGAAGCATAGTCGAGTGGTTAAGTCATCATTTAGGCCTAAAGTCTAACTTGGAGTTTTGTAATCCCATCAAGAAAAATAAAACACTCCTCAGAGCAAATCCATTTTGTGAATGTAGACTCACCTGAAACAGGTAACGGCCCAGCTGAATTGGCTTTATCAACTGTGAAAATCAGTACTCCTTTCTCGGTTCTCGGATACTTTTAATCACACAAATTCCAGGATGGCCGAGCGGTTAAGGCGTTGGACTTAAGATCCAATGGATGTATATCCACGTGGGTTCGAACCCCACTCCTGGTATACATTTATAGTGGTTGCAGCAATTGAAAGCACTCTTACAATATGTTTAAAAAGGTTTGAAGAAAACATCACATAAGATTAAAATCTGGGCTGCTCTTGGCTACCGAATAATACACCTGCTCAAAGCAAGAAGTCACCATCATCTGCTTAAAGTAGAATCACCATATTTGTACACATTTGATCTTAGAAGGTCAAAAAACTATAGCAAAACTCTGTTACTTGGTATCACCGAGATGTCCTTCCAGTGCTAAGAAGGGCCACTTTGTACACATTAAAAAATAGCAAAAGTCCGGAGCCTAAGGATGCCAGAAATTCAGTATGGCAAATACATAAAGGGGATATGAAAATACAGTCCCTACTTATCACTCCTTTCTTGCCAGTGGTAAATAGCTGACGGCAACCGTCATTAGGGCCCAAAGTCTACGTTGGAATTTTGTAATTCCATCGAGAAAGATAAACACTCCTTAGATCAAATCTCTGTGCTTAATGGTAGAATCATCATGGAAAGGATAAAAGTCAACCTGCACCAGTCCCCTCCAGTGTGAAAATCATTATTGTTTCCTCTGATGTCCTTTGCCGCATAGTGAGAAGCATAGTCAAATGGTTAAGTCATCATTTAGGCCTAAAGTCTAACTTGGAGCTTTGTAATCCCATCAAGAAAAATAAAACGCTCCTCAGAGCAAATCTATTTTGTGAATGTAGACTCACCTGAGACAGGTAACGGCCCGCCTGAATTGGCTTTATCAACTGTGAAAATCAGTACTCCTTTCTCGGTTCTCGGATACTTTTCATCACACAAGTACGAGGATGGCTGAGCGGTTTAGGTGTTGGACTTAAGATCCAATGGATGTATATCCACGTGGGTTCGAACCCCACTCCTGGTACACATTTATGGTGGTTGCAGCAATTGAAGGCACTCTTACAATATGTTTAAAAAGGTTTGAAGAAAATATCACGTAAGATTAAAATCTGGGCTGCTCTTGGCTACCGAATAATACACCTGCTCAAAGCAAGAAGTCACCATCATCTGCTTAAAGTAGAATCACCATATTTGTACACATTTGATCTTAGAAGGTCAAAAAACTATAGCAAAACTCTGTTACTTGGTATCACCGAGATGTCCTTCCAGTGCTAAGAAGGGCCACTTTGTACACATTAAAAAATAGCAAAAGTCCGGAGCCTAATGATGCCAGAAATTCAGTATGGCAAATACATGAAGGGGATATGAAAATACAGTCCCTACTTATCACTCCTTTCTTGCCAGTGGTAAATAGCTGACGGCAACCGTCATTAGGGCCCAAAGTCTACGTTGGAATTTTGTAATTCCATCGAGAAAGATAAACATTCCTTAGATCAAATCTCTGTGCTTAATGGTAGAATCATCATGGAAAGGATAAAAGACAACCTGCACCAGTCCCCTCCAGTGTGAAAATCATTATTGTTTCCTCTGATGTCCTTTGCCACATAGTGAGAAGCATAGTCGAGTGGTTAAGTCATCATTTAGGCCTAAAGTCTAACTTGGAGCTTTGTAATCCCATCAAGAAAAATAAAACACTCCTCAGAGCAAATCCATTTTGTGAATGTAGACTCACCTGAGACAGGTAACGGCCCAGCTGAATTGGCTTTATCAACTGTGAAAATCAGTACTCCTTTCTCGGTTCTCGGATACTTTTAATCACACAAATACCAGGATGGCCGAGCGGTTAAGGCGTTGGACTTAAGATCCAATGGATGTATATCCACGTGGGTTCGAACCCCACTCCTGGTACACATTTATGGTGGTTGCAGCTATTGAAGGCACTCTTACAATATGTTTAAAAAGGTTTGAAGAAAACATCACATAAGATTAAAATCTGGGCTGCTCTTGGCTACCGAATAATACACCTGCTCAAAGCAAGAAGTCACCATCATCTGCTTAAAGTAGAATCACCATATTTGTACACATTTGATCTTAGAAGGTCAAAAAACTATAGCAAAACTCTGTTACTTGGTATCACCGAGATGTCCTTCCAGTGCTAAGAAGGGCCACTTTGTACACATTAAAAAATAGCAAAATTCCGGAGCCTAAAGATGCCAGAAATTCAGTATGGCAAATACATAAAGGGGATATGAAAATACAGTCCCTACTTATCACTCCTTTCTTGCCAGTGGTAAATAGCTGACGGCAACCGTCATTAGGGCCCAAAGTCTACGTTGGAAGTTTGTAATTCCATCGAGAAAGATAAACACTCCTTAGATCAAATCTCTGTGCTTAATGGTAGAATCATCATGGAAAGGATAAAAGTCAACCTGCACCAGTCCCCTCCAGTGTGAAAATCATTATTGTTTCCTCTGATATCCTTTGCCACATAGTGAGAAGCATAGTCGAGTTGTTTAATTCATCATTTAGGCCTAAAGTCTAACTTGGAGCTTTGTAATCCCATCAAGAAAAATAAAACACTCCTCAGAGCAAATCCTTTCTTGCCAGTGGTAAATAGCTGACGGCAACCGCCATTAGGGCCCAAAGTCTACGTTGGAATTTTGTAATTCCATCGAGAAAGATAAACACTCCTTAGATCAAATCTCTGTGCTTAATGGTAGAATCATCATGGAAAGGATAAAAGTCAACCTGCACCAGTCCCCTCCAGTGTGAAAATCATTATTGTTTCCTCTGATGTCCTTTGCCACATAGTGAGAAGCATAGTTGAGTGGTTAAGTCATCATTTAGGCCTAAAGTCTAACTTGGAGCTTTGTAATCCCATCAAGAAAAATAAAACACTCCTCAGAGCAAATCCATTTTGTGAATGTAGACTCACCTGAGACAGGTAATTGGCCAGCTGAATTGGCTTTATCAACTGTGAAAATCAGTACTCCTTTCTCGGTTCTTGGATACTTTTAATCACACAAATACCAGGATGGCCGAGCGGTTAAGGCGTTGGACTTAAGTTCCAATGGATGTATATCCACGAGGGTTCGAACCCCACTCCTGGTATACATTTATAGTGGTTGCAGCAATTGAAAGAACTCTTACAATATGTTTAAAAAGGTTTGAAAAAAACATCACATAAGATTAAAATCTGGGCTGCTCTTGGCTACCAAATAATACACCTGCTCAAAGCAAGAAGTCACCATCATCTGGTTAAAGTAATATCACCATATTTGTACACATTTGATCTTAGAAGGTCAAAAAACTATAGCAAAACTCTGTTACTTGGTATCACCGAGATGTCCTTCCAGTGCTAAGAAGGGCCACTTTGTACGCATTAAAAAATAGCAAAAGTCCGGAGCCTAATGATGCCAGAAATTCAGTATGGCAAATAAATAAAGGGGATATGAAAATACAGTCCCTACTTATCACTCCTTTCTTGCCAGTGGTAAATAGCTGACGGCAACCGTCATTAGGGCCCAAAGTCGACGTTGGAATTTTGTAATTCCATCGAGAAAGATAAACACTCCTTAGATCAAATCTCTGTGCTTAATGGTAGAATCATCATGGAAAGGATAAAAGTCAACCTTCACCAGTCCCCTCCAGTGTGAAAATCATTATTGTTTCCTCTGATGTTATTTGCCGCATAGTGAGAAGCATAGTCGAGTGGTTAAGTCATCATTTAGGCCTAAAATCTAACTTGGAGCTTTGTAATCCCATCAAGAAAAATAAAACACTCCTCAGAGCAAATCCATTTTGTGAATGTAGACTCACCTGAGACAGGTAACGGCCCAGCTGAATTGGCTTTATCAACTGTGAAAATCAGTACTCCTTTCTCGGTTCTCGGAAACTTTTAATCACACAAATACCAGGATGGCCGAGCGGTTAAGGCGTTGGACTTAAGATCCAATGGATGTATATCCACGTGGGTTCGAACCCCACTCCTGGTACACCTTTATGGTGGTTGCAGCTATTGAAGGCACTCTTACAATATGTTTAAAAAGGTTTGAAGAAAACATCACATAAGATTAAAATCTGGGCTGCTCTTGGCTACCGAATAATACACCTGCTCAAAGCAAGAAGTCACCATCATCTGCTTAAAGTAGAATCACCATATTTGTACACATTTGATCTTAGAAGGTCAAAAAACTATAGCAAAACTCTGTTACTTGGTATCACCGAGATGTCCTTCCAGTGCTAAGAAGGGCCACTTTGTACACATTAAAAAATAGCAAAAGTCCGGAGCCTAAGGATGCCAGAAATTCAGTATGGCAAATACATAAAGGGGATATGAAAATACAGTCCCTACTTATCACTCCT
Organism: Aquarana catesbeiana; assembly: GCF_042186555.1. Taxonomy (NCBI): domain Eukaryota; kingdom Metazoa; phylum Chordata; class Amphibia; order Anura; family Ranidae; genus Aquarana; species Aquarana catesbeiana. The sequence continues at coordinate 33,116,777 of NC_133327.1, forward strand.
TTCTTGCCAGTGGTAAATAGCTGACGGCAACCGTCATTAGGGCCCAAAGTCTACGTTGGAATTTTGTAATTCCATCGAGAAAGATAAACACTCCTTAGATCAAATCTCTGTGCTTAATGGTAGAATCATCATGGAAAGGATAAAAGTCAACCTGCACCAGTCCCCTCCAGTGTGAAAATCATTATTGTTTCCTCTGATGTTATTTGCCGCATAGTGAGAAGCATAGTCGAGTGGTTAAGTCATCATTTAGGCCTAAAGTCTAACTTGGAGCTTTGTAATCCCATCAAGAAAAATAAAACACTCCTCAGAGCAAATCCATTTTGTGAATGTAGACTCACCTGAGACAGGTAACGGCCCAGCTGAATTGGCTTAATCACAACTGTGAAAATCAGTACTCCTTTCTCGGTTCTCGGATACTTTTAATCACACAAATACCAGGATGGCCGAGCGGTTAAGGCGTTGGACTTAAGATCCAATGGATGTATGTCCACGTGGGTTCGAACCCTACTCCTGGTATACATTTATAGTGGTTGCAGCAATTGAAAGCACTCTTACAATATGTTTAAAAAGGTTTCAAGAAAACATCACATAAGATTAAAATCTGGGCTGCTCTTGGCTACCGAATAATACACCTGCTCAAAGCAAGAAGTCACCATCATCTGCTTAAAGTAGAATCACCATATTTGTACACATTTGATCTTAGAAGGTCAAAAAACTATAGCAAAACTCTGTTACTTGGTATCACCGAGATGTCCTTCCAGTGCTAAGAAGGGCCACTTTGTACACATAAAAAATAGCAAAAGTCCGGAGCCTAAGGATGCCAGAAATTCAGTATGGCAAATACATAAAGGGGATATGAAAATACAGTCCCTACTTATCACTCCTTTCTTGCCAGTGGTAAATAGCTGACGGCAACCGTCATTAGGGCCCAAAGTCTACGTTGGAATTTTGTAATTCCATCGAGAAAGATAAACACTCCTTAGATCAAATCTCTGTGCTTAATGGTAGAATCATCATGGAAAGGATAAAAGTCAACCTGCACCAGTCCCCTCCAGTGTGAAAATCATTATTGTTTCCTCTGATGTCCTTTGCCGCATAGTGAGAAGCATAGTCAAATGGTTAAGTCATCATTTAGGCCTAAAGTCTAACTTGGAGCTTTGTAATCCCATCAAGAAAAATAAAACGCTCCTCAGAGCAAATCTATTTTGTGAATGTAGACTCACCTGAGACAGGTAACGGCCCGCCTGAATTGGCTTTATCAACTGTGAAAATCAGTACTCCTTTCTCGGTTCTCGGATACTTTTCATCACACAAGTACGAGGATGGCTGAGCGGTTTAGGTGTTGGACTTAAGATCCAATGGATGTATATCCACGTGGGTTCGAACCCCACTCCTGGTACACATTTATGGTGGTTGCAGCAATTGAAGGCACTCTTACAATATGTTTAAAAAGGTTTGAAGAAAATATCACGTAAGATTAAAATCTGGGCTGCTCTTGGCTACCGAATAATACACCTGCTCAAAGCAAGAAGTCACCATCATCTGCTTAAAGTAGAATCACCATATTTGTACACATTTGATCTTAGAAGGTCAAAAAACTATAGCAAAACTCTGTTACTTGGTATCACCAAGATGTCCTTCCAGTGCTAAGAAGGGCCACTTTGTACGCATTAAAAAATAGCAAAAGTCCGGAGCCTAATGATGCCAGAAATTCAGTATGGCAAATAAATAAAGGGGATATGAAAATACAGTCCCTACTTATCACTCCTTTCTTGCCAGTGGTAAATAGCTGACGGCAATCGTCATTAGGGCCCAAAGTCGACGTTGGAATTTTGTAATTCCATCGAGAAAGATAAACACTCCTTAGATCAAATCTCTGTGCTTAATGGTAGAATCATCATGGAAAGGATAAAAGTCAACCTGCACCAGTCCCCTCCAGTGTGAAAATCATTATTGTTTCCTCTGATGTTATTTGCCGCATAGTGAGAAGCATAGTCGAGTGGTTAAGTCATCATTTAGGCCTAAAGTCTAACTTGGAGCTTTGTAATCCCATCAAGAAAAATAAAACACTCCTCAGAGCAAATCCATTTTGTGAATGTAGACTCACCTGAGACAGGTAACGGCCCAGCTGAATTGGCTTAATCACAACTGTGAAAATCAGTACTCCTTTCTCGGTTCTCGGATACTTTTCATTACGCAGATACCAGGATGGCCGAGCGGTTAAGGCGTTGGACTTAAGATCCAATGGATGTATATCCACGTGGGTTCGAACCCCACTCCTAGTACACATTTATGGTGGTTGCAGCTATTGAAGGCACTCTTACAATATGTTTAAAAAGGTTTGAAGAAAATATCATATAAGATTAAAATCTGGGCTGCTCTTGGCTACCGAATAATACACCTGCTCAAAGCAAGAAGTCACCATCATCTGCTTAAAGTAGAATCACCATATTTGTACACATTTGATCTTAGAAGGTCAAAAAACTATAGCAAAACTCTGTTACTTGGTGTCACCGAGATGTCCTTCCAGTGCTAAGAAGGGCCACTTTGTACACATTAAAAAATAGCAAAAGTCCGGAGCCTAATGATGCCAGAAATTCAGTATGGCAAATACATGAAGGGGATATGAAAATACAGTCCCTACTTATCACTCCTTTCTTGCCAGTGGTAAATAGCTGACGGCAACCGTCATTAGGGCCCAAAGTCTACGTTGGAATTTTGTAATTCCATCGAGAAAGATAAACACTCCTTAGATCAAATCTCTGTGTTAATGGTAGAATCATCATGGAAAGGATAAAAGACAACCTGCACCAGTCCCCTCCAGTGTGAAAATCATTATTGTTTCCTCTGATGTCCTTTGCCACATAGTGAGAAGCATAGTCGAGTGGTTAAGTCATCATTTAGGCCTAAAGTCTAACTTGGAGTTTTGTAATCCCATCAAGAAAAATAAAACACTCCTCAGAGCAAATCCATTTTGTGAATGTAGACTCACCTGAAACAGGTAACGGCCCAGCTGAATTGGCTTTATCAACTGTGAAAATCAGTACTCCTTTCTCGGTTCTCGGATACTTTTAATCACACAAATACCAGGATGGCCGAGCGGTTAAGGCGTTGGACTTAAGATCCAATGGATGTATATCCACGTGGGTTCGTACCCCACTCCTGGTATACATTTATAGTGGTTGCAGCAATTGAAAGCACTCTTACAATATGTTTAAAAAGGTTTGAAGAAAACATCACATAAGATTAAAATCTGGGCTGCTCTTGGCTACCAAATAATACACCTGCTCAAAGCAAGAAGTCACCATCATCTGCTTAAAGTAATATCACCATATTTGTACACATTTGATCTTAGAAGGTCAAAAAACTATAGCAAAACTCTGTTACTTGGTATCACCAAGATGTCCTTCCAGTGCTAAGAAGGGCCACTTTGTACGCATTAAAAAATAGCAAAAGTCCGGAGCCTAATGATGCCAGAAATTCAGTATGGCAAATACATGAAGGGGATATGAAAATACAGTCCCTACTTATCACTCCTTTCTTGCCAGTGGTAAATAGCTGACGGCAACCGTCATTAGGGCCCAAAGTCTACGTTGGAATTTTGTAATTCCATCGAGAAAGATAAACACTCCTTAGATCAAATCTCTGTGTTAATGGTAGAATCATCATGGAAAGGATAAAAGACAACCTGCACCAGTCCCCTCCAGTGTGAAAATCATTATTGTTTCCTCTGATGTCCTTTGCCACATAGTGAGAAGCATAGTCGAGTGGTTAAGTCATCATTTAGGCCTAAAGTCTAACTTGGAGTTTTGTAATCCCATCAAGAAAAATAAAACACTCCTCAGAGCAAATCCATTTTGTGAATGTAGACTCACCTGAAACAGGTAACGGCCCAGCTGAATTGGCTTTATCAACTGTGAAAATCAGTACTCCTTTCTCGGTTCTCGGATACTTTTAATCACACAAATACCAGGATGGCCGAGCGGTTAAGGCGTTGGACTTAAGATCCAATGGATGTATATCCACGTGGGTTCGTACCCCACTCCTGGTATACATTTATAGTGGTTGCAGCAATTGAAAGCACTCTTACAATATGTTTAAAAAGGTTTGAAGAAAACATCACATAAGATTAAAATCTGGGCTGCTCTTGGCTACCGAATAATACACCTGCTCAAAGCAAGAAGTCACCATCATCTGCTTAAAGTAGAATCACCATATTTGTACACATTTGATCTTAGAAGGTCAAAAAACTATAGCAAAACTCTGTTACTTGGTATCACCGAGATGTCCTTCCAGTGCTAAGAAGGGCCACTTTGTACACATTAAAAAATAGCAAAAGTCCGGAGCCTAAGGATGCCAGAAATTCAGTATGGCAAATACATAAAGGGGATATGAAAATACAGTCCCTACTTATCACTCCTTTCTTGCCAGTGGTAAATAGCTGACGGCAACCGTCATTAGGGCCCAAAGTCTACGTTGGAATTTTGTAATTCCATCGAGAAAGATAAACACTCCTTAGATCAAATCTCTGTGCTTAATGGTAGAATCATCATGGAAAGGATAAAAGTCAACCTGCACCAGTCCCCTCCAGTGTGAAAATCATTATTGTTTCCTCTGATGTCCTTTGCCACATAGTGAGAAGCATAGTCGAGTGGTTAAGTCATCATTTAGGCCTAAAGTCTAACTTGGAGCTTTGTAATCCCATCAAGAAAAATAAAACACTCCTCAGAGCAAATCCATTTTGTGAATGTAGACTCACCTGAGACAGGTAACGGCCCAGCTGAATTGGCTTTATCAACTGTGAAAATCAGTACTCCTTTCTCGGTTCTCGGAAACTTTTAATCACACAAATACCAGGATGGCCGAGCGGTTAAGGCGTTGGGCTTAAGATCCAATGGATGTATATCCACGTGGGTTCGAACCCCACTCCTGGTATACATTTATAGTGGTTGCAGCAATTGAAAGAACTCTTACAATATGTTTAAAAAGGTTTGAAAAAAACATCACATAAGATTAAAATCTGGGCTGCTCTTGGCTACCAAATAATACACCTGCTCAAAGCAAGAAGTCACCATCATCTGCTTAAAGTAATATCACCATATTTGTACACATTTGATCTTAGAAGGTCAAAAAACTATAGCAAAACTCTGTTACTTGGTATCACCGAGATGTCCTTCCAGTGCTAAGAAGGGCCACTTTGTACGCATTAAAAAATAGCAAAAGTCCGGAGCCTAATGATGCCAGAAATTCAGTATGGCAAATAAATAAAGGGGATATGAAAATACAGTCCCTACTTATCACTCCTTTCTTGCCAGTGGTAAATAGCTGACGGCAACCGTCATTAGGGCCCAAAGTCGACGTTGGAATTTTGTAATTCCATCGAGAAAGATAAACACTCCTTAGATCAAATCTCTGTGCTTAATGGTAGAATCATCATGGAAAGGATAAAAGTCAACCTGCACCAGTCCCCTCCAGTGTGAAAATCATTATTGTTTCCTCTGATGTTATTTGCCGCATAGTGAGAAGCATAGTCGAGTGGTTAAGTCATCATTTAGGCCTAAAGTCTAACTTGGAGCTTTGTAATCCCATCAAGAAAAATAAAACACTCCTCAGAGCAAATCCATTTTGTGAATGTAGACTCACCTGAGACAGGTAACGGCCCAGCTGAATTGGCTTAATCACAACTGTGAAAATCAGTACTCCTTTCTCGGTTCTCGGATACTTTTCATTACGCAGATACCAGGATGGCCGAGCGGTTAAGGCGTTGGACTTAAGATCCAATGGATGTATATCCACGTGGGTTCGAACCCCACTCCTGGTACACATTTATGGTGGTTGCAGCTATTGAAGGCACTCTTACAATATGTTTAAAAAGGTTTGAAGAAAACATCACATAAGATTAAAATCTGGGCTGCTCTTGGCTACCGAATAATACACCTGCTCAAAGCAAGAAGTCACCATCATCTGCATAAAGTAGAATCACCATATTTGTACACATTTGATCTTAGAAGGTCAAAAAACTATAGCAAAACTCTGTTACTTGGTATCACCGAGATGTCCTTCCAGTGCTAAGAAGGGCCACTTTGTACACATTAAAAAATAGCAAAATTCCGGAGCCTAATGATGCCAGAAATTCAGTATGGCAAATACATAAAGGGGATATGAAAATACAGTCCCTACTTATCACTCCTTTCTTGCCAGTGGTAAATAGCTGACGGCAACCGTCATTAGGGCCCAAAGTCTACGTTGGAACTTTGTAATTCTATCGAGAAAGATAAACACTCCTTAGATCAAATCTATGTGCTTAATGGTAGAATCATCATGGAAAGGATAAAAGTCAACCTGCACCAGTCCCCTCCAGTGTGAAAATCATTATTGTTTCCTCTGATATCCTTTGCCACTTAGTGAGAAGCATAGTCGAGTTGTTTAATTCATCATTTAGGCCTAAAGTCTAACTTGGAGCTTTGTAATCCCATCAAGAAAAATAAAACACTCCTCAGAGCAAATCCATTTTGTGAATGTAGACTCACCTGAGACAGGTAACGGCCCAGCTGAATTGGCTTTATCAACTGTGAAAATCAGTACCCCTTTCTCGGTTCTCGGATACTTTTAATCACACAAATACCAGGATGGCCGAGCGGTTAAGGCGTTGGACTTAAGATCCAATGGATGTATATCCACGTGGGTTTGAACCCCACTCCTGGTATACATTTATAGTGGTTGCAGCAATTGAAAGCACTCTTACAATATGTTTAAAAAGGTTTGAAAAAAACATCACATAAGATTAAAATCTGGGCTGCTCTTGGCTACCAAATAATACACCTGCTCAAAGCAAGAAGTCACCATCATCTGCTTAAAGTAATATCACCATATTTGTACACATTTGATGTTAGAAGGTCAAAAAACTATAGCAAAACTCTGTTACTTGGTATCACCGAGATGTCCTTCCAGTGCTAAGAAGGGCCACTTTGTACGCATTAAAAAATAGCAAAAGTCCGGAGCCTAATGATGCTAGAATTTCAGTATGGCAAATAAATAAAGGGGATATGAAAATACAGTCCCTACTTATCACTCCTTTCTTGCCAGTGGTAAATAGCTGACGGCAACCGTCATTAGGGCCCAAAGTCGACGTTGGAATTTTGTAATTCCATCGAGAAAGATAAACACTCCTTAGATCAAATCTCTGTGCTTAATGGTAGAATCATCATGGAAAGGATAAAAGTCAACCTGCACCAGTCCATTCCAGTGTGAAAATCATTATTGTTTCCTCTGATGTTATTTGCCGCATAGTGAGAAGCATAGTCAAATGGTTAAGTCATCATTTAGGCCTAAAGTCTAACTTGGAGCTTTGTAATCCCATCAAGAAAAATAAAACGCTCCTCAGAGCAAATCTATTTTGTGAATGTAGACTCACCTGAGACAGGTAACGGCCCGCCTGAATTGGCTTTATCAACTGTGAAAATCAGTACTCCTTTTTCGGTTCTCGGATACTTTTCATCGCACAAGTACGAGGATGGCCGAGCGGTTAAGGCGTTGGACTTAAGATCCAATGGATGTATATCCACGTGGGTTCGAACCCCACTCCTGGTATACATTTATAGTGGTTGCAGCAATTGAAAGCACTCTTACAATATGTTTAAAAAGGTTTGAAAAAAACATCACATAAGATTAAAATCTGGGCTGCTCTTGGCTACCAAATAATACACCTGCTCAAAGCAAGAAGTCACCATCATCTGCTTAAAGTAATATCACCATATTTGTACACATTTGATGTTAGAAGGTCAAAAAACTATAGCAAAACTCTGTTACTTGGTATCACCGAGATGTCCTTCCAGTGCTAAGAAGGGCCACTTTGTACACATTAAAAAATAGCAAAAGTCCGGAGCCTAATGATGCTAGAATTTCAGTATGGCAAATAAATAAAGGGGATATGAAAATACAGTCCCTACTTATCACTCCTTTCTTGCCAGTGGTAAATAGCTGACGGCAACCGTCATTAGGGCCCAAAGTCGACGTTGGAATTTTGTAATTCCATCGAGAAAGATAAACACTCCTTAGATCAAATCTCTGTGCTTAATGGTAGAATCATCATGGAAAGGATAAAAGTCAACCTGCACCAGTCCATTCCAGTGTGAAAATCATTATTGTTTCCTCTGATGTTATTTGCCGCATAGTGAGAAGCATAGTCAAATGGTTAAGTCATCATTTAGGCCTAAAGTCTAACTTGGAGCTTTGTAATCCCATCAAGAAAAATAAAACGCTCCTCAGAGCAAATCTATTTTGTGAATGTAGACTCACCTGAGACAGGTAACGGCCCGCCTGAATTGGCTTTATCAACTGTGAAAATCAGTACTCCTTTCTCGGTTCTCGGATACTTTTCATCGCACAAGTACGAGGATGGCTGAGCGGTTTAGGTGTTGGACTTAAGATCCAATGGATGTATATCCACGTGGGTTCGAACCCCACTCCTGGTACACATTTATGGTGGTTGCAGCAATTGAAGGCACTCTTACAATATGTTTAAAAAGGTTTGAAGAAAATATCACGTAAGATTAAAATCTGGGCTGCTCTTGGCTACCGAATAATACACCTGCTCAAAGCTAGAAGTCACCATCATCTGCTTAAAGTAGAATCACCATATTTGTACACATTTGATCTTAGAAGGTCAAAAAACTATAGCAAAACTCTGTTACTTGGTATCACCGAGATGTCCTTCCAGTGCTAAGAAGGGCCACTTTGTACACATTAAAAAATAGCAAAAGTCCGGAGCCTAATGATGCCAGAAATTCAGTATGGCAAATACATGAAGGGGATATGAAAATACAGTCCCTACTTATCACTCCTTTCTTGCCAGTGGTAAATAGCTGACGGCAACCGTCATTAGGGCCTAAAGTCTACGTTGGAATTTTGTAATTCCATCGAGAAAGATAAACACTCCTTAGATCAAATCTCTGTGCTTAATGGTAGAATCATCATGGAAAGGATAAAAGTCAACCTGCACCAGTCCCCTCCAGTGTGAAAATCATTCTTGTTTCCTCTGATATTATTTGCCACATAGTGAGAAGCATAGTCGAGTTGTTTAATTCATCATTTAGGCCTAAAGTCTAACTTGGAGCTTTGTTATCCCATCAAGAAAAATGAAATACTCCTCAGAGCAAATCCTTTCTTGCCAGTGGTAAATAGCTGACGGCAACTGTCATTAGGGCCCAAAGTCTACGTTGGAATTTTGTAATTCCATCGAGAAAGATAAACACTCCTTAGATCAAATCTCTGTTCTTAATGGTAGAATCATCATGGAAAGGATAAAAGTCAACCTGCACCAGTCCACTCCAGTGTGAAAATCATTATGGTTTCCTCTGATGTCATTGCCACATAGTGAGAAGCATAGTCGAGTGGTTAAGTCATCATTTAGGCCTAAAGTCTAACTTGGAGCTTTGCAATCCCATCAAGAAAAATAAAACACTCCTTAGAGCAAATCTCTGTGCCTTATGGTAGAATCATCATGGAAAGGATAAAAGTCAACCTGCACCAGTCCCCTCCAGTGTGAAAATCATTATTGTTTCCTCTGATGTCCTTTGCCACATAGTGAGAAGCATAGTCGAGTTGTTTAATTCATCATTTAGGCCTAAAGTCTAACTTGGAGCTTTGTAATCGAATCAAGAAAAATAAAACACTCCTCAGAGCAAATCCATTTTGTGAATGTAGACTAACCTGAGACAGGTAATGGCCCAGCTGAATTGGCTTTATCAACTGTGAAAATCAGTACTAATTTCTCGGTTCTCGGATACTTTCGTCACACAAGTACCAGGATGGCCGAGCGGTAAAGGCATTGGACTTAAGATCCAATGGATGTATATCCACGTGGGTTCGAACCCCACTCCTGGTACACATTTATAGTGGTTGCAGCAATTGAAAGCACTCTTACAATATGTTTGAAAAAAACATCACATAAGATTAAAATCTGGGCTGCTCTTGGCTACCAAATAATACACCTGCTCAAAGCAAGAAGTCACCATCATCTGCTTAAAGTAATTTCACCATATTTGTACACATTTGATCTTAGAAGGTCAAAAAATTATAGCAAAACTCTGTTACTTGGTATCACCAAGATGTCCTTCCAGTGCTAAGAAGGGCCACTTTGTACACATTAAAAAATAGCAAAAGTCCGGAGCCTAATGATGTCAGAAATTCAGTATGGCAAATACATAAAGAGGATATGAAAATACAGTCCCTATATGCCACTCCTTTCTTGCCAGTGGTAAATAGCTGACGGCACCCGTCATTAGGGCCCAAAGTCTATGTTGCAATCTTGTAATTCCATCGAGAAAGATAAACACTCCTTAGATCAAATCTCTGTGCCTTATGGTAGAATCATCATGGATAGGATAAAAGTCAACCTGCACCAGTCCCCTCCAGTGTGAAAATCATTATTGTTTCCTCTGATGTCCTTTGCCACATAGTGAGAAGCATAGTCGAGTGGTTAAGTCATCATTTAGGCCTAAAGTCTAACTTGGAGCTTTGTAATCCCATCAAGAAAAATAAAACACTCCTCAGAGCAAATCCTTTCTTGCCAGTGGTAAATAGCTGCCGGCAACCGTCATTAGGGCCCAAAGTCTATGTTGGAATCTTGTAATTCCATCGAGAAAGATAAACACTCCTTAGATTAAATCTCTGTGCCTTATGGTAGAATCATCATGGAAAGGATAAAAGTCAACCTGCACCAGTCCCCTCCAGTGTGAAAATCATTATTGTTTCCTCTGATGTCCTTTGCCACATAGTGAGAAGCATAGTCGAGTGGTTAAGTCATCATTTAGGCCTAAAGTCTAACTTGGAGCTTTGTAATCCCATCAAGAAAAATAAAACACTCCTCAGAGCAAATCCTTTCTTGCCAGTGGTAAATACCTGACGGCAACCGTCATTAGGGCCCAAAGTCTATGTTGGAATCTTGTAATTCCATCGAGAAAGATAAACACTCCTTAGATCAAATCTCTGTGCCTTATGGTAGAATCATCATGGAAAGGATAAAAGTCAACCTGCACCAGTCCCCTCCAGTGTGAAAATCATTATTGTTTCCTCTGATGTCCTTTGCCACATAGTGAGAAGCATAGTCGAGTGGTTAAGTCATCATTTAGGCCTAAAGTCTAACTTGGAACTTTGTAATCCCATCAAGAAAAATAAAACACTCCTCAGAGCAATTCCTTTCTTGCCAGTGGTAAATACCTGACGGCAACCGTCATTAGGGCCCAAAGTCTATGTTGGAATCTTGTAATTCCATCGAGAAAGATAAACACTCCTTAGATCAAATCTCTGTGCCTTATGGTAGAATCATCATGGAAAGGATAAAAGTCAACCTGCACCAGTCCCCTCCAGTTTGAAAATCATTATTGTTTCCTCTGATGTCCTTTGCCACATAGTGAGAAGCATAGTCGAGTTGTTTAATTCATCATTTAGGCTTAAAGTCTAACTTGGAGCTTTGTAATCCCATTAAGAAAAATAAAACACTCCTCAAAACAAATCCATTTTGTGAATGTAGACTCACCTGAGACAGGTAATGGCCCAGCTGAATTGGCTTTATCAACTGTGAACATCAGTACTCCTTTTTTGTTCTCGGATACTTTTCATCATACAAGTACCAGGATGGCCAAGCGGTTAAGGCGTTGGACTTAAGATCCAATGGATGTATATCTATGTGGGTTTGAATCCCACTCCTGGTAAACATTTATAGTGGTTGCAGCAATTGAAGGCACTCTTACAATATGTTTAAAAAGGTTTGAAAAAAACATCACATAAGATTAAAATCTGGGCTGCTCTTGGCTACCAAATAATACACCTGCTCAAAGCAAGAAGTCACCATCATCTGCTTAAAGGGGTTGTAAAGGTAAAAATTTTTTCACCTTAATGCATTTTTTGCATTAAGGTGAAAAAACTTTTGACAATACCGCCGCCCCCAGCCCCCCGTTTTACTTACCTGACGCCTCGAATCTTCGCTGCTCGTTCTCGTCATCTTTATTGCAGCTCAGCCTGGTCGCTGATTGGCTGCAGTGGATGGATTGAAAGCAGTGCAGCCATTGGCTCGCGCTGCTGTCAATCACATCCGATGACGCGGCGCGCCGGGGGGGCGGGGCCGAGTGATACAGCGAGCGGCTATAGCCGCCGGCTGTATCACAGGAGCACGCCCGCAAGCACTCACCACCATGCGAGGGAGCTCGCATTAAGGTGGTTAATGCTTGCGGGGAGGAGCTGAAACAGCCGCCGAGGGACCCCAGAAGAGCAGGTTCGGGGCCACTCTGTGCAGAACGAGCTGCACAGTGAAGGTAAGTATAACATGTTTGTTATTTTTAAAAAAAAAAAAAATTTACCTTTACAACCCCTTTAAAGTAATATCACCATATTTGTACACATTTGATCTTATAAGGTAAAAAAACTATTGCAAAACTCTGTTACTTGGTATCACCAAGATGTCCTTCCAGTGCTAAGAAGGGCCACTTTGTACACATTAAAAAATAGAAAAAGTCCGGAGCCTAATGATGCCAGAAATTCAGTATGGCAAATACATAAAAGGGATATGAAAATACAGTCCCTAGTTATCACTCTTTTCTTGCCAGTGGTAAATAGCTGACGGCAACCGTCATTAGGACCCAAAGTCTAAGTTGGAATTTTGTAATTCCATCGAGAAAGATAAATACTCCTTAGATCATATCTCTGTGCCTTATGGTAGAATCATCATGGAAAGGATAAAAGTCAACCTGCACCAGTCCCCTCCAGTGTGAAAATCATTATTGTTTCCTCTGATGTCCTTTGCCACATAGTGAGAAGCATAGTCGAGTGGTTAAGTCATCATTTAGGCCTAAAGTCTAACTTGGAGCTTTGTAATCCCATCAAGAAAAATAAAACACTCTTCAGAGCAAATCCTTTCTTGCCAGTGGTAAATAGCTGACGGCAACCGTCATTAGGGCCCAAATTCTACGTTGGAATTTTGTAATTCCATCGAGAAAGATAAACACTTCTTAGATCAAATCTCTGTTCTTAATGGTAGAATCATCATGGAAAGGATAAAAGTCAACCTGCACCAGTCCACTAGAGTGTGAAAATCATTATTGTTTCCTCTGATGTCATTGCCACATAGTGAGAAGCATAGTCAAGTGGTTAAGTCATCATTTAGGCCTAAAGTCTAACTTGGAGCTTTGTAATCCCATCAAGAAAAATAAAACACTCCTCAGAGCAAATCTATTTTGTGAATGTAGACTCACCTGAGACAGGTAACGGCAAACCTGAATTGGCTTTAACAACTGTGAAAATCAGTACTAATTTCTCGGTTCTCGGATATTTTCATCACACAAGTACCAGGATGGCTGAGCGGTTAAGGCGTTGGACTTAAGATCCAATGGTTGTATATCCACGTGGATTCGAACCCCACTCCTGGTAAACATTTATAGTGGTTGCAGCAATTGAAAGCACTCTTACAATATGTTTAAAAAGGTTTGAAAAACACATCACATAAGATTAAAATCTGGGCTGCTCTTGGCTACCAAATAATACACCTGCTCAAAGCAAGAAGTCACCATCATCTGCTTAAAGTAATATCACCATATTTGTACACATTTGATCTTAGAAGGTCAAAAAACTATAGCAAAATTCTGTTACTTGGTATCACTAAGATGTCCTTCCAGTGCGAAGAAGAGCCACTTTGTACACATTAAAAAATAGCAAAAGTCCGGAGCCTAATGATGCCAGAAATTCAGTATGGCAAATACATAAAAGGGATATGAAAATACAGTCCCTATTTATCACTCCTTTCTTGCCAGTGGTAAATAGCTGACGGCAACCGTCATTAGGGCCCAAAGTCTATGTTGGAATCTTGTAATTCCATCGAGAAAGATAAACACTCCTTAGATCAAATCTCTGTGCCTTATGGTAGAATCATCATGGAAAGGATAAACGTCAACCTGCACCAGTCCCCTCCAGTCTAAAAATCATTATTGTTTCCTCTGATGTCCCTTGACACATAGTGAGAAGCATAGTCGAGTGGTTAAGTGATCATTTAGGCCTAAAGTCTAAATTGGAGCTTTGTAATCCCATCAAGAAAAATAAAACACTCCTCAGAGCAAATCCATTTTGTGAATGTAGACTCACCTGAGACAGGTAACCACCCAGGTGAATTGGCTTTATCAACTGTGAAAATCAGTACTCCTTTCTCGGTTCTCGGATATCACACGAGATCCAGGATGGCCGAGCGGTTAAGGCGTTGGACTTAAGATCCAATGGATGTATATCCACGTGGGTTTGAACCCCACTCCTGGTAAACATTTATAGTGGTTGCAGCAATTGAAGGCACTCTTACAATATGTTTAAAATGGTTTGAAAAAAACATCACATAAGATTAAAATCTGGGCTGCTCTTGGCTACCAAATGATACACCTGCTCAAAGCAAGAAGTCACTATCATCTGCTTAAAGTAATAACACCATATTTGTACATATTTGATCTTAGAATGTCAAAAAACTATAGCAAAACTCTTTTACTTGTTATCACCAAGATGTCCTTCCAGTGCTAAGAAGAGCCCCTTTGTACACTTTAAAAAATAGCAAAAGTCTGGAGCCTAATGATGCCAGAAATTCAGTATGGCAAATACATAAATTGGATATGAAAATACAGTCCCTATTTATCACTCCTTTCTTGCCAGTGGTAAATAGCTGACGGCAACCGTCATTAGGGCCCAAAGTCTACGTTGGAATTTTGTAATTCCATCGAGAAAGATAAACACTCCTTAGATCAAATCTCTGTTCTTGATGGTAGAATCATCATGGAAAGGATAAAATTCAACCTGCACCAGTCCCCTCCAGTGTGAAAATCATTATTGTTTCCTCTGATGTCCTTTACCACATAGTGAGAAGCATAGTCGAGTGGTTAAATCATCATTTAGGCCTAAAGTCTAACTTGGAGCTTTGTAATCCCATCAAGAAAAATAAAACACTCCTCAGAGCAAATCCATTTTGTGAATGTAGATTCACCTGAGACAGGTAACGGCCCAGCTGAATTGGCTTTATCAACTGTGAAAATCAGTACTCCTTTCCCGGTTCTCGGATACTTTTCATTGCACAAGTACCAGGATGGCCGAGCGGTTAAGGCGTTGGACTTAAGATCCAATGGATTTATATCCACGTGGGTTCGAACCCCACTCCTGGTACACATTTATAGTGGTTGCAGCAATTGAAGGCACTCTTACAATATGTTTAAAAAGGTTTGAAAAAAATATCACATAAGATTAAAATCTGGGCTGCTCTTGGCTACCAAAAAATACACCTCCTTAAAGCAAGAAGTCACCATCATCTGCTTAAAATAATATCACCATATTTGTACACATTTGAGCTTAGAAGGTCAAAAAACTATAGCAAAACCCTGTTACTTGGTATCACCAAGATGTTTTTCCAGTGCTAAGAAGGGCCACTTTGTACACATTAAAAAATAGCAAAAGTCCGGAGCCTAATGATGCCAGAAATTACTGTTTCCTCTGATGTCATTGCCACATAGTGAGAGGCATAGTCGAGTGGTTAAGTCATCATTTAGTCCTAAAGTCTAACTTGGAGCTTTGTAATCCCATCAATAAAAATATAACACTCCTCAGAGCAAATCCATTTTGTGAATGTAGAATCACCTGAGACAGGTAACGGCCCAGCTGAATTGGCTTTCCTGTCGCATCATGGCAGCATACACTTTGGGTTGTGACTCCGCCCCTCACAACCTGATAGGACCACATAGCTATAAGTTGTAAAGATGGCCCCCGCCCCAGTATTCTCTTATTTTTCCTCAACTGAAGGACTGAAGATGTCAGAAGCACCCCCTTACCGAATTCGCCCCAGTCAGGTTCTAGCCTCTCCTGGGTGGAAGTCCTTACCTGTACAGCCTCTAAATGAGCTAGATGGAAGGAACCCCACTCTGGTGATCTCAGGGGTATGTTGCGGCTCCAGTATAAGCCTTAAATAGGCTTAGTTGTGTGCAGCAGTCTCCATTACACTTTTCATTCCTTCTGTGTGTGCGGTGCGCGCTCTCAGGGCGGCCTGGTCGGTTTGCCAGGTTCCAAGATGGCGCCGAGCGGGGCGCGCCGCTACTGAGCATGTGCGGACGGGTCGTGACCTCGGCGGCCATGGTGGTTCTTTTAAAAGCCTCAATCTGTCATTATATGATGCCTCTGGTTCCTGAAGACACCCTGACTGCTTTACCAGCTCTGTTTTTCCTTCTGGCGTTCCCCCTTGGGGTAAGTGGTTTCTCCTTTCTTCTGGTACCTGTGTTTGGCTGACTGCATGTTTATATCTGCCTATATCTCTGCCAGGTCTATCACAGTTTCCTTTCCATGGAGACCGCTGCCCCAGCAGATCACCATCAGCCCAATAGGTAAGGGGGGGGATTTCCATGGTAAGTAGTGAAGATTGAAAAAGAGAGCAGGATCGTACTATTGCTGCCTAATTGGTCAGCCCTACTAGGTCATCAAGGTCGGCAAAATCAAGACGAAGAGAGACCTCTCACAGGAGAAGCCGCTCCAGCCATAGGCGAAGCCGCTCACGCGGCAGAAGTCGCTCAGCCCACAGAGGAAGCCGTAGGAGGAGTTGTTCCTACTCCAGGCATAGGTGTTCCTATCACAGGAGATCCCCTGCACGTAGACGTCAGTATCCTGCACATCCCTCCTGGCCGGCAGGGAATGCTTGCTGGGTATGCGGGGCCACAGCCCTACCAGACAGATTAGCCTGCTGCAAATGCATGGACGAAGCCACCAGAGAGAAAGAACTGGTCACGGTAGAGCCTACCGGAGTCCCTGCTACGCATATCTCAACTCCAGACGTGGAGGTTACAGCCATAAGCACCTCCCCATCCCATCCCAGTACATCTAGGGAACAAGAATTCCCGTCAGATGAGGAAGAACTGGAGGCGGCAGCAGGCTTTGATTTTTCGCTCATAGGCCCCTTTGTGAAATCGGTCAAGGAAGCGATTAACTGGGAAGAACCTGAAGAGGTACAACAGAAACAAAGGAAGTATTTTCCAAATCTCAAGAAAGTACCTGAAGCCTTTCCATTCATAGAGGAACTGGATGAGCTTATTAAAGATGAATGGCAGAATCCAGAGAAGAAAGTAAGTCTCTCTAACAGGCTTACCAAGTTGTATCCTCTAAAAGAACCCAGGGTATCTCCCCTGGTTTCCCCTCCAGTGGTGGATGCCTCTTTGATGTGCCTAGCCAAGCATGTGACACTTCCCATTGAGGATGCAGTGACGTTCAGGGATGTCCTGGACAGAAAGGTGAATACGGACCTTAAAAGGGCTTACGTTTTCGCAGGGGGTGCCTACAGACCAGCAGTGGCACTGGCCGCCGTCGGGAAAGCTATTTCCGGGTGGTCTGCAAACACCGCGAAACTCGTGGCTGAAGGCGCAGATCAAGACCAGATCGTTAAAGCCCTACAGGAACTCAGTCTCGCAGGAGACTTTGTGGCGGAAGCCTCGGTGGATACCATTAGGTCCGCTTCGAGATCTATGTTAGCCACAGTAATGGCCAGGAGGGCGTTGTGGCTTAAACCCTGGTCAGCCGACCCGGCCTCAAAGTCCAACTGGTGCAGGATTCCATATGATGGAATTAACCTCTTTGGCGCAAAGCTGGATACAGCAATATCCAAAGTGACAGGTGGGAAGTCTGGTCTTATCCCTTCAGACAGAAGACCAAAACAGCAAAGAGCGCCTCCCTTCAAGCGCAATCTCCCGGAAAGATACAGGGATGCAAAATCCTATAGACCTGGGAAGGAGTACAGGAGAACTTGGAAGAACCCTCAGACGTCCTTCCTCAAGTTCCAAAAAACCAAGACCCCGGCCTCCAATGAACAGAAACCATTTTGAAGGTACGCCCGCCCAACCAGCGGTAGTGGGTGCCAGGCTCACAAGTTTCAAGTTGGTTTGGGCGGAATTGATAAAAGATCCATGGACAGTATCCACCATCCGGGTCGGGCACAGGTGGTCGTTCAAGAACCGCCCTCCAAGGGGTCACTTCTGCGCAACCAAACTTCCTCCTTCCAGAGAGAAAAGGCTGTCCTTGGTCCAGTATATCCAGGACCTGTTAAGGAAACAAGCAATAGTGGAGGTCGCACCATCTCAAAGAGGTCAAGGTTTCTATTCCCCACTCTTCCTGGTAAGGAAAAAGTCAGGGGACTTTCGTCCCATCCTGGACCGAAAGAAACTCAACCGGTCAATTCAGGTAGAAACATTCAGGATGGAGAGCCTTCAATCAATTCTCCAGGCGATAAATCGGGGAGACTGGATGCTCTCAATCGATCTTCGAGACGCATACTTACATATCCCGATTCACGCAGAGTTCCAGAGATTCCTCCGATTTACGATAAACAGCTGGCACTTCCAATTCCGAAGTCTTCCGCTTGGAATTTCCACCGCACCCAGGACGTTCACGAAAGTCCTATTGCCCGTGATAGCCCACTTGAGAGAGAGGGGATTAAGAGTCCACCATTACCTGGACGACATCCTGCTTCTCTCGGACAACAAGGAATCTCTCATCCAGCATCGGGGAATCCTGGTATCCACCTTACAGTCTCTAGGGTGGCTGATAAACTGGGAGAAAAGCAGTATCCATCCCACTCAGAGAATGGTCTTTTTAGGGGCTGAGCTGGACATGAGAGAGAACACGGTGGAGCTTCCAGAGGAGAAGATTCCTCCCCTGATTCAGAAGGTGAAGAAGGCTATCTCGGCCAAGAGGCTACCAGCTAGAACATGCCTCAGTATCCTGGGCTCTTTGGCATCCACCATTCCGATCGTTCAGTGGGCGCAGTGGAACTCGAGGCCTTTCCAGATTTCCTTCCTGCGCCAGTGGAACGGGATTTCAATGTCCCAGTCGATTCACATCCCTCAGGAGGTGAAGCAATCATTGCTTTGGTGGACTCGGCCTTGCAACTTAAGAAGGTGCAAGAACATTATCACCCCTCACCAGGAGACGGTGACCTCAGATGCCAGTCTGCAGGGGTGGGGAGCTCACCATCAGCACTTTGCGGCTCAAGGCCGCTGGCCATTCAGGGCACAGGACACAGTGTCAAATGTGTTAGAAATGAGAGCAGCACTCCAGGCGCTCCTGTCCTTCAGCTCCCTCTTGAGAGGAAGACATGTTCTTCTGAGAATGGACAACAAGGTTGCGGTTGCCTATGTCAACAGGCAGGGGGGCACCAGAAGCAGGTCCATGATGCAGGAGGTCCGTCCTGTCCTAGAGCGGGCACAAGTGAACCTGTTAAGCCTCAGGGCAATCTATGTTCCGGGAGTCCAGAATATGCTGGCCGACTCGCTGAGCAGGAATTTCACCTCCAACCACGAGTGGTCTCTGAACCCACAGGCCTACGCCCTCATATCCCGGACTTGGGGTTTACCAGAGATAGACCTGGCGGCAACCCCAGAGAATGCGAAATGCCGGAGAGTCCTATCAAGAATACCATTCCCTTCGGCGGAGGGGACGGATTGTCTCCTGCACCCCTGGAACTTCCAGCTGGGATACATCTTCTCCATCAACTCCTCTCATAGCGAGGTTTCTCCTGAGACTCAAGGAGTCATCGGCACTGGTTTAGGCAGTGATTCCCTTCTGGCCGAGGAGGTCATGGTTTACCACTCTGATGCAGCTGAATACGGCAGATCCCCTGCCCCTTCCGTTGTCATCAGACCTACTCTCCCAAGGTTATCTTCTTCACCCGAACCCGGAGAAGCTACATTTGATGGCTTGGAGACTGAAAGGGCTAGGTACCTAGAGCAAGGCTGTTCCCAGAGGGTAGCGGATACCCTTCTCCAGGCCAGGAGGCCTACCACGAATAATACTTACAGGCGAGTCTGGGAGAAGTTTACCGCCTTCGCTCAACAGCAAGGTTGGAACCCATCCTCACCATCGGTGTCACAGGTCCTGGAGTTTCTTCAGTTAGGCCTAGAGAAGGGCCTTAGGTCAAGTACCTTAAAGGTCCAAGTCTCGGCCCTGTCCGCCTTGACAGGAGTCAGATGGGCACAAGATCCCCTTGTGGTTCAGTTCCAAAGGGCCTGTCTAAAGCTGAGGCCACCTAGGAAACCTTCCTTCCCAGTCTGGGACCTCTCAGTCGTACTGGAAGCTTTATCTAAGGAGCCGTTTTTTCCT
Organism: Aquarana catesbeiana; assembly: GCF_042186555.1. Classification (NCBI taxonomy): domain Eukaryota; kingdom Metazoa; phylum Chordata; class Amphibia; order Anura; family Ranidae; genus Aquarana; species Aquarana catesbeiana. The sequence goes on from NC_133327.1 coordinate 33,136,925, forward strand.
AATGAGAACATATCCTTATGGGATCTGACGCTGAAAGTCTCATTCCTGATAGCCATAACGTCGGCTAAGAGGGCGTCAGAGATGCAAGCCTTAATGGCCAGTGATCCATATCTGATTGTATTGCCAGACATGTTAGTCTTGAAACCTTCGGACCGGTTCATCCCCAAGATATCCTCGTCCTTTCACTTCAACCAGGAGATTAACTTTCTGGCCCTCAGTATGGAACAAGGCGACCCTCACCCTCTGGACGTCAAGGGTAATGTCCTGCAGTATCTTTCAGCTACCAGATCCATCAGGAAGACCGAAAGTCTCCTAATCATTCCGCATGGATTCAAGAGAGGTCAAGCGGCATCCTCACGCACAATTGCGTCATGGCTGGTGAAGACCATCAAAAAGGCCTACTCAATAAGCAATCATCAAGTACCTGAGGGCTTAAGGGCACACTCCACTAGGGCAGTGGCAACCTCCTGGGCAGCATATTGTCGAGTCTCGGCGGAGACAATTTGCAGAGCGGCCACCTGGTCTTCCAGGAGCACCTTTATGTCCCATTACAAGGTGGATTCCGCCTGCTTATCCACGGTGGATTTCGGAAGATCTGTTATCCAGGCCAATTCTTCTGTTCTTTGTTAATAAACTTAGTTTGAATTCCCACCCAGTCTTTGCGAGTTACTCCCCAAAGTGTATGCTGCCATGATGTGACAGGAAAATGGAAAATTGTATACTCACCTTTCCGTAATTTTCCTTTCCTGTCGTATCTTCATGGCAGCATACAATCTCCCACCCGTCTGAGGTGATATATACGGAGAATACTGGGGCGGGGGCCATCTTTACAACTTATAGCTATGTGGTCCTATCAGATTGTGAGGGGCGAAGTCACAACCCAAAGTGTATGCTGCCATGAAGATACGACAGGAAAGGAAAATTACGGAAAGGTGAGTATACAATTTTCCGTTTTTGTGAATGTAGACTCACCTGAGACAGGTAACGGCCCGCCTGAATTGGCTTTATCAACTGTGAAAATCAGTACTCCATTCTCGGTTCTCGGATACTTTTCATCACACAAGTACCAAGATGGCCGAGCAGTTAAGGCGTTGGACTTAAGATCCAATGGATGTATATCCACGTGGGTTCGAACCCCACTCCTGGTAAACATTTATAGTGGTTGCAGCAATTGAAGGCACTCTTAAAAGATGTTCAAAAAGGTTTGAAAAAAACACCACATAAGATTGAAATCTGGGCTTCCAAATAATACGCCTGCTCAAAGCAAGAAGTCACCATCATCTGCTTAAAGTAATATCACCATATTTGTACACATTTGATCTTAGAAGGTCAAAAAACTATAGCAAAACCCTGTTACTTGGTATGACCAAGATGTCCTTCCAGTGCTAAGAAGGGCCACTTTGTACACATTAAAAAATAGCAAAACTCCGGAGCCTAATGATGCCAGAAATTCAGTATGGGAGATACGTAAAGGGGATATAAAAATACAGTACCTACTTATCACTCATTTCTTGCCAGTGGTAAATAGCTGACGGCAACCATCATTAGGGCCCAAAGTCTTTGTTGGAATTTTGTAATTCCATTGAGAAAGATAAACACTCCTTAGATCAAATCTCTGTGCTTAATGGTAGAATCATCATGGAAAGGATAAAAGTCAACCTGCACCAGTCCCCTCCAGTGTGAAAATCATTATTGTTTCCTCTGATGTCCTTTGCCACATAGTGAGAAGCATAGTCGAGTGGTTAAGTCATCATTTAGGCCTAAAGTCTAACTTTGAGCTTTGTAATCCCATCAAGAAAAATAAAACACTCCTCAGAGCAAATCCATTTTGTGAATGTAGACTCACCTGAGACAGGTAACGGCCCAGCTGAATTGGCTTTATCAACTGTGAAAATCAGTACTCCTTTCTCGGTTCTCAGGTACTTTTAATCACACAAATACCAGGATGGCCGAGCGGTTAAGGTGTTGGACTTAAGATCCCATGGATGTATATCCACGTGGGTTCGAACCCCACTCCTGGTATACGTTTATAGTGGTTGCAGCAATTGAAAGCGCTCTTACAATATGTTTAAAAAGGTTTGAAAAAAACATTACATAAGATTAAAATCTGGGCTGCTCTTGGCTACCAAATAATACACCTGCTCAAAGGAAGAAGTCTCCATCATCTGCTTAAAGTAATATCACCATATTTGTACACATTTGATCTTAGAAGGTCAAAAAACTATAGCAAAACTCTGTTACTTGGTATCACCGAGATGTCCTTCCAGTGCTAAGAAGGGCCACTTTGTACACATTAAAAAATAGCAAAAGTCCGGAGCCTAATGATGCCAGAAATTCAGTATGGCAAATAAATAAAGGGGATATGAAAATACAGTCCCTACTTATCACTCCTTTCTTGCCAGTGGTAAATAGCTGACGGCAACCGTCATTTGGGCCCGAAGTCTATGTTGGAATTTTTTTTTTTTCCAATAGATTTTTATTGGGTTTTACAAATTACAGGTTATGTGGTCACAGTGAGGAACAAAAACATGCAAGTATAAGCATACAGATTGGTTTTTGCAAGTGTGGTCTGATTAGAGAGTATATGAACAACGTTCCTAAAGAAGAAATAAATTGTTAACAAAGTGAATATAAAACATAAGTCAGTTAACCTGGTATGGTAGGAGGAGGGGTAGGGTAGGGAGGGGAGGGGAGGGAAGGGGTACAAGGAAAAAGGAGCAGGAAGGGATAAGGAGGGGGGGGAGAGAGCCTCATGTGGATGTTTAGATGTGGAGCAGGACATTCAGTTCTTACATCATTTTAGTTTTGTACCAGAGAATCCATGGATTCCAACGGACCAGTGTCTTTGTGTGAGATTGTTTGCTGCGTGACAGGAGGGTTTCGTACGTGAAATGAGTTTGAACTAAGTTGGTTACTTCAGTGAAGGTAGGGATGTAGTCTGATTTCCAGTTTCTAGTGATCAAGAGTTTGGTAGCTAGGAGAACATGTGTGATCATTGATCTCTGGTATGGTGGAAAATCGTCTATGTTTAGATTAAAAATGGCTAGCTGTGGGGTAATTGTTATCGAGCAATGGAGTATTTCACGGAGCATGGTTTCCACATTTTTCCATAGTTGTGTTACATGTGGGCATGACCAAAGAATGTGGAGGAGTGTGCCTGAGTGGCCACAGTTTCTCCAGCATTCCTGTGGGGTGTGTTTGTGGAATTTGGCCAGTCTGATCGGAGTTAGGTACCATCTCATTAAGTTTTTTTGTGTGAGTTCCCATAGGGAGGTGCAGTTTGTTGCTTTGTAAATAGATGTGATTGCTGTTTGCCATTGGGCGTCTGTGAATTGTGTTTGTAGGTCATTTTTCCAGTCAAGGAGGGGTTTGGATTTGATGAACATACTTTTTTCTTGTAGATGTGAGCATATAAGGGAGGTCCCCCTTGTGTTAGAGTGTTCTGTAAAGAAGTAGTTCCAAATTTTTAGGGGCAGTGCTCCTTCTATAGACGCGTGTGCCGTTAAACATTTTTGTAGTCGGAAGTAAGTGAGGAAGTCTTTGGAGGGTGCCTTTAGGTCTTTGCTGATTTGCGAAAAGGATTTGCAGGTTGTGAGGTCGCGAAGTTCTTGTGTGTGTTTTACCCGGTCTGTAATCCAAGATGGGATTGATAAATCAGGTGTAAGAAGCTTCAGGGTATTTAAAGGGATGTGTAATGGTATTGTCGTCAGTCGTGCCCATTTTGTAATGTGCAGTGCATGCCAGACTTTAACTGAGGCTTGGACTGTCGGTGAGTAATGGAAAAGGTGAGTATTGTGTGTAGAGGTGCTAAATAGCCAATTGGCGAGGTTTGTGCCCGGCGTCATGTGATTTTCTATATCGCTCCAGAGAGTTGTGGGTGATGTATTCATCCATTCTTTTATTTGTGATAGAATGGTGGCATAGTAGTAATCTTTGATGTCTATATATCCCATCCCACCTGTGGATCTGTGTTTAATAAGTTTAGTGTGACTACATCTGGATTTTTTCCCTTGCCACACAAATTGGCTTAGGACGGATTGGAGAGATTTCAGGTAGGACGATGAGAGTGGTATTGGAAGTGTGCGAAAGATGTAAAGCAACCGGGGCAACACCATCATTTTAAAGGCTGCTAGGCGGCCTGCCCATGAGAATTCATGTTTAGAGAGTCTTGTGGTTTCAGTAATCATCATTTGTTTGGCGCCCGTATAGTTGTGTGCGAAAAGCCCTCTAGTGGATTTGGTAAGAGTAATGCCTAGGTAGGGAATACCATCATCCGCCCACAGATAGGGATATTGGGTCTGAAGTAAATTACTAGTGGTTGCATCAATGCCTAGGTCTAGGATGTAGGATTTATGTTCATTTAACCTTGAAGTAAGATAGAGTACAAAACCTTTTCAACAACAGTTGGACCGAAGCCAGGGAAGAGTGTGGGTGTGTGATCATCATTATCACGTCATCTGCAAATAGGTTTATTTTATGTTCTATGGTGCCAATGGTGAATCCTGATATGTCGGAGTGGGATCTGACATGTTCTGCTAAGGGTTCCATGATTAGGTTAAAGATGATTGGTGAGAGTGGACAACCTTGTCGGGTGCCATTAGTGATGGGAAATGGCTTGGATAGCATCTCCGAGGTATATACCTGCGCTGATGGGGCGGAGTATAGGGCCATTATGGCCGTCAGAATTGAACCTTGGAAGCCAAATTTGCCTAGGGTTGCTTCAAGGTATTTCCAGTGAACTCTGTGGAATGCCTTCTCTGCATCCAAGGATAGGAGCAGAGAAGGCGTTCGAGACATCTCAGCATTGTGGATTATGTTGATAATTCTGCGAGTAGCATCAGTTGTCTGTCTCCATTTTGTGAAACCTGATTGGTCTTTGTGTATTAAAAGGGGCATTAGGTTAAGTAATCTGTGGGCTATTAACTTGGCATAAATTTTTGTGTCCACATTGAGAAGAGATATGGGCCGAAAGTTTTGTGGAGAGGTAGGTTCTTTCCCTGGCTTCGGTAATGTAACGATTAGGGCATTCAGCATTTCTTGGGGGAGAGAGGAGGATGAAGCAGCATCATTGCACACCTTGGTCAGATAGGGTTCTAGTATAGTTCCGAATTGTTTGTAGTACTCTCCTGTAAGACCATCTGGTCCTGGAGATTTGTTAGTGGGTAGTGAGGAAATTATATTTCTGATTTCTAGATCTGTAAATGGGGTGTTCAGAGAGTCTAGATGTTCTGCAGTTAGTTTGGGGAGGTTAATCTCGCTAAGGAATGCTTCTGTGTCAGGTAATGACGGCTGGGTGACAGATATGTCATCTTTTAGATTGTAAAGTGTATTGTAATAGTAACTAAATGCGTCAGCAATAGCTTGTGGTTCTATCAATTTCTGCTTAGTAGCTGGGTGGAAAAGATGGGTAATTTTAGTTTTGGAATAGTGACCTATGATTCTGTTGGCCATTGCCTTTCCGGCTTTGTTGCCCGTGGAGTAGTGTTGTGCTCTAAAATGTCTGTGTGCTTTCTCAAAGGATTCTAAAATAGAGATTTCAATTCTTGTCTAAGGGAGTCTAGTTTAGTCTTGGTTAAGGGATCAGGATTAGTTTGATTTTGGTGATCTAATGTTTAGATATCAGAAGTGAGTGTGTCTAGACGCTGTGATTTCATCCTCCTCTCTCTAGCATTAAGTTGTATAAGGATCCCCCTTATGAATGCCTTATGGGCATTCCAAAGAACAGTGTCATTGCTAACAGTCCCTGTATTAGTATCAAAGTACTCTGTTAAACGGTCCTTAATATAAGCAGAGTGGGCCGGTGAGTGGAGAATAGCAGCATTCACCCTCCAAATCCGTGTTCGAGAAGTCTTCAGTGAATCTTCTAAGGTCATTGTGACCCGGGCGTGATCCGACCATGTAATGGTCGATATCTCCGTGGAAGAGATTTTGGGCAGAGTCCATTTATCCACTAGGAAGTAGTCAATCAGAGTATAAGAGTTGTGTCTAGGGGAGAAATAGGAATAATCCCTTTCGGTGGTGTGATGGCATCTCCACACGTCAAAAAGATTGTGAGATCGGAGAAACGGTCCCATAGGAGATGTGAATCTGCTAGATTGATGACAAGATGACCCTGTTTAAAGCGATTGATTTTCTTCATCAATTTGGATAGAAAGTGGATCTGTTTCTTGTTGGGGGCGTATACTGATACAATGGTATATTGAACGTTATTTAATGAGCATTTCAATGCCAGATATCTTCCTGCAACATCTTGAAGACTGTCATGTAGGGTGAATGAACATGTATTTCTGACGACTATCATGACTCCGTTTTTTTTTGTCAGGGCCTGAGGCTCTAAAGATATTAGAGAAATTTTTGTTGGAGCATTGAGGTTCAGCATTTGTCTGAAAGTGTGTTTCCTGGATGCACATGACATCACAGTGGGAATCTTGGGCTGTTCGCCACATTGATGATCGTTTGGCATGATGATTCAGGCCTTTCACGTTCAGTGACAGAAATTTAGGCATTTTGAGGGTGGCGTGTAAATAAAGTGGAGTAATGTGTTACTTACAGTTCCACAGGTGGGAGAATTGCTCAAGGAGGTTGAGGTCAGCTATAAGTCCTGGATCCGATGTACTGGAGCTCCCGTGGATGAGGAAGGAAGGGAGAGAAACAATAGGGTGGTTAGTGGTAGACATGAGGGTAGAGGAAAACAGGTGTCAGCAGTGTGTTAGGGACTGCTGAATGAAGATGAGGGTAAAGTTTGTAAACTAACTGCAACGAGCAGGCACTGAACCGGAGTGCTTTCTGATATTATATTGACAGCGTCACTGATTTGGAAGTCATTTGTGGTGGTGAGGCGAGTGGAAAGATTGCGAGTGTGAATTGTGGGTCACTGGGGTTGGAGTGTCACCATCAGGTATAATACCCCAATTTTTGAGCAATCGTATGCCTTCTTCCGCAGTGTGGATGTTGTGACGCACTCCATTTCTGGTAACCATCAGCTTGGTGGGAAGCCCCATTGGTATGGGATCTTGTGATTGTTGAGGGGTTTTGTGATCGTTTGCAGCAGACGTCTCCGTTGCCGGGTGTATTGGGAGATGTCAGCAAAAAGTTGCAGCTTTGCGTATGGATGTGGGAGCTGTCCCAGGCATCTGGATTGTTTAAGGAGCATGTCCTTGGTGTGGTAGAAGTGGATGTGCATCAGAGTGTCGCGTGGTACTTCTGCGGGTAGATGAGGAGGTTTTGGTAGACGGTGGATGCGATCGATGATCGTCTCAATCGGTGGGAGATCTGGGAGGAGTGTTGAGATCAATTTCCTAGCATAGGGATTTAGATCTGCAGGCAGGATAGTCTCAGGGATTCCTCTGATTTTAACATTTTGACGCCGTGAGCGATCCTCGAGATCCGCCATTTTGGCACGCACCCAGCGGTGCTCTTCTCTGGTATGATCATGTGCGTCTACTAGGTCATTAACTGTTTCTGTCATGACGCTCATTTGTTTTTCCATAATCCCCATTTTCTGTCCTGTGTGCAGTATTTCTGTTTTAAATGCTGTAAACATTGAGGAAATGTCAGATTGGAGGGAGCTGTGAAGGGCCATCAGCATCTCTTTCATCATAGTGTCTATGACAGGCTGATTAGTAGTGGTGAAGGCTGCTATGGGGGAAGATGCAGGTGGATGTGTGAGGAGGTTTTCTAAAGCAGGCCTTACTTCCTGTAGCTGATCAGTTGTATCCAGTCGTATCCTTGCTTTAGCAGGGCTCTTGGAGGTGGATGAGGGGCCTGAGGATAGCTGGGAGCCTGAGGAGTTGTGCTGGGCTGAAATGGAGGATTCTTCATCATCAGGCAGGTCAGTGTAGGAATCCTCTGTGTGCTGTGCAGTGCCGCGGCAGCCATCTTGGATTTTATCTCCCTGAGGGAAGATGAGGAAATCTGTGATTTTCATGGGAATCCTGTATTCTTTTCTTTTCCTAGAGGTTCCGGTCTGAAAAACATCACATAAGATTAAAATCTAGGCTGCTCTTGGCTACCAACAAATACACCTGGTCAAAGCAAGAAGTCACCATCATCTGCTTAAAGTAATATCACCATATTTGTACACATTGGAGCTTAGAAGGTCAAAAAACTATAGCAAAACCCTGTTATTCTGTATCACCAAGATGTCCTTCCAGTGCTAAGAAGGGCCACTTTGTACACATTAAAAAATTTTCGGAGCCTAATGATGCCAGAAATTCAGTATGGGAGATACATAAAGGGGATATTAAAATACAGTCCCTACTTATCACTCCTTTCTTGCCAGTGGTAAATAGCTGACAGCAACTGTCATTAGGGCCCAAAAGTCTATGTTGGAATTTTGTAATTCCATTGAGAAAGATAAACACTCCTAGATCAAATCTCTGTGCTTAATGGTAGAATCATTATGGAAAGGATAAAAGTCAACCTGCACCAGTCCCATCTAGTGTGAAAATCATTATTGTTTCCTCAGATGTCCTTTGCCACATAGTGAGAAGCATGGTCGAGTGGTTAAGTCATCATTGGGACCTAAAGTCTAACTTGGAGCTTTGTAATGCCATCAAGAAAAATAAAACACTCTTTAGAGCAAATCCCTTTTGTGAATGTAGACTCACCTGAGCCAGGTAATGGCCCATCCGGATTGACTTCATCAACTGTGAAAATCAGTACTCCTTTCTCGGTTCTCGGATGCTTTTCATCCCACAAGTACCAGGATGGCCGAGTGGTTAAGGCATTGGACTTAAGATCCAATGGATTTATATCAACATGATTTCGAACCCCACTCCTTAAAAACTTTTATATTGGTTGCAGCAATTGAAGGCACTCTTACAAGATGTTCAAAAAGGTTTGAAAAAAACACCACATAAAATTAAAATCTGCCAAGGCCCAATTTTTTTGCCCCTTTTTAACAGGGGCGTGTACAATTTTTGATGTAATACTTTTCAGCAGGGCTCATTCCTGCGCTCCAACTATAGTATCTGTGAGAGGTTGCAGTGTTGTGGCACCAGTGCCCAAGGCCCAATTTTTCTGCCCCTGTTTAACAGGGGCGTGTAATTACAATTTTTGATGCAATACTTTGCAGCAGGGCTCATTCATGCGCTCCAACTGTAGCATCTGTGAGGGGTTGCAGTGTTGTGGCAATTTTTCTGCCTCTGTTTAACAGGGGCGTGTAATTACAATTTTTGATGCAATACTTTGCAGCAGGGCTCATTCCTGCGTTCCAACTAGAGTATCTGTGAGGGGTTGCAGTGTTGTGGCACCAGCACCTGTGCCCATGGCCCAATTTTTCAGCCCCTGTTTAACAGGGGCATATAATTACAATTTTTGATGCAATACTTTGCAGCAGGGCTCATTCCTGCGCTCCAACTATAGCATCCGTGAAGGGTTGCAGTGTTGTGGCACCAGTGCCTAAGGCCCAATTTTTCTGCCCCTGTTCAACAGGGACATGTAATTACAATTCTTGATCTAATATTTCACAGCAGGGCACCAGCACAACCACCACCACCAAAGGCCCAATTTATCTGCCCCTGTTCAACAATGGCATGTAATTACAATTCTTGATCTAATATTTCACAGCAGGGCCCGTTCCTGCGCCCACCAAGAGTAACTGTGAGGGCTTACAATGTTGTGGCAACACCAACACCTAAGGCCCCAATTTCTGCAGAGTATATAGGGCAGGCCCCTACTTTCAAACATCCAACTTATAAACAACTCCTACTTGAAAACAGAAGGAGACAACAGGAAGTGAGATGAAATCTACTCCTGGGAAGGGAAATTCTCTCGTGTAAGAGTTAATATGGGAAAAACATGTCTCCTCTCCACTGATGCTTTATCACCAATCCTTGTTTCACTAAAAACCCCAAATTGTCAAAAAACATTTGTCATTGGGACAGGAAGTGAGGTGAAATCTTCTGAAGAGGTGCACAGACAGCAAAAAAATGTTACAGGGGTGATAACCCTTCTCTATGTTTTCCAAAAAGCTTGAAAATAGATTTTTGTTGCTGGAGCTACACTTTAAAATGTACCAGTTCAAAATTACAAACAAATTCTACTTAACAACAAACCTACAGTCCCTGTCTCGTTTGCACCACCTGCATACTGCTGTTCAGAGTATATAGGGCCTGGGGGCCCCACGCCTTTCCTTTTTTAAATTTGGGTGCGGGGTTCCCCTTAATATCCATACAAGATCCATACGAGGCCTGGCAATGGACTTGGGGGTACCCATGCCGTTTGTCTCACTGATTTTCATCCATATTGCCGGGACCCGACATTACATTAAAGCCGCAAGCAGTTTTAAATGACTTTTATTCCTTTAAAAATGTCATTTTGTGCAGGGACTTTTCTAAGCACGGAAAACATGTGCCATTTTACAGGCATACTATAGACACCCCCCGGGTACGATATTTAAAGGAATATTTCACTTTTTTTTTCACTTTAAGCATCATTAAAATCACTGCTCCCGAAAAAATGGCCGTTTTTAAAACTTTTTTTGCATTGATACATGTCCCCTGGGGCAGGACCTGGGTCCCCAAACCCTTTTTAGGACAATACCATGCATATTAGCCTTTAAAATGAGCACTTTTGATTTTGATTGTTCGAGTCCCATAGACTTTAATGAGGTTCTAAAGTTTGCGTAAACTTTCTGTCCGTTCGCAGGTTCTGGTGTGAACCGAACTGGGGGGTGTTCGGCTCATCCCTAGTCAAGAGTTTTATATAGAGTTTGCTCTTGTGTCTAGTATTTAAACATTCTTGTTCTGAGTTGTTTTATGGCTATGAATAAGGTTTCCTACTGAAACGCATAAGCTGCTGTAATTTGCACACTGTACCCTTTATTAATAAAGTACATTTATCGGGAGGACGAGTTTCCGGCTCTTAACCTCATACTAATTAGCTTGTGAGCCTTTAAAAAATTGAATTGAAATAAAAAAAAATCCATGATTTATTCCTCTTTAATCTGTTGTGGTCAGATTCAGTGACATTTCTGAGTGTTTCTGGGCAGGATTACAATGATCTTTGGCACATCATTCATGCAGCACCTTTCTGATTTTAGTACTTCAGGAAGAGCTTGCAATAAGTCATCTAAAAAACATTAAATTCAGATATTTAAAATAGGGTTGTACTGATACCACTTTTTTAAGACTGAGTACAAGTACAAATACTTTTTTTCAAGTACTCGCCGATACCAATTACGATACTTTTTTTAATGTCATTTGACAGTGGCACTAATATGCAGCACTGATGGGCACTGAAAGGTAGCACTGATGGGCACTGATGAGGCATGCACTGTGTCAGTAGTTTTTTATATATTTTTTTACAATTTATTAGTCCTATTTAATTTTACAGTGTGTGTATATATATATATATATATATATATATATATGCAGTATATTTTTTTTTTACAATGCTTTCTTTTTTTTGGGGGGGGGGGGTAGTGGACGGTGTCAGTGTTTTTACATCTCCCCTTTGCGACAGGGAAAGGGACTGAGCAGCGGCTCCTGTTTATTCATAAACTGACGCATCCTAAACACAGTTTATGATGCTCAATTATGAATGGACAGAGTCATAGATTTACCAGTTTTCTCCATCCTTCTCTCCCCATCTGCTCTCCATCTTGACAGATCCAGGACGAGGGGGGAGCCAGAGGAGGACCCAGGACATTTGGGGATGATCGGTGCGGCGGTGGGGCAGTTAAAGGCACCAATCTCCCTCACAGCCGTCGGAGGGAGAGGAGGAGAAGCGGCTGTCAGAAAGGCTATACAGGGAGATCAGTACTTGTAACTGCCCCCACCACCGTACCGATCATCTGTGAGGCTGCCCTGCTCGGCCGCTCCTACAACACTGAGGACGCTGGATGTACTGGCCTCCTGTCAGGTATCAGGTCAAGCATCAGAGCATTTGTACTCATGCAAATTCTCGGTATTGGCACCGATGCCAATACTAGTATCTAGTATCAGTAGCGGTGCAACCCTAATTTAAAAAAAAAATGCTGGAGAATTAAACCTCTTAGCAATTTCCTATGTCTTGGCTCCATGCTAGGGAGGAAGACCCAAAACTCCAATGTAAGCAGGAACAACACTACTAACTATGAAGGGAGATTTCAACGTTGGAGTCTTTGAGGCATTTTATAAGCCCAAGACACACCATTCACCACACTTGCCATTTGCATGGTTTCCATCCAGGGACATTTAAATTGGGCTGCCATAGCGTTTTACCAGGATTAAAGCCAGGAACACAAAATGAATGGCAGGATGGTTGCATAGATCCACTCTATGGGAAGGTTATGTCTCCAATCAATGAATTTAAAGTACATACAGTTGTGCTCATAAGTTTACATACCTTGGCAGAATTTATGATTTCTTGGTTATCTTTCAGAGAATATGAACAATAACACATAAACTTTCTTTCACTTATGGTTAGTGTTTGGCTGAAGCCATTTATTATCAATCAACTGTGTTTACTCTTTTTAAATCCTAACGACAACAGAAACTAGCCAAATGACCCTGATCAAAAGTTTACATACCCAGTTCTTAATACCGTGTATTGCCCCCTTTAACATCAATGACAAGTCTTTTGTGGTATTTGTGGATGAGGCTCTTTATCTTCTCAGATGGTAAAGCAAAACGCAAAAAGCCTCCAGTTCCTGTAAATTCTTGGGCTGTCTTGCATGAACTGCACGTTTGAGATCTCCCCAGAGTGGCTCAATGATATTTAGGTCAGGAGACTGAGATGGCCACTCCAGAACCTTCACTTTATTCTGCTGTAGACAATGACAGGTCAACTTGGCCTTGTGTTTTGGATCATTGTCATGTTGGCATGTCCGAGTACGTCCCATGCGCAGCTTCCTGGCTGATGAATGCAAATGTTCCCCTAGTATTTTTTGATAACATACTGCATTTATCTTGCCATCAATTTTGACCAAATTTCCTGTGCCTTTGTAGCTCACACATCCCCAAAACATCAGCGATACATCTCTGTGTTTCACAGTAGGAGTGGTGTACCTTTCATCATAGGCCTTGTTGACTACTCTCCAAATGTAGTGTTTATGGTTGTGACCAAAAAGCTCAATTTTGGTCTTATCACTCCAAATGACTTTGTAGCAGAAGGTTTGAGGCTTGTAGGCTTGTATCTGTGTTGTTTGGCATATTGTAAGCGGGATACTTTGTGGCATTTGCATAGTAATGGCTTTCTTCTTTAAACTCGACCATCTTTCTTCAAGTGCCTCCTTATTGTGCATCTTGAAACAGCCACAACACATGTTTTCAGAGAGTCCTGTATTTCACCAGAAGTTATTTGTGGGTTTTTCTTTGCATCCTGAACAATTTTCCTGGCAGTTGTGGCTGGAATTTTAGTTGGTCTACCTGACCGTGGTTTGGTTTCAACAGAACCCCTCGTTTTCCACTTCTTGATTAGAGTTTGAACACTGCTGATTGGCATTCTCAATTCCTTGGATATCTTTTTATATACCTTTCCAGTTTTATACAGTTCAACTACCTTTTCCCGCAGATCCTTTGACAATTCTTTTGCTTTCCCCAGAATCCAGAAACGTCAGTGCAGCACTGGATGAAAGATGCAAGGGTCTGTCAGGAGTCCAGAAACTCATTGACCTTTTATACACACACCAATTACAAGCAAACAGATCACAGGTGAGGATGGTTACCTTTAATAGCCATTCAAACCCCTTTGTGTCAACTTGTGTGCATGTTATCAGGCCAAAATCACCAGGGTATGTAAACTTTTGATCAGGGTCATTTGGGTAGTTTCTGCTGTCATTATGATTTAAAAAAGTAAACACAGTTGATTGATAATAAATGGCTTCAGTCAAACACTAACCATGAGTGAAAGAAAAGTTTTTGTATTATCATTCATATTCTCTAAAAAATGGCCAAGAAAACGGAAAATTTATATCAAATACTTACCGTAATTTTCCTTTCCTGATAGGTTCCATGGCAGTATATGTGTGGATAGCCCCACCTCCATAACTACCCAATAGAACCCCTCTCCCATAAATCTTTGCTCTAGGCTGCTATCCATGTTCCGTAAGTAGCCTACTCCAGACATTTGGGAGGGACTCCTGCTGCCATGGAGCCTATCAGGAAAGAAAAATTACGGTAAGTATTTGATATCAATTTTCCGTTTTCCTGACAGGCTCCATGGCAGCATACGTGTGGGAAATAACTCGCCAAACACACCCGGGTGGGCAAAAAAGTTTGAGCAAAGAAACCAAAATGTATTTAACATTGTCAACCGACAATACTTGTAAACCAAAATTAATAGATGACAGAGCAGCAGGTTCAACACAGTAGTGAGAGACAAATGTGTTAATAGAAGACCAAGAGGCCGCTCTACAAATGATTTCAGGTGCGACATGCCGAGAGGCTGCCCAAGAGGTCGGGATACTCCGGGTCGAATGAGCCGTCACTGCCTCTGGAGGAGCCAAGCCCTTTGCCTTGTATGCCCTCTGAATGGTCTGCACAATCCAGGAAGAAATTGATCTGACTGAAGCTCGCATTCCCTTGTTTTTACCATGGAGAAGAACGAAAAGAAATTCTGTTTGTCTGAAAGGAGCCGTGACCTCCAGGTATTGTTTTAGAGTGTGGCCTACATCAAGAGGATGAACATCTTGATTATCTGTTGTTTTAAAAGTAGGAAGCACAATCTCTTGGTTTTCATGAAAGACTGAGGTCACTTTAGGGTTTGACCCTAACATGGGAATCAATACTGCTCTGTCTGGGAAAAAGGTCAGAAAAGGCTCTTCTGAACCTAAATTTCTAATTTCTGACACTCTTTTGGTCGAAGTCATAGCTACTAAAAAAGTGGTCTTGCGCGTGAGGTCTCTCGTGGAAAGAGGTTTGTCAGGATCTGACCTGAGATTGGAGAGAAAATCCAAAACAAGAGGGAGGCCCCATTTGGGGAACCTAGGTCTTCTTTGAGGTCTAAGCCTGATAGCTCCTTTAAAGAACTGACGGACCAACGCATGATTTGCCCATGAAACTCCTGTGAAGGCCGAGATGGCTGAAACTTGAACTCTTAGTGAGCTGACTGCTAAGGACAAATCGAGTCCTGATTGAAGAAAACTCAGTATGTCTTGTACTGCTGGAGAGTTACAAGGATTTGACCTGGAAGACATATGATCAGTGAATCTAGACCATATACGCTCATATACCCTATTAGTACTGATAGCTGAGGAGTGATAACAGAGGGAACCACGGCCTGTTGGGCCAGAAAGGAATTACTGCAATGATCCTCACCTTCTCTGTTCTGAGCCTCCGGAGAAATTGAAGAATCACCGGTACCGGAGGGAAGGCATAAGCCTTCTGAAACCTCCACTGATCTGAGAGAGCATCTATTCCATATGCCTGAGGGTCTCTCAACCTCGAATAATATTTGGGCATTTTGTGATTGCATGGGGAAGCAAACAGATCGACCTCTGGAAATACTCCCAGGGTCAGAAGCCACTCGAACACCTCTCTGTGGAGAGACCACTCGTTGTTGTCCATCTGAACCCACGAGAGAAAGTCCGCCTGTACATTTTGAATCCCTGGAATGTAAACCACAGAGATGTTGGACAAATTCTTCTGAGCCCAGCTCATTATTGGCTCTATTTCCTGTATCAGAGACCAGCTGTGAGTTCCACCTCGCTTCCTTATGTAAGCCACCGCGGTTGTATTTTCCAACCTTAACATTACTGATGAATTCATTATTAGATGGCGAAAAGACAGGAGTGCATGAAAGGCGGCCCTCAGCTCCAGTATGTTGGAAACAATCCCTCGAGAATGGGAATGCCATCTGTCCTGAGCAACTTCTGAAAGGCAGTGAGTGCCCCATCCCCAATTGCTGGCATCCGATGTTATTGTGACCCATGAGATGGGAATGATTGAATGGTGATTGTGCAGATTTTTACCTTGAAGCCACCAAAGGAGAGACGTTCTCATGGTTGGAGTAAGGTGTATGTGCTGGATTTGGCTGGAAGAATCCCATTGTTGAAGGAACCCTTTTTTGAAGGGCTGTGTATGCCATTGGGCCCACTTCACCATAGGAATGGTGGCTGTCATTGTGCCAATTACTTTCAGGCATTGGAGAGCGGAGAGGTGAGATGATGCAAGGGCTGCGTGTATTATGTCCTGAATCACTCCAATTTTATCCTCTGGAAGGGAGATGGTGCCTTCCATTGTGTTGAAGTGAGCCCCTAGAAACACCAGGGATTGTGTTGGCTCTAGATGGCTCTTCTCTAAATTCAGAAGCCACCCAAATTCTTGCAGGGTGGAAATGACTAAGCTCTTGTGCTCTAAAAGTTGGTCTTTGTTTTGAGCTAGGAGAAGTAGGTCATCTAGTTAGTGGTGGAGACAAACCCCCTTGATGCGAAGCAGAGCTACAACAGATAATAGGACCTTGGAAAAGACCCGAGGTGACATTGTTAGACCGAAAGGTAGACACGTGAATTGCAGATACTGATCGCCTACTGAAAAATGGAGGAATTGTTGGAAATCCGTTGCCACCGGCACGTGAAAGTAGCATCTTTTAGATCGATTAAAATCAACCAGTATCCCAGATGTACTGAC
The DNA here is from genome assembly GCF_042186555.1 of Aquarana catesbeiana. Taxonomy (NCBI): domain Eukaryota; kingdom Metazoa; phylum Chordata; class Amphibia; order Anura; family Ranidae; genus Aquarana; species Aquarana catesbeiana. Next base: position 33,153,478 of record NC_133327.1, read on the forward strand.
TGTTGAATTGTAAGTAAGGATTCCCTTTTGAACTTTTCCTTCCGGATAAAGGAATTGAGATGGGTTAAGTCTATTACTGGTCTCCATGTACCGTTTTTCTTCTGTATCATGAACAGAGGCGAATACATGCCTGTGCCTTTTTCGTCTTCTGGAACAGGGATGGCCGCGCCTTGTACCAATAAACAATTCACGTAGGTTAACAGGACCTGCTTTTTCTCTTCTGAACCTGAAAGAGTTGTAGGAACAAATCTGAGTCTTGGGGCACTGTTGAAGACCCACTTGTGACTGAAGGAGACCGTCTTGACAGTCCAGTAATTCCGGATTGAAGACGCCCAAACATGCCTGAAGTGGCAAAGACGAGCCCCCACCTGGCATGCCTGAGCGGGCCCAATCTCAAAAGGACTTAGTGGAGTCCTGGTTGCCAGAGGAACCACCTTTTGTGGATTTTTTGAAAGAGGACTGCCTAGATTTCCAGGACCTAGATTTCCAGGAGCGTTTCTGATATTGTAGGCGCCGATCTTGAGGGAGGAAACCAGACTTACCGCCCGTGGCCTGGGTTATGGCACTATTCAGCTTGTTGCCAAATAGTGAAGTTCCTTCAAAAGGAATTCGGCACCAAGCTTGTTTGGAAGCCGGATCCGCCAACCATGGACGGAGCCATAAGGCACGACGTGCTGAAACAGCCGCCAACATAACGGAGGCAGATGACATCAATAGAGGCCTCCCCAAGAAAGGCCGACGCCAGCCTGATCTCCTGGATAGGAGAATCCTTAGCTGTTTCAATAGAGATACCTCTTAGGAACTCATCCACATTATCAGACCAAGATTCTAAAGCTTTGGATACTGCAGCTATCGCAAGCACTGGCTTGCATGCCATTCCTGACGTCAGGTAAATCCTTTTTAGATCTGAATCAATTCGTCTTTCCAGAGGATTTATGGGAACTACGGTGTGGATCAGACCTAGAAGGGCTGTAAGGAAAGAAGAACAGAAAAGATAGAGACAGGAATCAGCTAGTGTCCTAAAATCCTACTCTCAATCCTTGTACAGGTAGAAAAGCATAACTGCAAACATACCTGCTACAAGCAGGCTGGCCACTAGGGGACAGTGAGGAGTCCATGGTGTCAACACAATAGGAAACTGCAGAGACAGATTCACACATCAGCTGGCTGACAAAGGACCTCAACCCCCAGACAATAGAGCTTGTCTTACCTTGAACCGCCAAGATATTTGCCCCGTGAAGTCGTCGGATCACCCACGAACATTCCCAGGGCTCTGTAGGCTTTCCACAGCTTTTAAAAGTGGCGCCCATGACGTCATCGATGGTGTCAGATGCGAGACGCTCGCGCGCATGTGCGAACCAAGCCTCGACTTCGTATCGGATCCGCGCATGCGCAGAGCGCACGCAGGTACCCGGAAGAGATAGAGAGAGCGGCTGCTGGAACGCAGGAAGCGTCAGCGCCGACTAGAACACCAGTGATGAGGGAGAAACACAGAAAAAAGGTACAAACAACACAAACACTGCTGCCATGTGTATAGAAATATAAAAACTTACACCTCCACCTACGATCACCTGGGCCGAGGAACCGCCACACACACACACACCGAACTTGGTAGCAGATAATGGTCGCCTGGAACATTAGGCAAACAGACCGTGCGCACATAGATGAACCAATCCCAATCTTCAGTGCTACTCTGCTATACACTCCATACCCTGCTTAACAGTCAGGGCCTATCGGAGGAATACATTTGGCACTCGGCTGATTCGATCGTAGGGAGGTTATCTTCAGGTAGGAGAACCAACACCTGGTCCTACGGAGGAGGACAAAAAAGGAACATGGATAGCAGACTAGAGCAAAGATTTATGGGCGAGGGGTCCTATTGGGTAGTTATGGAGGCGGGGCTACCCACACGTATGCTGCCATGGAGCCTGTCAGGAAATCATAAATTCTGCCAGGGTATATAAACTCATGAGTACAACTGTATATCATTGCTGACCTCTTCTAAACATTCTTGTTGACTGGCTGTGTCTGGCTTCAATGATTTGGGCATTACGGACCAGGAAGAAACATGCCTTAAATGGATGTAAAAAATGTCAGGATTCCTTATCTTGTTTTTCATAACTATAGAAGAAGTCTTTAAGGAAATCTTTTAACTTTTGAGAACTTTACGGACATCCAAATGACTATACGAGACACCTTATTTTGTGAACTGTGCAGCAAGTACCCTGGATGACCTTTTGAAAAAAAATTTACTCCAGACTCAAAAGCGACCATTTAATTATTATTGTCAGGAATCAGCAGCAGGGATGGCCAAATCTGCGTAGCTACACAGGAAACTGGGACCAGACTGTGTATGCTTTAAGTGAGATTTAATTACAGTGAAACATATCCATCCAAACACCAGAAAACAGTATACACAGCAAATACCTAACAAAATCCTAGCTAATAAGTTAGTAAACTAACTATATACAATATATACAGCAATATATACAAAATAAGGAACAGAGATCAACAAGGTAAAATGGAAATGAGGAGAGCAGATGGTAAGGGGGAATCAGGAGTCAGGACAGGGATCAAGAACAAGGGGAGCAGATAAGAGGCATGCAACAGAGTACAGGAGACAGGGCAGGAGCACGATCAGGGTCAGGATCAGAATAAATGGTGCATCATATCTGCCAGCAGAGCAAAACACTGGAGCAAGAAGCACTAGTAGGGGAGGACCTAAATACCTAAATACCCTTCGAGCAGCCAGCGTACGGTGTAACTGATTACTGAGATCTGCTAGTTGCTGGGAGACACCAGCTGGTGGACACTAAAACTACAACCTTCCACTCTTAGAAGCACAGAGCCAACAGCAGGTGATCCAGGTCCTAACAATTATACTCAATAGACCCAAAGGATATAAATCCACTTTAAGTGCACTAAATGTCTTTTCAAACCCAGGTATTATTTTGTAAAAGTAGTAGTGACATTCTTATTGTGCTGCACAAAACCTGTCATCCTACACAAGGGGGGGGAGGGGCAGCATTGACTAGTCTTTATTACAGGAAACTCCTGCACAAAGGCAAAGTACAAACGTAATTCTACTACAATGGTCAGAAGCCTACAAGATTCCTCACCGGTGCTGGGATCTTCTCCATGGCTGTCAGGAGCTAGATTTGAACCTGCAAGCTTTGCTGGGTGACGTCTCTTCTTGCTGAACCACCTGGAATGCTAAGCAGCTCTCTAGACAATCCCTTGAATGATCCTGCGTTGAGCCTTGAACCCTTTGCTCCACCCATGAATTTCTTATTAACGTTATATCTTTAGATTTTTCTGTTTGCCAGTTTATTGTGCTCCCTCCAGCCAATATCTTGCTCTTGTCACTCTTGCTGTTGCCTGTATCTTTGCTACCACTCGTTACCAACCCTTGGTTTGTTCCTTGACTATGCTTCTGCTTGATCCCAACCTGCAACTAGAAACCAACCCTTGGCTTGTTCCTCAACTACACTTCTGCTTGATCTCAGCCTGCGACCACTTATAACTGACCTTTGGCTTATTTACTGACTACACTTCTGCTTATTCCTACCTGCTATATCTGCTACTGGACCCCGGCTTGCTGGAGGGGCGATCCTGAAGATTTTTAATTTTGAACTTTAGTTCCACCTTAATTCATGCTAGGTTTCTGCCCAGATCAAGAAGAAATACGCAAAGGGAACCAAGATTTAAGTGAAAGTATCATCTTTTTATCAGCAACATCTTTTTTTTATGTAGACAGTATTTTTTTGGCCTAGAGTTCAGCCGTAAAAAAATTAGGGGTCTATTTAAAAAAAAAATTGCTGTAGATATTTATCATGACCATTTGCACAGACATCACAAATAATCCCCAAATTTTGCAGACTATGTTTAACAGCTCCATCTAAGGATCGTAATGCAGTATTTTTTCCTGACTGAGATATTTTTGGAAAATACTGCATTATGACCACTAGATGGAGATGACAACCATAGGAAATAAAACCATTCGATAAAATACAATTATTTGTGACAGCTGTACAAATGCTTGAGATTATCGTACAATGATTTTTATATAAACAGTCACCTTGTGTGGCAATAAAGAAAGTCAATAAATGCAACTAATAAACAAACAATGACTAATCAAAAATTAACTTCACTTTATTTTATGTGAATTCTATTATTTCTTGCCATAACATCCCAGAATTATGGCAGTAAATATGTCAGTACAAGAGAATTTATTTCTTAGAGACTTGTAGATGTTAATTTGTAATGCTGGAGTTAATCTCTGTGATGTTAGTAAGCTTCGAGAATCTTTAGAGGCAAAGATGTATGACCACATTCTACAGCTGTATCTTCGTAGCCATTGACCATGCATCTCAGTGGTCACTGTGGGGAAAAAGAAAAATGTATTTGATCCCTTGATATGGACATAATTAAAAGGTATGCAATGTACCTATTATTAAAGTATAACTACAGTATGTAATACAGTCTGCAATTTCCATTAATAAAGCTTTTCTTTTTTTTTTTTTTAGCCCCCCCCCCCAGTTATTTTTTCACTTTCTGCAACAGGCCAAGTCTGTATGAGGTTGATACCATGTGAATTCAGGTACTTACACTTCTTGCATTATTAAAAATACATTTAATGATGTCATAATTATTACAGGGTTGCATCAATTTGTGTCTTTTGTATCTGTTCAGCTTTAACAAGTTTGAGGACACTGAATGTGTTACACACACCCCAAAAAATGTCATCTCAGTACACAGGACATGTGTAGCATGTCCAGTCCTTCTGTCCCTCTGCTCCACACCCTGCCACTCCCAATTAGGTAGGTGCAGAACGAAAACATTTTTTTTTGTTTCGTTTTGATTCCTTGTTTACATAAATTTGTTTAGTTAAATTTGTTTCATTCCTTTAATTTGTTTTCGAAATTTGTTTCATTTTGTCGTTTTCGAATCGATTCAAATTTTTCAAATTTGGATCGATTCAAAAAGTCTTTGAATCAATTTCGAATCGTTTTCGAATTTGAAAAGTTTTCGAATTCGAAAACTTTTCAAATTCAAATCATTTTCGAATTAAAAAAAAAATTTGAATAGTTTTCCAATTTCCAAAGATAATAAAATAGAATAGAAAATAAAGGAATAGAATAGAAAAAAATTATAGAATGGAAAAGAATATAATATAAAATAAAAGAATATAATATATATAGTTAATAATAATATAAAAACAGAACAAAATAGGATAGAAAATAAAAGAACAGAACAGAATGGAATAGAATTGAATAGAAAGAAATAGAATAGAATAAAAAAACGAAATAGAATAAAATAGAAAGATTAAAACCATCTTCTGAAATTTGAACAGAATAGAAAAGAATAGAAGTAAAAAAACAATAGAATAGAATAGAAATAATATAACCATTTTCCAAAATTCAAATATAATCAATTCGAATTTGAATAGAATAGAAAAGAATAGAGTAGAATAGAATAGAAAATAACAACAGAATAGAATAGAGTGAATATAACCATCTTCCTATTCTAACCTGGTCCTATTCAAACCTGTACCTCTGTTGGTGTATGGATCACGGCTTATATGAATAAAGGTGTTGTATTGGAGTGCGGCCGTCCACCTCTCTTTTTATCCATTGATTGCTTATGCTGATCCAACTTTTGCAATGCTTTACACCAGAATCTGAATTGTTGTGTAATTTTAAACAGGACAAATTATGAAATTAAAATATATACTTTTATTCTACAGTAACACTATTTTCTTCCATTAAGCAAACACTAGTTAAAAAAGTGTGCTTTTTTAGTTTTGTTACATTTTTTTATCCAAGGATTGTATAAAAAAAAAGTTAATTTTGAAAGACAATATCATGAAAAGGAAGCCCGTTTGTATTAAAAAGAAAAACAATATATGTATTACTTTATCTTAAAGGATAAGTTCACCTTTACAAAAAAATAAAAAATAAATGCAAATTTTTTTGCAGGTAATAAAATATGCATTTTTTTTTTTTTTTTCTTGTTAGAAGTCTGTAAAGCATTGCACCCACGATCAGCAGATCCTGGGTGTAATGCCACGGTCCTGCAGACTGTCTGTGTAGCTATCTGCCCTTGCCTCTGATAGGTCAGGCAGTTACTGACTGACAGGAAGCTCAATGAACTACCTAGAGAGCTCAACAGCACCGTGGTAATTCATTGAGAACTACAAGTCGACAGCTGCATAGGCTTTCGGGACCTATTTCACAATCTCAGAACACTTAACGAATGACGCGGCTGGGCAGGCAGAGCATTTTTGTTTAGATTGTGACAGTGGGTGGGGGGAGAAAATCCCCCGTACCCTGTCAAAATGGGGGATCAGGTTGGTGTGGGGGTCGGTGCATCTGTAACTGTTACATGTTGCACCCTGAATATGGGTGTAAAATGTCACATGTTACAAAAGTTGAACTTATCTTTTAAGTAATGACAATGTTATTGCCGAATAAAATGATCCATCAAAGAAATGTAAAAGCTGCTCTGGTCCTTAGAGGGTTTACAGGTGTGAGAGGGGTAATGGTTAATCTATTGTAAGTGTTTGGAAACCAATAAAGCTGGAAATTCTACACATATGAGCCATTACTTACAATTTGATATAATCAGAAAAGTTGGTTATATTCAGACTAACCTTTCAGCAAAAAATCATATTTTTACTGTCTGAAAGTTTCTGGTATTCTCTATCTATGTTTATTGTCATTATCATTTGGTAATAATAAAATTAATTATACTGTTAGTACAAGTATAAAATAGGATAGACCAGTCATTCTCAGCCAGGGTTCCTCCTGAAGTTGCCTGGCGGTTCCTTGTGCTGTTGCTGAGGGACTTCCTATTTATTAGTTCCTGAGCTACAGCCATTTGTCAGAGCTGGCTGCATGACACCAATAACATTTTCGGTTGTCAGTAAGGGTGGCATTCTGACCTCCACGGTAAGGGGAGCTATCAGGATCTGGGCTCAAACCTGGGACATCTTCTGTGTCTGGCATGGACTCTTCTCACTGAGCTATCTGGAATGCTGGACAGCATCCTGCCTGATCTATTGGACAATCCTGCCTGATCTATTGGACAATCCTGCCTGATCCATTGGACAATCCTGCCTGATCCATTGGACAATCCTGCCTGATCCATTGGACAATCCTGTCTGATCCATTGGACAAGCCTGCCTGATCCATTGGACAAGCCTGCCTGATCCATTGGACAAGCCTGCCTGATCCATTGGATAATCCTGCCTGATCCATTGGACAGCCCTGCCTTGTGTCTTGATTGTTGTTGAACCTTGAACTCTTTGCTCCTCTCATTAATTTCCTATATAAGCATTGTCTCTGCACTTCCTCTGTGCCAGATTATTGTGCTTTCTCTAGTCTTCCCTGCTGCCGTCCATATTTTGCTACCACTTGTTATCGACCTTTGGCTTGTTCCCCGACTACTCTTCTGCCTGATCCTAACCTGCAACTAAGAAGAAAAGAAGGCTGGATGGCCTTCTTGAGCTATAAGTAAGCAACCGACCTTGGTGTGAAACATATAAGCTGATACCTGTAGTTCAGCTTTGTATTTGGCACTTGAATAAAGAAATTGCATAGGAGTGCGGCCGTCCAGCCTTCTTTTCTTCTAGGAATCTGTTTGCATACAGGGCTTGTACCCTCCACATGGGATAGAGGCTTTTTGGAGCAGCAGGGTAAGAGAAACTGCCTCAGAGCGATGTACATGTAACCAACCTGCAACTACTCGTTACCGACCTTTTGGCTTTATTACTGACCACACTTCCATTTGATCCTTATCTGCTTATCCGCTGCTGGACCCCGGCTTGCTCACCTCCTGGTGGGGCGATCTTGAGGACTGCGACCTGGTGCTAACACGCAGCTAAATCCATCTCCACCATCAGGAGCTCTGGTGAACACCGGTTAGTATTTAGACTCCGCACCTCAGGTGAGCCTGCGTCATCTGCCAGGGTGACTGCCTGTGTACCTATCCTGCTGGTCGGTGGTAGTCCTGCAACTGCTATAGCAACTGTTCTTCGCGCCTGATGCCTGATCATGACAGGAGCATTCTTACCACTGACACTGAATAGATTCATTTTAGCAGGGGTTCCCCAAGACCTGAAAATTATTTCAAGGGGTTCTTTGTAATAAAATGTTGAGAAAGGCTGGGATAGACTGTAAACCTTCATGCCATACTTACCAAGTAGCATTGTTCAAGCGTTGTTCAGGTAGTGGATATCACTGATGTGGCCTATAAAACAAAGTAAATGGCTTGTTTTGTTTTTTAATCATCTATTGAGTAAGACAATGCTGACGTTTTGTTGGTGAGATTTTTTTTATTTATTTGAATTCATTAAAATTATATAAAAGCATGTATAAAAAAGGCTAACACATATTAAAGTACAGTATATATTTTACATAGTTAGTCTGGCTGAAAAAAGACATAAGTCCATCTAGTTCAACCAATAAATTTTGTAAGTATCTCCCCCAGAACACCATCAATAGCATCTCTTGTATCTTGTTACAATATTGCATAAAACACAACATTTTTGCTTTTAATCAAATGACGAAGAACATGAACAAGAGCATGGAGAGTCATTGATGGGTAACCACAATATTGTAATATAAGAACCAACCACTTAAAGATTGTGCCATCCTTGTGTCTACAAGCCCATACATCCCTTAGCAGGAGTAGAGACCACGGGGATACCGAGGAGAAGTAACTCACCCTAATGTCTGGTCAGTGAACTCTGGTGATCTCTACTAGATCTTCATCGCCAACACTCACAGTGGCAGTACTGGATACAATCGATCTTAATACAGTATATGGGTGGTATGATTCATCCAGTTTCATCTTATTATGGTCTTTTTTCCAGAACTGTTGCCTCAGTGTATCTCAAATGAAGCCTTTGTATTCCCTCTATCAATGCACATGCTGAAAAAGTTTCCAAAAAGTTTCCAACCCAACTGATTTTGGGTCAATGGCCCAAACCTTATACTGCTATTCGAAAAATGGTAATTCCAACACTGCTGTCTCCCAAAGAGGTTCAAGAATCTTATTCTATGTTGAAATTGCTTACACTCAGTGTTCTGCAACCTTGCATATCCACATTATAATCCCTTGAAGCTGCAGCAGCTACCTTTGGCCCACCTTCATTTCCTGAAGTCTAAATAACTTAGAAAGTTCACCAATCCCTCTCCTCATAATCCATACTGTTGTTGCCATGTCTTTTCACAGCTGTTAGCTGTCTCTGCCATCAATCACTTTTGCTCTTCATCATGTGTGGGCATGATCGTTATAGATTCCCTTTAGATGTGCCTCCCTGCTAGACACTGGGTGTTGCAGACTTTAGCTGTGCACCCTACTGAATAGTTTCTTTGTAAAGTCTGCAACACCCAGTGACCAGCAGGAATGAACATCTAAAGGCATTTTATGGATGTGTTCTTTCATTTAATGCTTCGCTCCATACAGGTAGAGTAAGTTTCAAGCTGGAATCCCAGACCTAAAATCTAAACAACACAGTTAGGTCTTCTCTAGGCAGCAGGCCTAGGAATACAGCAGAAGTGACCTACCTCCACCAAGGCCAGGCTCTGGAGAGTAAAGACAAATATTTTTACCCTTCCCCAGCAAGCACCACTGACAACAAACCTCTTGGTGGTTGGTCAAAGAAGGACATTGATATTCATAATCCACACCTATTGCCTCTTCGAAGTAGATAATCCGAGACAGATTATATTAATTAGGCTGTAGTAAGTACTGCAGTCAAGCAGTACTAAATTTGGAGAGTCAATCAATGTTAAAGTAGGGTGGGTACATATGCGTACATTACACTTCCGCTTTAAGGCTAAATAATGTCTTGTCACCTATGTCTCAACCTTCTGCTTGGTGATCAGAATAATGCCAGAGACCAATGCTAATATTAATGCAGAGCTGTAATAGTAACACTTTTATATAACAGAAAGAGTTTGCATTATCACTTTTCTATATTTCATGAGCTTTTTTGTAATGGTATTCTCTTACTATAATAAATAGCAAAGGAGGAAATAAGCTCTGTGTTTGCTTTTACACCCTGCAACTTACATAATAAACACTTTCTCTTAGGAAAGGTATAATATGAGCAAAGGTTGCACAAAAAACAAGTTCCACTTTTAGAACATTTCTTACCAAGCTTCTGGGGGATGAATTCTTCCAAAGATGTTTTCTGACAAGATCCATAACCTGAGGCAAAAACAAGCCAGAATAATTAGCAGAATAGACTCACTGGAGAATTCCAAATCGCTCCATTACGAACTATACAATGTTTATAGATAAAAAGTACAACCAGACAGAATATGGTTAGGTGGGCTCAGAGAAACTACAAAGCCCACCATTAAGCCAGTGCTAAGCACAGAAAACTATCCTAAATTTGGGGGAAAAATTCCTTATTTTTGCTGTATGCTAAAAAGGAAACGTGCATATTCTGTTATAACATTATTGAACAGTCTTATGCCACGTACACACGGTCGGAATTTCCGACAACAAATGTTCGATGGGAGCTTGTTGTCAGAAATTCCGACCGTGTGTAGGCTCCATCGGACATTTTCCGTCAGAATTTACGCCAAACAAAATTTGAGATCTGGAATTGTCAGTTTGTCAGAAATTCCGATCATGTGTACACAATTCCGACGCACAAAATTCCACGCACGCTCGGAATCAAGCAGAAGAGCCGCACTGGCTATTGAACCTTAATTTTCTCAGCTTGTCGTACATCACCGCGTTCTTGACGTTCGGAATTTCCGACAAGATTTTTGTGACCGTGTGTATGCAAGACAAGTTTGAGTCAACATCCTTCGGAAAAAAAAACATGGATTTTGTTGTCGGAATTTGCAATTGTGTGTACGTGGCATTACAGTATGCAACCCTTTCCATTGACAGTTAAACCTCATTTTTTGAAGTCTCATGGAATGTGTTTTCAGAATGCACAAACCTGATACCATAGATCTTAATATGTATGTTTCCAATAGGAATGATCAAAACTGGAAGTTTTTGCTTGAGTAAAATGTAGCTGAAAACCAGGACTGAAGTTGGGCCATTTCTGTGAAATTTATTGGAGTCAGTTAAAGTCACTGTAATCAGGTATTTTTGGAGGTTTTTGAAAGTCAGTGAAACCGAATATGTGGTCATGTCTGAAGATCTGCGCATGTTCACAGATCTTCACATACCAGTGCACAGGATCAGGGCCTTACATGCATCTACGCTTGCAAGCATCAGCGTGAAATAATGTGCACGTCTGGCACTGGTGGCCAGTAGGCTATATAAAGTATAGCAGCGCTTAAGAGAATTGCTGAGTGGTCATCAGCTCCTGTGACCCATGACCAGACCCACTTTCTGATTCATCTGTGCTCTATCTACTTTGTCCTCTGACTTCACCTGATCTTGATCCTTCTGTTATCTGAATTCTGGCCTGGGATCTGACTTTGTCTCCTGCCTGACGATGTTGTACCATTTCCTGTCCATGTGATAATGAACCTGGCCTAGCTTCTGTTCCTGCCTTTGTCTCCTGAAGCTGCATCTCCGCTGCCCAATTGTTGCCAACTTCTGCTTTCCTGACATCAATTCTGTCTTCCACATATACGTGTTCCTTTGAAGACACCCTGTATGAGTTCCAACCGCACATCACCAGTCACTCTGCATTACCTAGACCTTCATCTGGCCAGAACTTACCCGCAGGCACCTGTGCCACTCCTTATCCTGTTATACCAAGTCACCAACCTCAGGGGAAAAACAGGACAAGAGGTGTAAGGTAAATGACATTAAGGGTGCTATGTTCTTGAAATTGCTCCTGAGGGTTAGCGAAGCTTCAACCATTCTGGATTGGTTCTTGTGCCAAATTGGCCCTGTATTATCTAGGAACTTGATATTAGATGTTCCCCTAGCCATTAGAGTGTTTCTAAATGTAGCCAGGTGCTGGGCTACAGCAAAATAGAGAAGGAGACATTGCCCTTTGACCTTTTGACTCTCTACTGTGATGCTGGATGTTATGTTGCGCTATCATCTCCAGCGAGCAGGGGGAAAACTATAGCCAAGAAAGCCTAGAGACTTCTATGCAAAAAGCTGAGAGCCATGGAAGTTGTGGTCTGAGACATTGGCCATAGAATGGGGCCAATGGATCCTTTGCACTGCAATTCCTAGGAGACTCTGAGGAGGAGGGGGAGTGGTGAGATGGCTTTTACCAATCTGCTCAGGAAACTTCTTTCTCTTGGCGCTGAGGGAACAGATGAGAGCACATCTGCTGCATGCTGACCAGACTGCTGAGACCAAACCAGAGGAGATACCCGAGGCAATGCAGTACAGACCACAGCAACTACAGGGAGACCATACCTTCTACTTTCCACCACTGCATCTCTTAAGGCATCCTGTGGAGAGAGTGAAGGGGGCTCCCCTTCCTACAGCGAGGGTTCACAGCTACAACATAGGGACTGGTGAGAGGACACTGTCCATTGTTCACACTACCAGCAGGGACTAAGTTACAGGAGGCAGGACATTATGTATACTGCATCTATACTGCACTTGTACCACACCTATACCACACCTTTACTGTATCTTTATCATACATATACCACAATGCTAGTTTACTAAAACTGTTGTTAAGTGCACCAATGCTTCTTAAAGGACCACAATGATAGCCAGCAGAAGAACAACATAAGAGACTGCCCCTCCGGTAAAACCATTCTGCAAGTCCCCACTGTTCCCTTTCCCTTTCCCATTTCCTTCATTCCTATGGACAGAGCACATCCAGTCAATCTAGGTCTAGCACAGTTGCCATCAATGCACTTTGGCAGTATAGTTCCTGTGTTTGGTAAATCAAGTTTTATTACTGCTCACTGCTGCACTTTTAGATGACAAGACTACTGTTTATGCTGATCTGGATGCCAAGTGTCATCTCTATCTCTCTTGCCTAGTCCTTATTACTAATCACCCTGTATCCTAAATTGTGCTATTACCATTGCTAACCCATTTCTATGCTTACTTCATTACCAACCATATCAGGTGACACTGGTTCAGTGCCTGTTTTCTTTGCTATAGTACTACTACTGGGTACTAAATATTACTTTCAGTGATTGTATGTGATATTGCATACTTTGTACTCTCAACCTAGTGTGTCAGATGGGCTGAAGTTCTTCAAGAGATTGATGCAAAGAACAGAGGACCTATCCTAACCAGCGGTTCCTGCAGGGGTAGCACTACATAAACCCATTAACAAAAATGTTATATATTGCAGTTAACACACCATAAATGTGGTGGCTACATTACTTTTCTTTGCTTAGGTTTTTTTTCTCTTTAGCTACACCGTGCAATCCTAACACACTTTCAGACCTAGAGTGGCTATGCTCACTCACTCACTCCTCTGTATCTATGGAGAAGCTATGGTTGTCACCATGGTTGCTACTCTAGGTTGTTCGCCCAGTTTGGACTAAAAATACGTCTTTCTCTCTTCATCTCCATTACAAGCCGGGCAGTGAGGCAGTTTACAGTGCTTGTGATTTCAGTTGAATTCACAGGGAGTGACAAGGACACGGCATTATATGGAAAAACGAACAGGGTTTTTATGTACTTGCTAAAAATATTCCTAGCCTAATAAAAGACATCTATTGCAGCCATCACATCTGAGAACTGGCAAGATGCAATTTATTACATTTTTGTTCTTGGGTTTAGATATCTTTAATGTTAACCCTAATGCTATTTTGCTGCAAACACAATTTCAGTAAAATCACTCATCTCTAAAATCCAATGTGATTTCATCCACACTCTGGAGATGAGGGGTCCCAGAAGCTGTATCCAAGGTGAGTCACTATATCTCAGCTAAGATTGTGGGACAATTGCTTGGTAGAGTGAAGTGAATGGTCTGTCTGTTTTTCTGTTTCAATCGTTTTAATGAAAAATTTTCATAGACAAATAGAGTTGTATTTAGATTTGCAATTTAATACCTAAATTGTATGAATGGATGTATGCCGTTCAAATGTAGAAGTGGACTGGTGTTAGACTCTGGAGTGATGCAACCCCAGAGAAGAGGTGAGTATTGCAGCCAATAGAGGGAGGGGGGATTGAATATTTACCATGTTAAAACTCTGATTGGGATTTAACAAACAAATCTAATGGATAAGAAAACGATAATACAAAAATGCTATACTTTACCTTTAAGCAAAGTAGCCAACAGATTATTGCTATACCAGGGAAATACTAACCTTTTTATCCAGAAGACAACCAAACAGCAACAAAAAGAAACCCTGGGGGTTGAAAAGAACACAAATGTATATAAAATAGTTTTTCATCACAGTAAAAATATTTAACATTTTAACCCATAATAGATTTTTACAGTTTGGGGGAACTAGGGCTGTTTCATTTCCCAATGATAGGAAAGAGTAAGTGAATCTGCTTGAGTTCAGTTTGTGTAAGGTTTGGTAAACCCAGAAAGTCTACAAAGCTTAAACTTAGCACCAAACCCCAATGAAGTCTGTGTACTTGTGTTTTTTTCTGTCCTTGCTTGATGGAAACCTTAAAGCTACACAATGTAGTCCTTAAAAAAAGGGAAAAACAGCATGAGGTTTCTCTTAAATTTTCACCTAGACCCTTATCCAGGCATGTAGCCTGGGAGAGGTGGCCAGGAAAGGGAATCTTGATGACCATTAATAATGAGAATGCTACATCTACACATTAGCAGGTGTCGGGTCGTGGTGACTGGGAAAGACCTTACATTGACCTTACATTGAAGGAAACCAAGGACATGAAAATTGATTTACATTGTTGTCACTTTGTTGCCCTGAGGAAGGGGACCTTGCGATTTCCCCAAAATGTTAGCATGGAAGTTTGATCTACCTGTACATTTTTTTTGTTAAAGTGACCCCCTTGGTAGGTTAAAGGAGTCTACCTGACAATTGATCTTCACCAGAGCTCCTGAAGGTGGATATTGGCAGAGATTTTAGTGGTCCTGGTTTGCTTCACTGCAACTATCATCAGCTTGCAACCCCCAGGATCACCCCACCCTAGAGCAGCAGAAACAGGGATGGCTGTGGTGTGGCTGTGGTTTGGCTGTGGTGTGCAGTACCAAGATAGTAGAAACAAGGGAACTGAGGTGCAGGCAGATAGCAGAGGAGTAGTCAGGTCAAGGCAAGGGCAGGTGGCAGGCAGAAGAGTGATAAGGTCCAGGCTGGGATCTTGGCAGGAGGCAGTCAGAAGAATAGAATGTAAATATTTGCCAGCACACCAAGGATCTTAAATTACATAAAAACAGTTTTTTATTGAAGAAAGATCACATCACAAACAGTGTAGTGCAATGTTTTGGAGCCACAAAGGACCCATTTGTCACATGCCTGTTGTGTATGTTCCAGTAACCAACTGGTGATCGTTGCAGCACCCGTTGTCTTGAGAGCTTATTCCAGGAATGTGTGCGATGGGAATATGGACCGTGTAGGCAGGAGAATAGTCATGGTGAGGTTTGGTCATAAACAGTCAGGCATTCTCGCAGATAAGTATTACAGCTCTTGCAATAATAAATAGCTGGTCATTAGACACAGAACCAGGCACTTCAAAGGTTGGAGCTTAAATACCCTTTGGTTAGAGGTAATGCATAGTGTGGTTTGAGGGAACTCTGAAAGTCCTGGCTAATTGGAATTGGAAGTACTGGCAGGGATTCTGTAAATATCATTGGAAATACTGGCAGGAATACTGTAACTACCATTGGAAGTCCTGGCATGGTTTCTGTGGGTACCATTGGAAGCACTGATAGGGATGTGTAGTAATAGATATACCAGTACTCACAATAAATTGTGGAAAATCATCTTTTGGAGTGCTGGTGACTTCTTACTCAGCAGTGATAAGATGCTTGTTGATCAAGATAACTCAGTTCCTGCTGATGTGTACATGTCACACTCCCATCACTTGAAAAGGGATCCCTGGCACTGCATTAATCTAAACACTTTGCAATAGGTGCTGTTAATTACCAAATTTGGTCAAGGATGTCACCTGAGAACCCTGGCTTTTCGCCACAGTCGTTTAGTGGATCCTTGAACTGCAAACAGGCTGGGTTAGTCTCAAACCCATATCTGAGCTGAACATGAATCTCACCCCTACTCAGTGGGTGTTTACATGAAATCCCCACCTTTGTATGACTGTAACGGGTCAAGCTTGGGAAGTAGTTCTCCATATAGTCCTATAGAAATGACTTGCCCATATATTTCTAATGGTGATCCATAAGAGTATTTTTGTGACTTCCAGTGTGTTATCTAGTGGGTTATCAATAGAAGCAAACAAAGAATTCAATTGAACACTTGATCACTCTAAAAAAGTTGGAAAAATAAGCATATTCTCCAACAAGGGGCATTCTCCTTGTGACATCAGTGCTCTAAGTTTGTTGCACAATTGCAGCAAGTCCGCATTGCATGGCTCCAGATCATCTTTTTTTGCAAACATTCTGCAAGTCTGCTGCAAGTTCTGGTTCAGTTATGTTGTGAAATAGTCATCCCACCACAGGGGTCACTGTGACATGCAGAGCTCTTGCTGTAGACTCACCATTGCAACTTTGCACTGGCTAGAGACTTGCGACGCAAATTTGCTTCAAATTGAAAAAGTGTCAACTAGAACTTGTGCTTCAAGTGCTCTGCAAGTGTACAACTTGCCAGTGAAAATGTGCAGCAAGTTAACAAGACTTACAATTTAACACTGCCACAAATTTGTGGCAAGTTATCCTTGCTATCTGGGTTCATATATAACAGATCCTTATTCTAGGCAGAGGGTCTGAAATAGATGTTAACGGGGGACCCCCAAACAAAAAAAAAACCTGCATGGGGTTCCCCCTAATTTATACCAGACCCATTAGTTCTGGTATTATTTTAAGAGAACCCTACGCAATAAAAACACAACAAAAAAAATGAAAGCTTGAGATCCACCTTGAGTTCTATACCAGACCCGTTGGGACCCCCCTGGCAAAGCACCTTGTCCCCATGTTGATGAGGACAAGGGCCTCTTCCCCACAACCCTGGCTCGGTGTTTGTGAGGGTCTGACAGTAGGGGGCTTATCGGAATCTGGAAGCTTTAACAGAAAGGGGGCACCCAGACACCGACCCACCTATGTACAATGAGTTAAACACAGGCATGGTTTTTGACAAGTCCCTTAAACTTTTTTGTTAACAGAGCCCTTTTTGAATTTTTGCACATATGTTTAAAAAAAAAAAAAAAACATTTTAGGTCTGAAGAGTATTTAAAACACCCAAAACATAATATATTTCCTAGAAATCATACTACCTGGAAAATAAAATAGTAGAAGTTCCAATTTTTTATATCACACAATATTAGTGCAACGGTTTATCACCTGTAAATTTCAGCAAAAAGATACACTAAAGTTAATTTTAGGGCAAAAAAATGCATATGGCATATGATTCATGCTTGTTAGAAATTTTGAGAAGTAACATATATGAGTTAAAGACATGATACAGCTTGAAATCATCTGTGTTTATCTCTTAAAAAATTAAAAAAAGGAATGCCTTTCCAAGGAACTTACCTGAAGAGGGTTGAGAATTACAAACATGTATTGTAAAACTGTAGATTTTTGGGCTGCTGGCATAGAGAAGAGAGGGATCCCAATTGCCCATGTCAAACCAAACTGTGGCACACAAAAGATAACAGCCTTTGCCATCTTTTTCAACACTTCTTCATCTTCACTCTTCCCCTCAGAGATTGATGGCCTCAGGAGTTTCCGGATCACAACAATGAGTACTAGGAAATTTATGAACAAGGTTACCATCACTGGTATAATAAATGCCAAACTGGCACCGGACTCAATATCCAAAGTGCAATCAGAGCTTTTCATGTAATTGTTTGGAAAATATGCCAAGAACGTGCCCACAGCTATAGCCACTGGACATATGTATCCCAGCACAACAGAGACGGACACAAGCTCGGTCTTGGTAACATGGTGGAAAACAAAGAGCAGCCGAGATGCCAGATAAAGGCCCTGAATTAGGGTCCAAGAGAAGAAGCCCATGAAGGAAAAGTGACTGCAGAAGGTGAAGGCCATGCATAGCTGATCTTGAACAGGGTGGGTAATGAAATCAGGTGCTAGGAAAGAGACCATGCCAATTAAAAGGAAAACAGCCATATGGATGATGACCACGTGTCTGTACAGAGCTGCCATTTTCACAGAGTGTTTCAAAAGTATCACTTGTATCAATATACAAACTACTAGGGACACTATGGAAATAAAAAGTCCAATTTTGGTAATGTAGTCCTGTATAGTTGAATCAGCAGTATTTTCCTGTATGGAGTTAGACATCAAGACAGCAAAGGAGGTCAGATGACTACACATGCAGTAAACGGATCCATTGGAAACTTGCGTAACACAACCCTGGGATGACCACTTATTGGAAAGGAAATCCCAAAAGACGCATACAGCGGTCTGGTCACACGTCCTGTTCTCACATGTAAAGGTTGTATTGATGTTGGCCATGTGGTAGCTACTATCATTTATCATCATCACATATATATGTATGTCACTGGCCAAAAAGTAGCCTGCATCCATTGTGTTATTATCACACAGGCCGGTAATGTTACAGTTCTTTGGACTGTAAGTCATAGAGAGCAAATTCATATAACATCCAGAGGGAAAATTGTTGTCTATATTTTGCAATGACACCGATGCTGAAGAGTTAAGGTGCAGGATTTTGTTCTCTTCAAGATCTCCGCAAGGGGACACGGTGCCGGAAAACTCAAAGTTCTTGTAGGATTTACTTAAGGCCTGATAGGTCACTGACATCACAGAAAAAACATTCTCAAGACATCTCAGTAACTGAGGACCAAGGTTCTCCTCCAGACTGACTGAGGGCTCCAAAGAGATATCCGTCACCAGCTGGTCAGTAACTAAAAGAACTTTCTGTGTGATAGAAAAAAATAATACAGTAGCACAATATCTGTCCATGTATCTTTTATGCCGCATACACACGAGCGGATTTCCCGTCGGAAAAAGATATGACGGCTTTTCCGACGGGATTCCGCTCAAGTTTGCGTTGCATACACACGGTAACGCAAAATTTCGCTGAAATTACGACCGTCAAGAACGCGGTGACGTACAACACTACGACGAGCCAAGAAAATGAAGTTCAATGCTTCTGAGCATGCGTCGAATTGTTTCCGAGCATGCGTAGGGATTTTGCGCGTCGGAATTGCCACAGACGATCGCATTTTCGGATAGCAACTTTTCCCGACCGAAAAATAGAGAACATGCTCTCAATCTTTTGCTGGCTGGAATTTGGCCAGCAAAAGTCTCATGGAGCATACACACGGTCGCATTTTCCGACGAAAAACTCTCATCTTTTGCGGGCCGAGATTCTGATCGTGTGTACGCGGCATTAGCCTTATCTCATATTCATTCTACATACTTCCTTTCATTTTACAGTATAACTAAAGGAGATGGATTAGAACACCTGTCAGCTTTTTGTTGTTGTCTGTGCCTCCATTACGGAGATTCATCCTCCCTATATGTCATGTTTACCATTATAATTGAAAGGCAAAATGAAAAAAATCCTAAATTTTGGATTGTTCCCAGAGTAGGAATAGAGAGGAAATCTTCCTATGGGGACACTGTAGTGGTAAACCTGGTGACAACCGGCATTTCCTCTCACTTCCTGTTTTGGCTATGGACAGGAAGTGAAGGGAAATGACCCCACTGGGACACAGATGATTTTTTTTAAATACATATCGGCCTAAATTTATGATGCAATTATTTTTTTTTTACATTTTTTATTGAATATGTTTTATAGCAGAAAGTAAAAAATATTGCTGCCAAGTGCAGCATCAATGGTTTTTTTACAGTTAAAAAGTCAAATGCAAACTCACAGAAATATAAAATCAAAGAGCTTATCTGCAGCCATACCACATTGGATGGAAGCCGTCCACCGGAAGAGCCACTTGTGACAGCAAACAGCGTGTTGTCAGTTAGGAAACCAAGTCCAATGTTCCAGGAAGTGAGGAGAACCTCACTGACAACACGCTGTTTGCTGTCACAAGCGGCTCTTCCGGTGGACGGCTTCCATCCAATGTGGTATGGCTGCAGATAAGCTCTTTGATTTTATATTTCTGTGAGTTTGCATTTGACTTTTTAATTGTAATAAACCCATTGATGCCGCACTTAGCTGGCACCCCCTTGTGTTCCTTTTTGTAACCATCTTGTTTTGTGCCTACTAAAATAGAAAAAATGCATACTACATATAGATGCCCATTTATAACAGAGAGTGGATATTGCTATCCTGGGCAAGGCTCCGTGATATATTGTGAATTCCATTTTACAGTCCATTCATAAAATGCAGGCTTAGATGTGAAGTATGCCGACATTCTACAGTGGGGACGGAAAGTATTCAGACCCCCTTAAATTTTTCACTTTGTTATATTGCGGTCATTTGCTAAAATCATTTAAGTTCATTTTTTTCCTCATTAATGTACACACAGCACCCCATATTGACAGAAAAACACAGAATTGTTGACATTTTTGCAGATTTATTAAAAAAGAAAAACTGAAATATCACATGGTCCTAAGTATTCAGACCCTTTGCTCAGTATTTAGTAGACGCACCCTTTTGATCTAATACAGCCATGAGTCTTTTTGGAAAAAATGCAACAAGTTTTTCACACTTGGATTTGGGGATCCTCTGCCATTCCTCCTTGCAGATCCTCTCCAGTTCTGTCAGGTTGGATGGTAAACGTTGGTGGACAGCCATTTTTAGGTCTCTCCAGAGATGCTCAATTGGGTTTAAGTCAGGGCTCTGGCTAGGCCATTCAAGAACAGTCACGGAGTTGTTGTGAAGCCACTCCTTCATTATTGTGCTTAGGGTCATTGTCTTGTTGGACGGTAAACTTTCGGCCCAGTCTGAGGTCCTGAGCACTCTGGAGAAGGTTTTGGTCCAGGATATGCCTGTACTTGGCCACATTCATCTTTCCCTCGATTGCAACCAATCGTCCTGTCCCTGCAGCTGAAAAACACCCCCACACCATGATGCTGCCACCACCATGCTTCACTGTTGGGACTGTATTGGACAGGTGATGAGCAGTGCCTGGTTTTTTCCACACATACCGCTTAGAATTAAGGCCAAAAAGTTCTATCTTGGTTTCATCAGACCAAAGAATCTTATTTCTCACCATCTTGGAGTCCTTCAGGTGTTTTTTTAGCAAACTCCATGCGGGCTTTCATGTGTCTTGCACTGAGGAGAGGCTTCCGTTGGGCCACTCTGCCATAAAGCCCTGACTGGTGGAGGGCTGCAGTGTGATGGTCGACTTTCTACAACTTTCTCCCATCTCCCGACTGCATCTCTGGAGCTCAGCCACAGTGATCTTTTGGTTCTTCTTT
The DNA here is from genome assembly GCF_042186555.1 of Aquarana catesbeiana. Classification (NCBI taxonomy): domain Eukaryota; kingdom Metazoa; phylum Chordata; class Amphibia; order Anura; family Ranidae; genus Aquarana; species Aquarana catesbeiana. The sequence continues at coordinate 33,174,848 of NC_133327.1, forward strand.
ACTTCTCTCACCAAGGCTCTTCTGCCCCGATAGCTCAGTTTGGCCTGGATGGCCAGCTCTAGGAAGGGTTTTGGTCGTCCCAAACGTCTTCCATTTAAGGTTTATGGAGGCCACTGTGCTCTTAGGAACCTTAAGTGCAGCAGAAATTTTTTTGTAACCTTGGTCAGATCTGTGCCTTGCCACAATTCTGTCTCTGAGCTCTTCAGGCAGTTCCTTTGACCTCATGATTCTCATTTGCTCTGACATGCACTGTAAACTGTAAGGTCTTATATAGACAGGTGTGTGGCTTTCCTAATCAAGTCCAATCAGTATAATCAAACACAGCTGGACTCAACTGAAGGTGTAGAACCATCTCAAGGATGATCAGAAGAAATGGACAGCACCTGAGTTATATATATATGAGTGTCACAGCAAAGGGTCTGAATACTTAGGACCATGTGATATTTCAGTTTTTCTTTTTTAATAAATCTGAAAAATGTCAACAATTCTGTGTTTTTCTGTCAATGTGGGGTGCTGTGTGTACATTAATGAGGAAAAAAATGAACTTAAATGATTTTAGAAAAAGACTGTAATATAACAAAGAGTGAAAAATTTAAGGGGGTCTGAATACTTTCCATCCCCACTATATAGCGTTCTCTCCGCTTAAAGCAGAACTATGACACACTGTGAGCAGGCAGGCATTTTATTGCAGAAGAGACATGCAAAGTCTCTTCTGCAATAAAACATACCTACCTGCCTGTTCACAGCAGTCCACTGGACTGTAAATTGATCTGCGTATGCACAACTCAGCTTATAGCAGTCAGGATGATCCTGTGATCCACGATGGCTAGCTCCTGCGTATTCAAAGGAGTGGCATGATCTTGAGCTGGCCAATGAAGATGAGCAAAACCTGGCACACAGGAGAGGTAAGTGTCGGCAAAGTGAGTATGCTCCCTTTAGTTCTGATTTAAAGAGTAATTCCACTTTTGTTGAGAAAAAAACATTCCCCTCTGGGGGATCTATATACAAGGATTTTTACCAGACTTTGTTGCAGATCCCTACCTTTTGGTATTCTGAAAAAATCACTGTTTGTTTGTCCGTGTCCATGTGGAAAGCAAATCTAATGGGAGTGGTTTCATAATTATCAACCAGCTGCTGCACCTGCAGGGCTCTAACGAGGAAAATTGCATTCCTTTAGACATAATTTCCTATTGGGAGTCTTACACTAAAAGTGAAATTTTTGTTGCAGGGGATGCCTGAAATCTGACTTGTATCTTAGTGCTGACTTCTTGGAAAATCAGTGAACCAATCACACAAGCAGGAAATTATGTTTCTGGGGGGCGTTCTGTACACATTCTGTGTACAGATCTCCTCCAGGTAGCCACATTGCATTGCATTTTACAGCAAATTACAGTGCTGCAGATTGAAAAGGGAAGATAATTATTAATAACATTCAATTACAATATGATTTGTGTCGCAGTTGTATGTGCTATATTATTTTCTTTATTCGCTATTTTTACCCCACGAAAGTGGAGTTACCCTTTAATGTATTAACATGATTGGAAGAACTAATAGTGTTCCCCTGGTGCTAAAATTTGCTTTAAAGCAGCAATATATAATATATATCTAGTATATTGTGATCCTTGATACTTACTTCTACTGTGGTTACGTTAAACTTGAGGTTTGCCAGTTGAGCATTTTTAGTGATATTCCCTAAAAGGTATAATGCTAGTGGAATTTCAGTTTGCTGAAACCCAACAGAGGAGCTGGTGGTATAATTCCAGAGTGACTCTATGACGTCGACTCCTCCTGAATTCAGCTGGTTCTAGAAATATAGCAGAACAGTTAAAGAGATTGAGGAATAATAGGACATAAACCAATATTCATCAAAAGATTATATCTAATACTACATAATCCCCCCAAACCTCCCTCAAAATGATAAAGAACCTTTATTTCATCATTGGCCAAAAAGCAATGTAGTGCTATCCCCGCAGGAGCCGCTGGTGAATAGGGATCCCGCAGCCTGCACAGCTTTTTTGTTTTTTGGGGTATTGAACTTGGATGGGGTTAAGGGTATTATGGGATGCCCACCTGACTTTAGCAGAACTTCTCAGGGACAACTTCTTCTGTACAGTCTTTAATAGACATGTGCTCCGTCAATAAATTTGTTTTGTTTAGTTCCGTTCCGTATTAGAATTAATTCGTATTTCTTAATTCGTGTCCGAAATTTCATACGAAATACGAATTTTCCTTAGGTTTGTTAAGTTTTCGTAACAATTACGAATGTTCGTTAAGATAAATTTATCATTATGAGGGGCTCCCACCATCCCTGTGCTGACTTCCTAAGGATTTTAACTTTTAGGTTTGTTAACTTTTTGCAACAATTACGAATGTTCGTTAGGAATTTGGATCCGAAATTCGTAAACAAAATTTCGTATTTTGTACAAAATTCGAAAGCATAACAATTCGTGTTTCGGATCCTCCCGAATGTACGAATTTACGGAAATTCGTACGAATTTTCGATTCGTATGAAACTAATCGCACATGTCTACGTATTTACACACTCCTTAGCTCCCTCCAGCACAACATTTGCTTGAAGCACATAAATTCCCAGGACCAGCTGGCACATTTTTAGGTGATCTGACAAGTCAGATTTTAGCAAATGCCCTTTACAGGCAGGGACCGCGGCCCCTTGGTTGTGTAGCAAAGTCCTAGTGCCCAGCTGTCCTACTGTGGCTTCTGATCCCAGCACCACCTCTTCAGACACTGCCAGCCCAACTGGCTGCAGCTGCCCCTTTCTCTAGCCCTCCTGGCTAAGCTTCCACAGTCCTCCCAGACTGACTCTGCATCCATCTCAGACTGCTCTCACCCAGTCCTCTCGGGCTGCCTCCAAGTCCTCCTCAAATGTACCACTCACCAGCTCACCTGGCTGTCTTCTCCTTAGAGATCTCCCGGACGTGCTCTCTGGCTCCTGCTGTCCTTACACCTGCTCCTGGGCCACTGGACAGGATTCCTCCTTGGGATATCAGAGGAAACCTCCTGCACCGAGCTCCCAGGTGTGAGGTCACCCCCCCCCCGACTAGGGGGTTACCCTCAAGGGCCCACTGACAGCCTTCTAGCACTTCATCTCCAACTTCCGCCCTGCTGGGCTGACCCTTAGTATTTGAGGGTGCCTGCCCCCTGCCAACCCATCTATTTGGGATTGGTCAGGGCCCTCATGAATACTCCAGGCAGCTCCTCCTAACCTCCCTCCCATTCTTCTGGAAGTTTCCAGCAAGTTCCAGAAGTAGGGGGAGGTACCAGAGATGCTGCCTGCTGAGTCATACCAGCCCTCCCTGGATCACTCACCCGACCCAGATTAAAACACAGGCTTGGCTGGCAGCCAAGCCAAAACATTGTACCTACAATAGCAAAAAAACCTAACACTACCTACTCTAGCACACTAGAGGGCACTACAGCAATTACTGTATGTACAGTGACTGGCTGTCACTCTACAACAATGTAGTGTGGTCAGTCCTTATCGGACACAATCTGATTCAGAGTCTATAAAGATTAGGGATGAGCAAAGTGAAATTGATTTTACAGAAATATAGTTGGGTTAGCCTCAAAATCTGTCATGTAACCACCATGTCTGACAACAAGATCACATGGCTTCTGATAGACAAGGCAAAGTCAGTAACAGTTGCTCCTGTAGTTCTGTTGCGCAGTGTTTTTTAACCTTTTTTTACTTATGATACCCTTTGAGAATAGGCAAAATCTGCAGGCACACCTACACTATGGAAGTGCCCGACTTTTAGGTTTGTTTGGTATCGTGCCTCGCTGTATACAGTTTTCTTGTACAAATTGTTTTATTTTTGGTAAACCTGTTGCAGTTTCCAACCTGGAGATCCTGCAATTCACAGAACGTCCAGTTGCAACAATACTAAGCCACTGCCTCACAATTAGCAGCAGCGTTGTCAGCCTGCCACGAGAGCCCCTTCAGTTAGTCGTTGGGCTGTCTATCTGATTGACCCTATAAGCAGCCCAAGGACCAACTAAAGGAGCATACAGCAGGCTGACAACACTCCTGCTAATTTGTGAGGCAGTGTCTTAGCATTGACAGCCTGTAGGCCGGGGCAGTTAAATAGTCTGCCATTAGGTGGCTCTGTGCCAGAATAGTGTCTGGTTACAGATGATAATGTCATCAGGTGCTAGGCACCTTTTAGTGAGAGCCCTCCTGTAGTGGTGTAATAGGATAGTCAGTGCCCACATATAAGCCAGTTTTGGAGGAGCCCAAGTGCAGTTGGGGTATGGGGGCCAAACACACCATATCTATGCAATTATAGCCAGCAAGTAGATTCCATGGTCAAGGCTTGAGGCTGAGAAAGGGTAGACCTGCACCCAGGGGAGCTGTGGACATCCTGACCCTCATATATATAACAGGAGGGTTATACCATTTAATTATGACATTTATGTGCACTTTTTTCCCCTCACTGGCACTCCTTTGCCATTTCTTTACCCCTTGTTCCTCCACTCCCCTTTCCTTCCCCCTCCCCTCCCCCCCCTCCCTTCCTTCCCCTTTCTTTCTCCCCCCCCTTTCTCTTCTCCAATTCCTTCCCCCCTCTCTTCTCCTTCCCTTTTCCTCCTTTTTCCTCTTCTTTTCCTCCCCCTTCCTTCCCCCCCTCCCCCCTCCTCCTTCCTCCTCCTTCTTTCTCTGACCCTCATATACGTGGAGGCTAGGGCAGGTTGCAAAAGGCCTTTCAGGCCTGGCCAAGAGTTCCCTGAGTGAAGCTATACTGTCCCCAGAGAGGTGCAGCTATGGAGGAGCTGACTACAGTGATCCCAGTCCAGTGAGTACTAATGACTCTGGGTGGAGGGAGAGACTATTTTAGGGAAGATGGCTTACTTTAATGGCTGCACTATGCTCTCACATGAGACTACTGCGGACCATCCACTAAATGTGATTGATTATGTACTGTCAAGCGACCCCGGATAGTATGTCAATGTGACTGTTGGTGCCATTTTCCAAGTACCACCAGTAAAGTGCAGCAACCCTATTTATGTGTGGAATTCCCTCCTTGAAGATATTACATTTCCCCCACTAGCTACCTAAAAGATTACGCTGAAGAAGAAGTTTAGCAAAGTCGAAACTTTTCATTTTAATCATCTTTACTGATCGCAAATCCATCATCCTCACTGAAACTTCAAATAGGCTTACAATGGTAATAACTGCACTAAGTGCAGCAAACAATGGATAATACATACAGAGGTCTCTACAGTGTGGCCGAGGGGGCTCTAACAACTAATTGTCCTGACGGTCACCAGGTCTTTAAGCTGGGGGGGGGGGGGATAGAATGTACTCTCTGATCATGTGGTCACTGTGATTGACTCTCACAATGGTTAAATGAGCAGAGCCTGTCCTGCCAGCTTCTCCTCGTAATAAAAGACCTGGGAGCTGTCTGTGACAGCTCGACCAGTGATGTGTTCATAGAAATCCATGGAAGCACATGTGTTGTGTGTGGGCACTAAGGCCCACCCTCTGTGCCACTGTACATATGCATTACAGTGCCTTGAAAAAGTATTCATACCCCTTGAAATTTTCCACATTTTGTCATGTTACGACCAAAAACGTAAATGTATTTTATTGGGATTTTATGTGATAGACCAACACAAAGTGGCACATAATTGTGAAGTGGAAGAAAAATAATAAATGGTTAATACTTTGTAGAATCCCCTTTCAGTGCAATTACAGCTGCAAGTCATTTTGGGGATGTCTCTACCAGCTTTACACATCTAGAGAGTGACATTTTTGCCCATTCTTCTTTGCAAAATAGCTCAAGCTCTGTCAGATTGGATAGAGAGCGTCTGTGAACAGCAATTTTCAAGTCTTGCCACAGATTCTCAATATGATTTTGGTTTGGACTTTGACTGGGCCATTCTAACAAATTAATATGCTTTAATCTAGACCATTCCATTGTAGCTCTGGCTGTATGTTTAGGGTCGTTGTCCTGCTGGAAGGTGAACCCCCCCCCCCCCCAGCCTTAAGTCTTTTGCAGACTTTAACAGGTTTTCTTCTAAGATTGCCCAGTATTTGGCTCCATCCATCTTCCCATAAACTCTGACCAGTTTCCATGTCCCTCCTGAAGAAAAGCATCCCCACAACATGATAAAGTCATCACCATGTTTCACGATGGGGATGGTGTGTTCAGGGTGATGTGCAGTGTTAGTTTTCCGCTACAGCGTTTTACTTTTAGGCCAAAAAGTTCAATTTTGGTCTCATCTGACCAGAGCACCTTCTTCCACATGTTTGCTGTGTTCCCCACATGGCTTCTTGCAAACTGGACTTCTTATAGCTTTCTTTAAACAATGGCTTTCTTCTTGCCACTCTTCCATAAAAGCCAGATTTGTGGAGTGCACAACTAATAGTTGTCCTGTGGACAGATTTTCCCACCTGAGCTGTGGATCTCTGCAGCTCCTCCAGAGTTACCATGGGCCTCTTGGCTGCTTCTCTGATTAATGATCTCCTTGCCCAGCCTGTCAGTTTAGGTGTCAAAGAACAATGGGTTGGCCCCTAAAAGTTGCACATCTAGGTGTTCTGGAGTGGTAAGTAGAGTGGTAACCTCAGCCTCGACTCCATCCAGGCCACGTCCCAATGCGTTTCACTCCCCTCCCCCTCCGGAGCTTAGTCAGTTTAGGTGGACAGCCATATCTTGGTAGATTTGCAGTTGTGCCATACTCTTTCAATGTTCAGATGATCGATTGAACAGTACTCCATGAGATATTCAAAGCTTGGTATATTTTTTTATAACCTAACCCTGCTTTAAACTTCTCCACAACTTTATCTCTTACCTGTCTGGTGTGTTTTTTGGCCTTTATGGTGCTGTTTGTTCACTAAGATTTTCTAACAAATCTCTGAGGGCTTGCCAGAACAGCTGTATTTATACTTAGATAAAAATTACACACAGGTGGACTCTATTTAATAATTAGGTGACTTCTGAAGGCAATTGGTTCCATTAGATTTTAGTTAGAGGTATCAGAGTAAAGGGGGCTAAATACAAATGTGGAAAAAAAAAAGGGTGTAGAAATTGCGCCAACTCTTGTAAAGCAGCCAACACAGCAATTTGACCGTTGCAAGTAGGAATAAAGATAAAAAAGTGTGGCGCTAGTGAACGGTGATATAGAGATTACTAGTCAGGTAATAGTAATCATTAAAGAGAACAGATAACAATTACAGTGTGGATTTGTGGAACCAAAAGCAATTGTTTGTATTCAGGGGACATCCAAAAGGGTGTATAGAAAATAAATGAAGTAAGGATAGGAAAGCTTGGGTGTGTGGGGAAGTGAAATGCTCGATAACAACCTGTAGGGTGGCTAAGAAGCAATCATGTATACACAACCATATTTCAAAGTGACATTGCAGAAGGATGGATAAATAATAACATGAGGTATCTTAATATGCTAAGTATACAGCTCCACGCAAAAAAATTGTTCATTGGGGTTGAAACCAAAAGAGGGGGCGTGTAAGGTGGCTAGGAAGCAAACATGCATATACAACCGTGATTATAAAGTGACATTGCAGAAGGATAGATAAATAATAATACAGGTTATCTTAATAAGCTAAGTATACAGCTCCACGCAAAAATACTGTTCATTGGGGTTAAAACCAAAAGGGGGGGGCGTCAAAGTCCCTATAAAGGGATATGTATAAATGAATGAACAATGTTAATTGGAGGACAGATGGAGCACTCCTAAATAAGTCCCACAAAAATCTGGACGTAAGCCGTCTTCCTATGGGATGATTACAGATCCTTAAGTGCGGGAAGGTTCTTGGCTCATGTGGATGGTCCCAACATCGAGAAAGAGAAGACAAAAGAATGCCCTTACCGGATCTGGTGGACTCACAGGCCGTTGGCGGTGAGTCAATCGGGCTTGTACCGTCAAGCGGTATGGAGTGGAGATCTGTGTGAAGACTGGTGCGGAGTCTCGTCAGACGTTCTCGCATGGTGTGCCAGGATGGGATCCAGGGCCCCAGGATTTGGTTGCGGTCGCCGAATGACCGTTTCCTCAAAAGCCAGCCACGTGAGCCAGTAGGCAAAGAAAGGAAAAAGAAAAAAGCTTCCACATAGTGTGAATCTTTACTGGTAAAAAGCGTTGCAGCACTTTATTAGGGAGTATACTTCCAAAAATTTACAAATGAGGGCGGTAAAAACTCGGCTCAGAGTAAAGCTTGCATCAAATAGCATAAAAGTGGTATAAAATAGCGCAGTGGATAGTGGTGGGGTGTAAACATAGGAACCCTTTTTGGCTAAATACAAATGCATGCCACACTTTTCACATACATATTTGTAAACAAAATTGAAAAACAGTTATCATTTTCCTTTCACGTCATAATTATGTACCACTTTGTGTTGGTCTATCACATAAAATCCCAATAAAATACATTTACATTTTTGGTCTTAACATGACAAAATGTGGAAAATTTCAAGGGGTGTGAATACTTTTTCAAGGCACTGTAATGCATATGTGCAGCAGCACAGAGGGTGGGCCTTAGTGCCCACACACAACACATGTGCTTCCATGGATTTCTATGAACACATCACTGGTCGAGCTGTCACAGACAGCTCCCAGGTCTTTTATTACGATCAGAAGCTGAGGTTAATTACTAGAGGCTAATTAATAACATATCTAATATCTACAGAGGACTCAAGGTTATTAGTGTGAATAAGCTGGTTAACAGAAAGCCAAATTTACAGTGAACCTGCCCAGACAATTTAAATGTGCATTGTAGCCAAATTGCTTTGCTAGGCAAAAGCATCCTTTGGACCCCATTAACAGGGTGTTAGTATAATTCCCAGTTTGGCCACTAGGTAGCACCCTCTCCTATATGTAAATAGTGTGTTACATTTGAGAGTAGCAGAAGTTCAGGTAGAGTCTAGAGAACATGATTGAGACTCCGTAGCTGGCCCCCATGGGACTTAGTGGGGTCCTTTTTGTAGATCTGTAGAGTTTCTAGTATTTGGTATTCCCCGTCTGTGGAATACCTGGAGAAGTCCTGGTGCCCAAATACTGTAGGAGGGAGCTGGGAACATGACATAGATTACTTGACCTGAGAAAGAGCCAAAGGCCGCTGCCATAATTGGGAAGGAGTTGTATGCTCTGGAGTTGTATGCAGAGCTGTCTTAATGAATGAGCACACCTGGGTACTGCCTAGGGGCCTCGGGTACATGAGGGGTCCATGATCAGGACCAGGAAAATGGGGGTGGCAGGCAGTGTTTTGGGGAAGTGCACTGGCAATTTGGCTGCTTATGCCCCTCTTCTTTGACAGGAGACAGTGCAGCCAGAGGTTGTGCAATACATCCTGAATTATGTACAGAGCAGCCAGAAGCCAAGCAATCCTTGCTCCCTTTGCCTATGCAAGTTCCTGCTCCCAAAAAAAGCTGCATGTATTCTGGTTTTTCCATTATTGAGATCCTTTTGGATCAGGTCAAAGTCAGGATGATGTCTCACAAATTCACATATTTTAATATATCTGATGGCCCAGCATTCTTTTTATTGCACCCTTCCTCATTTCCCAATAAAACCTACAAGTCCAACCTACAAATCCATACTTCACCACATGTTAAATACAGCCAAATCCTGCATCCCTTTAAAATGGAAAGACCCTAATTCCCCTTGGATTTCTTTATGGCTATGCAAGGAGGATATCAGGCTTATGGAGGACCTAGTTCTTTCCTCCCAGAACAACAGGAAATCTATAAAAAAAAATGGTTTTACTGGATTGACTACGCATTTTCTGAGGAGGATAAATCTCTTCTAGTGGGAGGTTCTTCCTCTCCAGCACTGTACCATCCGTACTTCCGAGAAAAGGACCTCCAGTGAACTAAGTGCAAAGTATTACAGTCTCAGCCTCATCCTGAAGAGAGATTTTCAAGCTCACAGGACAACTTATAGCATCTTTTACATAATCAAAATGAATTTTAGAAAAAAAAGCAAAAAAAAATAAAAAGAAAGAGAAAGTAAAAGCAGGCAAAAAATAACCCAAGAAATTTAGAATACTCTATTCCAGAAACTGGAACTCATCATTCCATTTAGCCCATTGACCTGCATCCTGGCCCCCTGACATGCCACATTTGGCATGTCATTTTTTTTTTTTTTTGGGGGGGGGAGGATTACCTAGTTTTCACAGGTACCCAGCTCCCACTTCTACTCTGGGCTGCCTAGGCGACTCCTCTCTCCCAGCAATCTTCTGGGACACGTCACAGATCCCAGAAGATTGCCGGTAACTAAGGATGCGACTCGCACACGCGCAGTGCACACATGGCTGTGCAGCCGCATGCCTACAGTAAAGATATTCTGCCGAGAAAGTTCCTCTCGGAGGATAAGGACCCCCCTCTACTGCGCAGGCACAGCGCTTGCGCAGTAGGATCCGGCGGAAATAGCCGAAGCCGAATAGGGTAGAAATCAGCTGTACACGGCGCCTGTAAGAGGGCCCTTCGCCACGCTTCGGGCATGGCCTCGCTTCCCTCGGCTCTTTTTTATTCTCCCTCTAGGTCCACTTGGATGGTGGGGCTTGAACCTGGACCTAGGGCGCAGGCGCCGTGTACAGCTGATTGAAGTTTTTCAGCTTCGGCTATTTTCGGCGGCTCCTAGTCGTTCGTACTGTGCAAGCGCTGCGCCTGCGCAGTACGGGGGGGTCCTTATCCGCCAGGGGAACTTTCTCGGCAAGACACCGGCGCTGCGGAGAGGTGAGGGAGAGGATCGAGGGTTCAGGCAGCCACATCACTCGACCATGGGACAGGTAAGTGTGTGTTTATTAAAAGTCAGCAGCTATGCTTTTTGTAGCTGATGACTTTTAATAAACACAAAAACAGATGGAACTCCGCTTTAAGTAAAATGTGGCGTTTATTCCCGTGTGCAAGAAGCCTAAATGTACAATATATGTCCCTCACTCATCCCAATAACGCTTTTCAGAGCCTTATCACCATTCTTCAGCATTGTTCTTTGAATGGCAAAAATCTGAACTTACCAAAGATGCTTGATTCATCCAGAGCTGTAGATTGGCCATATTTATTGCATATGTACTGGTGGCTGATATGGAACACATAAAAGATAATTAACAGCAGAAATATCATTAATCATTTATACAAGAGCAGGTTGCTCACCTTTCACACTGGTCTACTCACATTATTCCATTACTTGTGGAATCTTAAAGGCAATAAAATGGTTTTATATATTTTATTTATTGATTTATTATGGTAAGGACTAAGTAACAATGAAAAAATATATTTTTCTTTCTTTAAATTAGGTGATGAAATGGTGCATATTTTATTTTAGATCCTAATATTAGGCTAGCAGGTGGTGCTTTAGGCTCATTTGCACATTTAGCCAGAGCATTGCCTTCTTCCCCTCCCTTTCTCTTGTTATGTTGTGTTCACACAATTTAGTTACCCACACTCACTTTTCAAAATGAACATCCTTTCCCCCCTTAGTAAGTCAGCCCCGTAGAATGTAATTTCAGTGAAATACGTTTACTTACAGCTACTGAAACCAGGTGCACTGGATGTAGAAGGCATTATGCTTGACCCTGGCAAAGGGAATCCTGAGGATAGCTGAGAGATTGTGCTTTGTTGTCCTGTGGAAAAAATTGCTGTTGTAGGCGTAGCAGTGGTGGATACTGATGTTGTCACAGATGTCACACCCATTGTGGATGGCGAAGTTAATGGTATTGTGATTTGGACAGATGTTGTAGATGGTGGAAGTGAGGTTGATGTCACAGACTGAATACTCGCTGTTAGTTGTGGAGATGTAGTTAATGGTGTAATTTGGACAGCTGTTGTAGATGGTGGAAGTGTGGTTGATGTCACAGATTGAACACTCGTTGTGGGTGGTGGAGATGTAGTTAATGGTGTTGTAATTTGGACAGCTGTCATAGATGGTGGAAGTGAGGTGGATGTCACAGACTGGACCCTTGTTGTGGGTGGTGGAGATGTTGTTATTGGTGTTGTATTTTGGAGAGTCATTGTAGAAGGTGGAAGTGTGGTTGATGTCACAGATTGAACACTTGTTGTGAATGGTGGAGATGTAGTTAATGGTGTTGTAATTTGGACAGATGTTGTAGATGGTGAAAGTGTGGTTGATGTCACAGATTGGACACTTGTTGTGGGTGGTGGATATGTAGTTGTTTGTGTTGTATTTTGGACAGCCATTGTAGAAGGTGGAAGTGTGATTGATGTCACAGATTGGACACTCGTTGTGGGTGGTGGAGATGTAGTTAATGGTGTTGTAATTTGGACAGATGTTGTAGATGATGGAAGTGCAGTTGATGCCACAGATTGGACACTTGTTGTGGGTGGTGGAGATGTAGATGTTGGCGTTGTATTTTGGACAACCATTGTAGAAGGTGGAAGTGTGGTTGATGCCACAGATTGGACACTTGTTGTGGGTGGTGGATATGTAGTTGTTTGTGTTGTATTTTGGACAGCCATTGTAGAAGGTGGAAGTGTGGTTGATGTCACAGATTGCACACTCGTGGGTAGTGTAGATGTAGTTAATGGTGTTGTAATTTGGACAGATGTTGTAGATGGTGGAAGTGTGGTTGATGTCACAGATTGGACACTTGTTGTGGGTGGTGGATATGTAGTTGTTTGTGTTGTATTTTGGACAACCATTGTAGAAGGTGGAAGTGTGATTGATGTCACAGATTGGACACTCGTTGTGGGTGGCGGAGATGTAGTTAATGGTGTTGTAATTTGGACAGATGTTGTAGATGATGGAAGTGCAGTTGATGCCACAGATTGGACACTCATTGTGGGTGGTGTAGATATAGTTAATGGTGTTGTAATTTGGACAGATGTTGTAGAAGGTGGAAGTGTGGTTGATGTCACAGATTGGACACTCATTGTGGGTGGTGTAGATATAGTTAATGGTGTTGTAATTTGGACAGATGTTGTAGAAGGTGGAAGTGTGGTTGATGTCACAGATTGGACACTCATTGTGGGTGGTGTAGATATAGTTAATGGTGTTGTAATTTGGACAGATGTTGTAGAAGGTGGAAGTGTGGTTGATGTTACAGATTGGACACTTGTTGTGGGTGGTGGAGATGTAGATGTTGGTATTGTATTTTGGACAGCCATTGTAGAAGGTGGAAGTGTGGTTGATGTCACAGATTGGACACTCGTTGTGGGTGGTGTAGATATAGTTAATGGTGTTGTAATTTGGACAGATGTTGTAGAAGGTGGAAGTGTGGTTGATGTCATAGGTTGGGTACTTGTTGTGGGTGGTGGAGTTGAATCTGTGGTAGATGCTATCTCGGTTGTAATAGAACACAAGGTGCTATTAGATGGTAACACTGTAAAGAAATAAAAAATAAATAAAAATGAGAATTACAAACCAAGCAGAGAATATACAGTACGTATAAAAAGTAAATAAAAAACTTTGTAGTCAGACATGTTTAATCTGTGCACATACAATTCACAATGTACCTGGTCCACTGCACTGTATTTGTTCATAGCCATTTAAATATGAATTTAGCATTGTGCAGGATATGCTAGCGACAGCTTGACTTGTAGTGTCATTATATAGTAGAGTGCAGACATCTAGCTGAGCTCTGCAGAGTGTTGAAGAAGTACAGTTGGAAATTCCCATGGTTCCTTTAAAATAATCAGAAACAAGATCAAAACATTGACTGAACACATTGAATTTGAAACTGAGGTATGGTATGGTTTAATGCTAAACCCCAGGCAAATAACTAAAAACACAGATGAAATACATAAATAAAAGCGTTTTCACCTGGCCAGAGAATTGTATTTGTGTCTATACAGACCTGAAATTTACACAACTCTTCCAAGAGCCCAACCCTGTCATTCTCTGCTGCAGTTTCAGTTTTGCTTTCAAGTCCTTTACAACACCAAACCTATGAGCAGACAGTGAAATATTAGGAGCACACTGTTGAACGTATCTATCTGTCACTCTGCTCTCTTCTCATATCAGCATGCTACTTGCTCTGCAGCATACCTCATTGTTTCCATGTACTGCTTCTCCCTCCAGCTTTCTTAGCTCTTCTATACAGACTGAAAATATTAAAAAATAATAACAATGATATATTGATGTAGCGGCTGCCCCGGTTTTCTCCCGTGCCTTGCCAAGCTGGCCGCTGCTGGATTGAACACTGACACAGGCAGAGAGGGAGAACGTGCCTGTCAGTGTCTGCGAGGGGGATCCCCCTCCTTCTCCTCTCACACACACAGGCAGCTGCTCACTCTGCACCCTCCCCTGTGTCCCTTTTGGCAAGAGGAGGAGAGCCACATATAGGAGCAAGTACAGGAGCCAATCAGAGGGACTTTAACAAGCAGCAACAGCTGCAAAGGATTCTGGGATATGTTGTCCCTATCACAAACGGCCCTATAGTCTTGCATGAGGGTAGGAACTACTAAGGCCAGCATGCTCTGGGGGCAAAAGAACTAGAGACTTATCTTGCTGAACTGAGGGATTTTTAGTCACCAGGAGGCAGGAGAAGAGACTGGACCTAGAGGAGAGGGCTATGATGTGCAAAGAGGGAGAGGGCTGTACTAGGGAATTTACTAGAATTTTTTTCCAGCAATTTCAAAAGTACATTTTTAAGGGAGTAAAGCCAGCTTAGCCGAATTGATAGTTCAGTTTTGTTAGGTTTCACCTAGGCTCTGGTTGCACTCCCGTCTGCTGCCAGTAGGTGTTACTGGTGCCTCTGGCAATAATATGAGACCTGCACTAATCAGAATTCTGAATATTTATCCCTCCCTGGCCAGTGACTAGGAGGTTTATTGCCAGTGGTGCACGCTTGGAGAGGGTAAAAATATTCAGGGAGTGACCTTGGAAAGTCAGTTGTCCCCTGGGTCTCTTGCCTAGGGCAGGTATGTGTTTTTCTATTCAATCCCCTTAGGTCTGCTGCCTGAGAGAGAGGGTGACCATGTGGCTGGTTAAAGGTCTGAGTTTGAGGCCTAGCTTGTGCAATCTGGGGATTGAGGGGCCATAGAGGAATTCTTGATGTTGTGAGGAGCCAGAAAAGCGTACATTAAAAGCTTGGACCTCACTGGAGTATGGTGACTTCTCGCCAGGGTGTGGCAACTGAAATAACAAGTGATTTACAGTCAGGGGCTACACAGAACAGTCACAGACTGCTGGGTCAGCTTAAAGGTTCTCTATCTGTGAAGACTTTTGTTCCTATTTTCTGGAGTCTGCTGGACCGTGAGTGTCCTGTGCCTTTCCTCTTTACCTGGAATTTTAAATGTGAGAGCCAATAAACTATTGTTGTGCATCTAAAAGTGACTTGCACCCATCTGTACATATTGCTCCACTATTGCAATTTTTTAAGATGGTGGCAGGGCCTCTCTAAAACTATAAATAGAAAAAGGATATTTAAAACACTTTTTACTAAGATTATTTGAAGAGTGGGAAACCTGCGCTGAGAAGAACCTGAAGGCTGCCTATCATTAAAGGTGAGCTTATGCATCCTCTGATCTCTTAACTATCTGAACTTCAAAATTGCACATTTTTTAACTCCATTCAATAGGTCATTCCTGGATGCTGGTGATGTCAGTAGCCCTCAAATGGACACATGCCCATATTTAGTCAATGCCAATGCAACCTTTAGGTTTTTCTGCACTGCAGACAACAGAACTTAATATTACTTTATGACAATTTAATTTAAAAAAAAAAGAAATGCCCCACAATTGGCATGTTGACAGATGTAGGGTGTAGTGACCTTAGTGATGCCCTTCTCCTGGTGATGTCAGTGGGTGGGGTTGGTGCTCTTTTTATACCAGCTGTGGGTGGAGCTTGGGGGTCCAGGTATGGTAACAGGTCACCCCTGACCAACACCATGTAGGTCTTTGGCCTGTGCACTAGAATGGGAGAGGGAGTACTCTGTAGGGCTGGACTAGGACCAGTTTGGTGCGCACAATTGTCCAACCTGGGTCTCTTGCAGGTGCACCACAGCACCACTGTCATCCTTACATACACAAGCGGATGTGTTCTAACACAGCTACTGGTGTGAATGGGCCCATTTACCCCAGATGGTTTTCCAAATTTTGAATATCTGTAAGCACTCTGTCAGACAGGTGTGGTAATGTTTACTGCTTTATGAAAAGAGACTGCTCTTTGCTGTAGATCACTTTTCATAGGGTAGTATAGCAGCATCTGGCAAGCATTCAAGAGGCACCGCTGCAGCCTCCTGATGCCTGCTTTTTTGTTTTTTCATTTTTTTAAATTGCTGATGACAATTTTATATTGCGGCACTGCACCACAGCTGCAGGCTAAGCGTTTTAGCTTGCGGTTACAGTGTAGCCCCATTAATCTCAAAAAGCAGGTTTGGCAGGCGGTGCCACCTGTCAAACTCTGCAGCCCGAGTTAAAATTGCTGCGGCCATGGCATGCGTACAGCCCAGTCAGGCTGTAATGTTGGAATTCAAGTGGGTGTCCGGGGGTCAGTACAAACGTGACCTAACCGTCTGTTTTTACCCCTTCACCAGTGTGAAAAAAGCCCTAAGCTTTGGTAGATGAGTTGGAATAATTTAACGATATGAATATGTAGCATGTGAAAACAATTCTTACCTTGGCTGCTATTGCTACATAGGCTCCATTTTAAGTCTGTCTCGAAGTTATAGGTCTGACTGCACCAGTGAAATGTTGTCCCACCATCTGTGGTACATGTGTTGTAGGTGCGATGGTTGAACACAAATGGAAAGTAACACAAACTGCTTGTTGCTGTTGGAAAAAAAAAAGTGATAGCACACCCAACCAGCAATCCATTGATTTGCATCATATGATCAACGTTTTATCATGCTGGGATGAGTAATATGTGCAAAATAGATTTCACCCCCAGCAAAACTTTGGCAAAATTATTCTCTAATTTTTACATAATTTTTGCTTAAATAATTGGTTTGAAAAACAGCAAACCTCCCTACATTGCTTTGCAAAGTGTATCATTGTCTTATTTCCTTTGCATGTGCATTTACTGTAGAAAGTAAAACAAAGTAAAAAATAAAAAAAAAAATTAAAAATTATACTTGTTAGTAGTAGTTTTAAATTAGGGATGGTCCTGATGTTCGAGTCGAACGTAAGTTTGACTCGAACATCGGGTGTTCGTTTGTTCGCAGAATATGGGGCATTTGCGGCAAATTTGATCCCCGCGAAATGCACTGCGAGACCTGCATGCTTTGTCCAATCACAGCACACTCTGCTGTTAAAGCCATGATTGGCCAAAGGCAGGGTGCCTTTAGTCAATCATGGCTCAGGGGACTAAGTCAACGCCCCACACTATATAAGGCTGCTTACACGGCGGCCGTAAATAGTGTTATAATAACGTGGAGATTGAGAGAACGTTAGCTAGAGGCAGGTTAGTTAGTGGCGTACAGGCAGTTTAGTGTGTATATATATATATATATATATATATATATTTACAGTGTAGTCAGTGTAGTGTAGACTATATATACAGTGCAGGCAGTGTATTAAAATGACCCTTAAGGTCTGGCATATATTTTAAGGGGAACTCCATGGCAAAATTTAAAAAAAATTGGCTTGGGGTCCCCCCCAAAATCCATACCCAACGCTTATCCGGGCAAGCAGTCTGGTAGGCCAGAAAAAGGAGGGACAGGTAAGCCCTCCTGAACCATACCAGGCCGCTTGCCCTCAACATGGGGAGGGTGCTTTGGGGTCAGGAAGACTAAGGGGACCCCCAGGCATGATATTTAAAGGAATATTTCATTTTTATTGTTTCACTTTAAGCATTATTAAAATCACTGCTCCTGAAAAAACTGTCTTTTTTTGCATTGATACATGTCCCCTGGGTCAGTAACCGGGTCCCTATACACTTTTTATAGCAATAAGTTGCATATAAGCCTTTAAAATTAGCACTTTTGATTTTTTATGTTCGTGTCCCATAGACTTTAATAGGGTTTGCATGTTCGCTCAAACTTTTTGCCTGTGTGCATATTCTGGTGTGAACCGAACCGAGGGGTGTTCGGCTCATCCCTGTTTTAAATAGAGAGGCTGTCGCTCTGCCACTCTATCTGAAATTAAAGTATACAACGTGTATAGCCAAATATTCTTTTGTTTTGGATCAAGTACAGAAGGGATAAACGTCCTCCTAGTTTTTTGCTATCTGTGTGTCGTTTGGGAGATCTTTCTTCCCTTTCTTTCCCAGAAATGCAAGAGGATGTGAGAGAAAATCCCTGCAAAGCGAAGGGAATTCTCCTCTTAGACAGGGGCCCCTGCTGGAAGATTTCACCTCTTGTTCTGGGCCAATTCTCAAATTTTGTATTTCCCCTCACTTCCTGTCCTGTTTGGAATGGTCATGCCAGGACAAATAGAGAGGGTGAATCTACACCCTATCTTTTTTCACTGCTGCCACTCCCCCCTCACACTTGCCAACAATTCCCAACTGTCAATTTGACAGCAGGAGTTGGGAGAAAGAGGAAGGGGGACTGAGAGAGAGAGAGAGGGTTTGAAGGCAATAAAGAGGTGAGAGGGAAAGGGAGGGAGAAAGAGAGAGAGAGAGCATAGGAGAAGGAGAAAGAGGGGAGAGGGAATAGAAAAGGGAGAGAGAGAGCATAGGAGAAGGAGAAAGAGGGAAGAGGGGGAGAGGGAACAGAAAAGGGGGAGTGAGAGAGAGAGAGGGAAGCAGAGGGAAAGAGGAGAAGGAAAGGGGGAGCGGGAGAAAGAGAGGGAGAGGGCAAAAGAGTGATAGAGATAGAGAGGGAGAGGGAGAGAAAGAGGGGGAGAGAGAGAGAGAGAGAGGGAGGGAGAGAAAGAGGGGGAGAGAGAGACAGAGAACAAGGGGGGAGAGAGAGGGAGGGAGATAAAGAGGGGGGAGAGAGAGAGGGAGGGAGAGAAAGAGGGGGGGAGAGAGAGAGGGAGGGAGAGAGAGGGGAAGCAGAGAGAAAGAGGAGAAGGAACAGGGGAGAGGGAGAGAGAGAGAGAGAAAGAGAGAAAGAAAGAAAAAGGGGGAAAGAGCGAGTGGGAGGGAGAGAAAGAGGGGAGAGGGCAGAGACAGTAATGGAGGGATGGAGAGAGAGAAAGAGAGAGGAGAGAGAGAGAGAGAGAGAGAGGGGAGAGAGGGAGAAAGTGGGGAAGCAGAGAGAAGAAGTAGAAGGAAAGGGGGAGAGGGAGAGGGAAAGAGAGTGAGAGAGATAGGGATTGGAAGAGAAAGAGGGGAGAAAGAGAGTGATGATAGAGGGAGAGAGACAAGGAGGGAGGGAGAGAAAGAGGGAAGAGGAGGAAAGGGAAATAGAGGATAAGAGAGAGAGACAGAAAAAGGGGGGAGAGATAGAAATGGAGGGATGGAGCAAGAGAAAGAGAAGGGGGGGGGGGGAGAGTGGGAGGGAGATAAAGAAGGAATGGGAGAGGGGGAGAAGAAAATTAAGGGGGAGAGAGAGAGAGAGAGAGAGAAGGGAGAAAAGGGAGAGACAGATATGGAGGCACAGAGAGTGAGAGAGAGAAATAAGGGAAAGAGAAAGAGAAAAAGAGAGGGCAGGAGAGAGAGAAGGGAAGCTGTTAGAAAAAGAGGAGAAGGAAAGCGGGAGAGACAGAAAGGGAGAAAGAGAGGTAGAGGGGAAGAGAGCACAAGAGATAGAGAGAGGGAGGGAGAGAAAGAGGGGAGAGGGAAAGGGAGGGAGAGAGAGGGAGAAGCAAAGAGACAGAGGGGTAATAGAGGGAGAGAGAGAGAAAGAAAGAGAATGAGGGGAGAGTTAGAAATTGAGGCACAGAGAGTGAGAAAGAGAAAGGGAGAGAAAGAGGGGAGAGGGAGAGAGAGAGAAAGGGTGGGGAAGCAGAGAAAAAGAGAGAAAGGAGAGAAGGAAAGGGAGAGAGGCAGTTGGGAGAAAGAGAGGGAGAGGGGGATAGAGTGAGAGAGATAGAGGGAGTGAGAGAAAGAGGTGAGAGATAGAGGGGAAAGGAAAGAGAAAGAAGGGTGATAAATTGAGAGAGACAAGAAGGGAGGGAGAAAGAAAGAAAGAAAGGGAGAGAAAGAGGGGAGAGGAAGGGGGAAAGAGGATGAGAGAGAGAGAGTGAGAGAGAAAGAGGGGATAGACAGAAATGGAAGGATGGAGCAAAAGAGAGAGGGAAAGAGGGGAGAGAAAGAGGGAACAGGGAGAGGGGAGAAGGAAATGGAGGAAGATATATAGAGAGAGAGAGGGGAGAGAGGGAGAGAAGAAATGGAGGTACGGAGAGTGAGAGAGAGAAAGAGAGGGGGAGAGAGAGTATGGAAGTAGCAAGAGAGAGAAAGAAGAGAAGGAATGGGGGAGAGGCAGAAAGAGAGGGAGAGGGGAAGAGAGTGAGATAGAGAGAGGGAGGGAGGGAGCGAAAGAGGGGAGAGCGAGGGAAAGAGGGGTGATAGAGAGAGAGAGATAAGGAGGGAAAGAGAGAGCGAAAGAGAGAGAGAAAGAGGGGGAAAGGGAGAGAAAGAGGTGAGTGAAAGGGGGAGAGGGTGGGCAGAGAGAGAGAAAACAATAGACAGGGGAGGGGAGACAGAGCGAGAGAAAACAAATTATTTCATTCATTTATCTTTCACATTGTAATATTATATTGGGAGCGCTCTTCTGTTGCCCTCCCCATGTCACATTTTGAGCTAAATTTGTATTTATTATTACTAATATTACAAATTTTTAAAAATCTTCATACATGTTGTTGCTCTCTTGCTCCGAGATCCATTCTTCTCTGCGGCATCATCCAGTGACCAGTTGTCTATCTGCATCAAAACAAATCACCAAATTAAGGGCTATTGAGTTTCTGTTGTAGATGGAGACATGCTTTGTTATCACACCTGAAAGTGAGTTGCCATTTGTCTTTCAATAAAATCGTGTTCACACTATTGCACTTAGTCTGGCACTCTCTGCCGTTCTATTTTATTTTCTCAGAGCCCTCTTTACTCATATGAGGAGCAGCCGCTAGTGTTGTGTAGAGCATGACATAGACTAAGTGGACGTATCTAATTTAGGGCCAACAAGGAATTAATAGACACATTCTAGATACTGTTTGCTGTTTTTTAATTTGCTCCTCTTTTGATTGCCTTTTCGCTGTTATGCTTTGGGATGGGTGGGTAGCTCCTGTCTTGCGCCATTTGACTGTTTTTGGTATGTTGTAGAGTATATTATCAGTATTTTTTACCCTTATTTGATTTTCTCTCACCTAATAATTTGCATGCAGTGTGCCTTTTGGATGTTAGACGATATTCATTTTACATGATAGCATCTATCACAAAAAAAGTTTGAGTTTGAGTATATAAATGAGAATCATGGTTCATGCCAAATACCATAGATATCAATAAATAAATAAATTAAAAATAAATATATCAATAATCTACAGAATTATTTATATCCATAAATGTTTTATTAGTACAATGAAGTAAAGTTTATTGAAATATAGGTAGATTTTATGGGGTGCCCGGGTGCTGTAACTGTGGAGTGCCAAATAGACAATTATCCACCAGTTCCTGAACTTATGGGCCCATTTACACTTCTGTGTTGTGGCAACAGGTGCATTACCATTATCACCACAATGGGTTGTAACGCACATAGCACGTGTTTCTGCGGTACAGTGTTACTCATTTTAAACAGCAACCCCAGCACTCTAAGGTAACGCACCTATGTTGTAGTGTTGCCATGATCTGCACCCAAGCACGGGACCCAGAGCTCTTCCTAGTGCCCCCAGAGGCAGGGTGATGCTGATGCTACATGCTGATACAGCGTTTAAGGCAGCACTCCAACTTAAAAGCGATACTCTACCGCAAGCTCACATTTAACTCTTTGTAACCACTTTGTTCAATACATACTCTCCCTGCTTCAGGATACTTCTCTGATTTTAGTTGTGCAGCATTTCTGGAGTAGTTCTGCAGAGCTTGTACTAGACTCCACCTTTCACCTCAGTCCCAGTGGCTCTGATTCATATCCATGTCCCAGTATGTGAGGAACTGGTCACTAGAGAAGGAGCCTAAGCACCAAGCTTCTTCAGTATCAGGGCCCCCTGTCTCCCTTGCCATGTCACCCACTTCCCAACTGGCTGGTTGCTTATGCTCATGACACCAGTACTATATAGTCATTGGCAATGACAATATAGCCTCCCCCGGATAGCTTCCCTGCTCATTGGACATTTGTACAACATCTTCAGAAACTACTCTTTTCCCGATACTAAGCCCTGTTCTTTGGAAACGCCATGCATGCACTCCTTTAATGACTTCAGACCAGGCGGATTAAATAAAAACAGAATTCTTTTACTGAAGCAGTTAAGCATAAAAGATGAGGAGTTCTCAAACATTTTCAATACACATTCATGTACAAAATCTTCCAAGCTCCCTTTTAACACACCCCTGGTGTTCCCTTTAGTCCAATGAGATACCCATACTTTAAAGTAGACCTTCAGTCATTTTTTTAACTTACTTTCTATTTAATATTCTGCCCTTGCTGTGTTAAATTTAGAAAGTAAATAGTTAAATTGGTGCCAGTAAATACCTTATTTGTCTTACTTCCACTTTTGGTGCTTGTAATACGCCTAGGCGAGTGACGTGGTGTAGTGCATTCACACTGACTCATGGGACTGAATCATCAGGTATCCCAGGAGTCTTTTTTTTCTCTTACTCTCATGAGAGTTTGCTAGCAGAGGAGGAGTAGAGGGAGAGTGGGGGAGGGCTATAGAAAAAGAGAGGAGTGCTGAAGAGGGCTGGAGGGGGCCTGATAAGGGTGGAGATAAGAGGAGATGTGAGAGGGATCCATTCATGCGTGCCTTTTCAAGCCCTTTGTATAAAGATTGGGAGCATTGCGCTTACTGCGCATGCGCGTCCAGGAGACCTTTTATTGAACATGTGCAAATTTTCACTGGGCCGGCAATGCGGGTTGAGACGAATTATTGCCGGACTATTGCCATCAGCCAGGGCTTCATTTGCCCAGAGTAAACATGGGGTATGAAAAAGGTGCAGTTTTACGTGGAAAAAGTAATTTTAGCAGCACCAATCCACACCCCTGAAACTTCAAAAGAGCTCCTGCAAGGGGTGGTTAATCAGGAAAAGCAGCAGTTACATCTTTATGTTCTTTAAGGGGGTAACCTAGAACTGAACCTTCACCTGCCCTTACTGTGACGGACTGCCTAGCACCCCGCTTGGGTGCTTCCACCAAGATACAGCTTCCTCCACTCTGGAACCAGATATTATAACTGAATATTGCACCCAAGAACTAGACCACACTAGCTTAGGTGCAAACTGGAACTGACTTTATTGTAAATTCACACAGAATCTATAC
This sequence comes from Aquarana catesbeiana, assembly GCF_042186555.1. NCBI lineage: Eukaryota > Metazoa > Chordata > Amphibia > Anura > Ranidae > Aquarana > Aquarana catesbeiana. The sequence goes on from NC_133327.1 coordinate 33,198,066, forward strand.
CACACAAAATCAGGTAAGAGCTTGATCACATTACCCTAAACAATGCAAACTGTAAACAGTAATATCAGTCTAATGAACAACTACCATAAACATAAACAGTAATCTAATTAGCATAAACATATATATATCCCACAATAGTTTGGTAACAAGGTAAAGTGGACACAATGCTAGTTACATCTCCAAGAGGAATAGCAGACAGACAGAAAAATAGGTTACTCAATTAACAGTGGAGATTCACACCTAGGAGGCACACACTGGGGACACCATACCATGAGAGAAAAACATCTTAGTAAACAGATTATAGCAGGAGACCCCAGCATCAGGTAGTTTTAAACTGATTATGTTAACATCTGCTCTGAGTCTGTGTGTGTGTGTGTGTGTGTGTGTGTGTGTGTGTGTGTGTGTGTGGGGGTAGAGGCAGTCAATGTTGGTTTGGGCATAGAGGACCCAAATCTGTGTCCAGGTCCTAGGTTCCCAGAGTCTGTGTGTTTTGGGGAGACAAGGACCCAAATCCAAAGCAAAACCATTCCAAAGGTCCCCCAGGCACATACCTTCCAAACAATAGAGCCCCTAAAAAGCCAGGGCCCATAGTTAGTAGGCAAGAGGCTACCCTGCAGTCCCCTCCAAAAGCCCCTGTCTCAGTTGGGTCTGTCACACTTACTAACAGAGGGCCCCTGGGAACTGGTGTCATACACTTTTTATAAGTTTTGTCCAGCAGAGGGCGGTAATTTCCAAATAGCCTAGGAAAACCTGGCATGCAGAGTTAACCCTTGATTATCAGGACTCACTATCTCAGCCGGGCCAACACAACTAAATAGTGCAATTAACACAGCAGTTCAAACAGAAAATACAACCCAACCAAAAAGGCAATTAACACAGGCAATCCCTTTTTATTAACCTGTTTACACATAGGTGACACTAAAGGGAGTAGAGTTTTTGGAGGAGGAACGAGAAGTCAAATCTGTCAAAGGTTTAAGAGTCAGAGAACTGAGTTTTAGGAGGGCAGTTTCTGTGGAGTGCTAAGAATCAGAGAATGTTGTCAACAGGGAGTTGGTGGCTCAGGCAGTTGTAGACTAAGCATTCTAGAAGATTGGAGGTAACCGGGAGCAAGGAGATGGGTCTTAAAGGAGAAGTATGGGTTTGTCTTTTTTCTCATAATCATACTTACCTAGGTGGATGCAAAACGAATTACACTCCTGTGGCCCTTAAGAGAAGCCCAGCCAAACGAGCCCAGGCTGTACTTCTCCTTTAAATTGATCAGATAGGAAGGGTTCAGTGAGGGTTTTTTTTTAAGATAGGGATGACCAGTGAGTTAGAAGGATGAGGAAGATGCCAGCAAAAAAGAGAGAGCGATTGAAAATGTGAATTAGAAATGATAGAATAGAGTGAGATGGTGAGTGGAGTACTTGTGAAGGAATGGTGTCAAGGGTGTAGGTGGTTAGGTGGGTGTCAGAAGAATGGCAACCTACTCTGTGGCAACAGGATCTAAGGAGGAAAATGTTGAAGGTGTTGATAGACAAGGTATGTTAGGTGGGGGTTGTCAGGACAGTGGGGATCTTGTCACTAACTGCATCAATCTTATTATCTGAAATGATAGTCAAGGTGGATAAATGATGCTCATATGGGCAAATGTTAACAATTCCAGATGGAGAATGACTTTGATAAATAAGGTGAATGTTGCAATGGCAAAGAGGCAGTATATGATCAGTGAATATATTATTATATACTGAAACTTGTGTACACAGAATCTGGTGCAGCTGTGCATAGTAACCAATCAGCTTCTAACTTCAGCTTATTTAACCACTTCCCGCCCGACCCATAGTAGATGACGGCCGGGCGATGGTTCCGTTATCCTGACTGGGCGTCATATGACATCCAGCAGGATAACATGCCGCCGCGCGGGGGCGCGCATTGCTGCGATCGATGGAGCAGTTTGTCAGTCTGACACACCGCTCCACTGATCTTGGTAAAGAGCCTCCGGCGGAGGCTCTTTACCATGGGATCAGCCGTGTCCAATCACGGCTGATCACGATGTCAATAGGAAAAGCCGTTGATCGGCTTTTCCTCACTCACGTCTGTCAGACGCAAATAAAGGAGAGCCGAACGGTCGCTCTCCTGACAGGGGGGTCTGCGCTGATTCTTTATCAGCGCAGCCCCCCTCAGATCACCACTCTGGACCAGGGATCGCCACTAGGACCACCAGGGAAAGGGCAACATGTGGATGGCCAGGTATGTACCCCATGGCCATCCACATGTGCCCAATGTGCCCAATCTGTGCCAATCAGTGCCCACAAATGGGCACTGATTGGCACCATTATGTTTCAGTTCTGCCCAGCAATGCCACCAATCAGTTTTATCAGTGCCACCAATCAGTGTCATCAATGTCACCTGTCAGTGCCCATCTGTGCCCATCAGTGCCCATCAGTGCCACCTATTAGTGCCAACCATAAGTATCCATCAGTGCCACCCATAAGTACTAATCAATGCCACCTACGAGTGCCCATCAGTGATGCCTATGAGTGCCCATCTGTGCCACCTATGAGTGCCCATCAGTGCCGCATACTAGTGCCACCTATCAGTGCCCATCAGTGCCACCTATCAGTGCCCATCAGTGCCGCCTATCAGTGCCCATCATCAGTGCCCATCAGTGCCACCTCATCAGTGCCACCTCATTGGTGCCACCTCATCGGTGCCCTTCAGTGCCGCCGTATCAGTGCCTGTCAGTGCAGCCATATCAGTGCCCATCATTGAAGAAGAAAACATACTTATTTACAAAAAATTTTAACAGAAACAAAGAAAAACTTTTTTTTTTTAATTTTCGGTCTTTTTTTATTTGTTGCGCAAAAAATAAAAACCGCAGAGGTGATCAAATACCACCAAAATAAAGCTTTATTTGTGGGAACAAAATTATAAAAAATTTGTTTGGGTACAGTGTTGTATGACCGTGCAATTGTCATTCAAATTGCAACAGCGCTGAAAGCTGAAAATTGGCCTGGGCGGGAAGGTGTCTAAGTACCTGGTATTGAAGTGGTTAAATAAAGTAAAATTAAATGTTTTTTTTTTTTAAATAACAAACATGTTAATCTTACCTGCTCTGTACAAAGGTTTTGCATAGAGCAGCCCTGATCCTCCTCTTCTGGGGACCCCTGCTGGTGCTTCTCCTCTTCTCCAAGCCACCTGCTATGGGGGGCACTCATGCATGCTCACTCCCGAGCCCTGCTGTGTGTGTCCAAAAAACACACAGAACAGGGCTCGGCCCGTGCCCCACTCCCTCCCCAATGGCTCCAGCTGTTTCCTCTCAACCAATCAGGAGACAGAGGCCTGGGGTAGCTGCCGCTCTCGTGCACATTGCTGGATCGGAATCAGGGTCCGGTAAGTATTAGGGGAGTGTGCGGGGGGGAGCTGCATACTGAAGGGTTTTTTTCACCTTCATGCATATAATGCATGAAGGCAAAAAACCCTCAACCTTTAGAACCACTTTAAGCTTTGGCAATAAAACCTAGTTGTTATGCACAGCTGCGCCACATTCTGTGCGCACCAGTTTTACAGTAGTAAATCTCCCCCTTTGTCTTGCTTTATAAATATGCCCAAACAAGTGCACGCAGTTGATAACTTACATTGTAAGAAAAGGACACAGAGGCTAATAATCCATATCTCCAATTAGCATTGTAATGGATGCAGTGAGATCATCAGGTAATTGACCATGTGAGATCATTTGCATTCACTGTTTGCATGTCAACAGGACTGACAGATTGACAATAGCAAGTAATTTACTTGACAAATACATTATTAAAATTGGTAAGAGATCCCCCATAATGCACTGCACTGATTTGCAAAGTAAACTGGCAAATTAACAGCTCTCATACCTGTATACCCATAATGGACCAGAGAACTTTTTACATTTCCAATATGACCCCATTTATTTGTTGATAACTTTGTTATTACTTAAAGTGATATTAAAGCTTGTTTTTATTTTTTTTTAAATAACAAACCTGTTATACTTACCTGCTCTGTGCAGTGGTTTTGCACAGAGCAGCTCCGATCCTCTTCTTTTCGGGTCCCCCACTGGCGCTCCTGGCTCCTACCCCTTCAAAGGTGCCCCCAGAGAAAGCCGCTTGCCCTGTGAGCACCGCTGCATGCTCATTCCTGAGCCGTGGCTCTATGCGTCCATGAGACACATAGAGCCATGGCTTGGCCCTCCCCCCACTATCTCCTTATTGGCTCACTGGCTGTGATTGACTCAACACTGACTGCTGTCAGGAGAGAGAGTCCCCATACATCCGAGGCTATCGTGAACATCGTGGCGTTGCACACAGAATGTTTTTTACCTTCATGCATATGCATGAAGGTAAAAAGCCTTCAGCCTCTAGAACCACTTTAAGATAACAAATTAATACATATATTAGTTTTAGGGGCCAAATAGGCTTTATTTTAGAGATGCTGTCTTGCAGAAAAATATATATTTTTTATGTAAAACTGAGGCAAAAAGATGTAAAAAAAGTAAATTCTTTCATCTTTTTGACTAGTGCTTAAAAAAAAGTAGTTTTACTCTAATGCCGCGTACACACGGTCGGACTTTTCGGCTACAAAAGTCCGACAGCCTGTCCGACAGACTTTCGACTGACTTTTGTCAGACTTTTGGCGGACATGCGGTAGACATTCTTACGAACGGACTTGCCTACATACGATCACACAAAAGTCCGACGGATTAGTACGTGATGACGTACACCGGACTAAAATAAGGAAGTTGATAGCCAGTAGCCAATAGCTGCCCTAGCGTGGGTTTTTGTCCGTCGGACTAGCACACAGACGAGCGGATTTCTGGGTCTGGCGTAGTTATGACGTAAAGATTTGAAGCATGTTTCAAATCTAAAGTACGTCAGATTTGCGGCTGGAAAAGTCCGCTGAAAGTCCGCTGAAAGTCCGGGGAAGCCCACACCCGATCGGATTGTCAGCCAGCTTTAGTCCGTCGGCGTCCGTCGGACTTTTGTAGACGAAAAGTCCGACCGTGTGTACGCGGCATAAGAAATGCTCTTTATTTTGTAATTTGTGCCATTTAACAATATCATAAAGTTATGTTTCTGGTACAAATTATGGCAAATGAATGGTTATTTACAAATCAAAAAAGGTTACATTTTGAGCTTTTTATGAGACACAGAAGATAAGAAAATAAATTAAAATGAAAAAATAATAATGGTAAAAGAATAGAAACAAAAAATCAGCAATAAATAAAATTCAAGGGAAGGAAGGGTACATTAAGGTTAGCTAAGGGTTTTAAAGGGAATAAATAAGAATATGTTTTGTTAAAAATGCTTTTCTTGGGGGGGCGCATGCGCAGAGCCTGAGCGAGCGGACATGCAGACTTAGAGCTCCGCTCCTGGGGGAGCCGCGCTAGAGAACTACAGGCCACAGCGGCACCGCCGACGATCCCCGAGACCTCCCCATAACTCCCGGAGTCACCCGCAATCGTTGCCATGGTCCCGGGGGGCCCAAAATCGAAGTACAGACCCGGAAACATTAAGGACGCCTGATCCCGGCCGTCAGCTAAGATGGCGCTGCCAGCCTCCTCCTCACAGCCCAGCACACCGCGCTCTTACAAGATGCAACCACACAACCTGAAGACACAGGACCTGGCCGGTGAGCCTGACTCTGACATGGGCAGTTCTCAGTCAGTGATACAATCTGGTATGTTCAAGCAATTTGAGCGTATGTTACAGAAAGCCCTCAAACAGACCTCTGACCACATAACAGAAACTGACAAAGGAGATTAAAGAGCTGGGTCAGAGGACTGAAGAGTTAGAGTGCGAGTGGATGAGTTAGAAAACCACACACAGCTCTACCCCACTGAAATTGAATCTCTTAAAGAGGAGAATTTGGTGCTGCAGACGCGTTTAGAGGACCAAGAAAACAGAGACCGCCGCTCCAACCTTAGGATCAGGGGGATCCCTGAGACCATCTTGATGTCCAGGCCACCATGATAGCCCTCTTCCAGGAACTACAGCCTGGCATCCCCATAGAGAGGCTGGAGATGGAAAGGGTGCACAGAGCCCTAGCCCCACGCAAACCTAATGGCCTGCCTAGAGACATTATAGCCAAGTTTTATTTCTACCGCACCAAGGAACAGCTGCTGGCGGTGGCCAGAGGTAAAACCCCCCTCACCTTCCAGGGCCACACATACCAGCTATTTGCGGATCTCTCCCCACTCACACTAGCGAAGAGGCGGGCACTCAAGCCCCATTTGCTGGTGATGCAACGCAACCAGATAGCATATCACTGGGGTTTCTCCTTTTCACTCCGCTTCACCCACCTTGAAACAAAATATGTGTGCCGCTCCACAGAGGAGCTACAGTCAGTAATGATGGACTTGGGCCTGGTGAATCATGTTCAGCATGGAGACACATCTCGCAGATGCTCTGCCTCCCCTTCCCCCCAGAAACAAGCAGCGGCCGGCTCCAACCACGCATCATCTACACGTCAGAACCTATACAAACGGGGCCACTTGGACAACCCGGCACCCACCAACGAGGACTCTATGGACTGAATTGGCCCTGAACCTTAGATCTGATTTCAACGTCACCCACAGCCACCTCTTCAGGCTGCTAAACCACCCTACTGACGATGCTATAGACCTGACCTATGGACCTTTACCCTTCTCCTTTAATTTCTACCGGAACTCTCCCAGTAACTACACTGACCCTATATGAACTATCACTCCTATCTACTCACAAGCCTACACTTGGGCCCTCCCAGACTGATAGGGCCCTGTGTGCCAATCATCCCTGTACTCTGATCCCTGAGTACCCCTACAGAACCCCCAGCCTTCTCAAGGATATCTGGTTGACCGTCAAGGGTGCGGTTCCTGCTCTACCTGTGGGATTACCAATAAGTTCCACAGAAGTAGTCCTCACCTTCCAGCTCACCCTACGGTCCAGTACATAGTAACACTGTATTGTTTAATCTTGCTCACCATTTTTTTTCCCCACAGGTCTGTTGTTAGCTGGCTACCCGGTCTCAACCTATGTCGCTGGGACTGTCATGTTGTTGCTGCATTTAATGTTACAGTTAACTGTTATTTACTTGAAAAGTTTATTCTCTTGCATCGTTCCCCTGTTGGGAACTTCTTGCCGCCTCACTTTCCACCCTCAGACCCCTGCTGCATTTATGCGGGACTCTGACGGTAGCTCTGGAGCCTCTAGGGGACCGCTTGACACTCCCCTGAGACGCTCCCTCACTCTACTGCTATGTTGTTGTTTACTGACTCTGACCACACCTAATAGGGTTATTCGATGGTTCTATTTCCTCTTACTCTTTTTCTCTTTCCCCTCTCCTCTCACTCCCCACACGGTGGTTGCGGTTCTTGTCTTCGGTTATGACCCCCAAGCTATAACAACTGACCTGGATACATTATGGCCCCCATAAACATCCTTTACTTGAATGTCCAAGGCTTCAATACCCCCCAAAAGCAAACCAAGGAGCTGCACTCTTTCGCAGCCACTAAAGCTCATATCACCTGACTACAAGAAACTAATTTCCTAGACAAGGCTTCCCCTAAATTCCTCTCTGCCTCCTATCCTCAATTCTACACTGCTTCAGCCACAACCAAGCAATGCGGGACCCTCATCGATTTCCATCGATCCCTGCCATTTACCCTTTCCTCCCAAATGAAAGATCCTGAGGGTAGATACCTTATACTTACGGGTTATGTCTCTGACACTGCGATTACGTTGGTATCGTATTATGCTCCCAATAAGCGCCCGATCGCTTTTCTGTCACAGGTACTCCAAGTTGTTGAAACACATAAAGTTGGCACTGTAATCCTATGCGGTGACTCTAATGCGACGGTTTACCCCTTCCTAGACAAATCACCACCCTCCCCGCTCTCTGATCCCAGCAAACCAACATTTCAACTCCTGCTCTCCACTCATGGTCTAGTGGATTGTGGATTCCTGGCGCGAATTAAACCCCACCAGCAGATTCTACACTCACTACTCCCATCCGCACAACTCTTTCTCGCGCATAGACCATATCTTTACCCCCACCAATATGCTCCCCGAGATTATCTCCTCTAGTATTACCCCCTACACATGGACTGACCATTGTGCAGTATACACCACCATAGCCTCCCTAGTACCCAGGTCTCATGACACATCTACGCTAGCCCATCCCTCCCACCATTTGGAGATTGAGGTAGCCCTCAAAGAGTATTTCTCCATAAACAATACGAATGATGTTTCTGCCCTAACACCATGGGAAGCTCATAAGGCAGTCATTCATGGCAGGCTTATACAGCAGGCAGCAGCCCTCAAGAGGGACGGCAAAACCCTATTTGATCCGCTATAGGCTAACTTCAATGCATGCCAAACAGCATTTCAAGCCACTCCAAATGCCACTACTACTGCGAAACTGAACAAAGCCCGTTTAGACTTCGACCTATTCCTGAATGACTCGGCAGACAAAATTATTTGTAAACGCCAACATATCTCCTACATCAAAGCAACCCGACACCCCTATGGTGCACAGCTTACGGGCGATCCACCACCCTCAGTCGTCGATAAGATTGAAAAATTCTCATGACTCATACACTAGTAACCCCATTTAAATATTGGAGGTGTTTCACTCTAACCTGGCCAAACTCTATTCTCCCACTCACGACTTTGATAAGACAAAAGCAGATACCCTATTCTCCGACATTACCCTCCCGACCCTTGAACATGAACAGCAGGATCTACTTGAGTGTCCCATATCAGACGAGGAGGTTCAGCAAGCCAGAAACTCAACAAAAGAACAGGTCCAGATGGGTTCTCGGCAACTTACTTTAAACAATTCGCACCCCTTCTGACACCTATCCTTACCAGAGCCTTCAATTCCCTGCTAGCGGGACATTCATTTAGAACCGAAACCCTGACTTCCATAATTTCTATGCTTCCCAAACCTAGATCAGATCTCACCTCCTGGACCAATTGCCGCCCCATTTCTGTCCTCAACCTGGACATCAAGCTATTATCCAAGATTCTAGCGACCAGACTGAACACTATCATAGGCCGACTGATCCATCGCAACCAAACAGGATTCATACCGACGCGCCAGGCTGTCGACAATATAAGACATACTCTCCTACTTACCCACGCAGCTAAGACCAGACGCATTCTGACCTGCCTTCTCTCTTTAGACATCAGAGAGGCATTCGACTCGGTCATTTGGCCATACATGCAATACATCCTCCGAAAATGGGGTTTTGGGAACCATTTCCTGACTTGGGTCTCTTCTCTATACGACAATCCTCGGGCATACGTTCAGTATGCGGGCTACAAATCAGCGACGATAGACATTAGGAAAGGCACGCAGCAAGGGTGCCCTCTATCCCCGCTGCTTTTTGCCCTCCCGATAGAGCCCTTACCACACTTAATCAGATCTAACCCTGATGTCAAAGGTGAATAGACAAAAATGGGGTAGACTGGCGCTACCTAATAACTAAGAAACTGATAATGGGATATAGGGCTAAGCCTAAAAGAAGGGAATAAGTGGCGGGACTCAACACTTGCTGCCCTAGCTAAAAGAACCACAAGACCTCTAATGGGGTTAGGTTAGGGAGTCTGTGCAGGTATGATTGTGTAGAGGGCAAAACACATTCACCAGGTCCAGTGACTGGATCCGGTGAGTAGGGACCCTGGAGGGGGAGCACAGAAGTCACCTGGAGTCACCTAAAGCACTCAAGTCACCTGTTGATGTTTTTTCTGCTATATATACGGGCACAACCTTATTATCCTGTATACAGGAACTGTTATATATATATTTTTACCCATAATATAGACTTATATGCCTCTTTTGATGGCGCCCTGATTTTTATGTTTTTTGGATTTTTACTACACTTTTTTATTTATGGTTTATTTGTTTTTTTGAATATTTGATATAATTTATGTTTTTTGTATTCACATATTTCACTTTATATCACTATATATCTGTTGCATGCAGGTAGCAACATTATTGCACATTTTTTAAGTATAAGTTTTTTTTTAAGTATGACTTTGTACTATATCTAGTGCGGAACATTCCTACTCACACTTGTATGGTTCACATTTACCAGACTCACCTTTAGCTGATATTTTACTTTAACCACACACACATTTATTATGTACCATTAAGCCACTGTTTGGGCAGTCCTTTATGGGTGGTCATTGGGCATAATTGCTCACATTTAGGTATTTTTGAGGGCCTTGCCCTCTACACATTCATACCTGCACAGACTCCCTAACCTAACCCCATTAGAGGGGTTGTTGTGGTTCTTTTAGCTAGGGCAGCAAGTGTTGAGTCCCGCCACTTATTCCCTTCTTTTAGGCTTAGCCCTATATCCCATTATCAGTTTCTTAGTTATTAGGTAGCGCCAATCCACCCCATTTTTTGTCTATTCACCTATTTCCCAGAGCCCCCTTAGGGGAGCCCTGTTATGGGAAGCAGCAACCTTTTTCTATTATCCTAAGCGCGGTCTTTCTTTATCTTTATACCTGATGTCAAAGGGATAGAATTAGGTGGTCACCACCACAAACTGTGCATCTTTGCGGATGATATCTTAGTCTTCTTAACCCAGCCACACATATCCGCCCCAAATTTGCTAGCCATACTAGGTAAATTTGCCCACGTTTTTCAGGACTTCACGTCAATCCTAAAAAATCGAACTTGCTCAACATCTCCCTGACTCAGTCAGAACTCCAACAAGCCCAGACATCCCTACCATTTACCTGGGTACCACACCATTTCCCATATTTGGGAGTGCAAATCATGACCTCTCTTACAGATCTTTTCACAGCTAACTATTTACCATTACTGAGACAAACCACTGGACTTATGAAACAATGGTCTTTTTTTCCCTTATTCTGGCTAGGCCGGATTAATGCCATTAAAATGTCGATTCTGCCCAAATTCTTATACCTGTTCAGAGTACTCCCTGTATCCATACCATCATATTCCCTTAGACTCACGAAACGCAGAGTTATGTCCTACATATGGGGCAGCACCAAGCCCCGTATCCCTAAATCGATGCTCTACCTTCCTAAACTATGTGGTGGATTAGGTATACCCAATATTTCTGCATACTATTATGCGGCACAAATAGCACAATTACCCAAATATCATGCAATGGTGGAAACACCTCTATGGGTTGCTGTTGAATCAATTGATAGTGACCCCAACTCAGTAGCCAACATGCTGTGGCTCTAACCCAAGGATAGAGCCCACCTCTCCAACCCCATCACTAAACACTCCCTGGATATTTGGGATAAATTTAGGGACTCCTGCAATTTTCAATCCCCTCACAATCCCCTTCTTTCCTTCCTCAGGAACCCCGCCTTTACCTTGCATGGGAATCCCCTATGGCGTTCTCAGCCTGGTCTAAGCGGACTTGTTTCGACTGCATGAATTGGTCTCTACCAACACTATCCACACTTTTGCCACGCTATGCGACACGTTTGGGCTTCCTAGAACTGAACTATTTCACTATCTGCAAGTTAAGAACTTCTATACCCCCTTCCTCCGGGCAGGTTCACCACTAAACCAAATGACACAATTCAAACGCATATGCAAGCGTGACCCACAGTTAGAGGATTGATCTTACTCCTGTACCAACTCCTTAACGCATTCCCCAGCGAAACAATGCTGCCCTACACAACTAAATGGGCACAAGATATGGAGCGCACATTTGATATCGCAGACTGGTCCAGTATTTGGCTAGCCACCAAGTCCTACTCTCCAAATTGCCTGGCACTAGAGACCAACTACAAAGTTCTTGCTCGGTGGTATCTAGTTCCGGCTAGAATAGCTATATTTATCCCATCTTACTCTGAGTCCTGCTTCCGGGGCTACTTAGATTCAGGTACCCACATCCACATATGGTGGTAATGCCCGGTTGTCCAGGAATTTTTGGAAGGAATATTTGCGATGGCCTCCAAAGCCCTAGAAACCAACATCCCACTGGGCCCCAGGCACGGCCCTGTTAAATCTTAAACTGACTGAGCTTACCCAAACTCAATTCGGACTTCTCATGCACCTTACCACTGCAGCCAAACAAAACATAGCTAAAGCATGGAAATCCCAGAACTTGGTTGTGGCTGAGGCTAAGCATAGGATGAACAGAGCCCTTATCTTTTCCAAAATGGCAGCTATTGAAGATGACAAAATCAATAAGTTCCATAAGACTTGGCAACCTTGGGTCAAGCATTGCTTACCCCCTGACTTTGATGAATCCTTGCTATTGCCTTGCTGACTAGCTCGCCCAAACATCAACTAGAGGCATTACCGAGACGTGAACCGTGCCACCGACATGGGAGACTCTCACCCCTCCTCTTCGTACCCCCTCCCTTTCATTCTTTCTTTCCTAGCTTCTTTACTTAGTGCGGGCAAGACACCATATCACTTGACTACCATCTGTCCTTCAAACGAGCCCAAAACAATTATAACTCACACTTGCCCCGCTCCTGGGCCTGTCACCCTCTCACCTTCCTTTTTCTAGTTACAGATTCACAGCCCAGAACGGAGGGTTACACACAAATCTTTCTACTCACAGGTATCTGCCAGGTACTAATTCTTACCATGTAATACAGCTGTATTATCTACTACTACCGCCTCGTGTTACTAACAGGTGCCCTGAAAGAAGCTGTCAATGCAAATAGCTTGCAACTTATGTGGCTCATATTATACTACGCCTTCGGTACCGGTCGGGGACAACTTGATAGTTATGGAAATGCCCCCACCCGTTCACAGTTTGATCCCACTAGGGGCGAGCGGGTGGTCTAGAGGCACACTCCATTATAGTTTAGTTTAGTGGCAGCAGTGGAAATGTAGCTGAACATACAGATGTTCTTATAAACTTTACTGAAGTCCTTAGGGGTATCTGCTATGTTTAAAATCCTGTGCAAATATTTTAAGTATAGTACATGAATTTGAATTGGTTGAGAGAAGGCCAGAGAAGAAAATAATTGGTTGAGAGAAGGCCAGAGAAGAAAATAATTGGTTGAGAGAAGGCCAGAGAAGAAAATAATTGGCTGAGAGAAGGCCAGAGAAGAAAATAATTGGCTGAGAGAAGGCCAGAGAAGAAAAGAATTGGTTGAGAGAAGGCCAGAGAAGAAAAGAATTGGTTGAGAGAAGGCCAGAGAAGAAAATAATTGGCTGAGAGAAGGCCAGAGAAAAAAAGAATTGGTTGAGAGAAGGCCAGAGAAGAAAAGATTTGGTTGAGAGAAGACCAGAGAAGAAAAGAATTGGTTGAGAGAAGGCTAATCAGGAATGCTGTATTTAAATGTATTGACAAGGAACATATAGGAGCTACATTTATTGACCCGCTCCTGAAAATTCTAGTTGCCTGGCTGTCAAGCTGATCCAGTGGCTTAAATATTTTCAGAGTCACTGGCCCATAGACATGTGCATGACCAAAACATTTGTTTAGTTTTGTTTAGTTAATCTAGTTATTTAGTTTCATTAAATTTGTTAGATTCATTCAATTCGTATTCGGGATTCGTATTCGGAATTCGTATTCGGAATTTGTTTTTTGTTTTTTTTAAATTTTCTTTGAATTTACCGATTTTTTTTTTCTATTGGAAATGTTCGAATCGATAAATTTTGATTTGGTCGAATCAAAAACTTTAGATTTTTTTTCTGATTAGAATGTGGCAAAGTGAACAAACAAAAGAAAAATCTTCATCAAATGATTACAATGACTCTTTATATCACCTTTGACTTAACTAAAACAGCATTATTTCGGAATGGTATTTTAATAACACACACAGTTTAACACACAGTTTTATTTCAGAAATATGGTTCAGAAAATATAAACAATCTTTAACAAGATACCTATTGATATCGGTAAAAGCTTTATTACCACGATATTGGAAATCTACACGCATTCCATCAATTAAAGAGTGGATTAATACAATTAAGGAGCTTTACAACGTGGAGGAATCGGTTGCTATAGCCAATGAAACAATAAAGAAATGTAATAAAACTTGGTCCACGTGGGTCATTTTTCGATATTCGGCAGATTTTGTCAATATCGTCATATAGATGGTTGTGTCCATCTTGGGCCTTTGCTTAATTATCCACACAAAATCACCTGCTGTCCTCCTTTTTTTCTGTAGACGTCTTTCATTACCTTTCATTTTTTTTCTTTTATAGTTTTATCATTACAAAATTGTATTTCATGTTTAGGCATCTTTGATAAGAGAGGTAAGAGAGCAGCTTGCTGTTATACATATTGACTAGGATTAATTTTTTCTGCACGTATCCGTGCCAATATACACTATATTACCAAAAGTATTGGGACGCCTGCCTTTACACGCACATGAACATTTTTTTTTAAATAAGATATTCTTTTATTGATTTTATATTCAAACAAAACAAACACACATACATCCCATATACATATTATAATTGCAGCCAACATAGGTTTCCAAATCAGGCAAACAAAAAACAAAACAAAACAAAAAAACCCAACCCCATTCACTGTCAATGGAAGCTTACACCAGCTCCAACATTTCTAGATATCTCTATACCCAGATATTTCACTGTGTGCCTAATTTGAATTTGTGAGGCTATATCTGGCAAGGGAGTTTTTAGTTCATCTAATGACAGCAATATTAATTTCTCCCAATTAACTGGAGGCCCGAAATTAGCCCAAATGCAGAAATGAGGCCCATAAGTTCAGTTAATGAATTTGAGGTATCCCCCCAAAAAATAAGCGCATCATCTGCATATAGGGTTACTTTGTCCTCTCTACCTGCTCTACAAAACCCCCTAATACCAAATGATTGTCTAATTGCCAGAGCCAGAGGCTCCAAAGCCAATGCAAACAGAAGTGGGGATAGGAGGCAGCCTTGTCTCTTGCCTCTCGACACTGAGAAAGAGGAGGATAATGTCTTGTTAACTCTTAACCTCGCTTTAGGTTCAATATACAACATTCTCAACTATGTTAAGAAGCCAGGACCTATACCAAAGGCCGCTAATACCGCCCAAAGATACTCCCACTTCACTGTGGCAAAAGCTTTCCGTGCATCCAAACACAGTATCGCCCTTGTGCCTATGTGCATATTTAAAAAGAGTCTACGGATATTTGTAGATGCAGCTCTTGAAGGAATAAAACCTGTTTGATCCCTATGGAATATGATATTAATATATCTAGATAACCTCTTCGCTAGCACCCTTGCCAAGATCTTCACATGTTAAAAGGGATATAGGTCTATAAGAGTCTGGAATTACTGGATCTTTTCCCTGTTTAAGAATCACAATTATAATTGTTTCCTGCATTGAATCTGGGAATTTTTGTATTCTAAAAGCCTCATTTAATACCTCCATAAGTTCGGGAAACAGTATCTGTCCATATTTTTTATAAATTTCCATTGGCAAGCCATCTTGCCCTGGGGCCTTATTATTATGGGTCTGCGATATTGCTTGTTTTAACTTCTCCAGGGATATAGAAAATTCTCTTTCTGTTGGTTTAATTTTAATTTGACTCATTACTTCCGGCTTCTTGGACTCATAGAGCATAGAATAGAAGTTTACAAATATACCCCGAATACTATTTGTTTCATATACTATCTCCCCCTATCATCTTTAACAGCTACAATATTTGCTGGTCCCTCCCTATTACTGTCAACATACGCCCTACTTGTTCCCCCGCTTCATAGTGTTTTTGACTTTGGAAAAATCTACTATTCTCCAATAAAGTCCTGCTCTGCCCAATTTACCATCTGCATTACTTCCTCCTCCCATTTTTTTGATGAGCTCTTAATTTTTGAGATTTCTTTAATTATCAAACCCTGTAAATAAGCCTTTATGGAGTCCCAGGCCACCAACGGGGAAGCAGTGCCCTTATTTAAAAAAAAAAAATTCTAATAGTAATGATTCTGTTGGGTTCCCCTCCTGCATTAAAGACAGCCACTGAGGGTTAACTTTCCATGGGTGAAGCAAAAGTTGCCCCCCCCCCATCTCCATAGTCAATACTAGAGGTGAATGATCTGAAAGGCCTCTAGAGCCATACTGAAATTAATCCAACCATGGCAGAAAATAGTCATTTCCCAGGGACAGATCTATTCTTGATAATGACCCATAGGTACTTGAACAAAATGAGTATTCTCTCGCAGCTGGAAATCTAAGTCTCCATACATCCACCAAGCCTATCTCCTGATTTTGTCTAGCGCATCTTGTTTTATTCGCCCTCCCCTTAAGCTTTGAAGTGCTAAATCTATCCTCCTCCTCATTCAAGCTATAATTAAATTCTCACATCACTAAAATTGGTAAAACTGGCTATTGCATCATAATTTTAAACACAGTTTTCAACACGTCCTCTCTATAGAGAGGGGGGATACACACATTCACCAATAAAGAGTTTTTATCATTTAATGTACATAATAACATAATATATCGACCTTCAGGGTCTATGAAGCTCTGTTTACATGAGAACCATACAGAACGAGCGACTAGCACACTAACTCCAAGGGCATATGTGAAGTAGGTGGAATGAAATTGATAAGGAAATCTAGATATACCAGCAAGTACTGAATCCTCTCGCTCCAAATGGGTTTCCTGCAAAAACACTATTTCAGGTTTGTAAAACTCTAAAGCGCCATACACATTTTCAGATTTTCTGCTGATTTTTGTCTTCAGATTTACCAAAACCATATAATATGAGGTCAAACCTAAGGAGTTTCAATTTGTATGCAATCAGGCAGGCCCTTGCACTACATGTTTTTGGTAAATCTGAAGAAAAAAATCAGCAGAAAATCTGATAGTGTTGTAGCACTTAACCCCGAAGGAGCTGCTGGTTTAGATTGGGCTTACCGTTACCTCATGTCCGTCACAGGGGTCACAATGATGAGGAGGAAAAAAGAGTATTAAATGATGTCTGCACCAAACACTTAGGTTCTTTTGTTGCAATTCTTTTATTCTTTGAAGCCAAAAGAATAGGGATGGAGGATTAAGAGAGATTCAGATACCTTAAATTGCGAGTCAGGGTATTTCTACTTATCCAGAGGACTAACGGTCTCCCCAACTGGATATAGCAATCACTGGATAGGCCTCTCTTACTGACCTGGCAGCCGGGTGCAATGCTTGAATACAGTCTCTGCCTCTACCATCGTCTGACAATGTCCTGTGGAGACGAAACGCGTTGGGACGGTCCCCACTGCTGCCTATATTGATTTTATATCAGTGCTGTTTTTCACCTATATTCATGTGAGTGTCATCATTTTATCATATTAAATCCATCCTCATTTTATGGAATTACGCTATGGTCTTCTTTTGCTTTCCTCTTTGACATTTTCTTCATGCCTGTGGATATCTGAGTTCCGGCCTGCCTGTTGTACCACATTTCCTGTGATTCCATTTGACTGTCATTTGCGTACACCTGCCTGAGGACATTGAGTCCACTCAACTTTACACAAGCCTGTTTGACACACAGAGCGTACGCTCTAGCATGTTCAAATGATCCGGTAAGCCTCCCCTACACCCAGTGGCGGTTCTTTTCACAATTATATCCATCCACTCTTTGCAAGATTTTTTTCTCATTCAGATTGGGAGTTTATTCACATCTATTACTATTTATGGACATTCTCTTTGCTATTTTTTTATTACTTAATTTTTTTAATTATCCATTTAGTGCATTCATGTTTCCAATTTAGTGCCATTTAGACTCATCTAGAGAAGTCCTCCCCTGGTCTCCTCCAATTGATCGGCTTCTCCCCGCAGACAAGACAGCGCAGGACCAACCTCTGGATCAGCAGGCCCCAGAACTCCAGGGCCTACTTCTGTAGTAACAAAGCCTCGGGCCAGCCGGCCCTGAGACAGCAGAGGTGCCACGGCACACCCTGGGCCAGGATGGCCTTCAGGTCGGGAACAACGAACCCCGACCAATTGGCACCTGTACCTTAAGTACCCTCACCCAGAATGCAGGGCGAGTGAACCACTCCCACCGAGTTATTTCTAAGTAAAACGGGTACCCAATACATCCAGCCTGTTGCATTTCCAACACTTTCCACAGCGACACCCACGGCCAAGTGGAAATTGACACAACCCAGCTGAACTGGTACAGAAACCAGGAAATTTACCATAATCAGTCTGCGCTAAACTACAGCTTCAGACAACTTAAATTTACATAGATAGCACCTGCCCATCAGGGTGTATGGGGCCTTAAGCTTCAAAAACTGCCTGTCTTCCCCCCCCCCCATCTCCTAAACTTCTAACATTCCAGGATATCACCTTAATTTTACTACCCATCTCTTTTATCTATCCAATGACCAAAAAAACAAAAAAAGGTTCAACCCAGCCCATACAAGGATTAATATCCTCAGATAAACCTACCAGAACAAGTATTCCCTCCAGCACTGGTGCCGTATACTAAATATTTTAAAAAAATATAATAATCAGGTGAGAGGAGAACTTGAACATGAACTTTAATGGCATCCCAGTCTTAGTCCGTAGGGTTCAATATTGAGTTGGCCCACCCTTTGCAGCTATAACAGGTTCAACTCTTCTGGGAAGGCTGTCCACAAGGTTTAGGAGTGTGTCTATGGGATTTTTTGACCATTCTTCCAGAAGCATATTTGTGAGATCAGGCACTGATGTTGAACAAGAAGGTCCGGCTCGCAGTCTCGCTCTAATTCATCCCAAAGATGTTATATCGTGTTGAAGTCAGGATTCTGTGCAGGCCAGTCAAGTTCCTCCACCCCAAACTCGCTCTTCCATGTCTTTATGGACCTTGCTTTGTGCACTGGTGAGCAGTCATGTTGAAACAGGAAGGGGCCATCCCTAACTGAAATTGTCCAAAATGTCTTGGTATGCTGAAGGCTTAAGAGTTCCTTTCACTGGAACTAAGGGGACAAGTCCAACCCCCGAAAAAACAACCCCACACCATAATCCCCTCCCCCCCCACACCAAAGGATTTGGACCAGTGCACAAAGCAAAGTCCATAAATACATGGATGAGCGAGTTTGGGGTGGAATAACTTGACTGGCCTGCAAAGAGTCCTGACCTCAACCTGAAACCTGATAGAACACCTTTGGGATGAATTAGTGTGGAGACTGTGAGCCAGGTCTTCTGTCCAACATCAATGCCTGACCTCACCAATGCCCTTTTTGGAAGAATGGTCAAACATTCCCATAAACACACTCCTACACCTTGTGGACAGCCTTCCCAGAAGAGTTAAAGCTGTTATAGCAACAAAGGGTGGACCAACTCAATATTGAACCCTACGGATGAAGACTGAGATGCCATTAAAGTTCATGTGCGTGTAAAGGCAGGCGTCCTAATACTTTTGGTAATATTGTGTATTTCCATAACCTGATAATAGTTCTGCCTTAGTTATCATGGTATTGCGTTTTTTTTTTTTTTTTTGTTAATCAGATTTATTTTAACATTTTTATAACAAATATAAAAAAAAGAACAAAACATAAATTTAAACAAAGAGTCATGCATTAAATGCATGAAGGTAAAAAAACTTGTGCCTTTACAACCACTTTAACTGTATGTTTAATATAGAGAAATTTTCCTATAAAAGGCCAGCCTGTCCAGGGAAGGAGGAAAAAGCAATACAGATGCAGACTTTCTCTCCTTCTTATTACATAGTTAGTAAGGTTGAATAAAGACGCCAGTCCATCCAGTTAAACCTGAGTGAGTGTGGGTGCGTCTACAATTATCCCTATTTATTTAAGGTACCCATATAGCGCCATCAAATTACACAGTGCTCCACATATACATCGCACACTCACATCGGTCCCTACCCTCAAGGAGCCCACAATCCAAGGTCCCCAACTCACATTCATATACTTGGGCCAATTTTGGACAGAAGCCAATTAACCTACCTTAGCTTAGATTGGAACATGGGGGATCTATCCATTTATTCCATATTTTTTTCAAACTTTAGAGAAGCATTACATTGAGCATAAGTATATTTCTCAAACAATACGCATTTGTCCATTTCCCGGACCCAGTCCCCGAGGGTAGGAGGATTGGGAGAAACCCATCGAGAGGCTATTAACTTGTGGGGCAAAAAACAGAATTCTTATAATGGCCCCTGCCTCATCATATTCAAAATTATTGGAATTTATATACCCAAGGAGACATAAGACAGGATCTGGAATCAGCATAGTATAATATACAGAATTTATCACATCTATCACATCCTGCCAATACCGATGTAGTTTTGGGCATTCCCTGGAACAGATATATAAAAGAGCCAGGAGATTTAGCACATCTTACACATTCAGAGTTTTCTTTCCTACCTACCCTATACAGCATCTCCGGGGAAGGATAAGCCCTGTATAGAATAAAGAGTTGGGTCACTCTATGGGTCGGAGATATCAAAACCAGCTGTACGTTTTTCATTATTTGGTCCCCATATATATCCCCTATGGCCACATCAACGTCCATCTCCCAATATTGTCTACATGGAATTGGAAATTATAAACTAAAAACAAAGTATAAACTTTAGAGATAAGTCTTTTGGTATAGTTTGCTTGGACAACACTATCCAAAATAGGGACTGAATGGAAAAAAGACCTTGGGTCTTCAAAGCATGTCTTAATTGTAGATGTTGAAAAAAACATCTATGATCTAAACTGTAGTCTATGCAGAGCTGCTAATAGGTTTTCAGCACTGCATCGGAATACAGTTGCAGCAGAGTAGTAATTCCCGCTCGTTCCCATCTGGAAAATCCTTCCAGACTGCAAATTTCAGGAAACGCTCTGTTTGACCATAACGGTGTAAATCCAGTATGCCCCAAAATATCCAATATTGTTTTAGTGAGCTGCCATACCTTATAAATCAGGTGAAATATAGGGTGAAATGTAGGGTAGGTATATTGATTAAAGGTTGCAATAGAGGAGTCTAAAGCTAGTAGAGGATTACCATTATAAAGTGAAGAACTAAGTATATTAAAAGAAAATATATGTAAGCCCTCACTTTCCCATGCTATTGCTTTAGTTATCAACATGATCTTATAATATTATAATTTTTGCATACATGTATGGAACTTTTGAATGATACAGGCTACATATACTGTATTTGTTCTTTAAAAGCGGTTGATGCTTCTGCATTCCATTCCTGTTGCTAACCGATAATATGTTAAATACAAAACCGCATGTATATATGTTTATTAATGTGCCTTAAAACTTCAATAACATCTATTGATCAAAAAAAAAAAAAGAACTCCTAATCTGCATACTTGATTCCGGAACAAGTGTGTTGGAAGATTTTGCCTCACAGCCTGATTTGGGGACAACTGGGTTTCCCACCACTTTCTGCCCAGGTGTTACTGGTCACCAGGAGGGAGAAGTAGATAAAGTGAATCTCCCCTAGTAAGAACACAGACAGCAATAATAAAAAGCTATTAGAACCAGAGCAAGGAGAGCACCAAAAAGTGGTGGCATTCATAAATAATGTATCCTTCACAGTGTCCATTAAAAAGCCAACACGCTTTGGGTTTCCAATAGGCTCCCTTCATCAGGGCTTAAAATGTTACAACCCAGCTCCAGGGTGAAATACTCACCCTATGTCTGGCACTGTCGCCTGAAATCTCCATTTTCTAGGTGTAATGATGCTCAGTGTCATGTAATCCACTTCCTGTGATCCCAGGGGGTCAATGAACTGCCCCCTGGGAACATGTCTTCCAATCACCCTCAACTCAGAATGCTTTAGAGAACAGGGCCACATTATGCCCCAACGAATTGTGGGTTGCTCCAATGAGGTTGCGAGGGATTAAGGTTTGGGGGGGGGTAATTGGTAGAGTTAGAATTTAAGCAAAGTTAGACAACCGTAGGTTCGTACCTTGGAAATGCCAGAGAGCATGAAGCCTGTTCCATTTACTGGTTTGGCAGCCCAAATGGCTACACCAAGCTCCCCAGTGGGGATACAAATAACAAACCCAATAAATTCCAAGACTGGAAAAAAACTTTTGGCTGTGGATACACAATAACAATGTAAACACTGTATGTATCAAATGATAAAGTAATTATAAAGTTGGTTTCCTACTCACAAAGTTATCCTCTTCATAGGAATACTCATAGCCATCAGCAAATATGTAGAAGAGGACTTCAATCAGAATAATGCAATATAGCGTTGTCTTTATCCAAACCATTATCCCTGTCATCTACAGACTGACAGGCCGAGCTGCACACAGCACCCTATACTGCTTTGGTAAATAGTGGATGCAAATATTAATCAATTTCTCTGAACACAAAGCAATTAGCATAATGCAGTGTCAGTGTTTGTAAAGGTAATGATTCTTAAAATGACATTATGAAAAGGTACATTGCTTGTGGCAACAATGAAAACAATTGATGTAACATACATAATTGTAATTTCAGTTCAGCTATAGGCTCAGCACCTCAGTGTTCCCCTTCCCTTGTTTTATTGAAGTTTTGCAGGTTTGACATACATCGTAGATAAACAGACATCACATGGTCAATATTCACATATAGATCAGTATATTAGGAACAAGAACAAATAAAAGAACGTGTGATCATTCATGTGACCCAACAGAATAACAAAGTAAATATCCCCACCTTCAACTATGGGTGCAAGCTCAGAAAGGTCGGGTGTGGTTTGCGGAGCAGGGCCATACCGTGTTATGAGCAATCCCGTTTCCGTTAACCCCCCGACGGGATCTTAGCTATGAACGAGAACGGGATACAGGACAAGGCGTAGGTAGCGTTTAAATATAACGGCATGGCAACTGAAGTTTAGAGCTTTTGAGAGGAAGTGGGATCGTCTGAAGTGTAGGGCGGACCGAGGGTGAGTCAGTCGCTCGGGGGAAACCTATATGAAACTGATATTGAGGGAAGGCATGTGCGATATGTAAGGATGCGGCAATCACTAGGCTTCATGGATATGTCAGGTCAGTATCGCTGGTGGGGGGGGGGAGGAAGAGGCAAAGGGGAATAGGGGGGGCAGGTGTGCTTTTGAGAGGGGGGGGACACAAGTGAGCATGTCGCGTAAACTCCTCAGGGAGTATGAGGAGATGGCTGGGTCAAGGTCGGGTGTGTTTGTGAGTTTCTATAATGAGTCCAACAAGCCCAGGTGGCCTGAAATTTGGTAGGGGTATCAGCGGCTTGGGAGATGAGTTGCTCCATCTCCGCTATTCGGTCTACCCTGCGAATCCAGTCCTGAACTGTGGGGGGGGGGAGGGATTTCTCCACCGTGCAGGGATACATAGGTTGGCTGCGTTGATCAGGTGAATAGTTAGGGTTTTTTGGAAGGAAGTGGGGGACCCTTGTAAGCGGTGTAGTAAATAACAGGCGGGGGAGAAGTCCGGAGTATATGTGGTCATTTGGGAGATTAGTCGGTGGATTTCCGACCACAAGGGTTGGATAAGGGTGCATTCCCACCAGATGTGGAGCAGGGTACCTCTAGTGTTATTACACCTCCAGCAGGTAGAAGGAACAGAGGGGTGAAAGTGGTGGATTTTTCGGGGGTCCGATACCATTTTGAAAAATTTTGTATCTATTTTCCTGCGTCGTGACATTAATGGAACCCTTGTGCATTAGAGTAAATATGTGATCCCAGTCTGTAGGGGTGAGATCTAGGGATAGGTCCTTTTCCCATTGTTGTGTAAGTGTGTCATCCTTGATCTTGTGACCTGAAAACAGAAGGGCATAATTTGAGGAAATTAGATGGCCTTGAGGTTCTGTAGAGGTGCAAAGAAATTCGAACGGCGTGAGATCCCTGTGCCAGTGTGAGGATTGGTTAGGCAGTTGGAGGAAATGTCTCAGTTGTAAGTATTTGTAAAAGGGTATGTCGTGGTTAGGCATTGTAGTTACTAGCGTAGGGAAAGAGAGGAGAGTCCCATTTTGGAAGAAGTTTTGTGCTCTAGCTGGAGCGGAATGGGTCTCAAGGGTAGGGGCTTTTAGGATAAGTCCCGGGGGAAAGTCTGGGTTGTTGTCCAGAGGGGTCATGGGGCCTGGTGAGGGTGTGAAGGCTAACAGTTTGCATGCTCTTTTGAAAAGTGAGAATGTAGTACCGATGAGAGGGTGAGCAGTGAATCCCTTGGGAACATTGGTGCGGGTCATCCACGGCGTATTGGCTAAGGGAAGGCTTGCGAACGATGCTTCTAGGGCAATCCAGTCCTTGGAGGGACGATGTATATGCCAATCCACCAGTCTGGTCAGGTGGCAGGCCCAGTAATATTTTTGGAGATCTGGGAGACCCAGACCCCCCAGTCTTTTAGGGAGAACTAGTCTGTCCCAGCCAATATGCGGATTTTTGGAGGCCCACACAAATGTCCGGCAAAGAAGTTTATAGGAGGCAAAGAAGGATGCAGGTAACATAATCGGAATGGCTTGAAGGAGGTAGAGGAGTCTGGGTAGGATATTCATTTTTAATATTGCGACTCTGCCCAGCCAAGAAAAGGAACCTAGATTCCATTTCTGTAGATCGCCTTGAATGGAACGGAGTAGGGGGAGAACATTTTTGGCGTAAAGGTCTCTTAGGTGGGTTGTGATTTTGATCCAAAGGTATGGTATTTCGTATTTCTCCCAGACGAACGGAAAATTACTACGACACAGGTTCACCGTCTCCGTTGGTAAAGTGATATTGAGGGCTTTGGATTTCTCAAAATTAATTTGAAGATTGGATAAAGTTTTGAAAAGGGTAAAGTCCGCCAGAAGGTTAGGGATGGTCGTGATAGAGTCTGTCAGAAAAAGTAGGATGTCATCAGCGTAAGCTGCTAGCTTATACTGCTTTCGTTGGATGTCAATTCCCTTGATAGCGGGATTGTTTCTCAGTTTACGGAGAAGGGGTTCTATTGTCATAATGAAAATACTGGGTGATAGGGGGCACCCCTGTCGCGTCCCATTGGATACAGAGAAGGCATCCAACAAGCCACCGGTAATCCGGAGCCTAGCGGTCGGGGAAGCATATAGGGCTAAAATCATTTGTAGCATCACGGTGGTAAGCCTGCCGCTTGCAAAGTAGCTTCCATGTAGTCCCAAGCGACCCGGTCGAACGCCTTCTTTGCATCCAGTGAGAGAAAAAAGCCTTGTGTGGCAGTTTTGGTAAGCCAATGGTGAATGTTGAGGGCCTTCGTGGTGTTGTCCCTGGCCTCGCGGCCCGGGACAAAACCAACCTGGTCCAGGGAAACCAGAGATGGAATGAAGGGGATGATACGATTGGCCAAAACTTTTGCGTACAATTTTAAATCGACATTGAGGAGCGATATGGGGCGATAGTTGGGGACTAATGTGGGGTCTTTGCCCTGTTTTGGGATGAGGGTGATGTGAGCTTCTAATAGATCTCTGTGAGCTACCGAGGCTGTTGTAAGGTTATTAAGTGCTTTGGTTAGATGTGGTAGGAGGATGTTCGGAAACGATTTGTAATAGGCTGTTGTAAGGCCGTCCGGGCCCGGGCTTTTGCCTGTCTTCATGTGGTTGAGGGCAAGGAGGATTTCGTCCGACGTTATTGGGAGGTCTAGTGTCTGTGAATCCTCTGGGGCGAGTGGAGTGGGGCCGAATTGTGCTAAAAAATCAGTTAGGGTCTTCCTACGGTTAACCGCTGCGTCAGTACTTTGGGTAGTCGGGAGGTTATATAGCTTGGTGAAATATTGTACGAATTGTGCAGAGATGCCTTCATTGGTGACTACTGCCTCTCCTTTGGGATTAATAAGCTTATGAATGGTGTGAGAGGCTTTTTTGGTTTGGAGAGCCCTCGCCAATAGTTTACCGGCTTTGTTGCCGAATTCATAATACAGTTTTTGTGACAGGGTGTATTTGCGTTTAACCGCTGCAGTCAGTGCTTCTAAGAGTTCTTCCCTAGCTTGAGAGAGTTCTGCTAGTGTAGAAATGGCGAGGGAGGCCTTGTGTGTCTGCTCTAGTGTACGAATGCGAGCCGTTAACTCCGCCAAGCGAGAGTTCTTGAGTTTGTTACGGCACGAACGACACATTTGTGGGCTGCTCATGTGACTGTGGGAGCCACGTCTTGGGTTGAGTTATCCCGAAAAAAGTTGGAGAGGCAAGTGGTCAGTCTCTGAACGTGTATCTCAGCGGTCAATAAGGAACTGTCCAGACGCCAGATACGTGTTTTTCTGGTGGGTGAGTTCAGTCGTAAGGTCATGGAGATGGGGTTGTGGTCCGAGAGGGTGGCCGGGTCAATGGTTGCTTTGGCAAGGTGTGAGAGGTCTGACTGGGAAAGAAAGAAGTGGTCAAGTCTTGAGTACTTATTGTGTGGCGTGGAGAAGAAAGTAAAATCTTTTTCTTTGGGGTGTAACGTGCGCCACGTGTCATGGAGTAGTAGATTATGAAATTGTTGTTTGATCGATTTCAGGGCCCTGTAAGAAAGGGAAGAGGTCCCATTTGAAGTGTCAATGGAGGGGGATAGGGAACCGTTAGTCGCCGCCCACGATAAGGGTTCCTGATTGGAAGCTGGCGAGTTGCTGAAAGGTATTACGGAAGAAGGTGACCTGGCCAGTATTAGGAGCGTAAATATTGGCAATGGTGAGGGGTAGTTGGTTCAAGGTGCCTTTGATAAAGAGAAAACGTCCCATGTGGTCTGTTTGTACTTCCGATACTTGGAGTGGGTAATTTTTAGAAATGAGTATGGTAACACCTTTCGATTTAGCTTCCGAGTTGGAGGAGCGAAAGGCTGTGGGGAAGTAGTGATTTTTAAGTTTAGGGATAGAATCCGACCGAAAGTGGGTCTCCTGTATGAGAGCAATATGAGTTTTGGCTTGTTGTAGAGAGTGGAGGAGCTTGGATCGCTTTTCAGGTACGTTAAGGCCCCGAATGTTTATAGAGTATAATTTGAGTGAGTGTAGCTGCTGTGTAGTTGTGTCCATAGGAAGGTTGGTGTCTTGTGTGCCCACCATTGGTGGAGGGGGGTAAGAGGGGGGTAGTAAGGAATGGGGGGTGTAATCCGGAAGGCCGTAGATGTACGTGAGTCAGGTGTGTGCGTACCCGGATAGTATCCGAAGAGGTGTGGAATTACGTGTCCAGCAACCTCGGGGGTAGTAATCAGTGTGGAACGAAACACGGGCAGTGAGAGAGTCCCAACGGGGGGACTACACCCCTAACCGAGTCCGTGTGGGGGTTGACCAAAACCCTGGCAGTGAGGGACTAAGTAAGGGTAACGTTCAACGAACGGGATGTGAGCTGCTACCACAGGATAGTTTGTAGTGTGAAAGTGGGAGGTATTACCAATGGATCACCCATAGTGGGTGTGTTACCGGCCCAACGGGCAAGGGCATTAACAAGGCGATGCGCCGGTAGCAGTGAGGCATTGAGAAGTGACCCTAGCTATGGGTATTGTGTAGGTTTTCAGCGGGGAAGCCCAAGTATCGCCCAGATTCCCCATCTAAGGGAGAGGGCATCAAACCAACCACTCCCCACCCCCCACGCCAACCTCAGGTTCCGTGGGGTGGGGGCTGCGGTATCGGCCAAAAATTGAAATCCGCAACACTAATAATACATAGCAGGGAGATTTGTCTAGCCTTGGGGAGGCTACCATTGGATATCAGTGTATACCTTAAATGACATAACAGTATAACTAACCTCTAGCAACGAGTATGATACAACAAGCAACTAAGAAATGCAACTGGTACAGGTCAGCTGTGGAGTCAGCAGTCCGCTGTGCTGAAAAGGAAAAATGCAGAGAAAAAAAAAAAAAAAGGAAAACCAAAAGATAAAACTCATACTTAGGATCGCGTCTTGACGGCTGGGACAGTACCGGAATAGTGCAGATGTGAGTCCGTGAACCGCTGGAAGACGAGGTAAGTAGGCGTCCGTTGCGGCGTAACTGCCGGTCGGTTCCTTTTAGGATGATGCGTCCGGAGCCTGAGGCATGACGGGAAGTCGGAGTAGGAGTTCTGAGGTCGGCTGAAAGAAAGCAGCGTTGTTGTGAGGAGAGAGGCAGTTCATGTCCCTTAGGGTGGAAGTGCATTGCTGGAGTTTGCGCAGTCGAGAAATCTGTGAGTATCCGCAGCAGGAGGCGCGGTTTAAGAGACTCAGTAAGTGTCATCAGGCGGAGTCTAAAGTCACTCAGACTTGTGGGAAATGTAGTGCCAGGTCAGGAGTGGTTTGTTACTGTGCCCCAAGGTTATAGCCAGAGAGTCATAGGTGGTAGATGGGGGGGCGCACTGACTGCAGTTCTACAAATGGACAGGTGGGCATGACCGTGTCTAGAGGTGCCCAGTGTAGATCTCGTGACCCATCACGCACATAAGGAGGTGGTTGAAAAGACAAAACACAGTCTTTAGATTACTCACATCTTGAGCGCCGTATGTAAGTCAGAAATTGGAACTTAAAACAAAGGGAAGTCAGATAAGGCACTGAACAGAACTAAACAAAATAAAACTGTTAAAGGGAGGAAAAAATCCCTTCGCTCAGATGTTAGCGGTCCCTGCGCATCCTCCTGGACCGTGGGGAGGTGATGATGTTGTCAGCTCCAGGACCGCTCCGGTAGTTGGTCTGGGTCCTGTGGGTGGAGGGTGAGCGTCTTCTGCGGTGTCTAGAATTTTGAGCTTCCATAGGTTCTTCTCTCTGCTGGTCAAGGTGCGCTGGAACCATGCGGAAAGCGGCATACCAATTAGGCACTGGTACCATGGGAATTCCAAGTGTGGCGCAAAAATGAGGCAGATTCTCTGGTACTTTGAGGAGCGCTGTGTGGCCGTTAGTGGAAGCCGAGAGACAGAAGGGGAACTTCCATTTGTAGAGAATGCGTTTCTCCCTAAGGACGTTCAGGAGTGTCCGCAGGTCTCTTCTATGTTGTAGGGTAATTCCAGATAGGTCTTGGTAGATTTGGATATGAGCACCCGCGTGTATAATCTGCTGACTGCCCCTGGCTTGTTTTAGGATCTCCTCTTTTAATTTGTAATCTACTATGCAGCAGATTATGTCCCGTGGGGGATCCATCTCCCTTCCTTTCTCTCCATTTGGATGAGAGTTTGCGGGGGTCGGTGAAGAAGGCCATTGAAGAGACTCACTACTTCTTGAGAAACCTGTTCCCCCTCAATGGCCTCTGGAAGGCCTCTGACACGGAGATTATGCCTCTGACCCCTGTTGTCGAGGTCCTCTAAGTGTCGCTGCATGTCACGCATCTGCAGCGTGTGGGAGTCAAGGCAATCAGTGACTGAGTGAATGGCGGTGTCATGGCGCTCAGTCACGGTCTCCACTCTCAGGACTCGCTCGCTTAAGGCGCGAAAATCCAGCCGCAGCTCCGAAATGGCGGCGGATAAAGTGTCCTTGATGTCGTCAGTGATCGATCTTGAATCCTGAATGCTGATCGGAGGCTGGGGAGTGAGTACAATCCCGTCTCCCCCACCGTTGGAGCGGTTCTGACTAGAGTCAGATGTGTTCGGGTCGCTTAGTGGCAGCAGCTGCGCTCCGGAATGTGGTGGGCCGTGATGGATAGGCGCCATATTGCCTCTGCCGGCTCTGAACATCTCCAGTATATGGCGGCTTTGTGACCCGGTAAGATCCCTGGGGGACCTCGAGCGGGATGCAGAGAAGGATCGGGAAGCAGTGCCCATTATCCTGAGGTAGTGTAATGTGGAAATACCTCCAGGCTTCGTTGAGTATCTCCTGTGGTAGATGGAGCTCCGGGTTCAGACGTCCGTCTCCATGCCAGGTCAGGCCACGCCCCCGTATATATATATATATATATATATATAAAAATAAATATACTCATATAAACGCAAAAAAACCTTGGCCACCATATGAGACCAATATTGTATAACATAAATAAATATTTTTTTCTTGCTGCAAAACCACTGTCATGTGTTCCCACATCCAAAAAGTTGTTATATCAAAAGTGTAGCGCAACATTCCTGATATTTGTGCAATCATATAAATAAGTCAATCCTGTGAATAAGTAATAAAGTTCCTTAAAACCAACAACGAAAAAAGTGTCTGTGCACTTATTCATTAAGCTGCACTGTGTGCTGCACTGTGTGCATTTCGGACAAGTATATGAGCCTACACTTCTATTACCCAATATTGTGGATTGAACTTTCCTGTTTTTACACTGAAAATCCGATCAAACAAGCCAATTTTTTAGGATGCAATTCCAACAAAAACTCTCTAGGGAGGCTATTGTAATTCTGGAATCTCAGGATAGCCTTGGGATAACAAAGGCAAGTGGTTTTTCTAATTAAAACATACCACTTTTTCGATTATAGGATGACACTGGGTAGCAAATGCTATCTACAGTATTTCTGTTTTACTTAATCTGCATCCCCTGTTTCCTACCCAATATGGCTTTTTGCACTGTTTCCAACAGTATATTTGGGATCCTCTTTCCTGAGATGTCTCAACCATCTACTGCAACCGAACTGGTAATTTCTTTTTATCTGATACATTGTGCTGTACCCTTGGCAATTGGCTGTGAACCACAGATTTTAAAACTTTGGGTGAGTACTGTTTTTAATTGGTTGGTTTAGAATAAATGCCATTTTCCAAACATATTTCTTCAATGTACACTTAAGTATCCGAAAAATGGAATTTGTCTGGTGTGCATTGTCATATTACTGTAAGTTAAATATATTTGTTGCATGAGCTCAAAAACCGGTGTAGCACACTCTAGTGTGTGCTACTAGCAGTGAGAGTAGGTAAATTGTATTCTGACTCATGTTACATGGTGAGTCTGTAGTTGGATCAGGGCTACAAGAATTCAGAGCTCTCTTGTGCCCCCCCTTTCTAGAATGTTAGAGAATGTTCTAGAAAATAGTGGGAAGGGGCTAGGAGGAGCTGCCTAGAACTTTTGTGGGCCCTCAGCCAACCCCCAGGAGGGGGTGTGGCAGGGGACTGAGACCAAAATAAAAGCAATTGGGCCATACCAGCAGGAGAGTCGGGTGGAAGATGGAGAAGCAGTGCTAAGGAGATGCTGTCAGTGGCCCTCAAGGGACCTCTGCCTGGGAGGGGTTTCACCTCAGGCTGGAGCTTGTGATAGCTGGCCTGGAAGAATCCCACCACAGGAGGCAGTTGGAGGTATTCATGCCTGGAGAGGCAGCAGGAGAGTGCAAGCAAAGACAGCCAGTAGATCAGCACAGTGCAGGGACAAGACGAGGGGAGAGACTGTCAGCTGTAACAGTGCTCTCTTAAAGCTTATGGTGTGCCAAGTCTTCATCTAATCTTGCCCTGGGGAATCTCCATGTTTCTGTGCCAGTCAGGAGGACTGGGGAAAGCATACCAGTCAGGAGAACTGGGGGAAGCAAGCAGCCAGGTGGGTTGGTAGTCTTCTGCGTGTTCTGGAAATTTCTAAGCTGGGCATCCCATAATTCCCTACCCCATCCAAGTTATCATCCCCTAATAAAACAACAAAAACAATAAGCCAAGGACTGTTTTCTGTGTCTGAGCGACTGAAGGAAATGCTAAGTGACTGGCTGTGCAGCAGTGGGGAACCCTAACTTCAGGGACTCCTATGGGGGTAGTGCTACACTGATGAAAGTCATGTAGGAAACCAATGTCACATCAACTTTGGGTGAATAAGTCATCTGCATAGTGCCACCAAGCACTCCAATGTTGTACAATCAGTGTGATAAAGAACATACGTGTTCAAAATTATATATAAATGTGTCTGTGTTTCCACCGGATGGAGTTGCATCACCTGGAATCTGATATGGTGCCAAGGGGTGATCTTGTTGGGAGACCATCTGGACCTGGAAAAAGGCCTTGGCTGGGCTAAAGACACAAGCGCTAACGATCCCTTGTAATGAGGGATCAACAGGAGCTGGTAAGCGAGCCTTTCAGCTGTTGGTGGAGGCACTGATATTTAAGATCACTACGGTGGTGGATGGTGGAGATCGACGATCGACATCAGGATTTATTTTCACATCACTTGTGGACTGTTCTAATCATCTAATTTTTACATTTGTATATACATGATTGAATAGCGTGACCTTTATCTATTTTATATTTACTCACTATCTATATGTCTCACAGAAGGTTTGCTTCTTACACTTTTCTTTCAGTTTTTTTTACATGTTTTTTTATATATAATGGGGGGGCGGGCGGGCATTGGATCCCATGGCAACGCTTCCTTTTTGCACACACATTTGTTCCTGAAAGAAAAAAACTCACATTTTGCTTAAATAAATGCCAAGGCTCTCTGAATGGTTCTATTTGTACTTACATTATTATAATCATTTTCCACATGAACAGATCATGTTGAACTGATGTGTAAAGGTTAGAGACCTGTTTCAACTCCTTGTGTGCACTTAATTAATCCAAGAAGTTGCTGGTGCCCCTAGTATAGACTTGAGTATCGTGTACTAGTTGGGTCAGGATAGCTTGACAATTTTCTGTGAACATTCTCATCTCCATCCAACACTACAAAGGATTGCTCCATGTCAGCTAAATTATTAAAATATCTGTCCATATACAGTGCCTTGCAAAAGTATTCACCCCCCCCCCCCTTGGCTTTTTACCTATTTTGTTACATTACAGCCTTTAGTTCAATGTTTTTTTTAATCTGAATTATATGTGATAGATCGGAACACAATAGTCTAAGTCGGCGAAGTAAAATTTGAAAAATATATACATAAAACTATTTTGCAGAAATAAAAAAATGATAATTGGCATGTGTGTATGTATTCACCCCCTTTGTTATGAGCCCTAGGAACACCATCAAATCTATCATAATCAAGTGGAAAGAACATGGCACAACAGCAAACCTGCCAAGAAAAGACCGCACACCAAAACTCACGGAACGGGCAAGGAGGGCATTAATCAGAGAGGCAGCTTAGAGACCTAGGGTAACCCTGGAGGAGCTGCAGAGTTCCACAGCAGAGACTTGAGTATCTGTACATAGGACGACAATAAGCTGTACGCTCCATAGAGTTGGGATTTATGGCAGAGGGGCCAGAAGAAAGCCATTACTTTCAGCAAAAAACAAAATGGCAAGTTTTGAGTTTGCGAAAGGCATGTGGGAGACTCCCAAAATGTATGGAGGAAGGTGCTCTGGTCTGATGAGACTAAAATTTAACTTTTTGGCCATCAAAGAAAACGCTATGTCTGGCGCAAACCCAACACATCATATCACCCAAAGAACACCATCCATGGTGGTGGCAGCATCATGCTGTGGGGATGTTTTTCAGCAGTCGGGACTGGAAAACTGGTCAGAGTTGAGGGAAAGATGGATGGTGCTAAATACAGGGATATTCTTGAGCAAAACCTGTACAACTCTGTGTGTGATTTGAGGGTAGGACGGAGTTTGACCTTCCTGACAATGGATATAGATTTCGCTGAGTGCTGGCCCCAGGTCAAGTTCACCCAACTCATGACCAGGGACTCGGAGACAAGTACTAGAAAGTAGGTCCGAGGTAGAAAGGTACATTACAGTGACAAGGCTTCTTGACAATAGCATTAAAGATATCAGAAATACAAGTGAACACACATAAATAGAAGCAATGGACATTATGTAGAAAAATGTGTACAATGTTTAAAAACTGTAATTTTACCTGGTGATAAATATGTGTAGTGGTTCCCCCGTAGGAGCCGCTGAATGATGCGGCCCACCTGTCACCCTGCCCAGCCCGGAGTTCACTCCCAGTCACTTTTGAGACAATGAACAGTCCATGTGATTGTTTTATATTTTTATTGAGGGATTTGAACTTGGATAGGGATAGGAATATATGGGATGTCCAGTAGAACAAGCAATTGGTTGATTGTATATCAATCAGTTGGGACAACTATATACACTTGGCTTACTCCAGTCTCCTCCAGCACATCACTTGCTTGCAGACTGTTACTCTCTCTCTCTCTCTCTCTCGAGCACATCACTTACTCCAGGCACAGCTAGCACGTGGTTAGGCCCAACACTGACTCATTCAGGTCTCAGCAACTGCCTTTTGCAGGCAGAGACCACGGGTCCCTTTAATGTAGCAAGAACTAGATATAGGAATTCTTTAGTGCTAGCTGTCCTATGGTGGGACTACTGCTCCCAGTAAGTCCTCTTCAGGCCCTGCCAGCCCTCCTGGCTGTAGCTGCCCGACTTCACTGCCCGTGACATTGCAATCCTCACTGGCTCCACACCCAGCTCTGACTGTTTCCTCTCAGTCTTCTCTGGCATGCCTGTCCAGTCCTCCCAACTGCCCATGTCACTTACCAGCCCTCCTGGCTGCAAACCGATGGTTCCCTCCTGAAGACTTGCCTGGCAGTACTAGCTCCCTCTGTCCTCTCTGACTCCTCTCTGTGTCTCCTGTTTAGATCCTCCATGCGTTCTTGAAGTCCTGCACCCGAGTCCCAGGCCCAAGATCCCCCCCCGCAGGCTGGGGAGCCCTCTTCAAGGCCCCGACAGCTTAGTACTCCATCCTCAGTTCTTCCACCTGACAACTCCGCCCCAGCTGGGCTGACCCTGGATATTTCAAGGAGGCCTGCCCCCTGCCAATCCTAGTTGGGGATTGGTCAGGGCTTCCTGAGACACCCCAGACTACTCCTCCCCACTTCCCCTCCTCCTCTTCTAGAATCCTCTAGAAGCAAGAGGGAGGTAACCGTGGAGGGATGCTGTCTGTGAGTTACAGCTGCTGCTCTGAGCCACTCCCAGCCCGCACAGATCAAAACAAACAGGCCTAGCTGGAAGCTAGGCCTGCTTAAATTTACCTGCTCTCACAAAAATCCTAACTATAGAACCTACCTAAGTATAGGGTGCTACATATGACTCAAGTGAATATTTAGCAGCCCATGATAGACCTCTCCCCCATGCTTATCTGCATCTTGCTTCTCACCCATACTGTCTGCGTACAAAGCAACCATCGCATGCCTAGCATGACTTTTTGGGGGTTCACTTTCTCTATAAATATTTTTGATAGTCCCAGTTTGGGTTTAGGCCTGGAAGTATACTTTGTGTGCATTCAGAAATGAATTTGCGGGCCACCCAATTCTAGAATTGTGTGAGGAAACTGACCTCATTTGTCTTTTTGGAGGCCCACATTGCAATAGCTAAGTCGCAGAAATCCCCTGTGATACCATTTGACCTGATTAAGGCCAAGCTTTCCTGGATAATGATCAACCATAAACTCTCAGCTATCCTCAATGATAAAATTTCACAGTTTGAAAAGAATTGGGAGCCTTGGATTAACTACCTGGTAGGGCATTTGTAGAGTCTGAAGGCACTTCTGGAGTCCAAGCTTGGAGTATTATCATCGTGCCAAACACCTTAGTTACTCCCCTCATCACACCAACCATGTCCACTCCTTCCAACATCCCTGCTTCATTCATAAAAGTTGTATTATTGGTTCAAACAATGAAAAGTGCTCTATGAATATAGGATAATCATTCTCTCTATAAAACATATGTATTTGTTTGATATGCATTGCCTGAAATTTTCCAATAAAAACTATTGGAAACAAAAAATGCATATGCACAGTATGTATTTCGTTAATACAGGAGGGAATGTCAGATTTGTCCCAGATTCACAGTAATAATCTTTTGTGCAACACATTTGATGTTATTATTTCCTGACATGGTTACCCATTCAAAATGTTGTTTCCAACTTCTAGAGAACAACTGGATCTGTTCTATTTGAATAAAATGCTAGCTATGAAAGTGCTAAATCTGGACACTGATGATCAATGCCCTGATTATCAGTGTAGATTTCCTCTGTGTGGATTTGCTGGTTAGCGGCTCTCCTCTCTTCACGTACTGTCAGCCCTGAGGAGAGGACTGCCAAAAACCAGCAAATCCTGTTTACATTGTGATCGGCTGTCATTGGACACAGCTGGTCACATGGTAAAGAGCTGCTTTGAATAGCTCTTTCCCCAAAATGACCTTGTCTGAAGTTATTCAAAGGGGTGCATGGAGGTACATGGCGTATCAGAAGAACAGGGTCTGTAAGCACATACGGTGTGAAGAGGAAGGAATGTAAGGCTATCATGAAGGGTTAACCCAGTGAAGGAGTTGGCTGGAAGTGTGTAGTTGCTATGGGTAACCATGAACTGGTGGGAATGTAAAGGCAGTCAGACAACAGAGTGGTACCAGGCATGGGTAATGGGTTATCTGATAGCAAGGGGGTTAGTGTTCCAGCCCCCTCCATAGTGGTCAGTTTCCCAATAGCAATCGGGACCGAACCCGCGGTATAGAGACTTCATGAACATAGACGCAGGTACATGAGTGTACAGGAGTTAATTAAGTGCATGCATGAGGTCCACACTTAGTGCACGGTGGGACCCCATTCTGTCACTGGTAGTGAGTTGGCAGAGTAAAGCTGGACTGGTAGAGCAGGACACCAGAGGCAGCGGTGTTCCCCTCTAAATGCTACATTCGGAAGGCAAGGTGTGCAGCAATATGTGACATGGGAGTGCTTCACAGAAGGGATCTGTATGTTGTTACACAGCTGTGCAAGGTGTACAACCCACTTCTAAGCCTGGGTTCCGCATTAATGTTGATCTTTACATGACCATGGGCCAGCCTAGTCCCGGACATTAGTGAGCGCACTCTATATGTATATTAGCCGAGGTAACAAAGATCAGTCTATATATCAGCTGAGGTATCAAAGGTAAGTCTATATATTAGCCGAGGTAACAAAGGTAAGTCTATATATTAGCCGAGGGTATCAAAGATCAGTCTATATATCAGCTGAGGTATCAAAGGTCTGTCTATATATCATTCTTCATACAATTGTAACAAAACTTGTGATGTCCACCCTAAAGTAACACAAAACAGGATCTTCTTCATAGTAAACTTGCCCAAGTTGTCCAGGAAATGTCCCTAGAAATATATAAAGACATATGTTAGCAAAATTCTTATAGAGTATGTTGAGTGAGTAAATATTTAGGCCAATAAATGTCAAGTCTAAGGGACTACTGTATCTACAGCTCACGGCATTAACAGCAAGTTAAAGGAATAAGGAATATGGCATACTTAGGGTATTTGACACCAAGGATTTCTCTATATGGCCAAATTATTCTCAGCAGCAATAATAATGAAATAATACAAATACCTATAATGACTAGAAAAGAAAAGTAGAAAGTAGTGTTCCTTTACATTTGTGGTCAGTGAAGAAGTGTCCTTTACATTGGTAATAAACGAAGAAGAAGAAGAAACGAAGAAGAAGTGCCCCTAACACTGGTGGTCACTGGTTATATGTTTTTTATATTGGCGGTCAGTGGAGAAATGGCCCTTACTATGGTAAGCTGAACATACCTATGTACTGTTTGAGATGGGTTTACAGAACATGACTAAAGCTAGGGTGCCAAATTCAAACCCTATTAAAGTCAATGGGTGCTGATTATAAAAACAGTAATGGACACTTTCTCAGCTAAAAGGCAAGGGATTGTCAAATAAATGGCTTTGGGGCTGGGCACTGCCTTGGGGGACATGTGCTAAAGCGATTTTTTTTTTATTCCATTTGGTGGGTAGCAGCAGTTTTAATAATGCCTTGAGGTAAACATTAAAGATGCAACATTCCTTTACCGTGACTGAAGAAAGCCCCTTAACCTGTCTGTGAAATGGCATATCCATTGGATGTATACAACCTACTACAGCAAAATTGACATTTACAAGCAAAAACATCCAGTTAGAATTGCCCGTAAATTGCAGCTTCGGGCTGCTTAGCTCAGATTGTAAACAAACAGCCGGGGCTAGCTGAACAGGACAAAAGTCTGGCATACAAATGAACACCTAAACATCTCAAGTATCCCTTACATTGGTAAAAAGTAGAGATTTGCGCCTTACATTGGTAGTCAGTGAATTGCCCCATCACACCGATGGGCAGTGAAGTGTCCCTTATTTTGAATAATGTCTTAAGGTAAACATTAGAGATGAATATTCCTTTCACTACCTCTAGTCCAGGCCTTTTCTGTCCAGAAACAGTTTGTCACCTGTACAATTTCCTTTAGATTTACCAAAACTATGGAATAGGAGGACCCACTTATCTCATTCTGTATCCAATCAGGCAGGCCCTTGCACTACATCAGGAGTGTTTAACCCGCGGGCCGCATCCTGCTCCAGAGAGGTGAACATGAGGCCTGGGCCCATCTAAATGGATTCCCGGGGATGCCATGCAAACATGGCAGCCTACGTTGACAAACCAGGCAAATGCATGCCTGGGATGCTCTGCAAACATAGTTAATGGGTGAAGGGTGTGTGTGTGTGCAAATGAGGTCAACTGGTGAACTGCTTCCTGTGTGTTAACAGTTTTCACATCCCAGCTTTACTAACCAGAAGTCAAGGAATACACCAGGGCTGAGGTAAGGCCTTGTTCTAAAAATCATAGAAAGCTTTTATTTTTCTGCAACAGAGATATATGAATGGTATACAGTATTGATACATACAGGAGCTGGAATTAAATTAAAAAAAAGTGAGCTTAGCCTTTAACTACTTCCGGACCGCCCACCGCACATATACTGTGGCAGGGTGGCCCGGCTGCACGAAACAACGTACCTGTACGTTGTTCAGGCTCCCTGGTCTGGGGCGCGCGTGTGCACTGCCGGCTAACCACTCCAGCTGTGATTGGACACAGTCACCCGCAATCGTTCGGGGTAATGGCAGAGAGGCAGTCTCCCTATGTAAACAAGGCAGACCGTCGTTCTATCACAGAGCAAGAGAGAAATCTGTAAATCCTACTAATCATGAACATAGATCTCTCTCTTCATCCAGTGTCAGCATCCCCCACACAAGAAAGCACTCCCACAACACTCTTTGGTTGCCCTTGATGTAAACCCCTTCCCTGCCAGTGTCATTTATACTGTGACAGTGCATTTCTTTAGCACAGTATTGGTGTCACTGGTCCCCAAAAAGTGTCACTTAGTGTCCAATATGTCCGTCGCAATGTCACAGTCCCGCTAAAAATCGCTGATCTCCGCCATCACTAGTATAAATAAATAAATAAAAAGTCTCTAAATCTATCCCATAGTTTGTAGACGTGATAACTTTTACGCAAACAATAAATATACGCTTATTGGGATTCTTTTTACCAAAAATATGTAGCAGAATACATATTGGGCCAAATTGATGAAGAAATTAGATTTTTTACATATTTTTATTGGATATGTTTTATAGCAGAATGTAGAAAATATTGGGTTTTTTTTTTTTTTTCCAAATTTTTGCTCTTTTTATGTTTATAGCGCAAAAAATAAAAACCGAAGAGGTGATCAAATACCACCAAAAGAAAGGTCTATTTGTGGGAAAAAAGGACATCGATTTTGTTTTGGTACAATGTCTCACGAC
Organism: Aquarana catesbeiana; assembly: GCF_042186555.1. Taxonomy (NCBI): domain Eukaryota; kingdom Metazoa; phylum Chordata; class Amphibia; order Anura; family Ranidae; genus Aquarana; species Aquarana catesbeiana. Next base: position 33,237,185 of record NC_133327.1, read on the forward strand.
CGCGCAATTGTCAGTTAAACTAACACAGTGCCGTATTGCAAAAAATTGTCTGGTCATTAAGGGGGTAAATCCTTCCTTCCAGGGCTTAAGTGGTTAAAGAAGTAAAAAGCGCTCTAATGCCCTGTACACACAGTCGGATTTTCCAATGGAAAAAGTGCGATCGGATTGTGTTGACGGAAATTCCAATCGTGTGTGGGCTCCATCTGACTTTTTCTGTCGGAATTTCCGACACACAAAGTTTGAGAGCAGGATATAAAATTTTCCGACAACAAAATCCGATCGTTTAAATTCCGATCGTGTGTACACAAATCCGACACACAAAGTGCCACGCATGCTCAGAATAAATTAAGAGACGAAAGCTATTTGCTACTGCCCCGTTTATAGTCCCGACGTACGTGTTTTACGCCACCGCGTTCAGAACGATGTGATTTTCTGACAACTTTGTGCGGCCGTGTGTATGCAAGACAAGTTTGGCCCAAAATCCGTCGGAAAAAATCCGATGGATTTTGTTGTCGGAATGTCCGATCGTGTGTACAGGGCATAAGTGTTACTCACAGTATATAACTGGCTTTAGATACTTTCACCCACTTTTTTCCTGCAAAAGAAAAAAAAAACAGTTTTTTAAAGAAAATATTTTTTTTTTAAATAGAACTGAAGGTAAAACTTTTTTTTTCATTTTGGATAGAGTTAGGTCGGGCTATAACCCCTGTAAGTCTTTTTTGCCATCTGCATCCCACTTCCTGCCCCATAATGAAAATAGTAAGTGAGAGGAAATCCCTCCAAAGTGAGGGAATCCCTGGTTCTCACCAGGACTAGTGTCCCTATTAGAAGATTTCCCCTCTATTACTGTTCTAAGTACACAAAAACTGCGATTTTCATTCACTTTCAGTCTTGGTGATCACAGTAAACAGGACAAATTGAGAGGGTTATTTTCTTCTTAAAGGGGGCACACTGGGGACCTTTTTCCAGACATGTGTTTTCATATGGCATGTTCTTTTACTTACTTGTAGGCAAAGTGACTCCTGATAAACCTATTAGGAAACAAACAAAACATTCAAGTCAGTTGTTCCAGACATTCAAATCACCTTGATCATTTTTATTTAAATAAGCAGTATTGATAAAAGTGTCCACAGAAACAGGATATCTGCCACACATTAACAATTGATTGACCTACTGATGATTGTTTTAATCAGAGAGTCGGTTCACACAGGGGCGACTTGTCAGGCGACCTAGTCGCCTGACAAGTCGCCACCCGTTCTGTACAATGGAACCGTTCTAATCGGAGCGACGCAAGTCGCTCTGACTTAGAAAAAGGTTCCTGTACTACTTTGGGGGCGACTTGCATAGACTTCTATACAGAAGTTGTTTTGCAAGGCGCCATGGCAGTCGTGTGCAGGTCGCCTCGGTGAGGCGACCTGTAAGTCATGCTGCCCCTAGTGTGAACCGAGCCTAACAGGACCATGAACATAACTGGAGGCATGAAGACAACAGCTTTTACAGACATCAGAGCAAGTCTGCCAGAACTGGCCCATGGCAAGTTTGACAAATAAAAGGATAAATTACGGCATTTCAAGAGGAGAGAAGAGGCAGGTTTTAATGTGAAATAAAAATTGCAATGTAGTATGTCAAAGACAAAAACCAGAAAAAAGCACAGATGCTACACATCATGTAGGCCTTTTTAATTAGGAAGCATTTCAGGTGGGAGAGATGAGGCAGGTTAGAACTTAAATAAAAATTCCATTGTATTATGTCAGAGACAAGAGTCAGAAAATAGCACAGACACACTGCACATTGTGAAACATTATGGTTTAGTAGGATGCATTTGAGGAGAGGTGAGGAACTTTTATCAAGGAATAAAAACAGTTTATTATGTCAGAGACAACAACCAGAAATATTGTACAGTCAGCACTGAATCAGTTGCAGTAGAATACATTATAATAGATACACACAGCATGCACGGTTTCATGCCACATTTAAACTTAACATAATGCATGCAGATGTTCAGATATACATAAATATTAAAGCTAAGTTAATACACTGCATAGGTATTACTTTGATCATTTCTGATGGGCCTTATTTTCAAAAACACATGAATATTCACTGTTGGAGCAACTTAACAATACAATTATATATTTTTTTTTGTAAAATTACAAAAGAAATAATATGCTACTTACAGTATACATAATATTTCTACAATTTATTTTAGACCTATTTGCTAAACCACATTTACATTTATCTTTGAAGGACTCCAAAAAGGTAAAATGTATATTTGTCAAGTTCTAGTTGAAGTAATATGCTACACACAATATACATAATATTTCTACAATTTATTTTAGATTTATTTTGACTAAACCACATCCCCATATTGCTTTGGAGTTACGTTTTTTAAATTAAAATGGAAGCAATATGTTACACTCTGCATGAGCATAATTTTAATAAATGCCTGGGAAGTCTCATTTGATAAAACATCTACCTAATTCTGCTTTTAAGGACAAAGATTGAAATATGTATTTTTTTCTGCTGTAAAAAAGAATGAATATTGTACACACTACATAGACAGTATAGCAATAATCTCTTTTTGAATTTGTCACATTTTGAACGTGTCAGACCACATGCAGTTTTTCAGCCCAGAAATCAAAATTTAAGTGTATATATTTAACATGAAAAAGGAAGTAATATTTCAATAACTCCATTGATACCATAGATAGCATTTAGGCAATTTTGGTTGGCTGCATTTTAAACAAGAGGGACAACAGTTAATTATTTATCAAAAAATCAACTTTAGGAGTATTTATTTACCAGAATTAGGGACAGCAAAGCGATATACTGACTCCCCTCAGATTAAAGGGGTTGTAAAGTCAGAAGGTTTTTTATCTTAATGCATTCTATGCATTAAGATAAAAAGCCTTCTGTTTGCAGCAGCCCCCCTCTGGCCCCTAATATTTACCGAAGCCACGTCTCTGTCCAGCGATGTCCACGAGTGTCTCGTCCGTCCGGGACACTCCCTCCTGATTGGCTGAGACACAGCAGTGTTGCCACTGGCTCCCGCTGTTGTCAATCAAAGTCAGTTAGCCAATCAGGAGAGAGGTGGGGCTGGGCCAAACCGCAGCTCCGTATCTGAATGGACACAGGGAGCTGCAGCTCGGCTGTTCTGCTTATTCCATAATACCTCCATTTTTGGCAAATCTTTTCGAAGTAATGTCAGGTACAGTGCAGATAGTGGTTTACGCAGAGATTCTTGAGCTAGTAGCTCCTCGACCACATCCGCCCGAAGGGCAGGCGGGGTCGGGAACTGTGCACGGAAGGCATGTCACAACGGAGATAGAAATCTTCATCTAGCCACCCCCCAAACACGTAAAGTGGCCTTAGTAGGAGTAGGTAAAAATAGGTACGACGAGGCTCTATGATATGCCAGGTTGCTTAGTTTCGTGAGGGAGCCCACGATAGCTGCCTCCAGGCAGACCGCTGCATTAGCCCTGGATTGTTCAAGCCACCACCTAATCGTGACCAATACGGCCTCCCAATAGTACACTAGCAGGTTAGGTAAGGCAAGACCCCCATAAATCACAGGGAGTTGAAGAGTCGATTTTGCCATACGAGGAGAGGATCCTCGCCACAGGAAGGAGCTAATACAGGTGTCTAAGTCTCTAAAGAAAACCTGAGGTATCCATACAGGGCAATTCCTAAAGATATAGTTGAGCTTGGGTAAGTAAATCATTTCTAAGACATTAATTCGCCCCAGAAGGTTTAGAGGTAAAATGGCCCAACGAGAACAATGGTCTTTCAGTTGCGCAACTATGGGTAATAGGTTAAGGCGTTGGAAGGCCTTGGGATCTCTCGTAATCTTTATACCAAGATACGTAAATTCTTCCACCCACCGCAACGTGGTCTGGGGCGCCAAGTCATTCGCCCGTGCGTCTAAAGGAAAAAGGACAGACTTAGACCAATTAATTTGGAACCCAGAGTACTGTTCGAATTCATCAAAGGCTTCAAGGGCAGCCTCCAGCGAAGCGTTGGCATCATGCATATATAGAAGGGTGTCATCTGCGTATAAGGATATTTTCTCCTCCAGAGGGCCAACCCGAAGTCCCCCAATGTGACTAGATTCCCTGACTAAGACCGCCAGGGGCTCCAGGGCCAACGCAAATAAGCTGGGAGATAGTGGGCAGCCCTGTCGGGTCCCCCTCTGATGGAGAAAAAAATCCGAAAGGGTATCATTCACCCGGATCCTTGCCCAAGTAGTTGTATATTTAAATTTTGACACACTTTCCAACATGAGTAGCCTGTAATCTTGCAAATAGCTCCAAGCAAATCATATAACTGAATCATCTATAAGTAAAATGAATATATACCTTTTTCTTATATGCCACAGATACCCCCTTTCCTCCCTCTTTTTTTTTGGATGTCACAAAGCAATAACAAGTGCGGGAGTAGGCTGTTCAGTATAAATGATAAGGGTAGATGGATATTGTGTCTATAGATAATTTCTTTACTTGCGTAGGCAAATAGTGGTATGCAAACATTTCCCTGTTTCTTTACAATTCAGTATCTGAGTAAAGACAATAAGGGAAAACTCAAACAGGGCAGACAAATACTGGTGCCAGAAGGCAACATTTGTGGTCAGCAAATCCACAATATAGAAAAAAGAGAGAAAATAAAAGACTATAAGAATTACTTTAATGTTGAATTCCAGGCAAATAGATAAATAGAAAGATCAAATACATAGGAAGCTGGCGTGAGCGAATCAGATTTGTCCATCACGCCAGTCAGACCAGCTATATAGATACTGACACTCAGCTGGTTTGTGTCAGTTCATTGGCCGCTGCCTTGATGTCAGCAGCGCATTCAGCTCCAACTTAAGGTACATTACTACAGTTACATCAGGCAGTATATGGACATGGTTTTTTTGTCCATTTGTCTGCCATTACCATTCTTACTTCCTTTACTATCTCCTGACAAGAGGAGGTTTATCTAAAGTATCTCCCTGTCACAATTGTCCCCAAAGTGCTGAATTCTGATCGCTGTTGGTAAAACCAGGCGTCTCTTGTGAATGCGTCCCAGCGCCCGGCCTTTCTTATGTCGTGTGTATGTGGACTTATGCAGCCAGCATGTATCTGCCCCTTTTTATTTTTATCCCTCTAATTTTCAATGAATGAAGTACATGTAAGTACCTTTGACCTTGTTACTTATTTAATATGGTAAAAAAAGTTAAAGATAAGATTCTGATGTCTTTGGTATAGTACTATGCAAATATTGTTATACACGTATACATTTGTGTTAAAGATAAGAAAATAATATACCCAACTGTAAACCTCCCCTGATGAAGGAAAAAAATGTTCCAATGTGATTTTCCAAAACATGTCGGGATGTATGCTACAAATCCTAAACTGAACTCAGTTTAACTTGAGCAGCACTCTGGATTACTAGCTCTGGGTGGTATATATCGTTATGTGCTACTAACGTTGATTCATTGGTGTATTGTTTATACTTTACAAGTGAACTGTGTTTATATCTTATAATAATCTATTTTTCTATTTTTGTATATTAATAAAGTTGGCACTTTTGTGCCTTTTTATTTTTATTTACTCTCTATTACTTTTTCTGCCATTTAAAGTCCAAGGGGGCGTCCTCCCAATGCACTTGTTGCATGTTTTTTTCTATAATGCAATTTAGGATGCTGGCAGGTTAGCACTCTTCTCAATTCTCATATTTTTTCTTTTCTTTTCGCATCACTTTTTGGGAGTTTTCTTTTTTGAGCTACTATTTGATGCGATTTGGCAGGTATGTGTGTGTGTGGCGGGCATGGTTGAGTTCCTGCACCTTTTTTCGGAGAAAAAAAGCCCTGGTTGTCATAATGATGATGTTTGTATACTGGCTCCCAGTACAGCCTCTCTAGGGGTGTAATGAACATCACAGTGTTAAAACTCCTTTAATTACGCTATAATGTTTAATGCCTTCAATTATCAGTAAAGAATAATGAATTTTATGATCTGTGTGTGGTTAACTTACTAAGAGAGGTCACACTTTAAAAGTCCAGTTTTGTTTTGTATTTATTTTTTCGTTATAAGTATTTTGGGATGTGGTGTAGGGTTGCCACCTGTCCGGGATTCACCCAGACAGTCCGGGTTTTAAATCATGTGTCTGAGTTTCAGGCAGACTGAAACCCGGACACATTATTCAGACTGGGCTGTGTCTCCCCAAGTAACCAAGATAGTCACGCACAAATCTGCTCCTGTCCGGGGGCTGTGGGCGGCTGTCTAGGGGCAGGTTTGACATCACTGCAGGGGGGGGCAGGGCAATGATGTCAGCAATAGCAATTTAGCCACACCCACTGTTTGCTGTGGCAAGCTATGCGCACCGCATTACTACTCTCCTTGGGGCACCCAAAGGTGTCCTAGGTTGCTAAAGTGTTCGGGTTTGGCTTGAAGAAAAGGTGGCAACCCTAATGTGGTGTGGATGGTCTTTAGACGCTATTTCAGGTATCATTGACGTCACTTCCGGTCCCGTGGAACGCACGCCAGGAATGGCGTTTTTACACTCACAGCTCCATGTTTGAGGCATGTTTGAGGCTTGTTTGATCTTACTTTTGTAAGTACCCACTCCCATTTACAGTAAAACCTTTTTAATGGTACTTCACTATTAGTTCCATTCTTTTTTACTTTTGGGTACCTATTTGTCGAGCTGAGAAACTTCATTAAGGAATTCTGGACCTGAGGACTTGTCACCATATCCACCATTCCAGGATATCTTTACCAAGCTTTAAGTGACCCACCAGACTGAAAAGCTGGGGGTCGTTTTGATCTGGTGAGTGGGGATACATGAGGGGGTGTTGTACACCTGAATATTTCTGAAGCACATTATGTTTCCTTCACTTTGGATTGGAGCACCTTTAGTCACTTTTTTTGGACTTTGATTTGCTCATCATTTATTGTTTCACTTATTGTGTCTGCGAGCGCTATATTTATATTCTTATGTTTTTCAAATGATCAGCACTTTGTGTATAGCAGCTGCGAATTTATTCACTTTATATTTTTTACAAATTTTTTGGATACACCATTAGCTCGAGTTTATATATTTCGTTTATACATTTTCACATTTTTGATGTTAGCCATATGTTCATTTATTCTTGTGCGTAGTTTGCGTGTGGTTCTACCCACGTATTGTTTTGGGACACTCTTGTACGTAACATACTCAGAGTCAAAAGTGATTAATACATTTTATTTGAAATTTTTGTTCTTTTGGAGGTTTTACACACCTTGCACCAAGTACAATAGTGGAAACCTTCCCTGTCTAGAAAGGTGGAGATTGTTTTGATAATCAAAGTTTTTATTTCATTTGTATAAATACAACAATTATACAACACACTATACCCCTACGGTCCACCCAACCACAAGCGCAACTACACCATTACTTTACATCATTCCACAGTTACCCCCTACAATCCCATCAATCCTAAACATATAAAAAAAAAAAAAAAAAAAACAAGAAATTTTCCCTTTTTCCTTTTCCTTCCCCTTTCCTTAGTAATCTCCTTCTCCCTTCTCCCTCCTCTCCCCCCCCACCTCCACCTCCCTCTCCCTCCATTCTCAATACTAATCAGTGATCTATCCCTTCCTCGCTCCTCAATACTAATCAATGATCTATCCCTTCCTCACTCCCACCCCCCCATGTATGTGCATACTTTAGGTGCAAAACAACAAAGTAAAATTCCCCCCTTCCTTTAATTTGTGTTCATATATTACAGCTAATTATTAGATAGTGCAAGTGGTCTTTAATTAACCATGTGGGAGAGAAAAAAAAAAAACCCTCCCTAATTATCACTTAACACTCGTGTTATTGTATATTTTAATTTACCTCAACCAAAATCCCTGTGAGAAAGAGAAAGGGGAAGACAATTTCGCCTTCCCTTCTTAATTCATAATATTCGTGAATTTAAATATTAATTATTCAATTATTAAATATAATAAGACTTTATTAGCCAGTGTCAAAAAAAAAAAAAAAAGAATTGGGGTGTTTCTCCCCGCCTCACACTCGTGTATTATTTCAACCCACTTGCCCAGTGCAGAGATGAAGGAGTGGGAAAGGGGGAAAGAAAAAAAACAACAACAAAAAAACCCACCCTCCTTGCGCAGGATCAGCATAGGAAAAAAATATGTCAATATATAATGTTTCTTTCCCAGGTCAATCTCTCTTTTTATGCATATTCCTAATGACTGTACCATATCCTTTCTCCCCTATTCAATAGTGTTTCTCTCTTCCACAATCTCTTTAGCACACTGTTCCCATCTCGCCCATGTCTTTTCAAATTTTCCTTTTTGGTCCTTCACTACATGGACCCACCTCTCCGCTTCCATTATTAAGTTGACTTCATTTCTCCATTCTGTTACTGTAGGACCCCGAGCTTGCCTCCAGTACTTCGGAATGAGTTTTTTTGCTGCATTTAATAAATGCAGAGTTATACTTTCCCCATAGACTTTGATGGGCCCCGGCTTCCCATGAAATAGGTACTGTAAAGGCTTAAACTCCAGGGGATCGACTGTCAGTCTCTCAATCCATGGGGCCACTGATTCCCAGAATAACTTGATTATTGGGCATGTCCACCACAAATGGAGAGAGGTACCCCTCTGTCCACAGCCTCTCCAGCACCTATCACTTGTTGTTGGGAAGATTTGTGCTAATTTAACTGTAGTCCTGTACCACCTTGCCAAAAACTTATATGCCATTTCTTGCACCTTTGAGCTTATGGATGTGGTAAACGTTAATAAGATCGTTTTTTTAATTTGTTTATTTGTCCATACCTGATCCAATTCCCTCTCCCATTCCCTTACGAAATATGGGGTTGTCTCTTCCTGCCCACTAAGAATCATTCTATACATTTGTGATAGCATATGTGTAGATTCTGGCATTTGTACACATTGCCTTTCAAACGCAGTGAGTGAGTTCATGGATCTTATTAAGGGCTTTATTTTATTGAAAAAACTCGTCATTTGATGGTATTTCCACTCTGCCAGATGTATCGTCCCGAATCTCAAGACCATTTCTGTCAAGGGTAATAGGACTCCACTTGGGGCAAACTTGCCACACTTGGTGTCCCTATCCCGGCCCCAAGCCCCCAGATAGCCCATCTCCTCTCCCGGGGGGGAACCAAGGGAATCCCTGCAGAGGAGTCAGAGGGGATATCTGGGGGGGCGTATTTACCTCTCCTATTCAGCCTATCCCACACTTCCAAAGAATTCAGTGTTAACGGTGACGCCCACTGGGAAGCCCTCTCAGAGGACCTTGGATCCAAAGTGCTCCTGCCAAATTTCTCCCAGCCATTGACATTTCTGCTTGGACCCATAGTTTTTTCTGTGCGTCATGACACCAATTCAGTATCCTAACTAGGGTCATGGCCTTATAATATGATGCTATATCAGGTAATCCCAGGCCCCCCTCAGCTCTATTCCTTCTCAGGATATCGTAGGCCAGTCTAGGTCTTTTATCATTCCATACAAAGGCCACGAACAACCTACGCACCTGTCTGAAGAGAGTCCCCGGTAGCCTGATTGGCACTGTGCGCAGTACATATATTATTCTGGGTAATATACTCATTTTTATAGCACTAATTCTCCCAAACCAAGTCAAATATTTACCCTTCCATTTTTTTAACTCTTCTGTTATTTCTTTCAATAATGAGCCGTAATTAAGTTCATACAGTAATTTCTGGTCTGCGCTAATATGTACCCCCAAGTACATCAGAGACTCTCTATTCCAGACAAATGGGTACGTCCCTCTCAATGACCTTTCCATAGATACCGGAACATGGCTAGGGAGGATGACCGACTTCTCAAAATTAATTTTGAAATTAGATACCCTACCAAATTTATGTACTTCCGCCATAAGTGCAGCTATAGATGTCTGTGGGGCGGAGAGAAAAAAGAGGAGATCATCCGCATAGGCTGCTACCTTATGTTCCACAGGGCCTATGCACGTCTCAGTTATCTCCCTGTTATTCCTGATTTTACGTAGAAATGGCTCCATTATTATCGCAAATATCAAGGGGGATAACGGGCACCCTTGCCTAGTGCCGTTTCGTATGTTAAAACAGTCTGACAATGTACCATTGACCTTAATCCTTGCTCTTGGTTCTGCATACAGGGACATAATCCACCCCAACATTCGTTCCCCCAGGCCTATCCTCCCCAGCACTTCTCTCATAAAGCTCCAATTCACCCTGTCAAGCGCCTTTTCGGCATCCATTGACAGGATGATCCTTCGGGCTCTGTCCGGGCCAGACCGTGTCCACTGAAGAACGTGAAGCGCACAAGTAGTATTATCCCTTGCCTCACGTCCTCTCATGAACCCCGTCTGGTCCGGATGAACTAAGTCTCCAATATATTCTTGAAGCCTCAGGGCCAGAATTTTTGCTAACAGTTTAGTGTCCGAGTTGAGCAGAGAGATAGGCCTATAATTGGCGCAGATTTGGGGGTCCTTCCCCTCTTTTGGCAGTACCGTTATGTACGCTTCTGGCGGTAGTGGATTAGAGGCACTAATTGAGTTAAAATAGCTACAGAGTGGTTTTACTAATACTGGAAGAAATTTTTTATAGTATAAGTTCGTCAACCCGTCCGACCCTGGACTCTTTCCCAGTGGCAGGGTTGCTATCACTTTACTCAGCTCCTCTACCGTGATTGGACGTTCAATTTCGTCCATGATTGTTCTGGGTAACGTGGGCATAGGGGCTTCTTCAATATAGTCCCATATCTCTTTCCTCCCATATCTCTCTCCGTCCCCTATTCCCGGTGGATCTGTCTTGGAAGTATTATATAATGCTTCATAAAATTTACCAAATTCTGCCACTATGGCTTTACCTTCTTACCTTGCACTGATAAACTATGCACATGTCTAGAGTCTTGTTGTTTTTTAAGTTGTTTAGCCAATAGCCGTCCACACTTATTTCCCTGTTCATATGCTCTATTCACAAAAAAACTAATTTTGTTCTTAACTCCTCGCTCAAGGCACCTTGAGAGCTCTGCTCGCAAGCTCTCCAAGTGCCTGCTATCCGCGGGGTCAAGATTTTTCTTATGTTTCATCTCCAAAACACCAATCTTCTCTAATAATTCATTTATCTCTCTTTTACCTTCTTTCTTTATATACGATCCATAAGCAATCAGATCCCCTCTGATGACTGCTTTATGGGCCTCCCACACCACTTGATCTGACACTTCTTCTGTCTTATTTATTTCAAAATATTCTTTTATTTTAAAACCTAACTTCTCCACTATCTCCTCCTTATCCAACAATGACTCATTCAGACGCCAAGTTCGCTCTAAACGACCCATTTGAATTGGACAGAGGGTCAGGGTTATTGGAGCGTGGTCTGACATAGTTATAGATTCAATTGTACTCGCGAGGACATTCTCCAAATAAAATTGGTCCACCAAGAAAAGGTCCAACCGTGAGTACATATCATGTGTTTTAGAGTAGTAACTAAAGTCCTTAATCCCTGTATGCAGAACTCGCCAGCTATCCACAAGGTGCTGGGAACGTAGAATTTGTTTAACTTGTTTTATGGCTCTGAAAGACAGGGTGATTCTACCCGTCGAGGTATCTATACTCGGGTCCAGCACTATATTAAAGTCCCCGCCCACCATTAAACATCCTTCTCTAAATTCTTCCAATTTTCTAAATGTTCTAATCAAAAAATTAACAGTCCCTTCATTAGGTGCATATATCGATGCAAAAGTATATCGTATCCCATGCAGTGTACCCTTCACAAATAAAAAACATCCCTCTGGGTCGCTTTGCAGGGTCTCCGTTTTCCATGGGCAGGACTTCTTAAACGCAATTGTGACCCCTCTTGCCCTTGCAATTGGTGACACTGCATGGTACCATTGATTCATTATATTCTGGGGTAGACTGGGGATAGAACTGCCCCTAAAGTGGGTCTCTTGTAAGAAGATGACATCAGCCCCATGATGCTGCAATTCCACCCAAAGGCGCCCTCTCTTATTTGGTGAACTCAATCCCCTTACGTTATATGACAGAATTTTCAATATGGCAGTCATTTATTTTATCCTTAGGACTCCCCATACCAGCCCTTTAAAATTGTCCTATTTAGACCCTGTTCTCTGTCTTCCTTTCTGCTAATCCTGCCTACCTTGTTACCACAGTGACACCCAACATTAAACACAAACCCACAAAAAAAGAAAAAAAACAACTCATCATATATACCATAAATATAAACCTTACATAAACCTCTTACATACCAAAAACCTCCCCCTAGGAGTATATCTAAAAATCAGGGAGGGGGCCTGTGCAAGTAAACACCTCTTATGCATCGGTCACCTCCCTTCCCTGCTTTTAGCATGTTGACTAGTCCCCTTAATTGGGGCTGACCTATTGACCAAAAAATGGTCCCCATTCCCCACCACACACCCTCATATGTTCCCCCCTCCTCCCGAGCATTAGCTTACAGTCCCCTTCCTAGGTGAAAGAAAAAAAAAATGGAAAAAATTTGTCTCTTCGGGTCCCCTCTCTACTTAGCCCTTCATCAACTATCTAGGTCTTCTTTGGGCTGTGCCCATGTTGGCCCTTGCCGGTACTTCTTGCCGCTGTTCAGACCAATGTAGGGGGGCCCTAAAACATTTATTCTACAGTCTGTAAAAACCACCATAGGAAGGTCTAGTTTCCCCACAAATGATTCTAAATCATCTTTTGTTCATAATGTAGCTGTTCTCCCGTTCCTGGAAACTGTCAAACTAAATGGGAACCCCCACCGATATTTAATCTCTGCCATCCGTAGGGCTTCCAACAGTGGACGGACTGACCGTTGCTTGAAAAGAGTCCGTCTTGATATATCTGGGTACAATGCTATATTTAAACCTTCAAACATGATCGTAGGCTTGCTACGGTCCATCCTCATTGTGCTCTCTTTCACTGCATATTTATGCACTTTACAAATAACATCTCTGGGTACTTCAGCCTTTGTACTATGGGACGGAACCCGATGTATCCGGTCTATATCTATGGTATTTGGTGCTTGGTCCCCCATAATCTGTCCAAAAATTTTTTGTGTTATAGGAGCTAATTCTGATGTTGTAATTGATTCAGGCAGTCCTTTTATACGAATGTTTTGTCTTCTGTCCTGTCCTGTAATTCTGTAAGAATTTAGTACCTCCTCATACTTTTTAATGGAGTCCTGAGCGTCCGCTACTGCATGTACAATGGTCTCTTGTTCATTTTCCACTTTCTCCACTCTATACCCCAAGTCCCTGATGTCCTCCTTTAAACTTTCCACTGCCTGCAGGCATGATTGTTCCACCGCATTAATTAGCTGTTGAATGTCATTTTTAGTAGGAAGGGCCCTCAATAGTTCCCAAATGTCCCTCTCCGAGTCCACACTCTGTCCATTCGGCCCCTGAGACCTCCTATCCCCCTTTTGGGGACTCATCTGGTCATGCATCAAAGTCTGGTTAAGTACAAGCAAACACTGACCTGGGTCCACTTCTTTTGCTGTTTGGGAGCCCTGCATCATGGGACTTTGATCTAAATTCGAGGCTGGGGCTTTCCCTCCTGTTACCAACGCGGTCTCTGTACCTTGTATCGCCTCTAATGTCCACCCATTAGCCTCCAAATGATTCATTACACCCAGGTCCTGTGCTAGTGAGCCCTGCTTATCAATGTCCATCAGTGGATGTCCTGCACCAGGGTTCAATTGGCCCTGTTCCTTAGCCCCCACTTCTTCCCCATTCCTCCTGGGGCTCCCACCACCACCCGGAGGGCTTTGTTCAGGGGTTTTCCTCCCCCTGCCTGCTGTAGGTGATCTCTTACCATACACAGCGGGACCTTCTCCTATCGCCTGGGTGACCGGCTTCTTCGTCGGGAGCCCCCGCTCCGCTCTGTCTGTGCCGCCAGTGGCACTCCACCCCGCTTCCTTGCATCCTGTCTCCCCGCTTGTCTTCCTTCCCCATGCTCGGGGGGACGGGGCGGGAAGTAGGCTCGGATGCCGTCCATTGAGCTCCGTCCCCTTCCCGCTGGCTGTAATGCGGCTTGTCTACGGGTTGTCATCTTCAGCTAAACAGCCACTCGGACGGTTGTTTGTAAAGTTAGCCCGGAAACGAGGGGAATAGCGGGGCGCTCGATCGATCCCTCTGATCCACAGTTCAGCTGGCTGCTTTCAGATTCAAGTCGGCCTGTAAAATCCACCTTAGAGCAGGGAGGGGGCTAGAGCATTCTCTCACACACACTGCTCCACGGCTCAGACGATTGCTTGTGTGATCAGCCCGGGAACACGGAGGGGGAGGAGCACTCACTCACACATGTTCACTCATCTCCCTCCCTCCCGTGTAAATTAGGTGGAGATTGTTTTGGGGGGGGGGTCCGGAATGTTGGGTGCAATTTTGTTTCTAATTCCTGGGGCCCTCTTGTATACAAATTTTGGTCTGGTTTGATAAAACTTTCCTTAAAGGATAGGCCAGTGCTTTTTAAATATTTTTCAACCTCTCTGTATTGTCGATGGAAGCCTGTAATAAAGGCTAGATCTGCTCTAAAGGACACTTTTTTGCTTTTACTCAAGAGCGTTTCCCTATTCATAGAGAGGACTTGTTTCTGACATTTATTTAGTGCCCTAGAAGAATAGCCTTTTTCTGAAAATCTATTGGTAAGGATAGCTGATTGGGTGTTATAGTCCTCTATACTGTTGCAATTCCTCCTGATCCGCATATATTGACCTTTGGGGATGGCTGTAAGCCATTTGAGATGGTGGCAACTTTGGATGGGCACATACCCATTTCTGTTAGTGTCCTTAAAAAATGTGTTGGTGGTAATGTTGTTATGTGTTTTAGTTAGTACTAGGTCCAAATATTTGGTCGCTTTATCCCATATAGCCTAAAATATAGCTTAAAATTCTAAACAATGTCATCAATATACCTTTTGTAAAATGTAAGGCCTTGCCATTCCTGTCCATAAATATTTTCTTGTTCCCATTTATTAAGCACCAGATTGGCCACACTAGGGGCATAACAATCCCCCATGGCGACTCCCTTTATCTGGTTGCAGTTGACCCCCTGGAACCAATAATAATTGTTCCCCATGACACAATCTGATTGGTTTGGGGTAATTAAATCTAGTTCATACTATAGGACATCCTTAGGGTATGACATATATATCCATGCCCCTTTGCAATAGGGGAAGAAATCACAATCAGGGGGGAAAAAAGAATTTGGCAATTTATATAAAATGTATGCATTTATTTGGGTTTAACCAACCAATGTTAAATGGCCACAATATTATTATCTTTTATTTATATATTTTTTATGTATTGGTTTTTGGTGTCATGTGCAATATGAATCACAAGAGAGAATATAGGGAATCTTTTCTCATTATATTTGTGGCTGTAGTCACCCATTAACATCAACACGGGATAATGAATTTTCCCATTAGCAAAACAGGGAGACGGGGATGAATATGCTCCTCCAATCCTGTTTCACGCTGGGGGGTATAAAATGTGATCTGCCTAGTGACTGGGACGCTTCCTGATAACGTTGAAAGATGAAACGTTTGTCGAGGCGCATCCCGATCACGTCATTTCTGGCCACATCCGGTTTCACTTCACTATGGCAGTGGAATGCATGCCGATCAACCAAGTGGAAGCTGGGCGGCTGCAGACCTTCTGTCTGGTGTTTCATGCTGTAATCCTCAGTGCCGGGAAAAGACACCCGCAAATGTAAGCAGCCACTTGCCATTTGTTTTTATCTACTGTAAAATAAACTGTGTTACCCTATGGTCCCGTTTTCATCTATTTTTTAATGGGCTATCATGGTGGAGAAACAACAAGGTTTCCAGCTACATCTCTATTGGTATACCAGCAGGATTATTGACCCTCAAACAGCCTGATTTGACCTTCTTTTTAGCTAAAGAGGTCATGGTGGTCTGGGGAGTAGGCATTTCACTCACATCCACCAATGTGATTTATATGAAGTTTGCCACTGGTGATTGTGTAAGGATTGGAGTCTTATCACAAAGGACACATGGACTTGTTTTTTGATTAAATACTTGATTCACTGTCAACATTATTATTAGCACTGGAGAACTATTATTATTGATGAAATGTTTATAATTGTTAATTAGCACTGTGCACGTTATCATGTATATTTACTAAGATTGGTATTATCTAACACTGATTAACACGTATCAACAGCGCCCCCTATCACCATACACCCCATGAAAGTTTGAATGAAAGTTCTTCACTAAAGCTAACTTTTAAGGTAGGCTAATTTTTATATTTTTACAGCAACATTTGTTCTATTATATTTTAATACGTTTTCTTTGTGAATGTCTTATTTTTTATATGGGCCTTGCTAGTTATTCTCTTTTTTTAAGAGTGCTGCACCTTGGCGATCTTTTAACTTTTCCATATTGTTCAGGTCGATCTCCACCTCCCAAAGGTTGCCTATCCCTGCCTATAGATTGTCTATTGAGTGACAGCATCACACACTGGGGTTCTGGGGCGGTCTCAGCAAAGGTGTAATGCTGCGTACACACGAGCAGACTTTTCGACTGGACTGGTCCGACGGACTATCCGACGGACTTTCAGCGGACTTCCAACGGACTTTCCCAATGAATGGACTTACCTACACACGATCACACCAAAGTCCGACGGATTCGTACGTGATGACGTATGACCGGACTAAAATAAGGAAGTTGATAGCCAGTAGCCAATAGCTGCCCTAGCGTCGGTTTTCGTCCGTCTGACTAGCATACAGACGAGCGGACTTTTCGATAGGAACTGGGTCCGGCGGAGTTCCGACGTAAAGATTTGAAACATGTTCCAAATCTAAAGTCCGTCAGATTTTCGACAGAAAAAGTCCGCTGCAGGTCCGATGAAGCCCACACACGGTCGAATTGTCCGCCGGACTCGGTCCGTCGGAAGTAGTCTGGTCGAAAAGTCTGCTCGTGTGTACGCGGCATCAGACCCACTGAATGTGACAGGGGTTCTAATTCCTGCCATGGCAGTAAGGCAAGGCAACACAGCCATGCACCCTTGGCATGTATATGTGTTTCCTTTCACACAAAAAGAAAATATTAAACTATTTCTATTTTCTATGTTTCTCAGAAGGAGATTTTTTTCCCTATGCCCACCCTTTCCTCCCAGCTGCTTCATTCATAGAATCTGCCCTACAGCTTCTATGCATGGAAAGCATCTCTGAATGGAATACAGATTGATAGGTCTACCCACTCCATTCATAGGTCAAGTTTCTTTCATAGAAGCTGTAGTTTGGCTTCTGTGAATGGAGGAGCTTGGTGGAAAAGGCAGGCATAGTAAGACACTCTTGATGAGAGCCCTTGACAGCCCCTTAATTGTATTAAACCCCACCACACCAGAGGATTAAAGCCAAAAAAATTGGCTACACGTTTATATTTTATTGATCCCTTTGAGTCCACCTTTTACCATGTTGCACTGAAACAGTACAAAACTGCTGATGTCACAAGGCAAGGACAAGGAGTCAAAGACAGCAAAACAATATCACTCTTGTGCACTTCTGTGTCTCCAGTTACCCCAGTGTACTCTTGAGTGTCCAATGTATTTCTGTGTCTCCAGTAATCACTATGACCCTTGTGCACTCATTTGTCTCCAGTGACTCATGTCTTCAGTGACTCCTGTGCCACGCTTGATCACTGTGACCCCTGTGCACTCCTGTGTCACCAATGACTTCCGTGTCTCTAATGATCCCTGTAACCCCTCAGTCTCCAGTGACTCCTGTGACTCTAGTGATCCCTATGCACTTTTGTGTCTCCGGTGACTCCTGTGTCTCTAGTGATCCCTGTGCAGTCTTGAGTCTCCATTGATGCGTGTGTCTCCAGTGATCCCTTTGACCCTTGTGCACTCCTTTGTCTCCAGTGACTCTTGTATTTTCAGCTGCTCTTATGTTACTCTTTATCACTGTAATCCCTGTGCATTACTGTGTCTCCAATGACTCCTATGTCTCTAGTGATCCCTGTGGCCCCTGTGCACTCCTGAATCCTGTGACTCTTGTGTCTCTAGTGATCCCTATACTCTTCTGTATCTCTAGTGACTCCTATATCTCTATTGATCTTTATGACCCCTGTGCACTCCTGAGTCTCCAGTGACTCCTGTGTCTCTAGTGATCTCTGTGATCCCTGTGCAGTCTTGAATCTCCAGTGATGCCTGTGTCTCCAGTGATCCCTGTGACCCTTGTGCACACTTTTGTCTCGAGTGACTTTTGTATTTTCAGTGACTTTTGTGTCACTTTTGATCACTGTGACCCCTGTGCATTCCTGTGTCTCCATCCGATGACTCATATGTCTCTAGTGATCCCTGTGGCCCCTGTGCACTCCTGAATCTCCAGTGACTCCTGTGACTCTAGTGATCCCTATGCACTTTTGTGTCTCCAGTGACTCCTGTGTCTCTAGTGATCCCTGTGCAGTCTTGAGTCTCCATTGATGCGTGTGTCTCCAGTGATCCCTTTGACCCTTGTGCACTCCTTTGTCTCAAGTGACTCTTGTATTTTCAGCTGCTCTTATGTTACTCTTTATCACTGTAATCCCTGTGCATTACTGTGTCTCCAATGACTCCTATGTCTCTAGTGATCCCTGTGGCCCCTGTGCACTCCTGAATCCCGTGACTCTTGTGTCTCTAGTGATCCCTATACTCTTCTGTATCTCTAGTGACTCCTATATCTCTATTGATCTTTATGACCCCTGTGCACTCCTGAGTCTCCAGTGACTCCTGTGTCTCTAGTGATCTCTGTGATCCCTGTGCAGTCTTGAATCTCCGGTGATGCCTGTGTCTCCAGTGATCCCTGTGACCCTTGTGCACACCTTTGTCTTGAGTGACTTTTGTATTTTCAGTGACTTTTGTGTCACTTTTGATCACTGTGACCCCTGTGCATTCCTGTGTCTCCCTCCGATGACTCATATGTCTCTAGTGATCCTGTGGCCCCTGTGCACTCCTGAATCTCCAGTGACTCTTGTGTCTCTAGTGATCCCTATGCTCTTCTATATCTCCAGTGACTCCTATGTCTCTAGTGACCTCTATGAACCCTGTGCACTCTTGAGTCTCCATTAACAGCTGTCTCTCTAGAGATCCCTGTGTGCCTTGTGCACTTCTTTTGTCTCCAGTGACTCTTCTGTCCTTAGTGGCTCGTGTGTCACTCTTGTTCTCTATGACCCCTGTGCACTCCTGTGTCTCTAGTGTCTTTAGTAATCTCTGTGTCCACTGTGCACTCCTGTGTCTCCACCCAGATAGCAAGGATAACTTGCCCCAAATTTGTGGCAGTGTTGACTTGTAAGTCTATTAAATTGCTGCACATTTTCACTGGCAAGTTGTACACTTACAGAGCACTTGAAGCACAACTTCTGGTTGACACTTTTCCAATTTGTAGCAAATTTGCGTGGCAAGTCTCTAGCAAGACCAAAGTTGCAGTGGTGAGTATACAGGAAGAGCTCCGCAAGTCACAGTGACTCCTGTGGTGGGATGACTATTGCACAACATAATTGAACCAGAACTTGCAGTAGACTTGCAGAATGTTTTCAAAGAAAGTTGATCTGGAGTCGTGCAATGCGAACTTGCTGCAATTGTGCAATAAACTGGCAAGTCTAGCAATAGCTTAGCAAGTCATTTTCAAACTTGCAGCACAATTGCTTGCTATCTGGGCAATGACTCCTGTGTCTTCAGTGACCCCTGTGCACCTGCATGACTCCAATTACATTCGCTTGGACTATTCCCTGCACTGTGGATTTGGCCCCATGTTCATGACACTGGTCATGAGACCATCACTTTACATGGATTTTTAAAGTAACCTCATAACTAAATTAAAAAAATTAGCAGATGGAGAGCAAATGCAGTAGGACTCAAATGCATCTTTTTAAACATATATGGGAATTGAGACTTAAAAGTAGCAACTAACAAATCGTCATGTAGGAGACATGACCTTCATTGGATACCATATTCCAAGCTTCCAGAAAATCAGTTTAGTTGGGTCAAGGGATCAGGTGGGCAGCAATCAGTATCAGCAAATAAAGTATGTTAAAAAGTTTCACAAAAGAGATGGAACTGATTGAGAGATTCAATGTTTCAAAACTGAAAGGCTTTCATATTATATTTACATGTTTGCCGTGATATGACGATCTTATGAGACTTGGTGCTGTCCTTGTTTGCAATTTAAATTGGATAAGTCTATACTTTCTGTGTATTAAGTCAACAACGCTAACAATATTTCTGTGTCCATTGTGATGTTATATAGTCATTTGCATGTTATATGTTTTGCACGCTATAAGTCCTCTCACTTCTTCAAACATTCTTGGAAAGAGATTAAGAATTAGGAAAATGCTTCAGGTAATAACTAACAGCCTGAAGCAATTCCTCCAAGGAGCAAATGACAGGGGGGCATAAGGAGACCACTTAGCCTGGTAGGTGCCAGCTAGTATTGTAATATGTCAACTCCTGTCCAATCTGAAGAGTAAGGATGGGCGAACGGTTCGGCCCGAGCATGAGTTCGGGCCGAACATTGGCTGTTCAGAAGTTCTCCGAACAACCGAATTATAGGCTCATTTGACCTTTTATTCGGCCCGCCAAATGACCACAATGCACTGCGCCACTGCACAGTGCATTGAAAGCCCTGATTTGGCTGAAGCAATGAAAGCTTCACCCAATCAGCGCACAGAGCACTGTCAGAGCCATGATTAGACACTGTCATGATGACTGTATCCAATCATGGCTCATTGCTCTTAATCCCGCCCCACACTATAAAAGTGTAGCACCCTGATGTTTAGGCAGGGTTGCTAGTAAATTTATTTGCCAAGTGATAGTTGCCTTGGCCAATTGATAGGAGCTCAATTGATCTCACCATAATTCTGGAATTGCTGCACTTCTCTCTTCTGTCACTAGATGGCTGGGTATCTGGTGGCATTAGATAAGACAAGGGTATTGCAAGGACAGATTAGGAATGAATGGGGTATCTCAGCCAATGGGCAGGGATTTTCTTTGGTCCCTTGGCCTGCGAGGAGAGCCTATTTATTTGAATGAGGTCAGGTGATCAGGGTTCTGTGCCACCTGGTCGGCTGTCTGGGTGGACATGTGTTGTGCTGCCCTGGGCTGCTAGGCCAGACCCTGAGGCCTATCCCAGGGACATCTGGCTGCTAGGCTGTCTGAGGGCCTTACCAGAAGCAAGAGAGCAGCATAGGGTTGGGATTACAGCTTGCAGTCCAACCATAAGTGACAGTTCTGCCGGACGGAGAACCTGTCGTGGTCAGAGGTAGAGGGGAAGCTGTCGCCACTAAAGGGACCATCCACCTTGTTATCGGGGACCACTGTGAGTAGCTAAAGCAAGTACCATGACAGTATTCTCACCAACTGGGGATGGTGAAGGATTGGGAAACTTCAGCAGATGTCAAGCCAGGGACCCAGCCAGTGGAGGTGATGCTTGCAGCGCAATATTGTGTGCCAAGTCAGGGACCAAGCAGGCCAGTCGGGTGACGCTTAGGAGTATCTGTGAGTGCCAAGCTAGGGACCCAGCAGGGACACGGGGGTGACACTTGAGGAAAATACTGAATGAGAAGATTGGAAGAGCTCAGAGGATCCAGTGGCAGTGGATCAGCAAGTCTTGTGAAAGACTGGGAGCTCCGTTGAGTGACCTACAATAGGAGATTGTAGAAGAAGTGAATAAGTTAATTACAACCTTTGTTATAAACTGTTTCAAGATTGTTGCCATAGGAGACAGCGTTCCTACTCATGCAGATGTAGTGTCTTGTTGGATGCCTTTCTCTGTATGGCTGTCTGCCTATAGAAGTCTCGGAGTCTGCTATACTAACATTACAACTACTAAAGGGTGCCCTGGCCCTAAACCTGTCTCCCACAGTTCTGTTTAAGAGACAATAAATCTCTTTGCATTGAATAAGTGTCTGGCACCCATTAATCTACCTTGCATTGCACCCACCATGCCTCGTAACCCACTCTACACAGAAGGATGTAAGCTGTCCCTAACTTTGGAGGTCACCATTAGGCCTGGAGAGGCCTGGGACATGGATACAAAAGTATTCTGTCCATTGCAGCCATTTGTAGTGTGATAGCCTAGTGGAGAGAGCTAGAACAGGGCTCTGTTCAGTGCTATTAGACAGTTAGTGTGCTATAGTGTTCTATTCTGATTCTATTGTCTATTGTATAGAATATCAGTTTAGTGTGCATCTAGGCATAGTTCAGTGTGAGTGTAGTGCGACCATTCATCTTTACATTAGTGTGAATGTAGGGATAGTTCAGTCATTGTGAGTGTAGTGACCATCATTCATCTTTACATTAGTGTGAATGTAGGTATAGTTCAGTCATTGTGAGTATAGTGCAACCATTCATCTATACATTAGTGTGAATGTAGGGATAGTTCAGTGATTGTGAGTGTGGTGACCACAATTCATCTTTACATTAGTGTGAATGTAGGGATAGTTCAGTCAGTGTAGTGACCGTTTATCACAGAAGATTTTATTGCATTACTGCAAGTTTAAGGCCATATAGTTCTGTGCGTTACTGCAAGTTTAGCGCCATATATTTCATTGCATTATTGCAAGTTTAACGCCGTATATTTCATTGCGTTACTGCAAGTTTAACGCCATATAGTCATGTGCGTTACTGCAAGTTTAACACCATATAGTTCTGTGCATTACTGCAAGTTTAACGCCATATAGTTCTGTGCGTTACTGCAAGTTTAACACCAAATATTTAATTGCGTTACTGCAAGTTTAATACCATATAGTTCTGTGCGTTACTGCAAGCTTAACACCATAGATTTCATTGTGTTACTGCAAGTTTAACGCCATATAGTTCTGTGTGTTACTGCAAGTTTAACGCCGTACAGTTCTGTGCATTACTGCAAGTTTAATGCCACAATTAGTGGCACAATCCCTGTTGTGTTCCTGCTGGAGCAGACTCTGCATGGCATCATGGACAGGGCACTTGAGGCGGAGCAGCAGGACGAAGAGGAGGACTTCCTTTCCTCTCAAGGCCCACATTATGCAGACACCATTGTTCCTATGGCACAGAACACACAAGAGGAGAGAGAGGAGGGAGGAGTATGGCAGTTTCTGAGGCATTGAAGCAGAGGAAGACATATGTCAAACAGTAAGAGATGTTTTCCATCCGCAGGACCCTTGGAAGTAGTACGTGGTTGGGAGGAGGCAGTTCCAGATACTATAATCCTCAGTCACCCCGAAGAGTCTGCCTCTCATGCCTCTGCAAATTGGCGGTTTATGGGCTCTCTCATGCTTCAAAGCCTGCAAAAGGCCAGGAATACGTGACGTATAGGTAAAGGAACACTATTGGTTGGCAACCCTTCTTGACCACCGTTATAAGAGGAAAGTCTCAGAACTCATCCCGTCCCCACAGAGAGTGCAGAAGATGAAATCTCTTGAGGACACCTTAAAGAGAATTTTATTGAATGCTTTTCCTGACTCTGGTAGGTTACAGTGTCATGAAAAACGTAGTTTTGAGGCTTCTGTTGGTCAAGAGAGGAGAATGCGGACGCCTAAGTGATGCATTTCTAAATTTTTTTAGTCCTCGCCACCCAGGGCTGTCAGCTTCCACATCCCATCGGCAGCGTCTGCATCACATGGTGAACGATTATCTAGGGGCGAAAACAGAATAGAGAGCTTTCCAGTCGACGATCCACTGGCTTACTGGGTCATGAGAATGGACCACTGGCCAGTACTTGCCCAGTATGCTATTGAGCTGCTGGGCTGCCCTGCATCCAGCGTGCTTTCCGAACGGGCATTCAGTGCTAATGGAGGTTTTGTTACTGATCATAGAGCCCGGCTGTCCACAGACTCCATGGACCGTCTGACTTTTATCAAAATGAAGCCCCTGATGTCGATATCGCAGATTAAGTGTTTTTGGAGGTGGAATCTCTGCGGGACTTCTAGGCTGCCTAGTGTTGTGGGTGTTGATTTCATCTGGAAGAATGTTTTTGGTGTAGGTTTCATGGGCACAATTAACACCCAAAGAATAATTTTTCCGCACCTGTTTGACAGGTGCTTATCATTACAATAGCGCGGTTCTTTTATACATTTTACCTATTTTATTCTATACCTAAGAATTAGAACTGCAGCTTGGAGTTAGAGGGAAGCGCAGTAATTTTATATTATTTTCGCTTATCATTACAATTCTTGACAACAAGGTCAATTCTTGCTTTCATCAAAGAGTAGCTCTATAGGGTTATGGTGTGAGGGCACCACGACACCCAAAGAACAAATTTTCCGCACCTGTTTGACAGGTGCATATCATTACAATTTTTGACAGCAAGGCCAATTCTTGCTTTCATCAAAGAGTACCTCTATAGGGTTATGGTGTGAGGGCACCACGACACCCAAAGAACAAATTTTCCGCACCTGTTTGACAGGTGCATATCATTACAATTTTTGACAGCAAGGCCAATTCTTGCTTTCATCAAGAGTACCTCTATAGGGTTATGGTGTGAATCTGCCACCAACACCCAAAGAACAATTTTTCCGCACCCGTCAGAAGTTCTGGATGGCACATCTTGACTTGACAATATTTGCCCACTCTTCTTTGCAAAAACACTCCAAATCTGTCAGATTGCGAGGGCATCTCCTGTGCACAGCCCTCTTCAGATCACCCCACAGATTTTCAATCGGATTCAGGTCTGGGCTCTGGCTGGGCCATCCCAAAATTTTGATCTTCTGGTGAAGCCATTCCTTGTTGATTTGGATGTATGCTTTCGGTCGTTGTAATGCTGTAAGATGAAGTTCCTCTTCATGTTCAGCTTTCTAGCAGAAGCCTGAAGGTTTTGTGCCAATATTACTTGGTATTTGGAATTGTTCATAATTCCCTCTACCTTGACTAAGGCCCCTGTTCCAGCTCAAGAAAAACATCCCCAAAGCATGATGGTGCCACCACCATGTTTCACGTGGGTTTTGCACCAATCATATATTTTGGAATTATGGCCAAAAAGTTCAACCTTGGTTTCATCAGACCATAACACATTTTCCCACATGCTTTTGGGAGACTTCAGATGTGTTTTTGCAAAATTTATCCAACTTGGATGTTTTTCTTCATAAGAAAAGGCTTGCCACTCTACCACATAGTCCAGACATATGAAGAATACGGGAGATTGTTGTCACATGTACCACACAGCCAGTACTTGCCACATACAGTCAGGTACATAAATATTGGGACAGACTTTCAGCTTTAATTTGAGGGTATTTACATTCAAATCAGGTGAACGGTGTAGTAATTACAACAGTTTGTATATGTGCCTCCGACTTTTTAAGAGACCAAAAGTAATGGGACAATTGGCTGCTCAGCTGTTCCATGGCCAGGTGTGTGTTATTCCTTCATTATCCCGTTTACAATAAGCAGATAAAAGGTCCAGAGTTCATTTCAAGAGTGCTATTTGCATTTGGAATCTGTTGCTGTCAACTCTCAATATGAGATCCAAAGAGCTGTCACTATCAGTGAAGCAAGCCATCATTAGGCTGGAAAAACAAAACCCATAAGAGAGATAGCAGAAACATTAGGTGTGGCCAAATCAACTGTTTGGAACATCCTTAAAAAGAAAGAATGCCCCGGTGAGCTCAGCAACACCAAAAGACCACGGAAAACAACTGTGGTGAATGACCAAAGAATTTTTTTCCTGGTGAAGAAAACACCCTTCACAAGAGTTGGCCAGATCAAGAACACTCTCCAGGAGGTAGGTGTATGTGTGTCAAAGTCAACAATCAAGAGAAGACTTCATCAGAGTGAATACAGAGGGTTCACCACAAGATGTAAACCATTGGTGAGCCTCAAAAACAGGAAGGCCAGATTAGAGTTTGCCAAACAACATCTAAAAAAGCCTTCCCAGTTCTAGAACAACATCCTATGGACAGACGAGACCAAGATCAACTTGTACCAGAGTGATGGGAAGAGAAGAGTATGGAGAAGGAAAGGAACTGCTCATGATCCAAAGCATACCGTCTCATCAGTGAAGCGTGGTGGTGGTAGTGTCATGGCGTGGGCATGTATGGCTGCCAATGGAACTGGTTCTCTTGTATTTATTGATGATGTGACTGCTGAAAAAAGTGTTTCGGGCAATATTATCTGCTCATATTCAGCAAAATGCTTCAGAACTCATTGGATGGCGCTTCACAGTGCAGATGGACAATGACCCGAAGCATACTGCGAAAGCAACCAAAGAGTTAGTTAAGGAAAAAAAGTGGAATGTTATGCAATGGCCAAGTCAATCACCTGACCTGAATCTGATTGAGCATGCATTTCACTTGCTGAAGACAAAACTGAAGGGAAAATGCCCCAAGAACAAACAGGAACTGAAGACAGTTGCAGTAGAGGCCTGGCAGAGCATCACCAGGGATGAAACCCAGCCTCTAGTGATGTCTATGTGTTCCAGACTTCAGGCTGTAATTGACTGCAAAGGATTTGCAAACAAGTATTAAAATGTGAAAGTTTGATAGATGATTGTTAATCTGTCCCATTACTTTTGGTCCCTTAAAAAGTGGGAGGCACATATACAAACTGTTGTAATTCCTACACCGTTCACCTGATTTGGATGTAAATACCCTCAAATTAAAGCTGAAAGTCTGCAGTTAAAGCACATCTTGTTCCTTTCATTAGAGCCAAAAAGATTAGAATTGTGTTGATGTCCCAATATTTATGGACCTGACTGTATTCCTGCAGCTCCTTTAATGTTGCTGTAGGCCTCTCCCTGACCAGTTTTCTTCTCGTCTATTCATCAATTTTGGAGGGACGTCCAGTTCTTGGTTAAGGTCACTGTTGTGCCATATTTTCTCCACGTGATGATGGCTGTCTTCACTGTGTTCCATGGTATATCTAATGCCTTGGAAATTATTTTGTACCCTTCTCCTGACTGATACCTTTTAACAATGAGATTCCTCTGATGCTTTGGAAGCTCTCTGCGGACCATGCGGACCATGGATTTTGCTGTAGGATGTGTCAGGAAAGACCTACTAGAACAGCTAAACTGTGTTTGGGGTTAATCAGAGGAACTTTAAATGATGGCAGGTGTGTACTGACTGCTTTTTAACATGAGTTTGAATGTAATTGCTTAATTCTGAACTCAGCTACATCCCCAGTTATAAGAGCATAAGAGCACTTATGCAACCACATTATTTTAGTTTTTTAGTTTTACTTCCCTCCACCTAAAATATTTCAGTTTGTTTTTCAATTGAGTTGTACAGTTTATAGGTTACATTAGAGGTGGAAAAAGTTCTGAAATGATTTATCTTTGTCTTATTTTTTTTTTACATCACGGAAGCCTGACATTTTAACAGGGTGTGTAGACTTTTTATATCCACTGTATTAGACTGTCTACACTGTATATATTACACTGCATGCACTGTATATATACTCTACACTGACTGCACTGTGTATATATATATATATCTATCTATCTATATATAGATATATATAGATATCTATATATAGATATCTATATATAGATATCTATATATATATACTAGGCTGCCTGCTCTGTATATATATAGTCTACACTGAATGCAGAGTATATATATATATATATATATATATATATATATATATATATATATAACACGATATATATATATATATATATATATATATATATATATTAATACACTGCCTGCATTTATATATTAAACTGCCTGCACGCCACTAACTAACCTGCCTCTAGCTAATGTTCTCTCAATCATTACACTATATACGGCTGCCGTGTAAGCAGTCATATATAGTGTGGGGCGTGGATTTAGCCCCCTGAGCCATGATTGGTGAAAGGCACCCTGTCTTTGGCCAATCATTGCTCTCACAGCAGAGCGCACTGTGATTGGCCAAAGCATGCAGGTCAGGTGCATGCTTTGGCCAATCATTAGACATCAATGCACTGTGATCTTGCAGTGTATTATGGGGCGTTCCTTGAATTTGCTGCGAACGCCCCATAATGTTCGGTATTCGCTGATCGGGCAAACACCCGATGTTCGAGTCGAACTTGCGTCAAACATCGAGTCTCATCCCTATTAGAGACCTTGCACTCCTCCACCTTCCATTTGAGGATTCCCTACAGATGCTCAATAGGGTTTAGGTTTGGAGACATGCTTGGCCAGTCCATCAACTTTACCCTCAGCTTCTTTAGCAAGGCAGCGGTCGTCTTGGAGATATGTTTGGGGTCGTTATGTTGGAATACTGCCCTGTGGCCCAGTCTCTGAAGGGAGGGGATCATGCTCTGCTTCAGTATGTCACAGTACATGTTGGCATTCATGGTTCCCTCAATGAACTGTAGCTTCCCAGTGCCGGCAGCACTCATGCAGCCCCAGACCATGACACTCCCACCACATAATGCTTGACTGTAGGCAAGACACACTTGTCTTTGTACTCCTCACCTGGTTGCCGCCACACATGCTTGACACCATCTGAACCAAATAAGTTTATCTTGGTCTAATCAGACCACAGGATATGGTTTCAGTAATGTCCTAGGCCATCTTTATGTAGAGCAACAATTCTTTTTTTCAGAACCTCAGAGAGTTCTTTGCCATGAGGTGCCATGTTGAACTTCCAGTGACCAGTATGAGAGAGTGAGAGCGATAACACCAAATTTACTGCTCCCCATTCACACCTGAGACCTTGTATCACTAACAAGTCACATGACACCAGGGAGGGAAAATGGCTAATTGGGCCGAATTAGAACATTTTCACTTAGAGGTGTACTCACTTTGGTTGCCAGCGGTTTAGACATTAATGGCTGTGTGTTGAGTTATTTTGAGGGCACAGCAAATTTACACTGTATTACAAGCTGTACACTTTACATTGGAGCAAAGTGTAATTTCTACAGTGTTGTCACATGAAAAGATATAATAAAATATTTACAAAAATGTGAGGGGTGTACTCACTTTTGTGAGCTACTGTATGTCTGTCATCCACCAGAGTTTTCAGTGGCAGGCGAGCAGTTATTGTGTTCAAGTGTGTGTCATGAGGGTTTTTTTTTTCTTTCAGTGGGTTGGTGATTAATGTGAATCTACGTCACTGGGTGAAATGATTGACAATGGATGTACGTTGGGGTCTTTTTTTCTTTTTTTATAAAGGACTTTTTAAAAACAGTCTGTTTTATTTCCTTTTTACATTTTTTTGTAAATGATTAGGGGTTCGGGGGGGGTGTAGCATGCTGTGCCTCTCTTTCCTGGCCTGCCAGGCTGCATGCTTGAAGAAGACTCTTGCATTAATATATGGATTTTGTGGGAGATTTCACCTTTTTTTTTTCTTTTGCATGAGGTCCCCCCTCAAAATCCATACCAGACTAAAACAGGCTAGTATAAATTGGGAAACCCTATTTCTTTTTTTGTGAGGGTCGTCCGATAAAATCTGTACCAGACCTTCATCTAAGATCTGGTATAGATAATAAGGAGGAGAAATAGAGAAATCTTTCAACTGGGACACTAGTTTTGGTGACAAGGGTGGATTTCATCACTTTAGAGGGATCTCCTTGCACTTCCTGTTTTGGCTAAGGGGCAGGAAGTGAAGGGACAGCTCTCCAATGTGACACAGATGGCAAAAAATAATAAACTGCCAGTTTTGCTTTTAGTTGTACATTAGGCATTAATAAAATCAATGCTTCTGATTGTTTTTTTGTTTTTTTTTACTTTGGTATATGTCCCCCAGGCCAGTAGCCAGCCCACCATGCCATTTGTTCGACTATCCCTTACCTATTAGTCAAGAGCTGTTTTTTTTTACATTCAGCTCCCATTCACTTCAGTAGGGTTAAAATTCAGCACCCAAACTTTACACATGTTCAACGAACCTATCTAGAACCAAAACCAGGTGTATCACTACCAATGAAATCCATGTGCGGACATCACCAGGCTGATGATAAGCATACATTTTCCTAAAAGGGTCATACTGTAGACAGCAATACAAATTTATTTT
The DNA here is from genome assembly GCF_042186555.1 of Aquarana catesbeiana. Lineage (NCBI taxonomy): Eukaryota > Metazoa > Chordata > Amphibia > Anura > Ranidae > Aquarana > Aquarana catesbeiana. The sequence goes on from NC_133327.1 coordinate 33,267,096, forward strand.
TACAACAAAACTGGAGAATTTAATTTTAAGTTCAGCTACAGTCAAAATTTTTGTAGTTTTGGATAAAGTGTAGAGGGATTGGCACGTCTGTCAGGTTTTTACTGCTAACATTCAGCATAGAAGGGTTCGCTGCCAACAGTGGCACCAAATAAATCCAAATTAAAGAAATAACCAGAAATCTTTAAACCCTATGGGGTGATTTATGAAAAATCATAGAGCTGTTTGTCCAGCGAGACTGCTGGTATATTCAGTCTGTGTAAAAGGGCAAAATTGAATGTTCTTCTATTTTCTCTACAGGTCAAATATTGTTTGTTTATGTAAAAGAGTAAAGTGGTTTGGGAAAATACCACGTTATGGCCACTAGATGGAGTCGAGGATCATTCATTTCCTATGACCCTCAGCTCCCTCTAATGGCTATAATGTGATGTTTTCCCAAACCACTGTATTTTTTTATGAATAACATTTGACTCGTAGAAAAAAAAAAAAAAGAGAAAATTAAATTTTGCCTCATTTGCACAAAACAAATGTGATTTTTTTTTTTATAACCATACCCCTATATATTAAAAACAGGGATGTAGGTAGGTAGCATATATTTGAAAATCTATGTTGAAGCCACACTGCCTCATCTATGCCCCCCAGTGTAGTGTGGTCCCTAACTCTAATATATTGAAATTCCCACACTGGAACATGCATAGCAATAAAAAATTAAAGGGTTTGTAAACAAATAAATATTAAAAAAAATGCCTATACTTACTTGCTCTGTATAATGTGGTTTTGCACAGAGCAGTCCTGATCCTCCTCTTCTTGGGTGCCCTGCAGGCGCTCCAAGCCCCTCCTCTTCATCGGGTGCCCCCACGAAAAGCTGCTTTCCATGGGGGCACCCGTGCGGGCTCGCTCCCGAGTCCTGCTTCTGTGTCCATTGACACAGACAGAGGGACTTGGCCCCGCCCCCTGCTCCCATGTCAAAGCTTTGATTGTGTTTGTGTTCTTTTTTTCTTATTGACACTTTTTTTGGTGAATGAGTAGGTGGTACGTTGTACCCCTACTCCTTCACATGGGGGGCAGGATCTAGTAGGCCCACTTGTTAAAGGGGGCTTCTAAATTCCAATAAACCCCCTGCCGGCAGACCCCCACAATCCACAGCCAGGGTTGTGGGGAACAGGCCCTTGTCCCCATCAACATGGGGACAAGGTGCTTTGGAGTGGGGAGAGCAGAGCCCCCCTTGCCCCAAAGCACACCCCCATGTTGAGCGTATGTGGCCTGGTATGGTTCAGAAGGGGGGTGCTCACCCCCCCTTTCCTGACCTGCGGTCTGCATGTTCAGATAAGGGTCTGGTATGGATTTTGGGAGAAACCCGTGTCATTTTTTAAAAATTTTGGCGTGGGTTTTCCCTTAAAATCCATACCAGACCCGAAGGGCCTGGTATGGATTGGGGGGACCCTTATTCCGTTTTTTTTTTCCCCACTTTTTTCTATTGCCGGCAATGGCTTTTTTTTTCATTCAGCTTTCTGCAAGGATTCCCGGCCCCGCTCCTTAACAACAAGCTATTCACTGTGCCAGGGCTTAGAATGCACCGTGCAGTTCACTGTGGGACACTCGGCGGGTGAATGTCCCGACTTCCGCCAAGGGACTGACAAATTCGGGTGTTTGCCGAACATGGGAAGGAGGAAGACAAGGAGGAAGACATAGGAAGATATAAGTTAAAGATAAGATTTATTGTCATTATAAAATACATTTAGAACAAAAAACACAATATATAAAAAAAATTTAATTAAATTAAAAAATGCATCACACACTTTTACACACTTTTATATATCAAATGATTAACAACCCCATTAAAAAACACTAACATAAAGAACAGTTTTTACATTTATGGCCTAAATAGCTCTCTCTAAGCCTGTGTGTACTCTCTTAAATATTCCTAAAATGTCTACTGGATGACAAAAATTCAACAAGTGGTGGCCAGGATGGGGCAGATCACTCACTCTACAAAGTCAACGGGACTGAAATTTTTCTGCTGGAAAGAGAAGTTTATAGCCCATAGTTTTCATAGTGGTGTAGATTATTTTCTAAAGAGCAATATTATCAGCCAAAAAAGATACCATATTAAGATGCAGTACACCATTACACTTTCAATGAACGATAGATGGTCTCTAATACCTTCTTCTCAAGACTGCTTTTCTTAAATAATCTCAATGTATGAGCATTGTTGGCATTTTTTAATAACACCGTTCAGGTTTATTGACCATGTTAAAGTGGATGTAAACCCTCACATATACCCAGTGAAGTGAACAGCCTCAGATAATACACAGAGATTAAACAAATCCTCCTACATAAGTTGTACATCTATATCTGCAGTCTTCAGCTTTATATACTGTTTAGAAAGTGCACATCCTGTTACAATTTTCTCCTCCTGATTCACCTGTGGGTGTGGATTCTTTGCTTACACTGTGAGACATCTGATTGGAGGAAAGGCACACACCCCCTCCACATACGCAAAGGCTGGCAGAGCGGTGCTGTGAATAGACCAGCTCTATGCTAATCTATTTGTAGCACCCACCCTGACACAAATTTCAGGATGGTTTTTTCACAGTTGACGGAGAACTTGTCATAATTTATCATGCTGATAACAGAAGAATGGAGCAGGAGAAAGCCACGGGACATAGTGCTTTGCAGAGAAATAAGAGAAACTGCAGATATATGTGCCCAGCTCAAATTTCATGAATCGGGTTTACATCCACTTTAAGTTTTCAAAAATATATCTACAGAGAAACCTACTATAAGAAACCCTCCACACATTCACCTTTCATAAAAGGTGGAGCTTAATCAGTTTTTTTCAAAAGCAAATAATTTGCAGCACACCACTCTTACCAACTTCTTCTCTCCTCACTCCCTCCTTTAACCACTTCAGCCCCGGAAGAATTTACCCCCTTCCTGACCAGATCATTTTTAGCGATACGGCACTGCGTCGGTTTAACTGACAATTGCGCGGTCGTGTGGTGCTGTACCCAAACAAAATTTACATCCTTTTTTTCCCACAAGTAGAGCTTTCTTTTGGTGGTATTTGATCACCTCTGTGGTTTTTATTTTTTGCGCTATAAACAAAAGAAGAGCAACAATTTTGAAAAAAACACAATATCTTTTACTTTTTGCAATAATAAATATCCCAGTTTTTTATTTTTTTTTTATTTTTTCCTCAGTTTAAGCGATAGGTATTCTTGTACATAATTTTGGTAAAAAAAAATCACAATAAGCATATATTGACTGGTTTGTGCAAAAGTTATAGCGTCTGCAAAATAGGGGATAGATTTATGGCATTTATATTATTTTTTTTTTTTTACTAGTAATGCGATTTTTATCGGGACTGCAATATCGAGGTGGACAAATCGGACACTTTTGATACATTTTTGGGACCAGTGACATTTATACAGCGATCAGGGCTATAAAAATGTACTGATTACTGTATAAATGTCACTGGCAAGGAAGGGGTTGACACTAGGGTGCGATCAAGGGGTTAACTGTGTTCCCTAGGTGTGTTCTAACTGTGGGAGGGATGGGACTGACTAGGGGAGAAGACCGATCGCTGTTCATATTTAGTATGAACACACGATCTGTCTCCTCTCCCCTGAGAGAACCGGGATTTGTGTGTTTACACACACAGATCCTGGTTCTCGCTCTGTCACTAGCAATCGTGGGTGCCCGGCGGGCATCGTGCCTGCCGGGCACTCGCAACGGCTCTGGGGGCGCCCGCGCACTTCCTACATCATCTTAAGGAGCAGACGTATAGCTACGACGGCTGGTCCAGGGGAGCCAACCTGCCTAATATAACTGCAGTGGCTGGTCAGGAACTAGACAATACTACCATAGTATCATCAGTGAATTTATGATGATGTTTGTACAGTAATACATAGTACAATTGTAGGTGTATAGAAAACAAAGAAGGGGGCTCAACACACAGCCCTGTGGAGTAAATGTACTTAATTTAATCTCGGATGATAAATATTTTCCCATTTGTCATTTAAATATTCTTCAATGTTCCTTATATAGGCCAGTTTTGCTTCCTTTTTGCCTCTCTTCAAATTAGTCCAACAACCTTGTCCCCATTCCTAAAGGTGCTATTTTGCTCCTTAACCCCTTTATGATGAAGGTAAAACAAATCGTAACGCCTGAGCACAGTTTTGCTCTGACGTGTTAGTAAACCTGTACATATCACTGCAACTACTTAGTGTATCCAAATAAGTTATACCTATTTTTTTTTCAGTACACATTGAGCTTTCATTTGGTAGAAAATGGTAATGGATATCCATAGTTCCCAACTGTCCCTCATATTGTTTAGTGCACTGTCTTCTTAGTCAGATATGCAGTGCTACAATATTCTCTCTTGTATGAAACGCATTGTCTTATACGCTACTAAGATCAGATGATTATTTGGACACAGAGTGCCTTTCTTCACTTAACCCGAGAGATGGTTCATTGGTTTCCTGATATTGTTCTAAATGTAATCTACCTGTGTGGTATATTTCTTTACTGATTTACGCAGAATGATGTGCAAAGTACTCTATGTTTGAAAAATGTAATAAAAATTGTTAATTGTAAAAAATTAATGTCTGTACCAGTGCAACTTATTACACAGCATTTCCAAACCAAAATGCATGTAGCAATCTGCAGCTGCAGCTCATTCAATGTAGGCACTACAGATCTAGCATTAATTAAAAGGGAGGTCTGTGTGCTTGTCGATTTAGTCTTGGCAGCATACCAGACCAACCTCCCTGCTTCTGTTTCCACTCTCGCCATTTCCTACACTTTGGAGGAAGACATGAGAAGGAGGAAGGTATTGGAGGGAGACAGACATGGGTGGATTGAAGGCATGGGAAGGAAGAGAAAATGAATAAAAACAAGGCATGGAAAGGAGGAAGACGTGAATAGAAGGAAGGCAGACATGGGCAAAAGAAAGGCATGGGAAGGAAGAAGACATGAGTAAAAAGATGACAGGGTGCCTGTACTTGGCTGAAGATTTAAAAGCTTTGTTGTTGATACAGATACTGAGGTATCAAAGATCAATATACACATTTATGTTAAGATTGTATTGTCCATTCTAAGTAACATCTCTCAAGATCTTGTTCTTGGTTAATTTTTCCCAGTAATCCAGAAGATGGCCCTGAAAATTATAAAAGGCATTTATTGTCAAAATCCTTATTTGTGTTATGAGCAAAAATGTTTCCTTTTTTTCACAGTTGTTACTTGCTGCACCATATATTTATGATTGAATTATATATGCATATCGGCAGCTGCAGCCTCTTGTGGCTATCTGTATGACAGGCAGTGCAATCAGGATTCTTATGCCGCGTACACACGGTCGGACTTTTCAGCTACATAAGTTAGACAGCCCGTCCGACAGACTTTCAACGGACTTTTGGCGGACTTTCAACAGCCTTTCTAACGACTGGACTTACCTACACACGATCACACCAAAGTCCGACGGATTAGTACGTGATGACGTACACTGAATTAAAATAAGGAAGTTGATAGCCAGTAGCCAATAGCTGCCCTAGCGTCTGTTTTTGTCCGTCGGACTAGCATAGAGACGAGCGGATTTCTGGGTCCAGCGGAGTTATGATGTAAAGATTTGAAGCATGTTCCAAATCTAAAGTCCGTCAGATTTGCGACTGGAAAAGTCCGCTGAAGGTCAGGTGAAGCCCACACACGATCGGATTGTCCACCGGATTTGGTCCGTCGGCGTCCGTCGAACAAGTCCGGTCGAAAAGTCCGACCGTGTGTACGCTGCATTATAGACAGCTACAAGGAAAACAAAGGCAGGTTATAATTTGTATGATTTTACTAGTACTACCTACATTTGTTACATTTTGGTATGTACTTCAGGTTTCTGTCACTTTGTGTGGTAATTTAATATACTACGTTCTAACACAAACCTGTGCTTTGCTGATGCCTGAAAAATCAACAGGTTCACTTTAATTCCCCCCTCTCCGGCTGCACTCAGTCACCTCTCCTTTACTCCTCCACTGCTCCATCCAGCCACCAGAAAGATAGGCCTGGGTAAGCTCTGAGTCTATTAAACTGGAGCTTACACAAGGCTGAGGACTCTTTCAAACCCCATGTAACAGTGCTGGCCAATTACTGAAAACCAGCACTGTCCCATGAGAAGAAGGGGGTGGGGGGAGTAAAGTGATCCTCCATTCCTCCATACCTAGATGTATCTGGTATTTACTCCTGGAGGCTAAATGAGAAACTGGTGGGAGAAGGAGGTTACTGCCATTGTTGACCTACTTTTGAGAATGCTAGTTTCCCGGCATTTGTCTGACTGGGTTGAAAAAAATCCAAAGTCACGGACCAATGACAAGTGGGCTGATTGGGAAAGTTAAAGACAATTCTTATTTACTTAGTTAAAAATTCAAATTGCTGACCCAGGATGGCAGTCAGGCAACTAGCATTTTCACAGTAAAAGTTCAGTTTTGGTAGCCTTTATGTTTCTCTCAAAGCAGCTGCAGCCATGATCCTGGCATTGTTTTTTTCAGCTGGTGATCGGCTTCCAGTAAAAGTGATCCGAGCAGCTTTATAGCCACCAGATCACTTTTTCAGCACTCAGAATTGGGGGGGGGGGGCGGCAAACAGCTTGCTTACCCCTTGTGAAAGTTACATTTGAAAAATTGAAAAAGTGTACTTAAAATACAATAAATAGAAATAATAAGAAAAATTCAAAAGCACCCCCGTCTCCCCTATACTCACATGTACAGTATTTCACAAAAGTGAGTGCACCCCTCACATTTTTGTAAATATTTTATTATAGCTTTTCATGTGACAACACTGAAGAAATGACACTTTGCTACAATGAAAAGTAATGAGTGTACAGCTTGTATAAAAGTGTAAATTTGCTGTCCCCTCAAAATAACTCAACACACAGCCATTAATGTCTAAGCCACTGGTAAAGTGAGTACACCCACAAGTGAAAATGTCCAAATTGGGGCCAATTAGCCATTTTCCCTCCCCGATGTCATGTTACAAGGTCTCAGGTGTGAATGGGGAGCAGGTGTGTTAAATTTGGTGTTATCGCTCTCACTCTCTCAACATGGCACCTCATGGCAAAGAACTCTGAGGATCTGAAAAAAAAGAATTGTTGCTCTACATAAAGATGGCCTAGGCTATAAGAAGATTGCCAAGACCCTGAAACTGAGCTGTAGCACAGTGGCCAAGACCAGGGGCATAACTACCACCATAGTGACCCATGCGGGCGCTATGGGGCCCGCAGCCAAGTGGGGCCCAGTGAGGATAAGAGCACCGCCAGCACAGTCTCCCAGCCAGGGGAAGAGAGAGGAAAGGAAGAGGCGAGCTGTCCATATCAGCAGAGAGCTGAATTGCCCGATGTAAGAGCTTTCATTAGAACTTCCAGTGTTCCCGGGGCTCACGTCACATAGCTCCACCTTTTGGCCCGGTGCCTTTGATAGACAGAACGCCGATCCAATGCGGGACATGTGATGTCATCAAAGGCGTCGGGCCAAGAGGTGGGGCCATGTGACGATGAGCCCCGGGAAGACAGGAAATTCAAATGAAAGCTATTACAGCGGGTAATCCCACTCTCTGCTGATCCGGGTGGCTTGCCTCTTCCTCTGAATAGGAGGGGCTGTATGGGGCACAGGTCACGCTGTATTGGGCACAGGTCACGCTGCATGGGGCACAGGTCACGCTGTATTGGGCACAGGTCACGCTGCATTGGGCACAGGTCACGCTGTATGTGGCACAGGTCACGCTGCATTGACACTAGGGCAGCTGTGGGGGGGGGGCTGTTTGCAGGGGGGCCCCATACAACATTTTGCGATGGGGCCCTGCTATTTCTAGTTATGCCCCTGGCCAAGACCATACATTGGTTTAGCAGGACAGGTTCCACTCAGAACAGGCCTCGCCATGTTCGACCAAAGAAGTTGAGTGCACATGCTAAGCGTCATATCCAGAGGTTTTAGGTTGGACTTGATGGACTTGTGTCTTTTTTCAACCTCACCTACTATGTAACTATGGGATATGTAATGAAATACTGACACATAATCACACACATGGGTTGGACTTGATGGACTTGTGTCTTTTTTCAACCTCACCTACTATGTAACTAGGTTGTCTTTGGGAAATAGATGTATGAGTGCTGCCAGCATTGCTGCAGAGATTGAAGGTGTGGGGGGTCAGCCTGTCAGTGCTCAGACCATACGCCACACACTGCATCAAATTGGTCTGCATGGGTGTCGTCCCAGAAGGAACCCTCTTCTAAAGATGATGCACAAACAAGCAGTTTGCTGAAGACAAGCAGACTGAGGACATGGATTACTGGAAAAATGAATGAATGCCAACATGTACTGTGACATAGTGAAGCAGAGCATGATCCCCTCCCTTCGGAGACTGGGCCGCAGGGCAGTATTCCAACATGATAACAACCCCAAACACACCTCCAAGGTGACCACTGCCTTGCTAAAGAAGCTGAGGGTAAAGGTAAAGGACTGGCCAAGCATATCTCCAGACCTAGACCCTATTGAGTATCTGTGGGGCATCCTCAAATGGAAGGTGGAGGAGCGCAAGGTCTCTAACATCCACCAGCTCAGTGATGTCGTCATGGAGGAGTGGAAGAGGACTCCAGCGACAACCTGTGAAGCTCTGGTGAACTCCATGCCCAAGAGGGTTATGGCAGTGCTGGAAAACAATGGTGGCCACACAAAATAATGACACTTTGGGCCCAATTTGGACATTTTCACTAAGGGGTGTACTCACTTTTGTTGCCAGAGGTTTAGACATTGTGTGTTGAGTTATTTTGAGGGGACATCAAATTTACACTGTTATACAAGCTGTACACTCACTATTTTACATTGTAGCAAAGTGTAATTTCTTCAGTGTTGTCACATAAAAACATATAATAATATATTTACAAAAATGTGAGGGGTGTACTCACTTTTGTGAGATACTGTAGATGCAAACATGCAAATAGATAAAGCACGCATATGGAAATCGTGATTGCACCACACGTGAGGTATCACCAGGGCCGTCTTTAATATTGATTGGACCATGGGCAAAACTTTTCTTGGGGACCCCCCTCGATGCAGTTTCACTCTCCACCTGCTCTGAGACATACAATAAATAGCAGCTAGACACAAAATCAGCTTACTGAATCAGATCAGGCAGCTATTGCGATTGGTTGCCAGAGGTTACAGTGTATCATTACCGCTCACTGACTGGTTGCTAGAGGTTACAGCACACATTACGGCTCACTGATTAGTTGTTAGAGGTTACAGCAAATGATTTCTGCTTGTTGATTGGTTGCTAGAGGTTACTGTGGATATGACCTCAGGGGGGCATGATACATATCAATGCTGCCAGCCGAGGTTATTTACATATGAATGTCGTCACTATTTACATATGAATGCCGGTAATTTACATGTAAACACTAAGTCTGTCAGTAGGGCAGAGCTGGGCAGCATTAGTAGCAGCACTTCACACTGAGTTATTGGGACACAGCATGGGACTAAAACCTCGAGGGATGAGGGAATTTAAACTGGGATAGTTGGCAAGTATGAAGCAGCTGCTTTGGGCCCCACAAAAATGGCAGGGCCCAGGACAGCTGCCCCTTTTGCCCTGCTTAAAGACGGCCCTGGGTATCACCATGAACGTCAGAGCGAAGCAAAAATTGTAGTGCCATACACACATTCAAATCTAAACTGATAACCTGTAAAGGCTTTTAACGCATTGCCTATAGACAGTTTTAGGTACCGTAGTTTGTTGCCGTTTCACAGGCATGTGCAATTTTACCAATGTTTGGTATCTGCTTACTCAGCACAGCATTATATTTTATGCTTTACCAAAAAATCAGGTATTATATTGTGTTTGTGTGCACTACACTTCATTTAGGTGTGTTTTTTCCTGAAAATTTGCATTTGATAAATGGCTGCTCAAAAAAAAATTGCAACAACCATCATTTTATTCTCCATGGCCTCTACTTTCAGAAAATAAATAATGTTGGGGGTTCTAAGTCATTTTCTGCTGATATTAACATGTATTTGAAAATGTAAAATGAAGATGTAAAATCGATCAAGTGTTACGCACCAAATAAAACTCGCTTCAGGTAGTGCTGTTCTTTGTTTCTCCCTTAAAAAATAAAAATGAGTTTTCTGTCAATAAAACATAATGAATAAGTGAATAGCAAGTCCCATCTGGTAGTACTAACCCCTTAAAACAAGGGTGCTCGACCTTCAGCCCTCCAGCTGTTGCAGAACTACAAGTCCCATCGTGCCTCTGCCTTTGAGAGTCATGCTTGTAACTGTCAGCAGCGTGCAATGTCTCATAGGAATTGTAGTTCTGCAAGAGCTGGATAGCCACAGGTTGAGCACCCATGCCTTAAAAATGTTGTACTGATTTTCAAAGAAACTATCATTTCATATACATTTTATTTTGTTTCCAAAGATTAACTCAAAGATGCCATACAGATGGAGTACCTTCCTAGTGTAGGATGTTAGGCAAATTTAGTTTTTGCCTCTTTCTGTAGTCAAGGTAGCAGGGATTGTTTGTTCTGGTCCTTTCAGTGTTTCACAGGGTTTGAGTTTGATTGCTTCCCCTGCCTCTGGAAGAAGCTTCTGGAACATAGGTAGGGAGATTCAAATGACCTGCCTGCATATTTATCATGGCCTGGCTAATCCCTGGAGAGGAATGTCCAGAAAGTGGCTGGGGAGGTGATAAATAGCCTGTCAGTGTGACAACTGCCTGCTCTGTATCCGGAGCTCTGTGTGCTCCTGATAAACAGAGCACTGTGCCTGACTCTCAGAGAGCTCTGATGAATATACAGGGAGAGACACGCTCTCCCTGTGTAATCTACATGACTGAGCCATCAGTTTGACAGATTGGATACTGCTCTGCTTTTCCTTATGAATAAAAGCTACTATTGTTTTCAGGGCCATCTTTAATATTGATTTGACCCTGAGCAAACATTTTTGCCCAGGAGAAAGGGGACTGAACTTCCAAAGAACCTCGCCGTGGCGAGGTCACCCGGCAGTGGGGATGGGTATCTGTTAAAAACAGGTACCAGCTCCCCGCCCCTTTCAGTTCCCCCCCCCCCCAAAAGGTGCCAAATGTGGCAGTGTAGGGGAGGGGGGGAGCACACATGTGGAGCTTCTCCTCTTGGGTGGAGCTCCGCTTTAATTTGTTCCCTAAAATGTTTCTTTTTTTGCACCATTTTAACTTCATGTTAGTTTTTGTAGCACCAAATTAAAGATCTCTCTTTGGCATCTTTGCCTTGGGTGCCAGTGGACCTTGTCCCAACACTGCCATGATGTGCTACTAATGATTCTTTGTAATTCATTATATGATCTGCTGAGAGTGAGGCTGGGTTCACACTATGTGTGGAGCTGCTCGCAGCAGGGGGTCCGGTGCGTCCCTGTTCTACATTTCACGGATGAACCGATATTTTGCCTGAATTCGGACCTGAAACTGAGCCAAAGACGCACACGAGCTGTGTGAATCGGCCCCATTGCAAGCCGGTCACACTCTCCTGTCATGCAAATTGGATGCGGAGAAAACCACATCCAATTTGCATAAGTGTGAACCCAGCCTGAATGTTTTTCACTTTAATAATACTATACAATTGTGGTTAATCTCCACTGAACAAAGTAAGAAGAAATGGGATCTGCCATTGGAAGGTTCAGGTTTGTAATCTTCCTTACCAGACTGTTTGGGGAGGGGTTTTTCTTGAAAATGTCTTTTAGAGCTTCAATCACCTGAATTATAAAATGGAAAAACAATACAGTGATTATCTATTGACCTATCAAACATCTGTAACACATCTCTATTTCTTTTTCTCAATATCTATATTAATAAATATTATAACAACAAATGTTTATGTATTCTATCATGTTTCCCTTTCCTTCCATCTCCTTTCTTTTTCCTTGCCTTCATTCTCCCTCTCCTTTTCTCCTTTTCTTCTTCCATCTCTCCCCGGAACCATGAATCAGACTGAGACAGAAAATGCAGTAAAAATCACACCTTTAATTTAATGGTAAAAATAGTACAGATAGTAAACCTAGTCAAAACATAGCCAGGGATCAGAAGCCAAAACGGGTAATCAGATGAGGCAGTAATCAGGAGACCAGAAACCAGCATAGTCGGAGGCAGAAGAAACAAGATCAGGAACCAGAAGGGACGTCAGTCGGGCAAAGTCTTAACACAGGAACACAGCAGAGACACTTCAGATATGTTGACCAGGCGAAAGCACGAAAGAATTGAAATAGCCAGAAGGGGCTGGCTGTAGGCGTGACTGACGAGCAGGTAATGATAACCAGGTGAGCCGCTGTGGAACAATAAGTGCTGACAATTATCCGACAGCTGAGCAGCCTGAGCACAGAGAGGAGAGCTGCTAAGAGCCCAGTCCTGACAGTACTCCCTCCTCAACGACCCCTCCACCTCTGAGGGGCGCTAGGTTTGAGGGGAAAAAGTCTATGGAAAGTACGGAGGAGGGCAGGAGCATGTACGTCTGAGCAGGGGTCCCAAGAGCGTTCCTCTGGACCGTAAGCTCTTCAGCGAACAAGGTACTGTATGCACCCAAGAGACCTACAATGATAGATTGTATCTCATACTCCTCATGGTTCTCAACTTGAACCATGGAGTCTTACCTATCACTGGCACATCGCAAGGACTCTTGGACCTGCACACAAGTGGAACGGAGATCACGGAGATGTTCCTCTAACGCAGGAATTTTTTGAGGAACAAATGTGTCAGGCAACATGGATGGCTGGAACCCATAATTCACCATAAATGGAGACAACTGGGAAGCGGCATTGATGGCACTATTGTGAGCAAACTCCACCCAAGGTAAGAGGTCTGACCAGTTGTTATAAAATATAGCAATGTAGAAACTGCCCTATGGCTTGGTTGGCTCGTTCTGTGACCCCATTGGACTGCGGATGAAACGCCAAGGAGAAGGAAAGCTGAATTCCCAACTGTGCACAAAAGGCTCGTCAAAACCTGGACGCAAACTGACCACCCCTTTCCAAGATAATAACCTTAGGTAGCCCATGTAAACCAAAGCTCACCTGAGCGAAAATGGATGCCAGTTCTTTGGATGTAGGCAACTTCTTAAGTGGAATACAATGACACATCTTCGAGAACCAGTCAACCACCATATGAATAACTGTGTTGCCCTGGGAGTTGGGTAACAATAAAATTAATAGACAAGTGGGTCCAAGGCCTCTCTCCATTGGATATGGGTTGTAGGAGGCTCACTGGAAGGTGTCGTGGTGTTTTACTCTGAGTACACACGGAACAAGCGGCTATGAAGGCGGTTACATCAATGCAGAGACTAGGCCACCAGAATTGTTAGGAAATAGACCAGATGAATTGATTCCTCCCTGGGTGACCAGCTGTCTTGGGAGAATGATAGATCTGGAGCAAAGCAGTATGGAGATTCTCGGGGACAAATCAGCGGTCACAAGGTTTTTCAGGAGGAGAATGGATCTGAGCAGCAAGAATTCTGTCACCCAAAGGTGAAGTGAGACTAGTGCGAATAGTGGCTAGAATGCAATCAGGAGGTATCGCAAGAGTAGGAACTGACTCCATCTTGGAGGAGGAGGAAAACTGTTGTGACAATGCATCGGCCCTTACATTCCTAATACCGGGTAAGAATGAGACTATGTAATTGAAGCTTGACAGAAAAAGAGCCTATTGCACCCTTCTGGGAGATAATCATTTTGCCTCAGACAAGAATGTGAGATTCTTATGGCCAATCAAAATGAGGAGCAGCACACTGGTACCTTCGAGGAGATGCCTCCATTCCTTAAGAGTTAAAATGATAGCTAACAATTCTCTGTCCCCAATCTCGTAATTGCATTCTGCAGGAGACAATTTCTTAGAAAAGTAGCCAGAAGGATTCATAGCGCTCTCAGTGGTAGGACATTGAGACAGAAGGGTGCCTACTCCAGTCTCAGACACATCAACCTCAAGAATGAAGCGTAACATGGGATCAGGATGTGCCAGCACAGGAGCTGCAACAAAGGCAGCCTTGAGAGACTCAAAGGCTGTAATCGGGAGACCAATTCTGTGGGTTGCCATCCTTCCTGGTCATATCAGTCAGGGGTTTGACTAGAGAAGAGAAATTACGAATACATTTCCGATAATAATTGGCAAAGCCAAGAAAATGTTGTAGCAGACATAGACCTACGGGTCAAGGCCACTGTAGAACTGCAGATAGTTTCTCTGGGTCCATCAAGAAACCGGCAGTAGAAATGACATAACCCAGAAATGTAACCTGTTCACAGGAGCGTTGCTAGGTCTACAAAATGTCACAGTCCCTACTGTACCATGTAGACAGCCTGCTGTGTTTATGCCCCAAGTGGCTCAAGGAGGTATTGAACCCATCACTGCCTCTTAGTGCTCCTCTTACTTTGCCTCTGAGCCACACCTCAGTGCCTTTCAGCCTGCTTTCCAGCTCTGCCTAGTTCTGCATGAAATACTAGGGCCATACTCTGGATCTTGTTGAAATTGGTACCTGTCACTCTTAGTTCAGCTGAGGCAGTTTATCCAATCAGCTGGGTATAAAACACTGCCTCACTCTGAGGGCTTTGTCAGCTCATTGCTTCCTGTTTTGCCAAAGGTTCCAGTTACAGCATTCCAAGACTGACTCTGTCTTTTAAACCCTGGCTCTGCTTATCGGTTATTCTGACTTCTAGAATCCCTGACTACGGCTTTACCTCGACTATCCTTTGGCAAATTCCTGTCAAGCCCCCATGCACAGATTCACAGCCCAGGTAGCTTATTACCGTGTTACCGTGGGCTGTATATATTTGAAAGGGTGAGCATGCATCTCTGCACTATGGACTCCAACCTAGGTAAGCCCTTACATAATGAACTGAACATGGAGTCCGTAGAGATGTACAAGATGCTCAACTCCCTTGCTCTGCAAGTCTCCAGCCTGGGCCTGACTGTTTTGAATCTACAGCAAAAAGTTATGTTCTTTAAAGGTATAGTATGCCCAGCCCTGGAACCCATGGAGATCAGGGCCATCCGGGCCAAGCTATCTAAAGGTAAAAGAGTGGAGAAGAGACTGTGGTTTTTGTTTCTATTGTGGAGTAAGAGAGCACTTTATCTCTCTCTGCCCAACTCACCCACCTCGGCCAATGGTTCTTCAAGTGGGTTCTATAAGGATCCATCCTGCTACCCCTGAACCTCTGCCTGCTACCCAGCTTGAAGTTCCGGTGTCCCCACTTGAAGTTCCGGTGTCCCCACTTGAAGTTCCGGTGTCCCCACTTGAAGTTCCGGTATCCCCGCTTGAAGTTCCGGTGCCTGTGTCCCCTCTTGAAGTTCCGGTGCCTGTGTCCCCGCTTGAAGTTCTACCACCTGACTGTACGTATGCCTCCAATGGCACCATGGTCCGTAAGCAGGATCTGGAGATATTTGAAAAAGCTTTGCAAGCGACAAAAGTCTCCCCGGCAAGAACTTCTAAAGCAAAAAAGCCCAAAGGGAAGAAGGAAAAGTTAACTAGCTCTTCTGTTGGTACATATGGTATTGATTCTTTTGACCTAGAGGACTATGCGGAACCACCTGTTCACACCCAGAGAGCATTTTCTAAGGGTGGAACTGTCATGGTCCCTACCGTGCCATGCAGACAGCCTGGCATGGTCACACCCCAAGTGGCTCAAGAAGGTATTGAACCCATGACTGCCTGTTCGTCCTCCTGTTACTTTGCCTCTGAGCCACACCTCAATTCCTTTCAGCCTGCTTTCCAGCTTTGTCTAGTTCTGCATGAAATACTAGGGCCATACTCTGGATCTTGTTGTAATTGGTCCCTGTCACTCCTGGTTCAGCTGAGGCAGTTTATCCAATCAGCTGGGTATAAAACATTGCCTCACTCTGATGGCTTTGTCAGTTCATTGTTTCCTGTTTTGCTAAAGGTTCCAGTGTTCTTGTTACAGCGTTCCAAGACTGACTCCGGCTTCTAAGCCCTAGCTCTGCTTATCGTTTATTCTGACTTCTGGAATCCCTGACTATGGCTTTACCTCGACTATCCTTTGGCAAATTCAAACCCCCATGCACAGATTCACAGCCCAGGTAGCTTATTACCTTGTTACCGTGGGCTGTGTGTATTTGCAAGGGTGAGCATACATCTCTGTACTATGGACTCCAACCTAGGTAAGCCCTTACACAAAAGATCTGGGGCTAGAGACCATAGCAGCAAAGTAAAGAAAGTCATATGTTTGGGCGGGCATACACATGCATATAATATATGTTTGTGTGTCTATATATGCAGACATGGTGCAGGAGGAGATGGTCAGAGGCTGCGGACATGGTGCAGGGGGAGATAATCAGAGGCTGCAGACATGGTGCAGGAGAGAGTCTTACCCCAAGCCGTTATGAGAGGCGTACGACACCACCGAGACTTCAGAGGTGACACTTCCGCTTTACATTTAAAAATGGCGCCACCCATTACGTCACTGCGCATGCGCCTGCCTGCCCGAAAAGGGCAGAGCGTATACAGGCTTTACTGAGCGGCGGTGCCTGCGCAGTTGACATCTTGGCCTGGGCCCACAGCCATATCTTTTACGGGCCCTGCTGCCCTCAAAGCTGCCCTAGGGCAGGCGGCCTTGCTGCTATCCCAGTAGGCCAGTCCGGCCCTGGCCACTGCACCCAGTAAGAGACTCGGGGCTATGGGCCCCAGATTCGAGGCTATGGCCCCAGAAGCCACACCCTAGCGATGCCTTTGCTTGTTCATGATGGAACTCTCACTTTTCCAACTTACAATACAGATTATTATCTCTCAACCTCTGTAGCACACAAGAGACGTCTGTGTGGTGGCACTCTAGGGATTTTGAATATATGAAAATATCATCAAGATAAACCGCCACACATTGCTGCAACATATCTCAGAGGACATTGTTGATGAATTCCTGAAAAACCGCAGGAGCGTTGCGTTGCAGGAGACCAAACGGCATTACAAGGTATTCCTAATGTGCGGTCCTAGTATTAACTAGTATTAAAATGCAGTTTTCCATTCGTCGCCCTCCTTAATCCTCACAAGATTGTATGCCTCTCTCAAATCGCGCTTAGTGAAAACTGTTGCTCCCTTGAGGTGGTCAAATAATTCCAAAACTAATGGGATTAGATAAGCGTCCTTAATCGTGATGCAATTGAGACCCCTATAATCGATACAAGGTCTCAGTTCATCAATCTTCTTTTTCACAAAAAAGAAGCCAGCATCAGCAGATGATGAGGATTTGCTGATAAACCCCAAGAAAGTGAATCAGCAACATAGTCCTCCATGGTTTTATCCTCCAAGACAGACAAAGGGTAGACCCGGCCATGAGGAGGCATGGCACCAGGTTGCAGGTCAATTGCACAAACATACGATTGTTCGGGAGGCAAAATCCCGGCTTGACCTTTGCAAAGACATTGCTAAATTCGCAGTACTCTTTTGGCAAAGAGGAGAGTGAAGACGTGCACAAGACCTTAACCACTTTCTGAAAACATGTAAAGGTCTCCCATCAATGGCCTTAATGGCAAGTGGAGTGGGACGAAGCTGCAGCGGAACAGAGTGCACACAAAGGCACTATCTATGAACAAGGCACTATCTATGAACAAGCCTGCAGCCCCAGAATAAATTAGAGCCTGTGTATCGATGATCGACCCAGACCAAGAAAGGGTAACCGGAACTAGAAGCTTATCCTCCAGGATAGCTGGGGACGCAACAACGTCACCTAAGTTCTGTCTCCTACAGGACCTCAGGTTGGGGCGTTCTCCTGGACGGGTAGGACAAGACTTCAATAAGTGACTTGCCAGGCCACAATAAAGGCACAATCTCTCCCTCCTCCTAAAGACCCTTTCCTCTGCAGATAGATGTTTGAAGCCCAACCGCATGGGCTCTACTTCACTGGTGAACTCTGGTACTGGGAGGCAAGGGAGGTGAAGGAGGCAAGAGTGGGAATGCAAAGCTCGGAGCCAAACGCAGAGGAGACTTCCGCAAGTGCTCCTTAAAGGAAGGTCTCTCTCGGAGTCTGGAGTCAATGAGAAACTTCTCCAAATCCGTAGGTATGTCTCGGGCTGCTATCTCATCTTTAATGTTATCTTTAATATTGTTCCAAGCGACCTCTACTGCCAGAGTACGGAATTAAATGGCATATTCGGCAACCGTTCCAGTACTCTGTTTGGACATGAGGCTCTTGGCAGCAGAAGTGGAGTGAGCGGGAACGTCAAATACCCTTTTAAAAGAAGTATTGATGGCTGGCAAACATTCAAGGGTATACCCTATACCGCAAGGATAGAGAGGGTAAAAAAGGGGGAGGGGTATGCCTATATATCAAGAATAATGTACAAGTGAATGTGAGAGATGACATCACTGAGGGGGCTAGGGAGGAGGTGGAATCTTTATGGGTAGAGCTCCAAAGGGATGAAGCTAAGGGGAAAATAATACTGGGAGTATGCTATAGGCCCCCTAACCTGAGGGAGGAAGTGGAGACGGATCTCCTATCACAAATTGGATTAGCAGCAAGGATGGGAAGTGTTATCATAATGGGGGATTTTAATTATCCAGACATAGACTGGGCGGAGGGAACCGTGCATTCATTTAAGGCTCGCCAGTTCCTTAGTGTCTTGCAGGACAATTTTATGGGTCAGATGGTAGACGCACCAACTAGAAATAAAACATTACTAGATCTACTGATTACCAACAATACAGACCTGATAACAGATGTGGAAATACGGGGCAATTTAGGTAACAGCGATCACAGGTCAATTAGTTTCAGTATAAATCACACAAATAGGAGACATGAAGGGAACACAAAGACACTGAATTTCAAAAGAGCCAACTTCCCTAAACTACAAACTTTGCTAAAAGGCATAAATTGGGATAAAATATTAGGAACAAAGAATACGGAGGAGAGATGGGTTTGCTTTAAGAGCATATTAAATAAGGGCATTAGCCAATGTATTCCATTGGGTAATAAATTTAAAAGAGCGAACAAACATCCTGGATGGCTTAACTCCAATGTAAAAATGCATATAAAAGCAAAGGAGAAGGCCTTCAAAAAATACAAGGTTGAGGGATCATCCACAGCATTCAGAATTTATAAAGAATGCAATAAGAAATGTAAGGGTGCAATTAGGATGGCTAAGATAGAACATGAAAGACACATAGCGGAGGAGAGCAAAAAAAATCCCAAGAAATTCTTTAAGTATGTAAACAGTAAAAAAGGGAGGACAGACCATATTGGCCCCATAAAGAATGAGGAAGGACATCTGGTTACAAAGGATGGGGAGATGGCAAAGGTATTGAATTTATTCTTCTCCTCAGTCTTCACGAGTGAATCGGGGGGCTTCAGTAACCAAAACTGCAGTGTTTATCCTCATGACACAACACAGGAAGCACCTACATGGTTAACAGAGGACGGAATTAAAATTAGACTTGAGAAACTTAACATTAATAAATCACCGGGACCAGATGGCTTGCATCCGAGGGTACTTAGGGAACTCAGTCAGGTGATTGCCAGACCGTTGTTCCTAATTTTTACAGACAGTCTATTGACTGGAATGGTACCAGCTGATTGGAGAAAAGCCAATGTAGCACCAATATTTAAAAAGGGCCCAAAAAACATCCCTGGGAATTACAGACCAGTTAGCCTAACATCAATAGTATGTAAACTCTTGGAGGGGATGATAAGGGACTATATACAAGATTTTAATAATAAGAATGATATCATTAGCAGTAATCAGCATGGATTCATGAAGAATCGTTCTTGCCAAACCAATCTATTAACCTTCTATGAGGAGGTGAGTTGCCATCTAGATAAAGGAAGGCCCGTAGACGTGGTGTATCTGGATTTTGCAAAAGCATTTGACACAGTTCCCCATAAACGTTTACTGTACAAAATAAGGTGCGTTGGCATGGACCATAAGGTGAGTACATGGATTGAAAACTGGCTACAAGGGCGTGTTCAGAGGGTGGTGATAAATGGGGAGTACTCACAATGGTCAGGGGTGGGTAGTGGGGTTCCCCAGGGTTCTGTGCTGGGACCAATCCTATTTAATTTGTTCATAAACGACCTGGAGGATGGGATAAACAGTTCAATCTCTGTATTTGCAGACGATACTAAGCTAAGCAGGGCAATAACTTCTCCGCAGGATGTGGAAATCTTGCAAAAAGACCTGAACAAATTAATGGGGTGGGCGACTACATGGCAAACGAGGTTCAATGTAGAAAAATGTAAAATAATGCATTTGGGTGGCAAAAATATGAATGCAATCTATACACTGGGGGGAGAACCTCTGGGGGAATCTAGGATGGAAAAGGACCTAGGGGTCCTAGTAGATGATAGGTTCAGCAATGGCATGCAATGCCAAGCTGCTGCTAATAAAGCAAACAGAATATTGGCATGCATTAAAAGGGGGATCAACTGCAGGGATAAAACGATAATTCTCCCGCTCTACAAGACTCTGGTCCGCCCGCACCTGGAGTATGCTGTCCAGTTCTGGGCACCAGTCCTCAGGAGGGACGTACTGGAAATGGAGCGAGTACAAAGAAGGGCAACAAAGCTAATAAAGGGTCTGGAGGATCTTAGTTATGAGGAAAGGTTGCGAGCACTGAACTTATTCTCTCTGGAGAAGAGACGCTTGAGAGGGGATATGATTTCAATTTACAAATACTGTACTGGTTACCCCACAATAGGGATAAAACTTTTTTGCAGAAGAGAGTTTAATAAGACTCGTGGCCACTCATTACAATTAGAAGAAAAGAGGTTTAACCTTAAACTACGTAGAGGGTTCTTTACTGTAAGAGCGGCAAGGATGTGGAATTCCCTTCCACAGGCGGTGGTCTCAGCGGGGAGCATTGATAGCTTCAAGAAACTATTAGATAACCACCTGAATGACCGCAATATACAGGGATATGCAATGTAATACTGACACATAATCACACACATAGGTTGGACTTGATGGACTTGTGTCTTTTTTCAACCTCACCTACTATGTAACTAAGTAGCAGGACTCCCATAGAGGGTTTGCCCAGACCAAGGCTCTATCAGAAATCAAAGAAATAATACCTACTCTACTTTGCTTCTGTCCATGGGGAATGCCTGGGGGAGCATCTCAAAGCATATCCCAACTTAGTTGAGAAACCCTCTGCATTGAACTGGATCCTCCAAAACGCAGGTAAAGTGGAGCGGAACCAGACAAACCTCTAACAGGAGGTAATATTCAAGACAATGCCTGCACTGAGACTGGAGCAGCAGGGACGGCCTTCAACACTGGTTGGATTGGAACAGCCACAGTGGGAGGATCCAGGTGAGCAGTATGAATCAGGAGCATCTGAAATGCTATGGAAAACTGATCCATGCAGTGGTCCTGCTCATTCAACCTGGAAAAAAATATTACCACTAAATAGATTGCCTGCATCTTTTGAATTCATGGCCTTCGCCTACTGTCAGGAACCATGAATCAGACTGAGACAGAAAATGCTGTAAAAATCACACCTTTAATGTAATGGTAAAAATGGTACAGATATGAAATGTGGTCAAAACATAAGCCAGGGGTCGGAAGCCAAAATGGGTAATCAGACGAGCCAGTAATCAGACGAGCCAGTAATCAGGAGACCAGGAATCAGTCGGAGGCAGAAGAAACAGGATCAGGAACTAGAAAGGACGTCAGCCAAGTAAAGTCTTCACACAGGAACACAGCAGAGACATTCCAGATATGTTGACCAGGTGAACAAGCCAGTTTAAAATAGCCAGAAGGGGCTGGCTGTAGGCCGGACTGACAAGCAGGTAATGATAACCAGGTGAGCCACTGTGGAAACGATGAGTGTTGACAATTATCTGACAGCTGAGCAGCCTGAGCACAGAGGAGAGTTGCTAAGAGCCCAGCCCTGACACTCTGCTCTCCTCTCCTTTCTTCTCTCATCCTCTCTTCCCTTCTCCAGTCTTCTCCTCCCTTCGATTTTTTTTTTTTTTTTATATTCCTGGTCTCTTCTCACTTCCCTTCTTCTGTACTCCTGTGCTCTCCTTCACACTCTTTAACTCTCCTCCTTCTCTTTCCTTCCCCTCTCCTTTCCTTCCCTCTTCTCTCCTATCTCTTTATATTCTTGCTTCCCTGGGTTTCTTTTTACCTCCCCTCTTCTGCTTTCCTCTCTCCTCCCTTCTTCCATCCTTTTGTCTGCTCTTGTTCTCTACGCCCTTCATCTTTCTTCTTCTCTCTTCCTGCCCTCTCCTCCTGTCCTACCCTTCTCTATTGTTTCCTCCTGTCCTGTCAACCTACTCCTCTCCTTTTTTTCTAACACTCCCCTGTTCTTTTCTATGAATACCTTGTCTTCTCTCCTCTTGTCCTCCACTCCTTTATTCTTTTCTCCTGTCTACTTCTCTCCTTCCTCCTTCTTTCACCCCGTACTCTTCTCCACTCCCTTCTTCTCTTCTTCCCTCTTCTGAGCTTCAATACCCAGAATCACTAGTTATCTCACTTGATTTCACAGATTAAAGGTGTAGCCTTGGGAAGTTATCAAAAGCACAAAAGGTAGGCTATGTAATAAATCTGCACTTTTTCACCCAGGTTTGGGGGGGGGGGGTGTCCAGATGGATACCCTAAAAATACTGTAGAATCCAATGCATAACAATCATATTTTAGATCCAATACAACATTTTACCACCAGGTGGGAACTGTAATGCATTCATTCCAAGTTTCTCAGTATAGTTTTGACTACTGGTGAAATCTGGTACTGCAGCACATCTCTATGGAATACATACAGTATATCCAAGGTGTTGTATTTTGCAAAAGTATTACTAACCTTTTTATCCAGGAGACACCCAAACAGTAGAAGGAAAAAGCCCTATGGAATACAAATTATGACACTGTATTGTTATATGTTATATTATGCTACATTACATTACACATTATGTAAGCTGACATTTTCTTATATTTTGACACTCTCTTTGGAACAATGTTAAAGGGCACCTGTCAAAATAAAATGTGGGAGCTGCCAGTGATGAGCTTTACTATTTTATAAATTAGTGATCAAAAAGTGAGGGTAAAAAAAAGCAGCACTTACACCTGTTAGTAGGTACTGTCTTACTGTTGACTAGTAAGGCAGATCTTTAGACTAAAGTAAGGTTAGCTGATGGACCATTTAAAAAGCATTTGGTGGGATATGTACGGGCACCACCATTGTCCCTTCCCCTCCACCCTCCCTTCTCCCTGTTGTACGGCCAAAGGTTTTCTTTAAATCCATATTTTCATTATGCTTTGTGTTAATGTATTGCATTTACATGCATTAGGAACATTGCTTTAGGCAGACATCTATTAAAGTTGGTAGGCCCTGTTCTGTAACATTAAACATATTTAAATGACAAAAGCTAATCATTCTGGATGATTACCTGGAGAGGGTTGAGCAAGGCAAATATGTAGTGCAAGAAAACAGCACTTGGGTACACGTATAAAGGGATCCCAAGAGCCCAAGTCAATCCAAATTGTGGCGTGCAGAACAAAACTGCTTTCATCAGCTTCTCAACCACCTCGTCATCCTCGCTCTTCCCTTCAGAGACTGACGACTTGAAGATTTTTGCAATCACAACCACCAGGACCAGAATATTTCCACCCATAATTACCATGGCAGGGATGGCGAACAGCAGAAAGGCACCAGATTTGTTATCCAACCAGCAGGCATTGCTCATCAGGTACTTATTAGGATAAAACACCAAAAAAGTGCCCCCGGCTATAGCAGATGGACAACCATATCCAAGTATGACAGAAAGGAGCAAAAATTCTTTTTTGGTAAAGTGATGGAAGACGAAGAGTAACCGGCACACCAAAAACAGGCCCTGCACCAATGTCCAGGAAAAGAAGGCCAACAAAGAAAAATGAGTAATGAAGGTGAGTATTTTGCACAAAAAGCGATGTGAAGGAATGTCAAAGAGGCTGGACGCCAAGAAAGAGACATTGCTAATTAACAGAAACACAGCTATATGAATGATGCAAATATGTCTGTATAAAGCAACAGAGCTCTTGGATTGTTTAAGAAGAAAGATTTCTATGGCGATGCAATTCAGAAGAGATCCTATGGAGACAGGAAGCAGAATCTTTGTGAGAGTATCCAAGAACACCAGGTTTTGATCTTCTTTTGGTATATAGCCCGCCATTAGGACTGAGAAGGAGGTCAGGTGATTGCAGGCACAGTAGGTACTACCATTGATAACTGTAGTATTACAACCCTCCGATGACCATTTGTTCGTATTTAAATTCCAAAACACGCATACTGCAGTCTCATTAAACATGATGTTGTTACATGTGAAGTTCATATAAATATTCAGAGAGTGCTCACTCTTGTTATTTACTATGGCCAC
Organism: Aquarana catesbeiana; assembly: GCF_042186555.1. Classification (NCBI taxonomy): domain Eukaryota; kingdom Metazoa; phylum Chordata; class Amphibia; order Anura; family Ranidae; genus Aquarana; species Aquarana catesbeiana. The sequence goes on from NC_133327.1 coordinate 33,291,437, forward strand.
ATTGGTCCATATGAAACTGGCCAAAAAATAAGAGAGGTCATCAGAACTGTCATATGGGAGGTTAAAGCTACCATTAGTTGGTGCATAGATCATGGATAGTACATTAATGACACCCCCAGAAGACTTATCAATTTTTTTAAATATTTCTGTGGACAGGAACACAGTGGCCCCAGACAAAAGCTCTACAGAGCTACTCTCGTTGAGGCCATCAGGATTGAAAACGGTGCAGGAAACGTCAATACCACTATTGACAATATGGAAAGGCTCAAATGTATTTTCCATTGTCGAAAACATGTTTTCAATGCTTTGTAGCAACTGTAGATTTAGATCTGACGTGCCAATGCATTCAATCAACAGACTGATAATGGAAATGGTTTGCTGCAAGAAAGTAAAGTTAAAAAAAACGCTTTTAGCATTGTTGTAAAATATAATTTCCAAGCTTTTAATACTGTCTATACATACTGTAACTAGATGGGGCAATCATCAATTTACCATCTCACCTCAAAACAATTAAATTATTAAAGCATATCTAAAGCCCAAACTATTTTCTGCCATCTGTGTCCCAAAGAGCAGATTTACCTTCACTTCCTGTCCTGTAGATATAAAGCGGGTAAAATAAGTATTGAACACATCACCATTTTTCTAGGTAAATCATTTCTAAAGGTGCTACTGACATGAAATTTTTTTACCACGTGTCGGTAACAACCCATGCAATCCATACATACAAAGAAACCAAAAGAAATAAGTTCAGAAATTAAGTTATGTGTAATAAAATGGAATGAAAAATGAATTGAACACATGAAGAAAGGGAGGTGCAAAAAAGGCATGGAAAGCCAAGACACCAGCTGAAATCTATCAGTAATTAGAACGCAATCCTGCACCTTGTCAGTGCAAATTAATATCAGCTGGTTCAGTTTCAACTAATGGCCTATAAAAAAGTCTCATTACCAAGGTGTCACACAAGAAACATCTCATGATGGGTAAAAGCAAAGAGCTCTCTCAAGACCTTTGCTACCTTACTGACCCCATTGGTTACAGAAGGATTTCTAAACTTCCAAATGTTCCATTGAGCACTGTTGGGGCCATAATCCAGAAGTGTAAAGAACATAATTTCACCATAAACTGGCCACAACCAGGTGCTACTCACGAGATTTCTGACAAAAGAGTAAAAAGATTATCAGAAGAGTTGTCCAAGAGCCAATTACCAAGTGGAAGTGGAGAGCTTCAGAAAAACCTGGAATTAGCAGGTACAATTGTTTCAAAGGAAACAACAAGGCCCCTTTCACACGGACAAATAGAATTGTGCTTTTAGCTGCGTTTTCTACCGCAGCTAAACGCACACAATGCTTTCCTATGGCCCCATTCACACACTGCGCTTAGCAGTGCGCCCCCCCTCCTGAACCGTACCAGGCCACATGCCCTCAACATGGGGGGGGTTGTTGCTTTGGGGGAAAGGGGGGTGCCCTGCAGGCCCCCCACCCCAAAGCACCTCGTCCACATGTTGATGAGGACAAGGGCCTCTTCCCGACAACCCTGGCTGTTGGTTGTCGGGGTCTGCGGGCGGGGGGGCTTATCGGAATCCAGGAGCCCTCTTTAATAAGGGGGCCCCCAGATCCCGGCCCCCCACCCTATGTGAATGAGTATGGGGTACATTGTACCCCTACCCATTCACCTGGGGGAAAAAAGTGTCAATAAAATAACACACTACACAGGTTTTAAAAGTAATTTATTAGGTAGCTCCGGGGGTCTTCTTCCGACTTTGGGGGTCTTCTTCCGACTTCGGGGGTCTCTCAGGCCTCTTCTCCCTCTCTCCGGTGGCATGATGGGACTGTGACGACATAAGGGGCGGCCACGCCCCATGCCCATATAATTGGTTGTGGACCTCGCTCACGGCATTACAGCGAGAGGGAGCGTCGTGTCAACATCTCTGGAAGAGAAGAGGGAAGAAGACGTCTCAGGAGACCTGGCTCCTCTGCTAGCAAAAGAGCGGCAAAAGAGCAGAAGATAGCGGAGGAGCCCGGCAGAAGGAAGAAGGCACCGGAGAACCAGAGAGCACGGAGACAACACCGGAGAGAGGGAGAAGAGGCCTGAGAGACCCCCGAAGTCGGAAGAAGACCCCCGAAGTCGGAAGAAGAGCTGCCTAATAAATTACTTTTAAAACCTGTGTAGTGTTTTTTTTAGTGACACTTTTTTTCCCCAGGTTAATGGGTAGGGGTACGATGTACCCCATACTCATTCACATAGGGTGGGGGGCCAGGATCTGGGGGCCCCTTATTAAAGGGGGCTCCTGAATTCCGATAAGCCCCCCCACCCGCAGACCCTGACAACCAACGACCAGGGTTGTCAGGAAGAGGCCCTTGTCCTCATCAACATTGGGACGAGGTGCTTTGGGGTGGGGGGCCTGCAGGGCGCTTCCCTTTCCCCCAAAGCTCCAACCCCCCATGTTGAGGGCATGCGGCCTGGTACGGTTCAGGAGGGGGGGGCGCTCTCTCGCCCCACCCCCTTTCCTGACCGACCGGGCTGCGTGCTCGGATAAGGGTCTGGTATGGATTTTGGGGGGACCCCCACGCCATTTTTTCGGCGTAGGGGGTGCCCCTTGGAATCCGAAGGGCCTGGTATGCTCTTGGAGGGGAACCTATGCCGGTTTTTTATTTAAAATTTGGCGTGGAGTTCCCCCTCAAGATTCATACCAAACATAGCGCCTGGTATTGGCGGGGATCCAAGTCGGATCCCCGTTCAATATCAATAAGAGTCGGGTTGCTATGGAAATGGCAAAGCGCAGCTAAACGCAACTGCAGCTAATCGCACTGTACAAATGCAGCTGATCGCAGTGCCTGGTGTCTTGAATTTCACTGCGGAAGAATAGCCGTCCATGTGAAAGGCGCCTAAGTAATGTACTAAACCGCCATGGCCTGTATGCACGCTCACCATGCAAGACTCCATTGCTGAAGAAAAAGCATGTTGAAGCTTGTTTAAGGTTTGTTACACAACATTTAGACAAGCCTGTGAAATAATGGGAGAATATAGTCTGGTCAGATGAGACCAAAATTGAACTCCATAATGCCATAATACACACCATATTTGGAGGTCTAATGGCACTGCACCTCACCCCAAAAACACCTCCATACCAACAGTGAAGTTTGGAGGTGGGAGCATCATGGTGTGGAGTTGTTTTTCAGCATACAGTACTAGCAAACTTCATATCATTGAAGGACGAATGACTGGAAAAATGTAACAAGACATTCTTGATAAAAATCTGCTGCTGTCTACCAGGATGATGAAGATGAAACAAGGGTGGACATTTCAGCAAGACAGTGATCCTACACACAAAGCCAAGGAAACTCTCAATTGTTTTCAAAGAAAGAAAATAAAGCTGCTAGAATGGCCCAGCCAATCACATGACTTGAATCCAATAGAAAATCTATGGAAAGAACTAGAGATCAGAGAAGAGGCCCAAAGGAACTCTCAAGATTTGAAGACTGTGTGCAAGAATGGGCCAAAATCACACCTGAGCAATGCATGCGACTAGTTTCTCCATATAGGAGACGTCTTGAAGCTGTCATTATCAACAAAGGATTTTGTACCAAGTATTAAATAAATTTCAGTTAGCGTGTTTAATACTTTTTCTCTGTGTCATTCCATTTTATTACACATACACTATATTACCAAAAGTATTGGAACGCCTGCCTTTACACGCACATGAACTTTAATGGTATCCCAGTCTTAGTCCATAGGGTTAAACTCTTCTGGGAAGGCTGGCCACAAGGTTTAGGAGTGTGTCTATGGGAGTGTTTGACCGTTCTTCCAGAAACACATTTGTCAGGTCAGGCACTGATGTGGATGAGAAAGCCTGGCTCGCAGTCTCCACTCTAATTGATCCCAAAGGTGTTCTATCGGGTTGAGGTCATGACTCTGTGCAGGCCAGTCAAATTTCTCCACCCCAAACCCGCTCATCCATATCTTTATGGACTTTGCTTTGTGCACTGGTCCAAATCTTTGGGTGGAAGGGGGATTATGGTGTGGGGTTGTTTTTCAGGGGTTGAGCTTGGCCCCTTTGTTACAGAGAAGGGAACTCTTAAGGTGTCAGCATACCAAGACATTTTGGATGATTTCATGCTCCTATCCCAAATTTGTGGGAACAGTTTGGGGAAGGCCCCTTCCTGTTCCAACATGACTGCAAACCACTGCATAATGAAAGGTCCATAAAGACATAGATGAGCGAGTTTGGGGTGGAGGAACTCGACATGACCTCAACCCAATAGAACACCTTTGGGATGAATTAGACTAATGAATTCAAAATGGACCAAGACTGGGATGCCATTAAAGTTCATGTGCATGTAAAGGCAGGCGTCCCAATACTTTTAGTAATATAATGTAACTTAATTTCTGTACTTATTTGTTTTGGTCTCTTTGTATGTATGAATTGCATGGGTTGTTACCGACATGTGGTGAACATTTCATGTCAATAGCACCTTTAGAAATATATTTACCTAGAAAAATGGTGATGTGTTCAATACTTATTTTGCTCATGGTATCTAACAGACAGGAAATATCTCCAAAGTCAGATTGAATCCCCATTGGAAGGCTTATCCTCAATTCCAGTTCTGATGCAAAATGTAAATTTTCCAATTTTTCCTCACTTTCAGCCCTGGTAGGCAGGACTAATAAAGATTGATTCTCCCAGGGGGGTAACAGACATAAATAAAAACCTAGAACTAGACAAGGGTGTGCTTCCCTACGCATCAAAAGGGCACTTAACTAAAACTTAACCTTTGTTGTAAATCATAAAAGGTATGTAATTGAACATAACAGGTATACCTATAGGATGAGGTTATAGCCATTATATATGAATAAACGTTCTCTCTCTATGTGGTAATATTAACATCTACCAAGTTTAAATAGTGAAACTTCTCTTGATATATACAGTACACATAGACAATATGAGAGTTATAATCTCCTCCTACATTCAATATAAAGGCTCCAGGCTTTGTAAAGGATATGTAAATTCAAGGTCTATTCACCAACACCAACTGGTATCAAGAGATGGGAGTATATCTGTCTCTCCTCCCATCCATTGGCCACATATAAAAATGAGATGAACAGAAAAAGAGAAAGTATACTAGTAAATACTGTCTTACTGAAGATGTGGACTATCTGTCTTCTGCCCTATGAAATTATCTGTCTCTCATATCACCATATAGATAATTTCATAGGACAGAAGACAGATGGCCCACATCTTCAGTAAGACAGCATTCACTGGTATACGTTCTCTTTTTCTATTTTTCTCATTTTTATGTGGCCAATAGATGGGAGGAGAGACAGATATACCCCAATCTCTTCATACCAGTTGGTGTTGGTGAGTGGACCTTGAATTTACGTATCTTCTACACAGCCTGGAGCATTTATATTAACTGTAGGAGGAGATTATAACCCTCATATTTGTCTATATGTACATTATCTCACAAAAGTGAGTACACCCCTCACATTTTTGAAAATATTTTATTATATCTTTTCATGTGACAACACTGAAGAAATGACACTTTGCTACAATGTAAAGTAGAGTGTACAGCTTGTATAACAGTGTAAATTTGCTGTCCCCTCAAAATATTTCAACACACAACTATTAATGTCTAAACCGCTGGCAACAAAAAAGTGAGTACACCCTTAAGTGAAAATGTCCGAATTGGGCCCAAAGTTTCAATATTTTGTGTGGCCATTATTTTCCAGCACTGCCTTAACCCTCTTGGGCATGGAGTTCACCAGAGCTTCACAGGTTGCCACTGGAGAGTCCTCTCCCACTGTTCCATGATAACATCACAGAGCTGGTGAATGTTAGAGACCTTGCGCCCCTCCACCTTCCGTTTTGAGGATGCCCCACAGATGCTCAATAGAGTTTAGGTCTGGAGACATGTTTGGACAGTCCATCACCTTTACCCTCAGCTTCTTTAGCAAGGCAGTGGTCGTCTTGGAGGTGTGTTTGGGGTCATTATGTTGGAATACTGCCCCGCGGCCCAGTCTCTGAGGGGAGGGGATCATGCTCTGCTTCAGTATGTCACAGTACACATTGGCATTCATGGTTTCCTCAATGAACTGTAGCTCCCCAGTGCCAACAGCACTCATGCAGCCCCAGACCATGACACTCCCACCACCATGCTTGACTGTAGGCAAGACACACTTGTCTTTGTACTCCTCCCCTGGTTGACGCCACACACGCTTGACACCATCTGAACCAAAATAAGTTTATCTTGGTCTCATCAAACCACAGGTCTCATGGTTCCAGTAATCCATGTCCTTAGTCTTCTTGTCTTCACCAAACTGTTTACTGGCTTTCTTGTGCATCATCTTTAGAAGAGGTTTCCTTCTGAGATGATTGCAGACAAATTTCATGCAGTGTGCGGCGTATGGTCTAAACACTGACAGGCTGACCCCCCCCCCACCTCTCCATCTCTGCAGCAATGCTGGCAGCACTCATACGTCTATTTCCCAAAGACAACCTCTGGATATGACGCTGAGCATGTGCACTCAACTTTTTTGGTCGACCATGGTGAGGCCTGTTCTAAGTGAAATCTGTCCTGTTAAACCGCTCTATGGTGTTAGCCACCATGCTGCAGCTCAGTTTAAGGGTCTTGGCAAACTTATTATAGCCTAGGCCATCTTTATGTTGAGCAACAATTCTTTTTTTCAGATCCTCAGAGAGATCTTTGCCATGTGGTGCCATGTTGAACTTCCAGTGACCAGTATGAGATAGTGAGAGCGAGATAACACCAAATTTAACACACCTGCTCCCCATTCACACCTGAGACCTTGTAACGCTAACGAGTCACATGACACCGGGGAGGGAAAATGACTAATTGGGCCCAATTTGGACATTTTCACTTAGGGGTGTGCTCACTTTTGTTGCCAGCGGTTTAGACATTAATGGCTCTGTGTTGAGTTATTTTGAGGGGACAGCAAATTTACACTGTTATACAAGCTGTACACTCACTATTTTACATTGTAGCAAAGTGTCATTTCTTCAGTGTTGTCACATAAAATGATATATTAAAATATTTACAAAATGTGAGGGGTGTACTCACTTTTGTGAGATACTGTATATCTTAAGAGAAGTTTCAACATTTAAACTTGGTAGATGTTAATATTACCACATAGTGATAGGACGATGATTCATATAAAATGGCATTGACCTCATCCTATAGGTATACCTGTTATGGTCATTTACATACCTTTTATGATTTATAATAAAGGTTAAGGGCCCTTTCACTCTGGGGCGGGGGCGGCGTCGGCGGTAAAATGGCGCTATTGTAAGCGGGGGGGTTTTACCCTCCGCTAGCGGCCAAGAAAGGGTTAAAAACCACAGCAAAGCGCCTCTGCAGAGGCGATTTGCCGGCGGTATAGCCGCGCTGTCCCATTGATTTCAATGGGCAGGAGCGGTGAAGGAGCGGTATACACTCCGCTCCTTCACCGCTCCGAAGATGCTGCTAGCAGGACTTTTTTTCCCGTCCTGCTAGCGCACTGCTCCAGTGTGAAAGCCCTCGGGGCTTTCACATTGGAGAGACAGCAGCGGCTGTTTCGGGTCGGTTTGCAGGCGCAATTAGCGCAATAGCGCCTGCAAACCGCCCCAGTGTGAAAGGGCCCTAAGTTTTAGTTAAGTGGCCTTTTGGTGCATAGGGAAGCACACCCTTGTCTAGTTCCAGTTCTTTTTGCCACAGTTAAGTGTTATAAATATCACAGGCTTTTATATATATATATATATATATATATATATATATATATATAAAACCTGTCAGACCCTACACGACTGTCCTTATTTAAATCCTCAGGATAGAAGATGTTGTAGATGTTAAGGCTGTCAGACAATATGGGGTCTTTGTATAAAAAGTTTGCTTAACAAATGTGACAAACATCTGCAGAGCTCCAATGAAACCTGCGGTATTCTGCGTAATTCTTTAATATTCTTTCAAAGAGGTATTTACAGTGAGTATAGACACACCCCCCTTATAAATAATCACATTTTGTCGCTTTGCAGACGGAAATGAAGACAGACACAGTTTTTGTTTTATCCAGCTGTATTTACTGTGCAACTTATAACATCCAAATGAAAGATATAACACCAACATGTAAGAAAAAAATAAAAACAATTCAAAAGCAGAATCACTGAATTGGAAAAAGGATCGCCCCCTTGTGGTAATATTTTGTTGAACCACATTTTGCTTTAATTACAGCCTTTAGTGGGTTGGGATATGTCTCTACTAACTTTGCACATCTAGACTTTGCAATATTTTCCCACTTTTCTTTGCAGAATTGCTCAAGTTCAGCTACATTTGATGGTGACGGTTTATGGACTGCAGTCATCAAGTCATTCCACAGATCTTTAATGGGATTTAAGTCTGGGCTCTGACTAGGCCATGCAAGGACATTCACCTTTTTCTCTTTCAACCACTGTGTGGTCATTTTTGCTGTGTGCTTTGAGTCATTGTCATGTTGGAAGGTAAACCTTTTTCCCATTGACAACTCTCTGGCAGAGGGCAGCAGATTTTCCTCAAGAATTTGACAGTATTTTGCCCCATCCATTTTTCCTTCTATCCTGACAAAAGCTCCAGTCCCTGCTGCAGAGAAACACTCCCATAACAGGATATTACCACCTCCATGCTTTACTGTAGAAATGGTGTTATTTGGATGGTGAAACGCATTGGATTTCCGCCAGACATATCGTTTAGTGTTGAGGCCAAATAATTTGATTTTAGTCTAATGCTGTTCAAGTAATAATTCACTCTACATGTTGCGCGCTTAGTGCTTCCTCAGGAGCTTGTATATTGATGCAGAATGTGGACTAATTGAACGCATATGGATTTAAAAGTAACACGATATAGCACAAACGGAGGTATGTGAAGGGCCGCAGGGTAGAATAGTAAAGTATCTATGATATTGGCACAGAGGAAAAAATAGCAACAATAGGGATTACCAGGTAGGTTAGGTGTAGCAAAGATATATGCTTAAAGCAAAAGATGGGCAAGGAGTAATCCTAGTAGTGAGGTATATCACTTGGTATTACAATAGAAGCCAATTAGAGTAATAAACTAGATCTCTTAATTCAGCCCCATATGCTATTCAATTGCACAAAGACTTATGCCACGCACTGTTAAATGCTCAGAAATCTTGCTAAATAGTAGGACCTCATGTGGCCAGAATCCCACACCAGACACAGCCTCCGTGAGGCTAATAACCGTGGTATTCTGAGGAAGCGCTGGCTTTCTTGTGCATCATTGAGCGAATTATTACTTGTACAGCATTATACCGCCTACCTGTTTTTGGACCACATCCCTGGATCTTTATGCATTATAGAATGATTTCTACTCATCCTCTTGTTTCCTTGTAGATTCCATTGGTTCTATCAGTAGCTGTAGTATTACTATGTATCTTGTTATCAATGTGGATTTTTAGAGATCATGTATTTTTATGTGTTCATATTAAAATAAACTATTTTTGTATAAAATATTTGTTGACGGGGCCTAAAAAGTCCAAGTTTCATTCTCTTTTGTTATTCCAAAATTTTTCAAAGGACGTGGCACTCTAAACTGATGTTGTATCCACAGTACCGCTCTGTGGCTTGATACAATTAATAATTCCACCCTTAGTTAATGGTTTGCTTCAGTTGCACTATCAGGGACTGAAATGCTCCAGGAAAGCTCTTTTTATGCTGAGCTTGACTTGAAAGTCAAATAACTTTGTGTGCCACTGAGAAGGTGATTAGCTATACCTGATTGAGTTTACAAGTCATTTTTAGGAGGGGGTGATCCTTTTTCCAACTCAGTGATTCTGTTTTTTATTTATTTCATTTATTCTTTGTCGGTGTTATATCTTTCACTTGGATGTTATAAATTGCACTAAGTAAATACAGCTGGATAAAACAAAACTATGTCTGACTTAATTTCAGGCTGCAAAGCAACAAAATGATTTTATTCTTCTCTATACCCACTGTACATTATTTTTTTAATTGTGTGTGTCTATATACAGGTATGTAATATATATTATATATACAGTATTTACACATGCACACGGACGTTATATGGTCAAAAGTTTATCAACACTCCTTTATTTTTTTTTAGCTTGTCATAACCCCAGTCACTTCTGCCAGTCTTGTACTCACTTTTTTCTACTTTTTTCTAATCTAGACAGATATCACTCAATAAACTGCAAAGCTGCTTGTCAAAACCCTTTAACCCAAGTCTAAAATCTATTGGCCTTATAGTAGATATATTACATGAAATCATTATGGTCCTAAAGTACAATTCCACTATTCCATCTAAAAAAAGATATTTGCATACTACATGACATACTTCCATCAGTTGCAATCAGCCGCCAGGCCTGAGCATTGTCACATGGGAATTCTACTTCACGCAAGGGTATTTTGCAACTGCAGAGGTAGCAGGGGGAGCAGAGAAGGAACACTAGTAAGGGTGTGAACAAGGTTCAGAAGGACAGTATTTTCAATATGAAACGAAGTTCAAGAACACAACCTCAAACTAACAGGAGGAAAGTTCAAAACTAACATTAGAAATATTTTTTTTACTTAAAGAGTAGTATGCTCGGAACAGACTGCCAGCAGAGGTATGGAGGGAGGCAACAGTAAGTGAATTTAAAAATGCCTGAAACAAATATGTTCTATTAAAAAAAAAAAAAAAAAAAGGAAAAAAGGTGCAGGCTTGATGGACCATTTGGCCTTTTTTTAGCCATCACTGTTTTCGTCCTCTGCTTTCCTTTTTGGCTCAGCTTTCACAGTCCAGGCCCTCCTAAATGACAAGTGTCTTCTACAGTAAATAGACATGTTTATATAACTGGAATCTTCCTTTAGGTATAAAAAATATACTCACTTTTACTGTGTCCACATCGAACTTGAGATTTAATTGCAAAGCATTGCTTGTAACATTGCCGATAATACTCAGAATCAACTGTACATCATAATCACTGTAATCAACCTGGGCGGCCATGGCGAGGAGATTGCTAAGAGAATTTATGAGATCCGGTTCTGAAAAATTCTGAAAGAACAAAAGCATTCATATTACACGGCTCTTGAGGGATAAAAAAATGACTACATATGACAATATTACCACCTTCCTAGCCTGTATACCACCCTTAGAAAATTAAATTCCTGTACTTTTTTTTTTTTTTTTAATAAAGCAGTTTTCTTAGTGTCCTAAAAATAACAATATAGAAAATAAATACTTGTATGCAAGGTTTTGGAAAGTGCCTAGAGAGATTTTATGACCACTGAAATGTCCAGAGTGAGAGATTAGGAATGATTGAAACTAAAAGTTTGTCATGTACCTGAAATTTTGTTAAAAATAGGGAGATTCCAGCTAAGGTTTACAATTTTGGGGCAAGTCAATGGAAAATTAAGGTGGCTTTTGGTTGTTTTTAATAGTGTAATGGGCTTTAAATAGCTTCTAATGCCACGTACACACGGTCGGACTTTTCGTCTACAAAAGTATGACGGACGCCGACGGACTAAAGCTGGCTGACAATCCGATCGTGTGTGGGCTTCCCTGGACTTTCAGCGGACTTTTCCAGCCTCAAATCTGACGGACTTTAGATTTGAAACATGCTTCAAATCTTTACGTCGTAACTACGCCGGACCCAGAAATCTGCTCATCTGTGTGCTAGTCCGACGGACAAAAACCCACGCTAGGGCAGCTATTGGCTACTGGCTATCAACTTCCTTATTTTAGTCCGGTGTACGTCATCACATACGAATCCGTCGGACTTTTGTGTGATCATATGTAGGCAAGTCCGTTCGTAAGAAAGTCTGCCGCAAGTCCACCAAAAGTCCGCCAAAAGACTGTCGGACAGGCTGTCGGACTTTTGTAGACGAAAAGTCCGACCGTGTGTACGCGGCATAAGGGTTGTAGAAATTCCCTTCACTTATCCTGGACCTGTTCTTGTCCCAGAAACAGCCCCTCATTAGTTGTATTATTTAACTTTTTTTTTTATCCACAAAGAAAATTACAAATCATGGGAAAATATACTTGAGGTGATTGTAGCCATATTAGTGCAATTGTGACAGAGAAAATTGAGTACTGTCCGTGATACTTTTTTTATTTGCACTAACATACAATTTTTCAGGACAAGCTTTCGGGGTATGTCCCCTTCTTCAAGGTCCAAGCAGTACTGATTCTAAAAGTTTTGTGAATCACTACTGCTTGGATCTTGAAGGAGGGGACATACCCCGAAAGCTTGTCCTGAAAAATTGTATGTTAGTGCAAATAAAAAAAATCATCACGGACAGTACTCAATTTTCTCTGTGGGAATATATGAAGAAAGAAGTGAAAGGAGCACTACATAAACAACAATGAGATCCACACAAAAAATACACACTTACCGAACAGGCTTTTTTCAACAAATTCTGTAACATAATAGTCAAATTGAAACCTAATAAAAAAAAGCACATGCAAAAGTTTTTGAAAGAAAGTTAGAAAGTTACACTTTGTAGTTATACACATATTCTGAAAAAAAGAAAAGTGATGGTCACTATCAGGGCTTTTTTTTCTTAGAGAATAGGTGCAGGAACTCCTCTCTTCTGAGTCACTTCTTGTCTCTGCCCCCTACCCACCTCCGAGCACTGTCTTTTGGTTCCACCCCCTACCCACCACCCAGTACTGCCCCTTTTAGAGAATACAAAACCAAGTATCATTTTTTGCTACTAAGTAATTAGTATGTAATTTTAAGACCCCACCAACAATAGACTCCCCCAGCAACAATAGACTGTCCCAGCAACAACAGACCCACCACAACAATAATAGATCCCCCACACAGTGACAAACCTTCTCTCTAGCAACAATGGCCCTCAAGCAAAACAAAATACCACCCCAGCAACAATAGACCCACAGCAGAAAAACAGATCTCACAGCAGCCAGCATCAATAGACCCTCCAGCAGCCAGCAACACTAGATCTCTCCCTCAACAGTAGATCCCTCCCAGCAACATAAGATCCCTCAGCCAACAAAAATAGACCTACTTAGCAACAATAGACCCCAACAAAAAAAAAGATCCCCACCAGAGACAACAGATCCCCCAGCAGTCAACATCAAGAGACCCTCCAGCACACCTTGCCATAAAATACATTCAGTGTTGGAGGTGCCGGAACTGCGTTCCTGCTGAAAAATAGCCCTGATCACTATTCAGAACTGAATGTGAAAAAATGACCCATGGGCCAATCACAGGCATTTCGACTGTCCTAAAGAAGGATTGCAGCCACAAAATTCAATAGTCCATACTAAGGGGTCGATTTAAAAAAAAAACAGAGAGTGGATAATCTGGTACAGTTCTGCATAGAAAGCAATCAGCTTCCATTTTTGTTTTTTTTGTTTTTTTTCTTGCATTCTCCAGTTTTTAGTAAATCCACCCCAATGTGTAAAGCAAAAAGCAATGTGCTCTTGTCTTTTTTCCCATTGTTGAGTTTGGAAGAAAATAAATGATCCTTAAATTGTGGAACAGTACCAGGCAGTGAGGCCTTCTTGTGACAATATATTGATTTTGTGTGATAATAAGGGCTTCTTACAAAATGCTGAGATTAACAGGTTGCTTTTTTTTCTGCTCCTCTACCCTACATTTGACCTCACTATCATGGCAAACTTTTATTTAATTTTTGTGTGTGTGTGTATGAACAGTTTACATGGGATTTTGTGATGTCCTCACCTTGCCTAGCCGTGAACAATGCTTTATTTACAATCTATATACTGTAATGTTACAGGAGCAGTTATGATTTTTTTCTTCCTATTTTTATAGAATGTTGGTCCTCCTCAAAATTATCAGACAGTTACACTTTGTGAGCTCCAACCCCTTGAATGAAGTTGTAAAGACGAAACGCATCGAGGCATGGCTATACGACAACTGAAAGTGATGTCATACGTAGCACTGAATGTGACAAACCAGAAGTGATGGTGGGGCAGCCAGGCTTAAGCCCCATACACACGATCCGAATATCGGACGAATGATCGTCCGTTTTTGTTTGCATGCTAATCTCACATCGAATCTGATGAGTTTACTAAAGTCCCGAAAATTCCCGTACGACAGAATAAAAATTCGGAAGCGATGTCATGTGTTGCAATGCATTTGTATTGCATTTTCGAACGATAGCTGTACCGATTAAACGAAAATCGTACGATCTGGCATCGTACGGAAAAAATTTCCGTGCATGTCCGATAGAATAATATCGGATGAACTGTCCTGATCGGCTCTCGAAAGCTCTGTACTAACGATCCGATTATCGTACGATCGTTTCGAATGCGGCATTTTACGTACGATTTTCGGATCGTGTGTACGGGGCATTAGACGCCAAGAGTATTGGCTTGTATTGGCCTGTAGTCTTTGGCTTTGACGGAGGGAGTGATTTTTACTGGATGTATTATATGGCTTTCAATTTATGATGCTTATGAGTAGTATTTTTGGAGGAGACTGATTAAAAAAGGTGTTTTTAGCAATATTACAATATTGGAGCTTTCTCTTTCTTTTGTACACTGAGCCTGTTCATTGGAAGGAGGAGGAGTGGATGACCTAGCTTGAGGTTTAGAAGTGGTGCATAGTATGAAGCACAATTTGGCAATCATGAAAATGAGAGGCATTATGCTTTGGTGAGTGTGTGATCCATAGGGAGCACCTGGTGGAATGTGGAGGAGAATTCAATGCATTAAGAGTTGTTTATGTGGAACTTTTGTTGGACACCAGTGATTATTATATTCACATGTGGACACTGGATGTTTTTATTTGTACAAGTATCATTTTAACAACTGGTGTGTGTTATAGAGCTACCTTACCTTAAAACTTTTTGAGCGGATTCAGTTTTATGCTTAAAATATGTGTGCATCCACCACCAGCCGATCTTGATTTCAGCAAAGCATTTGATGCAGTTCACATAATGATCTTATAAATAAGTTGTACAATTTAGGACCTAAACCTTGGGTGATTCAGTGCACACACAGTTGACTAAAGGATATGAAGCCACCCCACCTTAATCAGCAGTGTCTATTTAAATTTAGTGCTGCTAAACTGAAGTCAGCTTAGTTGAATTGATAGTTCAGCTTTTTGGGTTTTTTCCAAAGCCCTGGTGGCTGTATGTGTTCTTCTGTTACCAGTAGGTGGCAAAGGTGCCTCTGGCAATAGGATGAGAGCTGCACTAGCCAGAGTTTTGAATATTACATTATACATTTTTTCCTGGCCAACTAGTAGGAGTTTTCTTGCCACTGATGCATGCTGGGAGAGGGTATAATTATTCAGGGAATGACCTCAGGAAGTCAGTCTGTATTTCTCTGGGCCTCCTGCCTGGGGAGGAGTGTGCTTGCAGACCTGCAGCCTAAGTGGGTGATCATGTGGCTGAACAGAGGTTTGGATTTGGAGCCTGGCCTATGGAATCTGGCGATTAAGGAGCCAGGTAGGACCTCCAGTTGTCCTAAGAGCCAGAAAAAGCTTGGACTCACTGGAATATGATGTCCTCTATCCAGGATGCTGGCAGCTGGTTTTCAAGTATCTTACAATCAGGAGCTACTACAGAAACAGAAAGCCGGGTTGGCTTCAAGGTTATTGTGAGGAATGTGAGTATTTTTGTTCCTTTTTTGTGGAGTTTGCTAGTCTGCCAGTTCATGGGTGTCCTGTGCCCTATTCCTCTTTCCAGGGAGTTGAGTTTTGAGACTAAGTCAATAAACTCCATTTTGTTTGTATATTAAGGTGACTGGGGTCCATCTGTTCACATCCCACTATTGCTTAAGTAATCTATACCGTGAGGTGAAATGTCAGCCCACCAGGTCCCTGGGGGCGACACCATGCCTCCAAGGGTCTGGTTGGAGTTACAGATAGATATCATAGTGTGGTAGTAAATGGAGGCCAGTTCATGTTCTATTTAATATGTTTTAAGTGATATAACTGAAGGTTTGGAAGGCAGGGTATTTTTTTTTTTGCTGATTATACATAGGTGTGCTATGAGGTTGAATTAGGGTTGATATCCCTTGGAATGTTTGTGACCTGGAACATAATCTGGAAGACTGGTGAAAGCAGTGGACACTGTATTCCATCATATCCAGATGCAAAATAATATAGCTAGGGAAAAAGAATCCTCTGATAGAGCACAATATTGGAGGTACAGTGAGGACCAGAACCAAAAAGGAAAAAGATTTGGTGGAGCTTATGTCAGATAACTGCAAAATGAGTTAACAGCATGGCCTGCCAGTGGGGAAAGCAAATAGAAGTCTTGGGTGCATCAATTAAGGGGTCACCAGAAGAAGGAAGGAGGTCCTGATACCTCTATATAGATTTTAACCACTTCAGCCCCAGAAAGATTTACCACATTAATGACCATTGCGTTGCTTTAACTGACAATTGTGCGGTCGTGCAACACTGTACCCAAACAAAATGTATGTCTTTTTTTCCCACAAATAGAGCTTTCTTTTGGTGGTATTTGATCATCTCTGCAGTTTTTATTTTTTGTACTATAAACAAAAAAGACAGACAATTTTGAAAAATTTATATAATAAATATCCCCCCCCAAAAAATGTAAAAAAACGAATTTCTTCATCAGTTTAGGCCAGTATGTATTCTTCTACATATTTTTGGTAAAAAAAAATTGCAATAAGCATATATTGATTAGTTTGCACAAAAGTTATAGCATCTACAAAATAGGAGATAGATTTATGGCATTTTTATTATTTTTTTTTACTAGTAATTGCGGTGATAAGCAATTTTTAGTGGGACTGTGACATTGCGGTGGACAGATTGGACATTTTTGACATTTTTTTGGGGACCAGTGAAATTTATACAGCGATCGGTGCTATAAAAATGCAGTGATTATTGTATAAATGACACTGGCAGGGAAGGGGTTAACACTAGGGAGCGATCAAGGGGTTAAACATTCATTGGGAGGTGTTTCTATCTGTGGGGGGAGTGGACTGACAGGGATTATAGAGAGATCGCTGTTCCTAATCACTAGGAACAAACGATCACTCTGTACTCCCCAGAACGGTGATCTGCTTGTTTAGATTGACAGATCCCCATTCTGGCTCTCTGTGGAGCAATCGCAGGTGGCCAGCGGACATTGTGGCCACCAGTGCCGTGCGCGCCCACTGTATCTATTGCACGAAGCTATGTACACCTACGGTGTTTCGCGCAATAGAGCCAACCTGCCGCAGTATAACTATGGCGGCTGGTCGGCAAGTGGTTAATTATCACTAAAGGGATCACCAGCAGGAAGGAGGAGGTCCTCGTTCCTCTATACAGAGTTTTAATTATCATTAGGCAGATCACCAGCGGAGGAAGGATTCCCCATATAGATCTTTAGGTATCCCTACAGGGGTCACTAGCAGAAGGATGGAGGTCCTGATCCCTCTATATAGATCTTTAGTTATCACTAGAGGGATCACCAGCAGGAGGAAGAAGGTCCTCCTCATTCCTCTATTCCTCTATACAGATCTTTATTTATCACTAGAGTGATCTCCAGCTGGAGGAAAGAGGTCCTGATTCATCTATATACCATAGATCTTTAGTTATCATTATGGAGATCACCAGCAGGAGAAGGTCCTACCTCCCCTATATAGATGTTTAGTTATCATTAGTTATTATGTTAGTTATCATTCATTCAAGGTCCTTACTCCATACATGGGCAACAAAAATGGTGAAAAGTCTGAGGAGAACATATTAGGAAAGACTGAAGGAACCTAATATGTATAGTCTTGGACAAATAAGGGAAAGGGTAGACTTGTCTAAACTGTTTAAATAGATTAACTTGATTCTAAAGGCTTCTTTTTCATTAAAATAAAAGAGATGTCATACTTACCTGCTCTTACCTGCTCTGTGCAAAATGATTGCACAGAGTGGTCCCTTGCCTCCTCTTTTGGAGTTCCCTGCCAGTGCTCTCTGCTCTTTTTCCTAGTGCCCCCTCAGCAAACTGTGTGCTGAGGGGACCAGGGCCGGTCCCAGGCGGGTGCACGGGGTGCAGTGCACCCAGGCGCCAGAGAGGTGGGGGCGCTGAAGCGCCAGAGTGCTCCCCTCCCTCCTCCTCCTCCCCTCCGTGTCCAGAAATAGCTCTGTCCGCAGCAGCTCACCGCCGCGGAGCGGCCGCGCCGGCGCCGCTGTGCTTTACATTGCTAGAGCGAGCCTGTCCCCCCTCCCTCCTCCTCCTGTCAGAGGAGAGCAGCCACCGGAGATCGGAGCGGCTGGTCTCTGTGTTGAGAGAGACCAGCCGCGCAGTGACTTCGCTGGGGGGAGGGGGGGCGGCCCGTGCCTGCAGCCTGACACAGGTTCTCTCTCTCCTCCGCTGTCTCTCACTCCCGCTCGATCTGTTCTTCACCCGGGCGGCGCGGCTGCACTGCTGCCCGGGTGTTAATGTGTCTGTCTGTACTGATAGAGGGAGGTTTGTTTGTCCCTGGGGGGTCTGTACTAATGGGGGGGGTTGTCCTGGGGGGTCTGTACTAATGGGGGGTTGTCCTGGGGGGTCTGTACCAATGGGGGGGTTGTCCTGGGGGGTCTGTACTAATGGGGGGTTGTCCTGGGGGGTCTGTACTAATGGGGGGGTTGTCCTGGGGGGTCTGTACTAATGGGGGGTTGTCCTGGGGGGTCTGTACTAATGGGGGGTTGTCCTGGGGGGTCTGTACTAATGGGGGGGTTGTCCTGGGGGGTCTGTACTAATGGGGGGGTTGTCCTGGGGGGTCTGTACTAATGGGGGGGTTGTCCTGGGGGGTCTGTACTAATGGGGTGGTTGTCCTGGGGGTCTGTACTAATGGGGGGGAGTTGTCTTGGGGGGGGTCTGTACTAATGGGGTGGTTGTCCTGGGGGTCTGTACTAATGGGGGGAGTTGTCTTGGGGGGGTCTGTACTAATGGAGGGGGGATTTGTCCTGGGGGGTCTGTACTAATGGGGGGTTGTCCTGGGGGTCTGTACTAATGGGGGGGAGTTGTCTTGGGGGGATCTGTACTAATGGAGGGGGGATTTGTCCTGGGGGTCTGTACTAATGGGGGGGAGTTGTCTTGGGGGGGTCTGTACTAATGGAAGGGGGATTTGTCCTGGGGGTCTGTACTAATGGAGGGGGGTTGTTCTGGGGGGTCTGTACTAATGGAGGGGGGGTGTTTGTCCGGGGGGTCTGTACTAATGGAGGGGGGGTCCTGGGGGGGTTCTGTACTAATGGAGGGGGGTTTGTCCTGGTGGGGGGTCTGTACTAATGAAGGGGGGATTTGTCCTGTGGGGGTCTGTACTAGTGGAGGGGGGGTTCTCCTGGGGGGTCTGTAGTAATGGAGGGGGTTTGTCCTGGGGGGTCTGTACTAATGGAGGGGGGGTTTGTCCTGGGGGGGTCTGTACTAATGGAGGGGGGGTTTGTCCTGGGGGGTCTGTACTAATGAAGGGGGGATGTGTCCTGTGGGGGTCTGTACTAGTGGAGGGGGGGTTCTCCTGGGGGGTCTGTACTAATGAAGGGGGTTTGTCCTGGGGGTCTGTACTAATAGAGGGGGGGTTTGTCCTGGGGGTCTGTACTAATGGAGGGGGGTTGTCCTGGGGGGTCTGTACTAATGAAGGGGGGCTTTGTCCTGGGGGGGATCTGTACTAATGGAGGGGGGGTTTTCCTGGTGGGGGTCTACTAATGGAGGGGGGGTGGTTTGTCCTGGGGGGGTCTATACTGATGAAGGGGGGTCTGTACTGAGAGAGGGGTTTATACTTAGTGGGGGTCTATACTTAGTGGAGGGAGGTCTGTACTGAGGGGCGACTAAAGTTGGTGGAAGGAGGGTGACACCATGTTATACCGCACCTGGTGACACCAACCCTAGTGACGTCACTGCAGCTGCAGGCTCTTCTTTCGCCCCTTCCCCTCCCTCTCCCTCTCCTCCGCACGTGCACTGCTATACTAGTGAGCGGCGCTGGCCAGCACAGCCTCCCACTATGTTTCTTCCCCCGCCTTCATATCAGCCAGGGAAAAATAGAATAGAAAAAGGAGAAGAGGATTGTGGGACATGTAGTCCTGAGGACTGGCAGCCCCACTGTAACACGGAAACTGCAGTCCACACAGCATGCTCAGCTAAATGGGAGAGAGAGAGAGATACAGGAGCCTGGGAAAGCTTTCAGGGAAGTGCACCCAGGACTCCAGAGGGAGAGGGCAGTGCTCAGGGAACACCATCAGAGAGGAAACCCCGCTGCCCTGCGCCACCAGAGGGAAAGCCACACAGCCTGGTGCCATCCCTGGCGGAGAAAGGAATGGAGTCATTGCCAGAATACAGATCTGGGTGCTACCCAGCAGAGTCACCACGGGCAATTCAGAGTGAGCTTACTCCTGATCAGAGGAACCATCGCTGGGTCAGGTGAGAGGGCCAATCGGCCATTATCTACTAATGTCCATAGGAACTGCAGTCTCTGACCATCTCCTGTATTATATCTGCAGTCTCTGACCTTCTCTTGTATCATGTCTGCAGTCTCTGACCATCTCCTGTATCATGTCTGCAGTCTCTGATCATCTCCTGTACTATGTCTGCAGTCTCTGATCATCTCCTGTACTATGTCTGCAGTCTCTGATCATCTCCTGTACTATGTCTGCAGTCTCTGATCATCTCCTGTACTATGTCTGCAGTCTCTGACCATCTCCTGTATTATATCTGCAGTCTCTGACCTTCTCTTGTACCATGTCTGCAGTCTCTGACCTTCTCTTGTATCATATCTGCAGTCTCTGATCATCTCCTGTACCATGTCTGCAGTCTCTGACTGTCTCTTGTATCATGTCTACAGTCTCTGACCATGTCCTCTACTATGTCTGCAGTCTCTGATCATCTCCTGTACCATGTCTGCAGTCTCTGATCATCTCCTGTACTATGTCTACAGTCTCTGATCATCTCCTGTACCATGTCTGCAGTCTCTGATCATCTCCTGTACTATGTCTGCAGTTTCTGATCATCTCCTGTACCATGTCTACAGTCTCTGATCATCTCCTGTACCATGTCTGCAGTCTCTGATCATCTCCTGTACCATGTCTGCAGTCTCTGATCATCTCCTGTACTATGTCTACAGTCTCTGATCATCTCCTGTACCATGTCTGCAGTCTCTGACCATCTCCTGTACTATGTCTGCAGTCTCTGATCATCTCCTGTACCATGTCTGCAGTCTCTGACTGTCTCTTGTATCATGTCTACAGTCTCTGATCATCTCCTGTACTATGTCTGCAGTCTCTGACCATCTCCTGTACTATGTCTGCAGTCTCTGATCATCTCCTGTACTATGTCTGCAGTCTCTGATCATCTCCTGTACCATGTCTGCAGTCTCTGATCATCTCCTGTACCATGTCTGCAGTCTCTGACCATCTCCTGTATTATATCTGCAGTCTCTGACCTTCTCTTGTATCATGTCTGCAGTCTCTGACCATCTCCTGTATCATGTCTGCAGTCTATGATCATCTCCTGTACTATGTCTGCAGTCTCTGATCATCTCCTGTACTATGTCTGCAGTCTCTGATCATCTCCTGTACTATGTCTGCAGTCTCTGACCATCTCCTGTATTATATCTGCAGTCTCTGACCTTCTCTTGTACCATGTCTGCAGTCTCTGACCTTCTCTTGTATCATATATGCAGTCTCTGATCATCTCCTGTACCATGTCTGCAGTCTCTGACTGTCTCTTGTATCATGTCTACAGTCTCTGACCATGTCCTGTACTATGTCTGCAGTCTCTGACCAGCTCCTGTACTATGTCTGCAGTCTCTGATCATCTCCTGTACTATGTCTGCAGTCTCTGATCATCTCCTGTACCATGTCTGCAGTCTCTGATCGTCTCCTGTACTATGTCTGCAGTCTCTGATCATCTCCTGTACCATGTCTGCAGTCTCTGATCGTCTCCTGTACTATGTCTACAGTCTCTGATCATCTCCCGTACCACGTCTGCAGTCTCTGATCATCTCCTTTATTATGTCTGCAGTCTCTGATCATCTCCTGTATTATGTCTGCAGTCTCTGATCATCTCCTGTACCATGTCTGCAGTCTCTGATGGTCTCCTGTACTATGTCTACAGTCTCTGATCATCTCCCGTACCACGTCTGCAGTCTCTGATCATCTCCTTTATTATGTCTGCAGTCTCTGATCATCTCCTGTATTATGTCTGCAGTCTCTGATCATCTCCTGTACCATGTCTGCAGTCTCTGATGGTCTCCTGTACTATGTCTGCAGTCTCTGATCATCTCCTGTACCATGTCTGCAGTCTCTGATCGTCTCCTGTACTATGTCTACAGTCTCTGATCATCTCCCGTACCACGTCTGCAGTCTCTGATCATCTCCTTTATTATGTCTGCAGTCTCTGATCATCTCCTGTATTATGTCTGCAGTCTCTGATCATCTCCTGTACCATGTCTGCAGTCTCTGATGGTCTCCTGTACTATGTCTGCAGTCTCTGATCATCTCCTGTACCATGTCTGCAGTCTCTGATCGTCTCCTGTACTATGTCTACAGTCTCTGATCATCTCCCGTACCACGTCTGCAGTCTCTGATCATCTCCTGTATTATGTCTGCAGTCTCTGATCATCTCTTGTATCATGTCTGCAGTCTCTGATCATCTCCTGTATTATGTCTGCAGTCTCTGATCATCTCTTGTATCATGTCTGCAGTCTCTGATCATCTCCTGTATTATGTCTGCAGTCTCTGATCATCTCCTGTACCATGTCTGCAGTCTGATCATCTCCTGTACCATGCCTGCAGTCTCTGATCATCTCCTGTACCATGTCTGCAGTCTCTGATCATCTCCTGTACCATGTCTGCAGTCTCTGATCATCTCCTGTACTATGTCTGCAGTCTCTGACCATCTCCTGTACTATGTCTGCAGTCTCTGACCATCTCCTGTACTATGTCTGCAGTCTCTGACCATCTCCTGTACTATGTCTGCAGTCTCTGATCATCTCCTGTATTATGTCTGCAGTCTCTGTCCAGCTCTTGTACCATGTCTGCAGTCTTTGACCGTATCCTGTATTATGTCTGGGGACTCTTTCTAACAGAAGCCCTCTCTGTGTGCATCAGAGAGGTTCCCCTCCAGGTCTCATTAGTGTTCTCTCTTCCTGTATTTTCTTTATTGTTAAGAGATCATGGGAGGATTTCAGGGTAACAAAGACTTCTTAGGGGAGCAGCTCTGTATTTGAGTCGTTGCCATAGAATCATTTGTAAAGGGGTGGAGTTGGTAAGATGACCACGCCCATGTGGGGGCGCCAGAAATATTTCTGCACCCAGGCGCCGGTGACCCTAGGATCGGCCCTGGAGGGGACACTCATACAGGCATGCTCTGGAGGTGAGCTGTGTGCGTCCACAGGCCCACACAACATGGCGTGGCCATGCCCTGTCCTCCCTCCTCACAGGATTTGACAGACAGCAGCAGGAGCCTATGGTTCCCCAGGAAGTCAGTGGAGCGCTGCTCCATGACAGGACAGTGCTGGATTAAGAGGACTTAGGTAGGTGTTTTACAGAAAGTGTAGTTGATGTTTGGAACTGATTTCCAGCAGAGGAATCAATCAGTAATTGAATTTAAACATGCTAGGAATAAGCATAGATCTATACTCAGACAAAAAGAAAAGAAAGGGGGTAGACTTAATGCACTATTTGGTCTTTTTCCTCCATTGGTCTTGTATGTTTTTGTTTCTATTCTTCTAATACTTCTCTTCTGAAATTTGAGGTTTATTTTTCGAGTTCCTGCAACTACAGAGATGAGTGAGGGCTTGTTTTTTGCTTATTTACTGTTTATTAAGAATATGTAAATATTCTGTTCTGCCCCAACTTTCATGTAGTTTTTCTATGAAAAAGATCCAAAGCATATGGTTAGCTACCGCCACATACTGTAGCTTTATTAAATACCAGTCTGAGGCACTTGACCACCTAAGCTGCCCATTCAAGCTTTCAACCCTACAAATACGTAGAGGTTTGGAGTCCTTTTCTTGGAGCCATTCAAGTTCTTTACTCAATTTCATTGACAGTTATCAAACTACCTTGTTCTTCTCAAAAGATCGCTTTCATCACAGGAACAAAACAGGAGTGTCCTCTTTCTCAGTTACTATTTGCCTTTAGCGTCAAACCTCTACACCAGGGAGTCACAATTAAGAACAAGCAATCCACTGGTTTCTTTCCTTAATCTTAACAAAGAAATTGCAACATATACTGACCTCTATGGCTATAAGGTTAACTCCACTAAGACAAAAATGTTGCTACAAAATATTAGGCCCGATCTCCTCTAACTTCTTCACATTAATTATTCCTATACCCAGAAGATAGACACATGAAAGTACGTTGTGATACAAGTCACACCTACATAAAACACTTTGTATACCCATTA
Organism: Aquarana catesbeiana; assembly: GCF_042186555.1. Taxonomy (NCBI): domain Eukaryota; kingdom Metazoa; phylum Chordata; class Amphibia; order Anura; family Ranidae; genus Aquarana; species Aquarana catesbeiana. The sequence continues at coordinate 33,315,744 of NC_133327.1, forward strand.
TGATATCCACCTATATTGTGACATCTAGCTGCTCTTATGTAAATGGAGGTACTATCAACTCCTTTTTTGCCAGATTCCCCCCCCCCCCCATTAAGGTGGCTATGCTCCCCAAAACCTTGTATCTTTTGAGATGCTACCAGCCAAGGTACAGAATAAAGTTCTCAAAAACTCCAAGCCAATTTCTTACATTTTATCTGGAGCCATAGACTCTCAAAAAGGTTCCTCTCTACCCTTAAGTCTCAAGAGGGCTAGGGGTTCCAGACACTGAAAAATAATGTCTAGCCACACACTTGTGTCACTTAGTCTCTTGCTTCACATTTTGGTCATAAAATAGATGGACTGCACTTTAGAAGCTCTGCATTACACCTCATCTTGATGCCCTGGAGCACCTCACTGACATTCCTGACTTCTGAACTCCTGCAACTTAGCAGTTTATTCGACATATTAGGAGACAAATTCCATTTGTCTTCTCTGAATTCATTATTGATCTATTTTCTTGATACACCTCTTATTCCTGATAGATTCATGCCAAGTATGGTTCAGCCCTGAGGGGGCTCATCAGTCCAGAGCACATCCTGCCATTTTTCTGCACCCCAGTTCCTATGTTTTCATGTATAGTTGAGTCGCTTAGCCTTGTCTCCACGTCCTATGCATGAAAACATAGGAACTGGGGTGCAGAAAGATGGTAGCAGGTACTCTGGACTGATGAGTCAACATTTTAAAAATGTGGCTGTAGCAGTAGGCAGTTTGTTGGCAAAGGGCTGGATAGTCGTGCAATGAGTGTCTGCAGGCAACAGTGAAGCATGGTGAAGGTTCCTTGCAAGTCTGGGGCTGCATTTCTGCAAATGGAGTTGAATATTTGGTCAGGATCAATGGTGTCCTCGATACTGAGAAATACAAGCAGATAATTATCCTTATCCTTAAAGCGGAGTTCCACTCGGTTTTGTGTTTATTAAAAGTCAGCAGTTACAAAAAGTGTACCACTTTTCCACCCACTTTTGGATCGAAAAGAGAGGCCTGTAATTGGCCCCACTTTTATTCTACAGTAAGACAATGACCCCAAACATCAGCCAATGTCATTAGAAACTATCTTCAGTGTAAAAAAGAACAAGGAGTCCCTGAAGTGATGGTCTCGCCCCCACAGAGCCCTGATCTCAACATCGAGTCCGTCTGGGATTACATGAAGAGACATAAGGATTTGAGGCAGCCTACATCCGCAGAAGATATGTGGTTAATTCTAAAAGATGTTTGGAACAACATACCTACCAAGTTCCCTAAAAAACTGTGTGCAAGTGTGCCTAGAAGAACTGATGCTGGTTTGAAGCCAAAGCGTGGTCACATCAAATATTGATTTGATTTACATTTTTCTTCTATTCGCTCAATTTGCATTTTGTGTAATTAAAAAAAAAAACTATTAAAATATATGTAGCGAGGTCCCGGGTCCCTTTTGGTCTAATGAGGACCTCCAGAGTTAGGGACAGCTTACATCCTTCTGAGCAGAGTGGGTTACAAAGCATGGTCGGTGTAATGCAAGGTAGATTCATGGGCGCCAGACACTTCTTAAATGCAAAGAGATTTATTGTCTCTTAAACAGAACTGTGGGAGAGAGAGTTTAGGGCCAGGACACCCTCAAGTGGTTGCAATGTTAATTGGCAGACTCTGAGACTATAGGTAGACAGCCATTGGAGACAACATGTGTAGACACGCTGTCTCCAATGGCAAAAATCTTGAACAGTTACTAACAAAGGTTACAGTGAACTCTTTCACTTCCTTTACAATCTCCATATTACAGATCTTCACTCAACTGAGCTCCCAGTCTCTCTCAATAGACTTGCTGATCTACTGCCACTGGATCTCCTGAGCTCTTCCAATCTTCCTCAAGCGTCAACCCCGCTTCCCTGCTGGGTCCCTAGATTGGCATCCAAGATACTCTTCAAGTGTCACCCCACTGGCCTGCTGGGTCCCTGGCTTGGCACACAAGGCTGCTCTGCAAACATCACCTCCGCTGGCTGGGTCCCTGGCTTGACACCTTGCTGAAGTTTCCCAATTCTTCACCATCCCCGGTTGGCGAGAATACTCCTCTGGTGCTTCAGATACTCACAGTGGTCCCTGGTAATAGGGTGGACGGCCCCTCAGTGGCGACAGCTTCCATTCTACCTCCGTCCACGACAGATTCTCCGGCCAGCAGAACCGTCACTTCTGGTTGGACTGCGAGCTGCAGTCCCAACCCTACGCTGCTCCTTTGCTTCTGGATAGGCCCTCAGACAGCCTAGCAGCCAGATGTTCCAAGGATAGGTCTCAGGCTCTGGCCTAGCAGCCTGGGGCAGCACAACACACGTCCACCCAGACAGCTGTTCAGGTGGCACAGGACCCCGATCACCTGACCCCACCCAAATAGGCTCTCCCAGCAGGCCAAGGGACCCAAGAAGTCTTTTGTAGGCTCTGTCAGGTTTTCTTCTAAGATTGCCCTGTATTTGACTCCATCCATCTTCCCATCAACTCTGACCAGCTTCTCTGTTCCTGTTGAAGAAAAGCATCCCCACAACATGATGCTGCCACCACCATGTTTCAGGGTGGGGATGGTGTGTTCAGGTGATGTGCAGTGTTAGTTTTCCGCCACACATAGCGTTTTGCTTTTAGGCCAAAAAGTTCAATTTTGGTCTCATGTGACCAGAGCACCTTCTTCCACCTGTTTGCTGTGTCCCCCACACAGCTTCTCGCAAACTGCAAACGGGACTTCTTATGGATTTCTTTCAACAATGGCTTTCTTCTCGCCACTCTTCCATAAAGGCCAGATTTGTGAAGTGCACGACTAGTAGTTTTCCTGTGGACAGATTCCCCCACCTGAGTTGTGGATCTATGCAACTCCTCCAGAGTTAACATGGGCCTCTTGGCTGCTTCTATGATTAATGCTCTCCTTGTCCGGCCTGTCACTGTAGGTGGATTGCCATGTCTTGGTAGGTTTGCAGTTGTGCCATACTCTTCCCATTTTTGGATGATGGATCGAACAGTGCTCTGTGAGATATTCAAAGTTTGGGATATTATTTTATAACCTAACCCTGCTTTAAACTTCTCCACAACTTTATCCTTGATTTGTCTGGTGTGTTCCTTGGCTTTCATGATGCTGTTTGTTCACTAAGGTTCTCTAACAAACCTCTGAGGGCTTCACAGAACAGCTGTATTTATACTGAGATTAAATTACACACAGGTGGACTATTTACTAATTAGGTGACTTCTGAAGACAATTGGTTCCACTAGATTTTAGTTAGGAGTATCAGAGTAAAGGCTGAATACAAATGCATGGCACACTTTTCACATATTTATTTGTAAAAACTCTTGAAAACCATTTATCATTTTCCTTCCACTTCACAATTATGTATCACATAAAATCCCAATAAAATACATTTACGTTCTCTTGGTTGTAACATGACAAAATGTGGAAAATTCCAAGGGAAATGAATACTTTTTCAAGGCACTGTAAAATAATGTTGCCCTGTATCTGGTGCACCATTACCAAGCTTCATGATCTCAGGGTGTGAGCAGAGAGGAAAGGGGGGGTGGGGGTGGATGGGTGCCACACCACCAGTGGGTCTGCCGCACCTATACTAAAAAGTATATAGTCCCACCTCAAATAAAATCCCAGTATTTCAAATATGAGTGTATCTGTGATACGTCACTGTGTGATATTTATATCCGTGCAATGTATGCTCCCACACTCACTCATACCACATAACTTCAAAATAAAATTAATTGTATCTGTGAATCTAGTGTGAACTTAACAATAAGTGACAAATATGTCCCAATTAGGGATGAGCCGAACACCCCCCCCGGTTCGGTTCGCACCAGAACCTGCGGACGGACCGAAAATTTGCACAAACGTAAGAACCCCATTGACGTCTATGGGACTTGAATGTTCGAAATCAAAAGTGCTCATTTTAAAGGCTAATTTGCATGGTATTGTCCTAAAAAAGGGTTTGGGGACCCGGGTCCTGCCCCAGGGGACTTGTATCGATGCAAAAAAACTTTTAAAAACAGCCGTTTTTTTCGAGAGCAGTGATTTTAATGATGCTTAAAGTAAAAAAAAAAGTGAAATATTCCTTTAAATATCGTACCTGGGGTGTGTCTATAGTATGCCTGTAAAGTGGCGTGTGTTTCCCGTGTTTAGAACAGTCCCTGCACAAAATGTCATTTTTAAAGGAAAAAATCTAATTTAAAACTGCTTGCGGGTTTAATGTAATGTCGGGTCCTGGCAATATGGATGAAAATCAGAGACAAACGGCATGGGTGCCCCCCAGACCATTACCAGGCCCTTTGGGTCTTGTATGGATATTAAGGGGAACTCCGCACCCAAATTAAAATAAGGAAAGGTGTGGGGCCTCCAGGCCCTATATACCCTGAACAGCAGTATACAGGCGGTGCAAACAAGACAGGGACTGTAGGTTTGTTGTTAAGTAGAATCTGTTTGTAATTTTTAATGGGTACATTTTTAACGTGTTTAGCTCCAGCCAAAAAATCTTTTTTAAGCTTTTTGGAAAACATAGGGAAGGGTTATCACCCCTGTGACATTTGTTTTGCTGTCTTTCCTCCTCTTCAGAAGATTTCACCTCACTTTTTGTCCCAATGACAAATGTTTTTTGAAAATTTGGGTTTTTTTGTGGAACAAGGATTGGAAAGCATCAGTGGAAAGGAGAAATGTTTTTCCCATATTAACTCTTACAGGAGAGAATTTCCCTTCCTAGGGGTAGATTTCATCTCACTTCCTGTTGTCTCCTTCCGTTTGCAAGTAGGAGTCGTTTGTAAGTTAGATGTTTGAAAGTAGGGGCCTGCCCTATATACTCAGCAGAAATTTGGGCCTTAGGTGTTGTTGTGGCCACAAGACTGTAAGCCCTCACAGGGCCCTGCTGTGAAATATTAGATCAAGAATTGTAATTACATGCCCCTGTTGAACAAGGGCAGAAAAATTGGGCCTTTGGTGGTGGTGGTGCCACAACACTGTAAGTCCTCACTCTCTCTTGGTGGGTGCAGAAATGGGCCCTGCTGTGAAATATTAGATCAAGAATTGTAATTACATGCCCCTGTTGAACAGGGGCTGAAAAATTAGGCCTTAGGCACTGGTGCTGGTGCCACAACACTGCAACCCCTCACAGATACTCTACTTGGAACGCAGAAATGAGCCCTGCTGCAAAGTATTGCATCAAAAATTGTAATAACACGCCCCTGTTAAACAGGGGCTGAAAAATTAGGCCTTAGGCACTGGTGCTGGTGCCACAACACTGCAACCCCTCACAGATACTCTAGTTGGAACGCAGAAATGAGCCCTGCTGCAAAGTATTGCATCAAAAATTGTAATAACACGCCCCTGTTAAACAGGGGCTGAAAAATTAGGCCTTAGGCACTGGTGCTGGTGCCACAACACTGCAACCCCTCACAGATACTCTAGTTGTAACGCAGAAACGAGCCCTGCTGCAAAGTATTGCATCAAAAATTGTAATTACATGCCCCTGTTAATTACTCAGGGATAGTCACACAGCATCAGCATAGGAAGTCTTTGAAGGGATCTGAGATTTCAAAAAAAATTATTCGGTTACATCAGCATCAGGTGCTTGGCAGCTGGTGGTGATCCAAGACTGATTCATTTTTATGAAGGTCAGTCAATCGACCGAGTCGGTGGACAGACGCACCCTGTGATCGGTTACAAAGCCTCCAGCAACACTGAATGTGCATTCCGAAAGAACGCTGGATGCAGGACAGGCCAGTAGCTCAGTTGCATACTGTGCAAGCTCTGGCCAGTGATCCATCCTCAAGACCCAGTAACCCAGAGGATTTTCGGTGGGAAAGGTGTCCAAGTCAGATCTTGCCCCTAGGTATTCCTGCACCATGTAAAACAGACGCTGGCGATGGTTGCTGGAACCGATCATACCTTGGGGCTGCGGACCAAAAAAATTGTCTGAACGCATCTGTCAGACGGCCACCTTCTCCACCGCTCCTTCTTTGACTGACCGAAGCCTCAGCAACACGTTGTCCAGAAACAGGAGTTTGTAACCTCCCAGTCTCTGGGAACGCGTTGCAGACCTTTCTGCAAGGCCTCCCGAAGATGTTTCATCTTCTGCTCCCTCTGCGATGGCAAGATAAGGTCCGTAACCTTACCCTTGTAACGTGGATCAAGGAGGGTTGCCAGCCAGTATTGGTCCTTCTCCTTGATACCACGAATACGAGGATCCTTACGCAGGCTTTGCAGGATCAGGGAGGCCATGCAGCGTAGGTTTGCTGAGGCATTCGGTCCGGAGTCCTCTGGGTCACTAAGGATGACATGGTCCGCAGCCACCTCCTCCCAGCCACGTACAAGTCCATGTGTTTCTTGGGACTGATCCCTTAAAGACTGCTGCTGATGCTGAGTGCCAGGCTCCACCTCCATACTGACACAATCTTCCTCCTCCTCCTCTTCCTGTGTGATCGGCGGGCACGCAGGAACACTGTCTGGATAAAGGGGGCCTTGAGAGCTAAGGAAGTCCTCCTCTTCCTGCCCCTGTTCTGCCTCAAGTGCCCTGTCCATTATTCCACGCAGCGTGTGCTCCAACAGGTGGACAAGGGGGACAGTGTCACTGATGCATGCACTGTCACTGCTCACCATCCTCGTGGCCTCCTCAAATGGTGACAGGACAGTGCATACATCCCTGATCATGGCCCACTGGCGTGGGGAAAAAAAAACAAGCTCCCCTGACCCTGTCCTGGTGCCATAGTCGCACAGGTACTCATTGATGGCCCTCTGCTGCGTGTGCAACCGCTGAAGCACTGCCAACGTTGAGTTCCACCTGGTGGGCATGTCACAGATTAGGCGGTTCTTGGGCAGGTTAAACTCCTTTTGGAGGTCCGTCAGCCGAGCACTGGCATTATATGACCGGCGGAAATGCACACAGACTTTCCTGGCCTGCGTCAGGACATCCTGTAAGCCCGGGTACCTGCCCAAGAACCGCTGCACCACCAAGTTAAGGACGTGAGCCAAACAGGGCACATGGGTCATTTGTCCCTGTCGGAGGGCAGAGAGGAGGTTGGTGCCATTGTCACAAACCACCATTCCTGTCTTAAGTTGGCGTGGCGTCAACCACCTCTGAACCTGCCCCTGCAGAGCTGACAGAACCTCTGCCCCAGTGTGGCCCTTGTCCCCCAAGCACACCAGCTGAAGCACCGCATGGCATCTTTTGGCCTGCGTACTTGCGTAGCCCCTTGAACGGCTACGGAGCACAGCTGGTTCCGAGGACAAAGCACAGGAAGAGGCCATGGAGGAAGAAGAAGAGGAGGGGGTGGAGGAGAGAGGTGTGTCACCATCATTAGAATTTTGGAGGCGTGGTGGCGGAACAACCTCCAACACTACTGCACCTTGTCCTGCATCCTTCCCAGCTGGCAACAGAGTCACCCAATGCGTCGTGAAACTTAGGTAACGTCCCTGTCCATGCCTGCTGGACCATGAGTCAGCGGTAATATGCACCTTACCGCTGACCGCCCTGTCCAGCGAGGCATGGACATTGCCTTCCACATGCCGGTAGAGAGCCGGAATCGCCTTCCGTGAGAAAAAGTGGCGTTTGGGTACCTGCCACTGAGGAACCGCACATTCCACAAACTCATGGAAGGGGGCAGAGTCTACTAACTGAAAAGGCAGCAGTTGAAGTGCTAGCAATTTTGCCAAGCTAGCATTCAACCGCTGGGCATGTGGATGGCTGGGAGCAAACTTCTTTCGGCGGTGCAGCAGCTGGGGCAGGGAAATTTGCCTGGTACAATCTGACGTCGGTGTACCAAAAGCAGATTGCCCACAAGTACTTGGCTGTGACACACCTAATTCTACAACTTCATTCCTCTCAGTGCAGGTCTCAGAGAGGACTGAAGGTATAGTGGGGTTGGAGATCTCAGCTGATGAGGAGCAAGGAGAGGTCCTCTTTGTTCTTTGGTGTGGGTCTTTTAGATACGCTTGCCAACGAACTGCATGGCAGGTCAACAAATGTCTGGTCAAGCATGTGGTACCCAAGCGGGAGATGTTTTGGCCTTGCGAAATACGCTTGAGACATGTGTTGTAAATAGCAGCGGTGCGATCTGATGCACTCATCTCAAAAAAGGCCCACACCAAAGAACTTTTTGAATAACGCGCAGAGACTGCAGCGCCCTGCACATGTGGAGCTTTGGGGTGTGATGCAGTCAAGGTGCTGCCCTTAGGCTGGCCCCTGGAGGGCATCCTACCTCGTTGGTGATGTGCCGCCTCCTCCTCTCCTATCAGGCACCCACGTTGAGTCAGTGACCTCATCATCCCCTCCCTCCTCATCACTGGAGCAAACCTGGCAGTATGCTGCAGCAGGGGGAGCATGACTGCCAGATTGCTGTCCTTCTTGGGCACCCCCTCTGTCCGTGCTCACGTTACTGCCTTTATCGAGCTCATTATTATCATCAGAGCCTTCCAAACGCTGAGCATCCTCCTGGAGCATGTACCCAACACTGTGGTCAAACAGTTGGAGGGACTCCTCAGGAGGACATGGTGGGGCTAGGGAAGGAGTCACTGATGACATTGAGCCAAGGGAAGAGGCCGCTGCTTTGCCAGACAAAGTACCCTGGGCATGGGTGAGAGAGGATGAGGAGGATGAGGACGGCTTGGTCATCCACTCGACCAAGTCTTCCGCATGTTGCGGCTCAACACGGCCAGCTGCCGAAAAAAAGGCCAAGCGTGTCCCACGGCCACGTGCTGATGAGGATGCACCGTCTCCACAACCAGCACTAGACACAGAGCCTGCTTGCCCTCCCTTATTGGCTTGTGACTGTCTGCCTCTCCTTCTTGGCCTTCCAGACATACTAATGGCCTGTAGCTGCACTAAGCTGGGATATATATATATATATATATATATATATATATATATATATATATATGTACTGATACTGCAGCTAGCAAAATCAACTGCCTGCCTGTAGTATGAGAACACCACCAACCTTCTACAGGTAGCTTTAGCTGAACACTGTGCAGAGCTCACAAAAAACTAACTTGTAGCTTTTTTAGCTGCCTGCGGTAGTGATAGGATCAGGAAAACACCACCAACCTTCTACAGGTAGCTTTAGCTGAACACTGTGCAGAGCTCGCAAAAAAATAACTTGTAGGTTTAGCTGGATACTGTGAGGAGGACGCACCACACTAACTTGTAGTTTTAGCTGAACACTTTGAGCAGGACGCACAGCACTAACTTGTAGTTTTAGCTGTACACTGTGAGCAGGACGCACCACACTAACTTGTAGGTTTAGCTAAACACTGTGAGCAGGATGCACTGCACTAACTGTAAATAGTCTAGCTGCCTGACTGTGGTACTAATAGGATCAAAAGAACACCAGCAATTTTCTTCAGGTAGCTGTAAATACTGCAACAAGACAAGCCTGCCTGTCAGTAAGAAGATAACAGGAACGGATCTAGCTGAACACTGTGAGCAGGACGCACTGCACTAACTTGTAGCTTTAGATGAACACTGTGCAGAGGTCTCACTACACTAACTTGTAGGTTTAGCTGAACACTGTGAGCAGGACGCACAGCACTAACTTGTAGTTTTAGCTGAACACTGTGAGCAGGATGCACCGCACTAACTTCTAGGTTTAGCTGAACACTTAGGTGGACGTACCCTACTAACTTGTAGTTTTAGCTGAACACTGTGAGCAGGACGCACTGCACTAACTGTAAATAGTCTAGCTGCCTGACTGTGGTACTAATAGGATCAAAAGAACACCAGCAATTTTCTTCAGGTAGCTGTAAATACTGTAACAAGACAAGCCTGCCTGTCAGTAAGAAGATAACAGGAACGGATCTAGCTGAACACTGTGAGCAGGACGCACCGCACTAACTTGTAGGTTTAGCTGAACACTGTGAGCAGGACGCACCACACTAACTTGTAGTTTTAGCTGAACACTGTGAGCAGGACGCACTGCACTAACTGTAAATAGTCTAGCTGCCTGACTGTGGTACTAATAGGATCAAAAGAACACCAGCAATTTTCTTCAGGTAGCTGTAAATACTGTAACAAGACAAGCCTGCCTGTCAGTAAGAAGATAACAGGAACGGATCTAGCTGAACACTGTGAGCAGGACGCACCGCACTAACTTGTAGGTTTAGCTGAACACTGTGAGCAGGACGCACCACACTAACTTGTAGTTTTAGCTGAACACTGTGAGCAGGACGCACTGCACTAACTGTAAATAGTCTAGCTGCCTGACTGTGGTACTAATAGGATCAAAAGAACACCAGCAATTTTCTTCAGGTAGCTGTAAATACTGTAAATAATAATAATAAGACAAGCCTGCCTGTCAGTAAATAGATAACAGGAACGGATCTAGCTAAACTGAATACAGTGTATATATATATATGTAACACCTGGGATGCATATATATACACAATACACTGTAAGTGCAGCTAACTGACTGACTGTTCTGCCTAATCTATCTAACTCAAATCAAATGACACTGTCTGTGTCTCTCTCTATCTATGAACGCCGGAACACACACTACACAGGGCCGCCGTGCAGGCGGCCTTATATAGTGTGGGGCGTGTGCTAAATCCCCTGAGCCATAATTGGCCAAAGCCTCCTTGGCTTTGGCCAATTACGGCTCTCTGTTCAGACGGCGCTGTGATTGGCCAAGCATGCGGGTCATAGTGCATGCTTGGCCAATCATCAGCCAGCAATGCACTGCTATGCTGCAGTGAATTATGGGCCGTGACGCGCCACACGAATTTGGCGCGAACGGCCCATATCGTTCGCAATTCGGCGAACGGGCGATGTTCGAGTCGAACATGGGTTTGACTCGAACACGAAGCTCATCCCTAGTCCCAATATAAAAACTATATAATATCCTTATAGTGATTCCCTAGTGTATCCCTAGTAATACTAATTTACTACACTATGGTAGCCTACATCTTTTTTCTCCTATGAGGAAATAATTGACAGAGTACTCTACAATCCATCTGAAGATAACAGCTCATTCCTGGAATCATAACAACTACGGTGGCGTATTGACTGCAGCAGTTACATCTATATGCGCACTGCCCCTTTGGGGTGAGTGGATCCGGTGAGTGGGGACCCTTGTGGGGGAGCACATAGTCACCAGTGTATACTGCAAGCACCTAAGTCACCAGTTGATTTCTGTCACAATTTTTTGAAGAAGACTTAATGTACACTATATGGACTATTATTTGCACATCTTATGTGAACTTTATCCCAATGTTTCCACTACACTTCCTATATTGCCACTAAGCCCTATATCTCAGCTGATATTACTAGGGATACACAAGTGAATCACTATAAGGATATTATATAGTGGTTTTATTGGGACATATTTGTCACTTATTGTCTAGTTCACTTATTGTTTTATTGGCACTAAGCCCTATATCTCGGCTGATATTACTAGGGATACACTAGGGAATCACTATAAGGATATTATATAGTGGTTCTATTGGGACATATTTATCACTTATTGTTTAGTTCACACTAGATTCACTGATACAATTAATTTTATTTTGAAGTTATGGTGGTATGAGTGAGTGTGGGAGAATACATTGCACGGGATATAAATATCACACAGTGACGTATCACAGATACACTCATATTTGAAATACTGGGATTTTATTTGAGGTGGGACTATATACTTTTTAGTATAGGTGCGGCAGACCCACTGGTGGTGTGGCACCCATTCACCCCCCCTTTCCTCTCTGCTCACACCCTGGGATCAATCTTAAAGAGGTAGCGCCACTTACCCCAATTTATTGTTTCTTGCTATCTGGAAATCCCCTAGGGGAGCTCCATTAGGGGAGGCTGCAAACCTATCCGGCGTCCTAAGCGCAGTCTATATATATATATATATATATATATATATACGCCAAGCTTCATGATCTAACCACACCTCAATACCAGCATGTTTCTTCCTTTTCAAAAACTTGTGTAAAAAATATGATCATTTTGGAGTATCTATTTTCCAATAGGGATAGTTTTGGGCATGTATTTACTGTCCTGGCATTTTTATTTGCCATCTTTTATAACAGAGTAACAAAGTAAGGGAATCAGATTTTATCTTTCAAACATTTCTTGTCTTTTTCTTTATGTAGTAAAACATGAAAAACACAGTGGTTATTAAACAGTGGCAAGAGTATGCCTTGTCCACTACACCAAAAAGGCACATCTGTTTTTGGGAGAGCTTTATCCTTTTTTTTAACCAAGGAAAACTGTGCTACCCTCTTCTTAAGTGTGAAAGTTTGTCTATCAATGGTGTAAAAATTTTGAAAAACTATACAGTGAAAAACCACAGAACACATACTATAAAATTTCCTTCTTGATTATATTTTACTCACCGGCAGAACTGGGGTTGGACGATGAGACTGAGGTTGTAGACTGAGTGTTTAGAGAAGCTGGAGTTGATGCTGTTGGTGTTGTGTCTAATGAGGTTGATGGTGTTGTGTCTAATAAGGTTGATGGTGTTGTGTCCAATAAGGTTGATGGTGTTGTGTCCAATAAGGTTGATGGTGTTGTGTCCAATAAGGTTGATGGTGTTGTGTCCAATAAGGTTGATGGTGTTGTGTCCAATAAGGGTGATGGTGTTGTGGCTAATGAGGTTGATGGTGTTGTGTCCAATAAGGTTGATGGTGTTGTGTCCAATAAGGGTGATGGTGTTGTGCCTAATAAGGTTGATGGTGTTGTGCCCAATGTACTCATGGGGGTTGTTTCTGATGCTGCTGGCAGTGTTGTTACTGGTGTGGTTGTTGTTACTGGCATAGTTGTAAATGTTGTGGTCAGTGATGCTGGTGTAGTCTGTCCTGTTGCAGAAGGTGTAGATCCACCTAAAAATGTAAAGAAACAAATAAAACATCAAACAAATTTTTTGACTGTTTTTTAACCACTTGCCTACTGGGCATTTAAACACCCCCCCCCCCCCCCCCCCGTGACCAGACCAATTTTCAGCTTTCAGTGCTCTCACACTTTGAATAACAATTGCTCAGTCATGTAATACTGTACCCAAATGATTTTTTTGTCCTTTTTTTCATACAAATAGAGCTTTCTTTTGGTGGTATTTGATCACTTCTGGGTTTTTTACTTATTGTGCTATAAATGAAAAAAGACCGAAAATTTGGGGAAAAAAACGCATTTTTCTTAGTTTCTGTGACATAAGTTTGCAAATTATTAATTTTTCTTCATAAAACTTGGCCACAATTTATACTGCTACATATCTTTGGTAAGAATAACCCAAATTAGTGGATATTATTTGGTCTGTGTGAAAGTTATAGAGTCTACAAGCTGTGGTGCAAATCATAAAAAATTGACCACACCTGATGTACTGGTGGCCTCATCTCATTTCTTGCGACCCGAACAAGCCAGGAAAGTACAAATACCCCCAAATGTTTTTGATGTGGTCATTTTTTTCCCACAATTCTTTGCAAAATGAAGATTTTTTTTTTTCCCACAAAATTGTCATTATAATAAGTTATTTCTCTCACATGGCATGTGTATACCACAAATGACACCCCAAAATACATTCTGCTACTCCTCCTAAGTATGGCGACTATGTGTGGGACTTTTTCACAGCCTAGCCACATAGAGAGGCCCAACATGCAGGGAGCACCATCAGGTGTTCTAGGAGCATAAATGACACATCTAACTTGTTGACTACCTATTACACTTTTGAAGGCCCTGGAGCACCAGGACAATGGAAACTCCCACAAAATGACCCCATTTTGGAAAGCTAACACCCCAACGTATAATCTATGAGGCATAATGAGTCTTTTGAATGGTTCATTTTTTTTCCAGAAGTTTTTGGAAAATGTGCGGAAAAAATGAAAACTCATTTTTTTTAAATTTTTTTTTTTTACACAAAGTTGTCCATTTATAAGATATTTCCAACACATAGCATGTACATAGCAAAAATTACACCTCAAAATACATTCTGCTACTCCTCCTAAATATGGCGATACTTTTACACAGCCTGGCCACATACAGAGGCCCAATATTGAAATAGCACCTTCAAGGGTTTTAGGAGAATAAATTACATCTCATTTCTCAACCATCTATTACACTTTTGAAGGCCCTGGAGCACCAGGACAATGGAAACTCCTACAAAATAAGCCCATGGGGCATAATGAGTCTTTTGAACGGTTCATTTTTTTCCAGAAGTTTTTGGAAAATGTGGAAAAAAAATGAAACCACTTTTATTTGACGCAAAGTTGTCCATTTATAAGATATTTCCAACACATAGCATGTACATAGCAGAAATGACACCCCAAAATACATTCTGCTACTCCTTCTGAGTATGGCGATACCACATGCGTGAGACTTTTACACAACCTGGCCACATACAAGGAACACCATCAGGTGCTCTAGGGACACATAGCATGCACATACCAAGAATTACACCCCAAAATACATTCTGCTGAGCAAAGGGTAAACAAAAGATTACCTGTGGTTTTAGTAGCACAGTTGTCCACAGGAGGATAGCACTGGTCCAAGCAGCAGGCAGGGACTTGGTCAGCAAAAGCGAATGAAATTAACCAGGCAACAGGCAGGAATACTGTCCATAGTCAGTACAGGCAGCAGGCAGGGATACTATCCATATACAGTCCAGGGTCAGTGCAGGCAGAGATTGTCAGCAGTGCCAAAATATTGGCCCTGGTAGTAGGCAGGAACATGGTCCATGTGGTGTGGTCAGTTCATGCGACAGGCAGAGGCATGATGGCATAGGTCCTACAGGCAGCAGGCAGAAGTAGGGCCTCATTCAGAACAGAATGGGGACAGGGGTAGAGGCTTCTCCCACCCAAATCTCTTTGAAGCCTCCAAGTCGGCAGACCCTAATCTAGGAATGAGAAAACAAAAAAAAATGTGTTCTTCATCCAGAAAAACAATTCTGGAGCCCCTCACATATGTGAGACCCCTGTGTTATGAATCCCACTAGTCCAGTGGCAGGCAAAAAGGATGGTCAAACAGTCCACGGTCAGTTCCAAATCAGGCAGAGGTATGTACAGAATCGGTAGGCAGAAGCGTGGTCGAATAACCAGCCAGGGTCAGTTTCAGATCAGGCAGAGGTATGAACAGAATCGGTAGGCAGAAGCGTGGTGAATAACAAGCCAGGGTCACTTACAGAGCAAGTAGAGGCATAAGGGATGTGAAGGTAAATGGCAGGAAGTAAGGGTTATGTTTACAATACTTCACTAATAATTTAGTGAAGAATGGTAACGGCGGAAACAGTCAACTATGCAGAGGCCTGGTTGGGAAGGACATTGGGGACAATGATAAGTGGTGTCTCTTCTCACCTCTCCTTTGGTGCACACCCGCAATTTTTTCTGAGGGTCTTGGCCTGTTGGTCTGGGAGGGATTTTTTCGGGAAAGTGGCGTTCGGAGAGTCTGCTAATTACATTGGATTGAATGGTTTCTGGTGGGCCGTTCGGGAATACAAGGGCAGTGGTGATTTCCTCCTGGTAGCCAAGGAAGGATTTGGGGCTTTCAGTGGATTTGTGATAGATAACGTAGCTGTTGTATATGGCCAAATTAAACAAATAAATTGAAACTTTTTGATACCACTGATATGTTTGTCTTGTGGCAAGGTAGGGTTTGAGCATTTGGTCGTTGAAGTGGACACCACCCATGAACATATTGTATTCGTGGATACATTTTTTTTTCTGGATTGACCCATTCCTCCTGGTGATCTCAAAAGAATGTATTGTTGTGGATCGATGAAAGCACGTAGACATCCCTTCTGTCCCTCCACTTCACAGCCAGAATTTCCTCATTCCGTAAACTTGCTGTCTCCCCTCTTCTTAGCTTCTTGTTGACGAGGCTTTGAGAAAAGCCCTTCCGGTTTGTCCTTACGGTGCCACATGCTGGAGTGTTCTTTCTGCGAAGGTTGCGGAACAGTGGCAAACTAGTATAAAAGTTATCCACATACAAATGGTAGCCTTTCTCCAGGAGTGGGTTTATGATTTCCCAAATTACTTTCCCGCTTGATCTGATATAGTGTGGGCAATTAGGGGGATGTAGCTGGGTGTCCTTCCCTTCGTATACCATGAAGGCATATGTATACCCTGTGGCTCAGGCGCACAAAGCTTCACAGCATAGCAGGCCCTTTTGGTGGGAATAAATTGTTTTATGCCCAGCCTGCCAGAAAATTTGATAATGGACTCATCCATGCATATGTGTTGGTCTGGGGTAAACAACTGGGGGGAAGATTTCAGAAAAATCATTTAGTAGTGGCTGAATTTTATAAAACTTGTCAAAATTTGGGTCATTTCAGGGAGGGCACTGGGTATTATCATTGTAGTGTAGGAATCTCATAATCATGAGATATCTGGTCCTGGGCATTACTGAGGAAAAGATGGGCATGTGGTGGATGGGGAGGGTTAACCAATATGAATGAATACATTTTTTTTGGTTAGTCCCATACAGAATGTGAGGCCCCAAAAATTTTTAAACTCCTCCACTATTAGGGCTTTCCACTCCTAGGAACGGGCATAATAGGAGGTTGGGTTACATGCTATGAATTGTGCATACAGGTTGCACTGGGCCACAATTGATAGCATGTCCTGAGTAAAAAATCAATCGGGGAAAAATTTTCTGTGTCCACCTGGACTCCTGGCTGGGCAGTGAAAGGTGGAATGATAGCTTCTCCTGATTTAGGAGGAAGCCACAAGGGGTTCTGAAGGGACTAGGGAAGGCTGGCATGGGACCTAACCCTTTGGGACTGAGGTGACACCCCACTGGTATGTGGCCTTTGCCGAGGTACTGCAGTGCTGGTGCATGGCAATGCGGTGCTGGTGGATGGCAATGCGGTGCTGGTGGATGGCAATGCCTCTTCACCAGAATGCCTTTGTCTGGCAGGCGGACTCTCATCCTCCTCTGAGGCTGTCAGTGTTCCACTGCTTAGGATAGCCTCATAGTCCACGTCAGACTCAGAACCTGAATATGAGGAGGAATCTGAAGCGGAGAGCTCCCCATTGCTCTCGTCGGCCGCAAGGATATTGTACGCCTCCTCGGCTGAAAATAATCTTTTAGACATTCTTGGTGGTGACAAATGGCACTGATATGTGGCACTGATGACACGTGACACTGATGTGGCACTGGTGACAGATGGCACTGATACGTGGCACTAATGACATGTGACACTGGCAGATGGCACTGATACATGGCACTGATGTGGCACTGATGACACGTGGCACTGATGTGGCACTGATGCGACACTGATGACACGTGGCACTGATGTGGCAGGTGACACTGACAGGTGGCACTGATGTGGCAGGTGACACTGACAGGTGGCACTGATGACAGATGGCACTGACGACAGATGGCACTGAGGCACTAATGGCACTGATGTGACACTGTATGGGCAACTATTTAGGCTCTGATTTGTGTGTTTTCACTGTAAAATTGATGTTCACAAAATGGTTTTCACTCACCGCTGCAGCACAGAAGCTCTCTCTCCTCACACGCGGTCTCTGTGTGAGGAGGGAGAACTGGCAATGAGAGATGATCTCATATGTTTACAATTGAGATCATCTCTGATTGGATACTCTGATCGAGTGCTAAATGGCCGCTGTGATTGGCCATTTAGCACGATCTGTGATTTCCTGTGTCCAACGCAGAATTTCCCTGATGCGCGCCCGTGGCGGCGCGCAGAGGCTAAGTAAACAGGAGGACATCCAGGGACGCCCTCCCAGCAATTGAGCGCCGTGCTGTAGCCGTCTTTTGGCTATAGCACGGGCGCGAACTGGTTAAAGTGGTTTATTCTAACGTCAAAAAGGGTTTTTTTTTCCACCTTAATGTATTAATGTAGAAAATCTTCCACTAGCTGCTCTCTCCCCCCCACCAACACTCACCTGAGTCTTTTATTGATTCGGCACCATGCCCATCTGCAGCTCTTCTCTACCCTTTCCCTGCTCTTACAGGCTTCATTGAAAGCAGCAGGAGCCAATGCTGTCAGTCCAGGTATATGCGGGGGGTGGGGCCTAGCCATGCTGTGTGTGTTTATGGATGCACACAGCCCAGCTCGGGAGAGAGCCCACACGTGTGAGCCCTGTTGTATATATTGTAATATGTTCACCGATTTATGTGGGACATTATATTATTATATGTATGTACACATACAGTCAATATTGACCAGGCCAGAATTCAATTGACAATGGTTGATTTGTCCAAGCCAACTGAATTTTAACATAGCAAGGGGACAGCTGAAGACCCTTTGATGTGTTAAACCTAATTGAACATTTCAAAGGGTGTTCAGGTGGTATCTGTTAATCTAATCTAATTACACATATCTAAGGGGACTTGTTGATGTTGATATGCGGGAGTGCAAATTGGAGTGGTTTATGACTGCAGCTGTTCACGGCTGGGAGTTGTTGTCTGTCTGAAAGACTACAGTATATAAAAGACCTAAATGGAGACGGCCAATCAAATTGCTCAGCCATTCAGTGTCTAATGAATATAACACGGCATTCAGTCTATAGTTTAAGTTAGGCTTGTCTGTGTATTAAGACCCAGACCTAGGAACATGGGACTTTGAATGATATACTCTGCTGGATATTTTTGTCATCTGTGGACTTTGGACCTTGTTCTGTGTTGGAAGTCAATAAAGTGCATCTCTCTGGAAGAATTGGGTTGCTGCGGAAGAGTACTTACTAATTAATTATCATACCCACTATACTAATATACTACTATACTACACATATTCTTATTTCACTATATTATTATTATATCACTACAAGCCCATAGCACAAAGCTTGCCATGGGGGCACCCACAGAAGACAGAGTGGAGAGCACTGGCGGGGGACCCAAGAAGAGGAGGTAAGGGGCCCCTCTGTGCAATATTGTTGGATCACCTTTCCATTTTGATTACATACCTTATTTTAGACCCAGTGATGTCATTATTAGGTCTCTGACCTTCTCTAAGTAATGCGGGCACATCATGGCCGGTAGGAGGGGCCGGCAGGATGTTGTACATGGTATCTGAAATTATCACAACACTCTGCCTCAGTACTTACCCTCAGTCCTGATACAAGCAAGGGACTGTCTTATGGGAGGAGTTATGCTCTTAATGCCTTGCCTTAATGGCTGGATGTCAGTCTGGAGAAGTGGGAATTCCTAGGTGGACTTCAGTTTGCATACGGACCACACTAGGTAACATCCAGCCTACATGATTGACAGAACTGAGGTTCTGTGAATGAAATGGGCCACCAGGAACAGACAGGTTAGAGAGGAAAAGGCTAGATGATGCTGGATGTCCTCCAGTCAGGAAATGAGATGGGCTTCATCTGACTTGCTGCAGCTTCTAATGCACATTGCAAGAAGCTCACAGTGTGCAGGAAAATCAATTAGTAAGCAATTTCAGCACAGGAGAGGAACCTGTACATCTGTGCAAGACTGAATGGAAGGGTGGGGGTCAAATTTAAAGTGACACTGTCAGCATCTAAAAAAATATTTAATAAAAGAGGTGTGTTGGATGCTGATTCTTTGCATGACATGGCTTTTCATAAGGGCTAAAATAAGAAGTATGGCTGGCGGGACAGGTAAACAGTAATATTCTTCTATTACAAGGGCATTTTGTTTTAGGTTTATGTGGTAACGGTGTCCATTTAAGCCTGGTTTTGAAATACTTATTGTGTATCCATCAACACTGCATTAGATTTCGTTATGTAATGTATAAATATCACTGTCCTGACATCTAGTGGGAATGCAGTGTAATTACAACTTGTTATTACTGTATTTCTGAAGTTGTACAATACAGTTTACCTGTATGTTGGAGCTAGTTAGTTTAGTCCTTAGATAGACCCCTCTCTTCTCCTCCATGTACCAGCATAAGGCTTAGAAGGTTATGGTCTCTTTACACTTCAACTGACTTGTAAATGTCCCATGTACTGCACTTTCACCACTAAAACTACTTTGGATTATCTGGGCTGTCTGTGTAGAGTGTTTAATCAAAAGGTGACTATACTGGAAAAATCCTTTTTTTTATGTGAAAGGAAGCAAGAAGATATTTCTTTAAGATTTGTTTCTATATGAGAACCTTTCCCTGGGGATGCACAGGACAGCAAGGATAGTCAAGGGCAAGTAAACAGAGATCAAGTTTTCTTTCTGGGAATATAATGTATGACAGGTTTAAAACGTGTTTTTTTCTTCATTTGTTTTGGTCCTGTCTAAAACATACAGTTCTAAGCAGGTGTTTTCAAAGCTATCCTTACCCCCTATTGAAAAAAGTTTGTTGGTAACAGAACTCAATAGCTCAAACTGAAGGTTAAATACACAAGTAAATAAGTCAGAGCAGTGATTCTTCCACCCTCCTGTCCCCCTCCAGAGCTGAGGATTCCTTCCCCTTCTCCATACAAGTTTTCAATCGGAAACAGGGGGTCTGAAAGGAGACACCTACTGCCCTGCTCTCTCTTTATAAAACAAACAGCTATATAATTGTTGAAAACCTTTAAAGAATTAAAATAAAATTGATCCAAAATTATTAAAGATTCCATTTAAAAATATATAGATAATGTGCTCAGTGTTTTGTTGGTTGTCCCCAGTGGAAATGTACAGAGTGTGATGTGGTTAGTCGCACATTGGTGGTTCACTACTTACTAGAAGAGAGAGCAGATGCTATTGATGGAGCTGTAAAGAAAAAAATGAGGGCATTTTAAGCGCATTTCGGAAAAAACAAAGACAATTCAGTAAATTTCTGTAATATATGCACATTTCTCCATGTTGGTAACAGAACTCACTAGCTCAAGCTGCATGAGGTTTAAACACAAGTAGAGTCAGAGCAGTGACTGTAATGCCTTCCCACCCCCTCCAGAGCAGTGAAGCCCTCCATTCAGGTTTTCAATCGGGGACAGGGGATCTAAAAGGAGATATCTACTGCCATGCTCTCTACCCAAACAAATATTTAACAGTTGAAAATCTTTAAAAAATTTAAATAAAATGGACCCAAAATGATTATAGATTCCATTTAAAAATAGATAATGTGCTCGGTGTTTTGTTGGTTGTCCCTAGTGGAAATGCACAGCGTGTGATGTAGTCAGTAGTGCAATTGTGGTCCATTACTTACCAGAAGAGAGAGGAGATGCTGCTAATGTAGCTGTAAAGAAAGAAATGAGGACAGTTAAAGTTTATGGCAGAAAAACAAGGAAAATTCAGTACATTTTTGCAATACGTGCACATTTCTCCATGTTTTATCTGTTTACAATCTCTAGTAGTACAGAAAAATACCGGTTAAACTGATAAAAATTCAGTGAGCTCCTAACTTCCTGTGGTGAGCTGCAAACAGCTTCACTGAGAATTCAAGCAGTGTCAGACTACAGAGCAATAATACCTCCTCTCGTTATCTTCATAACATAGGAGGGAGTTGTTCCTTTATATCTGGCAGATCAAAAGGTATTTTTTCTTCATTTGCAGCATTTTTCACAACTTTAAAGCGAAGCTTAAATACCTTTCCTTCAACGACTCCCTTCCCTTGCTGGCACTGGCATCTTCTCCTGGGTGCCATTTTTTGGCCATTTTCATTGGCCAAACTTTTTTAACAATGTACCCCATACCCATTCACATGGTGGGGGGGGCGGAGATCTGGGGGCTTCCAGATTCCGATAAGCCCATGTTGAGGGAATGTGGTCTGGTATGGTTCAGGAGGGGGACGCTCTCTCATCCCCCTTTTCCTGCGGCCTGCCAGGTTGCATGCTCAGATAAGCTTTCACAATAAAACCTGGAAGCTGATTTGTTTCTATGTTAGCCTCCTGGTGATAGCAATAAAGATACATTTAAAAAAAAAAGTTTTAAAAATCCTTCATTTTAATAAAACAGATGAAAACATTTACAACCACCTCTGTCACCCAATGCACACACACAAATGCTAACATATATACAAGTATAGGACATGAGTGTGTATGTAAACAGCAATTGTTCCATGAACTTTGGAGTGAGAGCAATAATTCTAGAGCTAGAATTCAAATTTAAAGAGTCTTCTATCGACATTTTTGTGTACCATAATTTTTTACCATTTACAGGTGCACACAATTTTGAAGCAGGATATGTTTGGTGTCTATTTAACTCAACACAACCCTATCTTTTATATTTTATCAAACTATCGGATATTATATTGTGATTCTGTCTGCTAAAATTCATTTTTTTATTTTTTTTTTCCTGAAAATATGTATTTGATAAACAGAAGTGCCAATATTATTCAACATAAAAAAAATAGTAAAAGTTATTCGCAGTCAAGTTAACAGCTGCAATAAGGGTTCCTATGTGCCCCAGTGTGCTATATTCTGCTGAATTCACCAATGTTCTCATGGCAGAGGGACTCAGTAGGGAGAAGTATTATGGCCAAATGGGTTCAGCCTAGATGTTGTATCACACAATTTGGTTTAATAGTCTTCAAACAACCAAGTGTTTGGGGGGCACCCAGATGTCCGAAGTGTATGTCAACTGTCAAGTGCCAAGTTTTAATTTCCATGTGCAGTGATGATTGCACATCTGTTGTAAATCAGAAAATTTGGGAACAAAGGCAGTTTTGATTCATGAACTGTATTAATCTCTGTAGGCTGGAGAATCTGCATACATGGATCCAGGAAAACACCCCTGATGCCTGATTTGTGACCCAAGGTGATCATCACTTTCCGTGCGTTTGATAAATAAATTCTAGTTTTGGTCCTTCAGAACATGAGCTGACCTAAAAAGGGTAACAATAGCAGTGAGGTGTAATTTCCTGTTAGTCTCCAAAATGACCCCTGTGTTCTTATGGAGCCCCATGAATACATGACCCACACTGTAAAGAGGAACTCAGCTTCCATCCAAGACTACATGAGGCCCCATCCCTCCTGGTACCCCATCCCATGTTAGTGTGCAGAAGATGTTCTGGCCTTTGACAGTTAAATAACAGGGTGGCCTTAGCTCTAGGAGGGGGAAAAACGTAATCTCAGTTAGGAGAGAAGTTGAAGCTCCGTGCACCTATGTTAACCTTCAAAATGAACGTTGTCTCCTAGTGGAGGCCAATGGATCCTAGTCCCAGGATGTAACTTTTGTACAATCATAATTAAGCCCTGCATTTACTGGTAAGTGTGAGTTTGTAAGTTTAAACACAAGGGGTTCTTAGTGTTGGGAGCGGGCAGGGGCCTAATTCAGACTTGCAGAGAGGTCATGGCCCTCTGTTCAGCCTATAATCCAAGGGACTCCACAGGGACCTGTTCCCAGGCTTGTGTTTCCATGTGATCTGATCTTGTACTTACTAGTAGGTAAGTTGACTCCTTGTAGACCTGTTGGAAACAAAACATTAAAGTAAGTTATTCGCAACAAATTAGATCCTAATCATTGTCATAAGCAGCAAGGATTCAGGTATCCACAGAAGCAGGATAATCAACTGTCATGCACAGTTGATTGACCTAATGATCATGGTTTTAATCTAAGGACAGGACCATGAAAATAACTGATAGCATCAAGACAATAGCTTCTACAGACATGAGAGAAAGTCTGCCAGGTCTGACCCATGGCAAGTTCAACAAAAACAGGGACAAGTGATTGATCATTGCTTCCTATGATAATCCAAAAAGTGACAGATATGACAGAGGTGACGCAAATATGGAATTAGTCATAATATTGCTGGAAGGTTTTTTTTGAACCTGTATTTGCCTTGAAGCATAAAATAAGAAGCAAAATGAATGCTGTGACTGGTTGAATAATAATATTTCCAAGCCACATACAACCCCAACCCATCTTATGTAACAAACAAATCTCCACTTGGGAATATTGGCATATTTCCTCTCCGTCATATTGATGCACTCTAGTAGGATGGTGTGTGGTTATATGAAAGAAGAAAAGCATGGTTTGAGATGAGGGCAAGAAGTCAATAAGACAAAGATTATCTGAAGGGTACAGGTCTATTGGCTTTCTGTTGTTCAAAGGGAATAGTGGATCTAGTTTATTTACCATTCCACAGGTCCTTCATCATTTCACAGGTCCATATGAAACCATTAAGAGAAGAGAAAGTGAATAAGGACTATGTTGAAGAAAGAGGGCCAAGAGAAAGTCCTTTAGACTATGTTGAAGTTAGAGAACCAAGAAAAAGTACCAAGAACTATGCTGAAGGTGGAGGACCAAAGGAATGTACCAAGGACTAGGGTGAAGATATAGGACCATGGAAAAGTACCAAGGACTATGTTAAAGGTAGAAAATTTAGGGAACGTACCAAGAATTGTGCTGCAGATAGAGGATCAACGGAAGTTACCAAGGTCTGAGTTGAAAACAGAGAACGGATGGAAAGTACCAGGGAGTATGCTAAGGACAGAGGACTAAGGGACAGTGCCAAGGACTATGCTGAAGATGAAGAATCCAAGAGACATTCAGTGAGCAATGCAGAGAGGATCAGACCAGATAAACAGACTGTTCAGAGCCCCATTAGAAAACCTCAATAAATAGGAAAATCAATGGCAGCATTGTTAGATTTAGGTCCTCATCAAGCAGGGCTGGAAAGGTGAAGAGGTGTGCAGATGTTAAAACTGGTTCAAGATTTTAAGTAAAAAAAATTAAATTTTGTGTCAGGACTGGGATCTGAAACTACAACCTTTGCTGAATCCAGCAGTGGCTCATTTTGCTGAGCCACCAGAGATGCTGGAAAGCTCCCTGTCTGATCCTTTGGTCTTTCTTGCCTTGTCTCTTGTTTCTGGTGAACCTTGAACTTTTTGCTCATCTCATGAATGTCCTGATTTAAGCTGTCTCTGCACTTTCTGTTTGCCAGATTATTGTGCTTTCTCCAATCGATATTTTGCTCCTTTGCATACCTACGGTTCTCCTGATCTCCACTACCACTCGTTACCAACTTTTGGCATGTTCCTCAACTTCATTTCCACTTGATCCCAACCTACAGCTGCTTGTTACTTACCTTTGGCTTGTTTACTGATTATGCTTCAGCCTGATCCCAATGTGCTATATCTGCTACTGGACCCCAGCTTTCTTACCTCCTGGTGGGGGTGATCATGAGGACCATGACCTGGTACTAACATACAGCAAAACCTATCTTCACCATCAGGAGTTATATTGGTCCAATTTGGACATGCATACCTTGTGGGAAGCTGGAAACCATCTAGTGGACACAGCTACTACCATGATTGTTGCTATCTTCCGGGTCCCATGCAGAGTGGCTGCCCTGCTGTTTGGTAAACATAGGAGATTGCTCGCTCAGCACGGGCGCTATTTAGAGAACACATTTTCTCAATGAATGCAAAATGTTCTTGGATGGAACAAGATGGAGATTGTGATTTCACCTCCCTGCCTCTCTACTTCGTCCAAACTTTTTTACAGTCACAAAAAAACACTTCATTGTGCTTTATGCACTGCATCACGTTGCACCTGCTGCATTTCGATGAAAATGCGAAAGAGCCCTAAGAGTTAGACACTGTTTAGCAAGTGTGCCAAAATATCTGTGGCTAGGTGCATTGTACTCATGGCAGTGGAATAGAGTAGTAAAAAGTATCATGGGGTTAAACTATGGTATGATTGGTAAAGGAGGTGGACACCATATGACCTGATAAGCACTTCCAGGTTTGTATCAGCACAGCATGTAATGGACAGGATGTTCAGTCCTGTACCTACCCGCCAGTGGATCTATTCCTACTTGAACTGTAAAGAAACAAAAATATGAATATCAGCTGGTTCCAGTTATCTAAAATAAATGTGATCATGATGATGACTTTCAGTGAAATAAACACAAAGTATAAGGGTACCCAAATACACAAATTAAATATACAGTGGGGACAGAAAGTATTCAGACCCCCTTAAATTTTTCACTCTGTTATATTGCAGCCATTTGCTAAAATCTGCAAAAATGTCAACAATTCTGTGTTTTTCTGTCAATATGGGGTGCTGTGTGTACATTAATGAGGAAAAAAGGAACTTAAATGATTTTAGCAAATGGCTGCAATATAACAAAGAGTGAAAAATGTAAGGGGGGTCTGAATACTTTTCGTCCCCACTGTATGCAGTACTGCCAACCGACATATGATTCCCATTCAGTCACACAGAAGAGCCATAAAGATACCAGACATAAGAAAAGAAGACAACAGTGCTATAAAAGGATAACATATTTTCATAAGATAACACATACACTATATTACCAAAAGTATTAGGACGCCTGCCTTTACACGCACATGAACTTTAATGGCATCCCAGTCTTAGTCCGTAAGGTTCAATATTGAGTTGGCCCACCCTTTGCAGCTAAAACAGCTTCAACTCTTCTGGGAAGGCTGTCCACAAGGTTTAGGAGTGTGTCTATGGGAATGTTTGACCATTCTTCCAGAAGCGCATTTGTGAGGTCAGGCACTGATGTGGACAAGAAGGGCCGGCTTGCAGTTTCCACTATTATTCATCCCAAAGGTGTTCTTTCGGGTTAAGTTTAGGACTCTGTGCAGGCCAGTCAAGTTTCTCCACCCCAAACTCATCCATCCATGTCTTTATGGACTTTGCTTTGTTCACTGGTCCAAATCATTTGGTGGAGGGGGGATTATGCTGTGGGCTTAAGGCGTGAGCATACCAAGACATTTTGGACAATTTCATGCTCCCAACTTTGTGGGAACAGTTTGGGGATGGCCCCTTCCTGTTCCAACATGACTGCACACCAGTTCACAAAGCAAGGTCCATAAAGACATGGATGAGCGAGTTTGGGGTGGAGAAACTTGACTGACCTGCGCAGAGTCCTGACCTCAACCCGATAGAACACCTTTGGGATGAATTAGAGCGGAGACTGTGAGCCAGGCCTTCTTGTCCACATCAGTATGAGAGAAGGGTTTGGGACTATACATCCGTGGGACTTTAAATGAAACCATGACCTGATGCGGCCATGCGTTTCCATCCCTATACTAGTCTAAGAGAAAAGGAGCAACAAGGGTGAGACTTTAAATGAATTGCGTGAATGCCCAGAAACAAAATCGATGAGCAACTAGGAAAATTTATTCAATTCATAAAAATATAACATGCATATAATAAAAATATATCAATCATAAATGGAAGGAAATATTGGCAATAATAGCAGCAATTATACATGATTATATGAATACAACAATTCTCCATGGTACACCAATTGGATATTAATACACAACCATATAATATAGGGTATTGTCTACAAAAAAAAGCCTCCAAAGAATTTCAAATAAAAAATAGAAATGCATGACACTGGTGAAAAAGGCGTCAATGGTAGCTCTACGCATTTCGTGGCTATTGTGCCACTTGTCAGGAGCAAGCACGTGTCTTATCTGGGATAGGAGATATTAAAAAATTGGTCTGGTAAATATATACATGAAACAGAGGTGGGGTAATGAAGGAACCCCACACAGAGTACATGCTTACGCATTCTGGTTTGTAGGGTGGTGGCAGAAAGCCGTATGCCGCTCGACCATCGGAGATGCCACCCCCCGGGAGCTGAGGTAGACGGATCGGTGGGGGCAACCCACAAGGTGCCATCCAAGGCAGGCATATTCCCCCCCGGCAGAACCTAGGTGAAAAGTGAAGGTTGAAAATGAAAATGCGACCATACCATAAAGATAAAGGGCGGTGTGTGAGTGAGAATGCAAGAGTGATACTGCCCAAAAAGGAAAATATGTAAGCGTCTTGGGGATGAAAGAGAATTCTGGATTGAAACACCTAAAAGAAGTGCTAAGGAGAAGAAGACCGAGTGCCCTGAAGTAGAAATACAGAAAAACGAGGAACGAGTAAAGCACAAGAGAACATAGCGGGAATGACGATACTTGGTGTGCAAAGTGGAGCAATATGGAGGAAAGAAGGCAGTAGCAAACCCCAAATGAACGTGACATCCAGTTAAGTGAAAGCCTCGAGAGTCAGTACCGCTAAGGCTACGCCCATATAGGCGCCACCGCCCACCAACGTCACGCCGCAACCACATGGGAGGAGCAAGCAGCAACGCCGATGGGGCACTAAACGCCCGATCCGCCGTCGCCAATGGCCCATCCCTGTAGTGTGCGGGATGAACACCATCCAATCGGGCGTGTAGGCGTCCAAGGGGCGCGCACGTCCGATGGGGAGTACATGACGCTGACGCGCAGTGGCGGCAGATCCACCACCCCAGTGGGGGGAGGGGCCGACAGGCGTGTCACAGCTCCCTGAAGGGGGAAACCCAAAACAGTCGGCGGTGTGTTAGGCCAATGGAGCCACCACCAAAACAAACAAACCTTAGACATGACTTCCATTTATGATTGATATATTTTTATTATATGCATGTTATATTTTAGTCTTGTCCACATCAGGGCCTGGCCTCACAAATGCACTTCTGGAAGAATGGTCAAACATTCCCATAGACACACTCCTAAACCTTGTGGACAGCCTTCCCAGAAGAGTTGAAGCTGTTAGGGGCTGAAGGGTGGGTCAACGCAATATTGACACTACGGACTAAGACTGGGATACCATTAAAGGTCATGTGTGTGTAAAGGCTGGTGTCCCAATACTTTTGGTAATATAGTGTATAACACATAAAACAAAACAAAAAATGTAATTAAAAAAAAAAAAAAAACATACATACCTAGTAGATAATAAGCTGCAAAGAAGAAAAAGTAAGGGTAGGTTTATTACATATACTGTAGTGCAAAGGCAGGGAGACACTTTTTTCAGCGTAAAAGGTAAATAGAGTCAGGGAAAATCATTTTTTCTTTTAAGAATCAAAAATAATAATACAGAAACACGTTTTTAAGAAAATATAATATATCATATAAAATAACACATTACAATGGATTTTCAGGTAATAGATTAACCATTTCAGTTCCGGAAGGTTTTACCCCCCTTCCTGACCAGGCCATTTTTTGCGATACGGCACTGCGTTGGTTTAACTGACAATTGCGCGGTCGTGCAAAACTGTACCCAAATAAAATTTTTTTCCCACAAATAGAGATTTCTTTTAGTGGTATTTGATCACCTCTGCGGTTTTTATTTTTTTGCTCTATAAAACAAACAAAGAGCGACAATTTTGAAAGAATTTAAAACATTTTTTTTTCTTTTTACTTTCTGCTATAAAACATATCCAATAAAAAAATGTAAAAAAATCTAATTTCTTGATCAATTTAGGGCAATATGTTTTCTGCTGCATGTTTTTGGTAAAAAAAATCCCAATAAGTGTATATTGATTGATGTGCGCAAAAGTTATAGCGTCTACAAACTATGGGATAGATTTATGGACTTTTTATTTATTTTTTATTGTTTTTACTACTAATGGCAGGAATCAGCGAATTTTAGCGGGACTGGGACATTGCGGCGGACAAATCTGACACTAAGTGACACTTTTTGGGGACTAGTGACACCAATACAGTGACCAGTGCTAAAAAAAAATGCACTGTCACTGTATAAATGACATTGGCAGGGAAGGGGTTAACATCAGGGGCGATTAAAGGGTAAAGTGGTTGTAACCCCCGATTGGTCATTTTTACTTTCATAAGGCTTACCTGTAGGTAAAATGAATATCTCCTAAACCTGCACAAACCTGACGACAGCGGTGCATGCGCTCTGAAGGTCCGGCGGATTGTGCCAGAAATTTGGAGCTCCTTGCCAGAACGGAGAACTCCCGCGCTCATGTGGGGGAGTGAGGTCATCACGGCTCTGGCCACTCACAGCGCCGGAACCAGCAAACCTGGAAGAAACGCTGCGGGAACATGTCAGCTCCCTCAGCGGTGACCGGGCGGGCTGCGGGGGCCTCGTTCTAAGGTAAGTATTTCAGAATGTGCTTGTATGCGATGCATACTAGCACATTATGCTATTGTCTTGCAGGGTTTTTTTTTTGGTTTTTTCTTTTCAGCGGTTTACTACCACTTTACGTGTGCTCCTTGGGAGTCCTTTCTAACTGGAAGAAAACAGAGGTCTGTGTTTCTCCATTTTCCTCCCTCACAGAACGGCGGTCTGCCTTGTTTACATTTAAACTAATCCGAAATAATGAACCGAAATTCAGACGAAATTCGATTCAAATTTGAAATAAAATTTTAATCGAATTTGAAAACAAATTCGTATCTAAATCAAATTAGAAAATATTAGAAATCGATTTTCTAAAAAAGAATACAATAAAATAGAATAAAACAATAAAGCAATAGAATAAAAATGAAAGAACAGTAAAGAATAGAATATAATTTAATAGAATAGAATAAAATAAAATAGAATATGACAGTCTTCTTAAATTCAAATAAAATAAATTCTAATTTGAATAGATGCGATTAGAATAGAATTCAAAACAATGGAATCCAAAATAATAGAAAATAATAGAATAGAAAATAAGAGAATATAATAGAAAAACAATAGAATAGAATAAAATATAAAGAATATAACCATCTTCAGACATTCGAATTTCGAATAGAATTAATTTGAATAGAAAAGATTAGAATAGAAAATAATAGAAAAGAATAGAATAGAAAAGAATTGAAAAACAATTAATATAGAATAGAATGCAATAGAAAGTATATAACAGTAATATTCTTTCTATTTGTATTTTATTCTATTCTATTGATTTTCTATTCTATTCTCTTATATTCAATTCTATTCTTTTCTATTATTTTCTATTCTATTCTAATCTTTTCTATTCAAATTTATTCTATTTGAAATTGGAATTTCAGAAGATGGTTATATATTTTTTCTATTTTATACTATTTTGTTAGAATTTTCGAATTGTCAGACAGTCAGTATCAGTAGCCTAATGCAACAGCTGCATTTAAATGGAAAAATAATTTGAATGCTTTTTTGAATTCAAATACCGATTCGATCATTTTTTCCAATTTTTTCAAATGCGGTCAGATTTTTTCGAATTTGGTTACATTTTTTAAATTCGAATACGAATTCCAAAAACTGATGAAATGAATGTAACAAATTTAACAAAACTCATTTATTTAAATAACGAATCAAAACAAAACAAAACAAATTTTTTCGTCCTACACATGTCTAGTACAGGGCCGACTTGTGCTATTTTTTTTTTTTGCGCCCTATGGGACATGTTTATCTAAGTGGTTCACTTAAAGTGGGGTTCCCATTTAAAAAAAAAAAAAAATTAAAAGTCAGCAGCTACAAATACTGCACTTACCTGTCCCAGAGTCCAGCGTTGCGGGGGATCAAAGCCCCGGTCGTCTCCCCCTCCGCTCGGCGGCGCCGGCATTTTAACTGTGGGCGCCCACTGCGCATGTGCGAGCAGTGCCGCGCACCGTCACTGGCATCGTAATCATCTGGGACCGGTCACGTGTCCCAGATGATTGACAAGAGGGAGGGTGGAGAGGCGATCTCCCTTCCTGCGCCGAGGGAAGTGATGTCACCAGCCGAGGCACCGAAGAAGGCAGACTACGAGGGACCCCATAGCAACATTCATTTAGAGGTAAGAAAAAAAAAAATTTTCTCCAAATGTTTTTTTTTATTTTTTTTTTTAAGCACATTACTAATTTTTTTTTTGGGGGTGGAACTCCACTTTAAGGGTGTAGAAAAACATTATCGATCAACCGTCAATATCTGTCCATCAATATTTGTTGCTCAGCGAATGGCCGTGCCATTTTTCTCTTGCCCGCTGCGCTACTTTACCTGACAATTGCGCGGTCATGCAACACTGTACACAAATTAAATTTATATAATTGTTTTCACACAAATAGAGCTTTTTTTTGTAGTATTTGATCATCACTGGGTTTTTTTTTTTTTTTTATTATATAAATGAAAAAAGACCAAATATTAGAGAAAAAAAAACAAACAATATTTGTCTGTCTGTTATAAAACACATCCAATTAAAAAAAAATCAAATTTCTTCATAAATTTAGGCCAAAATGTATTCTGTTAAAAAAAATCCCAATAAGTGTATATTAACTACTTGCGGACCGCCCGCCGTCATTATACGGCGGCTGTTTGACGTTGAATACCGGGGTTATGGCAGCATATAGGGGCGGATTCACCACAAGATCACTTTTATCGGCGGCAGAAAAGGTGCCCCCCCCTTCCGCCGCTCCCCGGTCGTCTCCGCCGCTTACCGGAGCCATCGGTAGTGGCGGAGACAATCGGGTCCTTTCCCCTCTGAGGCATTGGGTCGAGTGAGGGAAAGATGGCCCCTACTTGGCTCCATATAATTGGATGACGGAAGCGACGCCAAGCATCACTTCCGCCCAATGGTGTTAAAGGGGAAAAAAAATGTTGTTGAAAAAAAAAGACATTTTTTTCTTTATTGCTTTTAAGTGTTAAAAGACAGTGTAAAAATAAAAAATAAAAAGTAAAATAAATGAGAAAAAAAAAAAAAGTAAGGCGCCCCGTCCTGCCGAGCTCACGCGCAGAAGCGAATGCATTGGTAAGTCACACTCGCATATGAAAACGGTGTTCAAACCACACATATGAGGTATGGGCGCGATCGTTAGAGGGAGAGCAATCAATCTAACCCTAGACCTCCTCTGTAACTCAAAACTGGTAACCTGCAGAAATTTTAAAATGTCGCCTAAGGAAATTTTTAAGGGTCAAAGTTTGTCGCCATTCCACGAGCGGGCGCAATTTTGAAGCGTGACATGTTGGCTATCAATTTACTTGGCGTAACATTATCTTTCACAATATAGAAAAAAATTGGGCTAACTTTACTGTTGTTTTATTTTTTAATTCAAAAAGGTGTATTTTTTCCCCAAAAAATTGCCCTTGTAAGACCGCTTCGCAAATACGGTGTGACATAACGTATTGCAACGACCGCAAATTTATTCTCTAGGGTGTCTGGAAAAAAATATATAATGTTTGGGGGTTCTAATGCCGCATACACACGGTCGGACTTTTCGTCTACAAAAGTCCGACGGACGCCGACGGACTAAAGCTGGCTGACAATCCGTGTGTGGGCTTCCCCGGACTTTCAGTGGACTTTTCCAGCCACAAATCTGACGGACTTTAGATTTGAAACATGCTTCAAATCTTTTACGTCGTAACTACGCCGGACCCAGAAATCCGCTCGTCTGTGTGCTAGTCCGACAGGCAAAAACCCACGCTAGGGCAGCTATTGGCTGATGGCTATCAACTTCCTTATTTTAGCCCGGTGTACGTCATCACGTACGAATCCGTCGGACTTTTGTGTGATCGTAAGTAGGCAAGTCCGCTCGTAAGAAAGTCTGCCGCCAAAAGTCCGACAAAAGTCCGTCAAAAGTCTGTCGGACAGGCTGTCGGACTTTTGTAGCCGAAAAGTCCGACCGTGTGTACGCGGCATTAGTCATTTTCTAGCAAAAAAAATGATTTTAACTTGTAAACAACAAGTTTGAAAAGTAGGCCTGGTAGTAAGTAGTTAATTGGTTTGTGTGAAAGCTAAAGCATCTACAAAATATGGTGCAGTGGGGTTGATTTACTAAAGGCAAAAAAAGACTGTGCACTTTGCAAAGTGCAGTTGCTCCAGAGCTTAGTAAATGAGGTAAAGCTTCACTTTGCAAAGAATACCTAATCACATGCAAGGGAAATAAAATTAAAAAAACAGCATTTTTGCTTGTACATGATTGGATGATGAAAGTCATCAGAGCTTCTACTCATTTACTAAGCTCTGGGGCAACTGCTCTTGCAGAGGGCAACTGCACTTTACAAAGTGCACAGTCTATTTGCCTTTAGTAAATCAGCCCCAGTATTTCAATGCACAAAGCAGCATTTGAAACAGACCAGGTTTAGATATTATTTAACAACATATTACAACATGCATAATACAGTACATACGTCCATAAATACATATACAGTACGTACTTAAACAATTAATTCACTGCACAGTGTTATTTTTACATTAGCATATTTTTGAAAAGCAATAAAAACTATACCCAATTTTCTTACCTGCTACTATACGTTGTGTGGTCAAGAGGGGTAGTGCACTCACAGCAATTTGCACCTATAAAACACAAGTTACATTACTCTAGCCATTCCTGTTTTGATAACAAAAAAAAAAAAACATCTCTTCTAGGCAAATCATATACAGTACTGTGCATTAAATTGTAAAGGGACACACTGAACACCAGGGTTGATTAACCCCTCGATTGTGATGTACCCGTCGATAGCAGATAGGTGATGGGTTGATCACATCCCTTCCTTGCCATTCCCTGGACTGCTCCTGCCACATATGCAGAGCGGTGCGGGGAAGGAACAACTTAGTATGCTGCACCACAGACAAGCAGAAGGAAGGGAAAACTGGACAGTAGGGGAGGCAGGGACAGCATTTACTGGAACCGATCCCCTGTAGCTCCCCCCTGCATCAACTGAAAGCCAGCTTCCTCCTCTCCCTCCTGCCATCTTTCAGCTGCTGCAGGGGGGAACTACAGAGGATTGGTTCCAGTAACTTCCACCCCCCCATCCAGGTTACTCATCCTTCTGTTGCCCAGGCCAGCCCCCCTGTGTGCTCCACAAAATTAAAAAAAAACATTAATCCAATTGGCCAAGTGATGAGTGCACTCAATCGCTTATAAAAATGGTGACCGATTCGTCCTGATGGACAGGATGCCTCCAAAGCTTGGTGATCACAATACAAAAAAAAGTGGGGGAGGATGGAGCAAAGAAATGCCCCTGGAAAGCAATAAGGAGGGTCAACAACGGTATACCTTTTGAAAAAATAGAAAATAACTTTATTGTAATCTCAATGTAGTGGGTAAAACTTGTGTGCTCCCCTGCCTCCCCCCCTTCCTCACAGTGCTTCCAGCTTCCCCTCCTCTCCCTCCTGCCAGCTGCTGTGGGGTTCGTTTTGTGATGGAAAGTGGGTATATGTAATTTACCGACCCCTTCCTTTTCAAAATGAACACAGAGAGTGATCAGTATCGATCACTCATTGTCTCCATTCATTCATAACTGAAGCATAGTAAACTGTGTTTACGTTGCTTAACTGTGACCTGTTAACTCTTCGTGTGCCGATCAGACTCGATGAATAATGGGTGTACAGGCAGGTACCTCCGCATCTGCTGCTGAGAGTGCCGTGAGGGGATGGAGCCCGTCCCGGCTCCTGCACTGGCTCAAAGAAGAAAGGGGTGATCCCTGATGCCGCACATAAAATCCTACGGAGGTGGATAGAGTGGGAACCTCAGCCTGGACTCTGACCAGGCCACGCCCCCAACGTGTTTCGCTCCACCCCCTGGAGCTTAGTCATGCTTAGCTTAGTTACTATGTTTCAGTTTGTGAATAAACAGGGAGGCTACGCAGAGATCTTCTTGTTCATTTATTCTGTGCACCACACAGTCCTCAATTTCCATTCTCTCAAAAGTAAGATATGGGCGGTCTGTTTAGACCCCTGATATTCAACTAAACCCACCAACAGCTATGACTAAGCACTGTTAAGTGTGAAACGCGTCAACTCGTTTGTCCCATATTTTGCTGTGGCTTGTATCTGTTGGACTTTTTTTATAAATAAAGGCTATATTCTGGAGTGCGGCTGTCCTTTTTGCTTCAAGTTGCTATATGCTTAGCCGGCACTTGGTGTTCCAGTTCCAAAGAGAGTCTCATATCCACATTTCCACCTGGAGCAGTGATCCCCTTCCCCTAAACCCCCCAACAGGGCTGTTAAAAAAAAAGTGGAAAAAAATTATAAAAGGTAAAATATATATATATATATAAAAAAAAAAAAATGACCCATCTACTGCCTTACTGACACCAACCTTTGCCCTACTGACACTGTCCAGACACAGTCCACTGCCCTACTGACTGACACTGTCTACCTTTAAGTTAAGCTAAGTTTATATTTTGTATAGTGACATTTGTTTTTTTTTATTTTTCCAAGATTTCCTTACTATTTAATCAGGCCTTGCTAGTTAATCCTTTAAAAAAAGAAAAAAAGAAAAGAAAAAGAAAGAGTATCCCGTGATCTCTGATCTCTCATGTTGTTCGGGTAGATCTCCACCTCTGAAAGGTTGCCAATCCATGCTGTACAGTGTACACTAATGATGAATAGAATGCAACCAGCTTTTAGATGACTAAACCTGGCTGGAAAGCTGGAAAGGTCATTCCTAAAACTATATAAAAAAAACTATATTTTTTATATTTTATATAAATTATAAAATAGCTTCAATCTGACCTCCAGCCTTCCCTTCTTGCACAATTGTACAGGCTCCTCTCCTGTACTGAAATGTCCGACCCACAGCGTTGGATCAGCAGTTCCCCACACCAGAACCAGTAGCGTTGAGGAGTCTGGATGAGGGACTTAGGTGAGTATATCTGCCTTCACCAGGTAAGTGGGGCGGGGGGGGGACGGACTATCCCAATGGGTTAGAGGGGGTAGGGGCGAGGTAGGGTTAAAAAACTGTTTTTTCCCAGAGTCGAACTGAACTTTACATCAGGGGAAATGTGAAGCAATAAGAAAAACCTCAGATTAGGGATAGAAAATCTAAAGGGAACGTATAATGTTTTTGCATTTTGTTATGTTGAAAAAGATCACACAATCCTATTTTTTGCTTAGTCGGCAATAAATGAAATATTTTAACATATTATATTAACCACTTCCAGGTAGCAGGTGAAGATGCAAAGCTACAAAACGCCAAGTCTTCTGGAGTCTGATTTACTGTTATCCTGTGAAAAGCCTGTTCAGCTTTATTTACTGGAGGACTACACACACTACGGAACACGTCAGAGGAGCAATACCTCTCCCTCCTTTCATCTATATCAAGAGTTTTTAATGTTAGTTTTATATACAGTAGTTCATTAGTCCATTGGAAAAAAATATTAACAACTAAGTTAACTAAGTAACAAACAGCATGGATTCATGAGAGACAGACATTATCAAACAAAGCTGATGTCTTTTTATGAGGCAGTAAGTAAAACCTTGGACAGAGGGGTGGCTGTGGACTTGGTATATTTAGATTTTGCCAAAGCACTTTCCAAAGTTCCCCGCACACAACTCATGTGTAAGGTAAAGTCTACAGGCTTGGAAAGATCGGTTTGTAAATGGATAAAAAACTGGCTAAAAGACAGAATTCAGAGAGTAGTGGTATATGATTCATACTCTGAATGGTCTAAGGTTATCAGTGGTGGACCCCAAGGTTCAGTGTTGAGACCATTATTTTTTAATACTTTTATAAATGATATCAGGTCTGGGATTAAAAGTACCATTTTTAGTCTTTGCAGATGACACCAAGCTATGAAGTGGAATAACGTCTTTACAGGATGTCTCCAACTTACAAGATGACCTCAGTGCTCTGTCTAATTGGGGGATGTGGCAGATGAGGTTTAATGTTGATAAATGTAAAGTTATGCACTTGGGGGCTAATAATATTCATGCATCATACATACTAGGTGGAGTACAACTGGGGGAATCTGTGGTGGAGAAGGACCTGGGGGTTTTGGTAGATCATAAGCTCAATAATAGCATGCAATGCCAAGCTGCGGTTTCTAAAGCAATCAATGTCCTTTCTTGTATTAAGAGAGGTATGGACTCCAGAGAGAGAGATATCATTTTGCCCCTCTACAAATCATTCGTAAGACCTCATCTGGAATATGCAGTTCAGTTTTGGACAGCAGTTCAAAAAAAGGATATCTGAGAAGTGGAGAAAGTGCAGAGAAGGGCAACCAAACTGATAAGAGGCATGGAGGAGCTCAGCTATGAGGAAAGATTACAAGAACTGAATCTATTCCCTTTTGAGAAGAGGAGATTAAGGGGGGATATGCTCAACATGTATAAATACATAAGAGGTCCATATAGTGAACTTGGTGGTGAGTTATTTACTTTAAGGTCATCACAGAAGACAAGGGGGCACTTTTTACATCTGGAGGAAGAGAGATTTCATCTCCAAATACGGAAAGGCTTCTTCACAGTAAGAGCTGTGAAAATGTGGAATAGACTCCCTCAAGAGCTGGTTCTGGCCAGCTCAGTAGATTGTTTTAAGAAAGGCCTGTATTCTTTCCTAGATACCCATAAAATAACTGGATACTAACATTTATAGGTAAAGCTTATCCAGGGAATAACCGATTGCATCTTGGGGGATCAGGAAGGATTTTTTCCCCTGCCAGAACAAACTGGATCATTTTTGGGTTTGCCTTCCTCTGGATCAACTGTGAGTACAGGATTGTATATGTATATGTATATATATGTATATATATATATATATATATATATATATATATATATATATATATATAGATCTATATATATATTGTGGCCAAGCGTTGCCCTGCCTGGGTCTAAAAAGAGGTTGTGACCCATAATTCTCAACCAGACAGGTTGAGGGGCTCCAGGGAGCTTGTGAAGAGGAAATTGGCTTTTTTGGAATCTAGAGCCTGGAGATTTCAAAGTGATCCGTGTGGGATAAAATCTCCAATCTTGTGTCCAGGTATTTAGAACAGCCAGCATACTAATTTCTCAGGTGTGTGCTTGGCTTTTACCCTAAGTTCACATCTATGCGGCTGCACTTAAAGCATTTTTCAGGCACATTTTGCAATGCATTTTGCATTTTTAAACCAGCATTTTTTATGCGTTTTTGAATTCATGATAATTACCTTGGGGGGCTCCCCCAAATACATGATAACTGCAGTGGGGGACTCTGCCCCCCCCACTCCAAAGCACCTTGCCCCCATGTTGATGCGGACAAGGGCCTCTTCCCGACAACCCTGGCCGGTAGTTGTCAGGGTCTGCGGGTGGGGGGGCTTATCGTAATCTGGAAGCCCCCATTAACAAGGGGGACCCCATATCCCACCCCCCCCATGTGAATGGGTATTGGGTACATCGTACTCCTACCCATTTACCAAAAAAAATGTGAAATGTTAATAAAATACAAGAGCCAGCCTTTATTAAAAAAATAGCTCCGAGCCGTCTTCTCCCACTGCTGTCTCTCCTGGTGCCCTCTTCTACCGTCACTGACTCTCCTGGTGCTGTCAGAGCCCACCTGCCCCAAAACACCCCCCCCCATGTTGAGCGCATGCAGCCTGGTATGGTTCTGGAGGGGAGGCAATCGCTCGTCCCCTCCCTTTCCTGACCTACCAGACAGCATGCTTGGATAAGGGTCTGTTAGGGATTTTCGAGGGGGGACCCCACGCCATTTAAAAAAAAAATATTGGCGTGTAGGGGGGGTCCCCTCCGAATCCATACTAGAGCCAAAGGGCCTGGTATGGACCTGGGGGGAACCCCACGCTGTTTTTTTCACAAATTTCTTTGCCGGCAATTTATTTATTTTGTTTACATTCAGCTTTTAGTGTGGAAGCCCGCTGACAGCTGATGACTCATCAGTTGTTCAAGACGTGGTGGCCGGCTTCCTGCCCCCCTGCTTAGCAACCAGCTATATACAGTGTTATAATAAAAACCACAAAACACATCAAAAATCTCATCACAAACCCAACACTTGCATTTCTGGTGCAAGTCCTTTGAAGCCTATTACCTGCAAATTGTGGGAAAAAAGTCCCCGACCCTTTCCAAAAATGCACTGACTGCAAAACGCATAGGTGTGAACTTGTACCATAGGAAACCATGTTAAATGGACTGTAGTGCGTTTCTGTAGACTGCCAAACGCACTAAAAAAAACATAGGTGTGAACCTAGACTTAGTAATAGCCTGCCATGGTTCTGAGCTTCACCCTGGCAGACAGGAGGTCTGGCCCAGGAATCAGGAGGGCTCCACGTGGGAGCCAGTGCAGCAAGAGGCTGCTAGCTGTGTGCATATAAAACAACAATTGCTGCGCTAAATAAATGGTGATATGAACATGTGAGATAAAATAAAGTGAAAATAATCAGTCCATAGGATTTCCATACAATTCCATATAGAAATGAATGTGATAGAATCGTTGCAACACGTGTCCAAAGATAGTAAACGACCAAACACACAAGTGCACCTTCCACCATTTTAATACAAGATGTGCCCTTACCAGATAGCTAGACTCCACATTATAGAAGTCTAGTCAGACATGGAATCACATATCATGAAGGATCCATTCACTGGAGGTAGGGAGGGGTAACGTCATGGCCACTGGGGCTGGTTAGTCACTCTTTCCCATTAAGGTTTATGAAAGAAAGGCAAAAAGTCGCCAAATAACGTAAAACCAGAGTGGTTTTATTGAAAAATGCCATTAAAATTGACCACAGGTCCGATACAATGTAACAAATGGATAAAAAATTCCTACATAAAAAATCTTCAGATCAGGATAGTGTGGTATAGCTGGACATAGACTTCGCCCTACTAGTTTCGTCATAGATGACGTCATGCTCCCAATGCCACTGGTGCGCTGTCATTTTGGAACAGGAAGGGGCTATCCTCAAACTGTGCCCACAAAGTTGGGAGCATGAAATTGTCTAAAATGTCTTGGTATGCTGACGCCTTAAGAGTTAACTTCACTAGAACTAAGGGGCCAGGCCCAACCCCTGCAAAACAACTCTACACCATAATCCCCCCAACCGCCAAATGATTTGGACCAGTGCACAAATCAAGGTCAATAAAGACATGGATGAGCAAGTTGGAGAAACTTGACTGGCCTGCACAGAGTACTGGTCTCAACCCGATAGAACGCCTTTGGGATGAATTAGAGTGGAGACTGCGAGCCAGGCCTTCTCGTCCTCATCTGTGCCTGACCTCACAAATGCGCTTCTGGAAGAATGGTCAAACATTCCCATAGACACACTCCTAAACCTTGTGGATGGCCTTCCCAGAAGAGTTAAAGCCATTATAGCTGCAAAGGGTGTAGCTGCACTACAGCTGCTCTCCTGAGCTCCAGTGAGGCCTACTGATCCAAGGAGCTTTATTACTTCCTATACCCAGAGTGGACCCAGGGGAGGATTCCCCGGATGGCCAGAGTACCGGTCCTCCCATACCAGTGTTTGAGGACCTGGGAAATGGCCCAGCTAAAGGTGAAAGCCTGGCAACCTACAGAAAGAAGGTTTGTGCGAGGATTGCGAGGGTCGCCAAGGAAGAAGTACTGGTAATGTTAAAGTTTGACTTCAAGCTTAAGAAAATTGCAAGTGAACGGCTTCACAGTTCCAAGAGAAGACAGATGCGGCCTGAGTTAATGGCTTTGGAGGCCAAAGTGGAAAAGAAGAGTCTGCTGGTGGCCGCATTGAAAGAAACCAGTGGAGCTTTCAAGGAAAAGTATGGCAATGATGATCGCTTCCGTGCAATGCACAGAGGGGCCATAGAGGCCAGTGGAGGGCAGGCATCACTAGAGTGCGAGAAGCCAAGGTCAGTGCAATGCAAAAAAGTTTCTGTGGGCTTGGACTGTGTTTCTGGCCAGCACGCTGGAAAATCTTTGCATCCTGTGCCAAGTATCAGTATGCCTGCAGAAAGCGGAGAAAGCTCTGGCACACAGGCTGCGGGTGATCAGCAGTCAGGTGTTTTGACTGCCAGTATGTCATCGGGCCAAGGAAGTTTCCTTGCCCTTGTCACCGCAGCAGGAGGCTATGGAGCAAGATGATCCATCTGAGCCTGTGAAGGGAGCAGTATGCTAAAATTCATTACAGAAATGGAATCGCCTTTGCATCTCGGCAAATTGTCTTTGGAGGTGATTTTAACACCATCACTAGGCCCAAAGACAGGAAAAGCTCCACTGACAGCCTGAGATATGATAGATAGATAGATATGATTTCTTAATACGATAGCCAGGGAAGCAGGTCTGGAAGATGCGCATATTAAGCGTTGCCCAGACAGCACGGGGTACACATTTAGGCGAGACAGTTGTGAGAGCAGGATAAATCGTTTTTTTTAAGGGAGACGCTTCCTTTTTGGCTCCTGAGTGTCGTATTGTGGAATTCTCTGATCACCTTATGCTGTCTGTTATTCTCAATGCTTCAGATATGCCACCTAAAGTAAAGGATATTTGGAGGATGAATTCGGCTCTGCTGGATGACGAGAAGGTAAGACAATCTTTTGAGGAAATTTTTTTCAGGCTCAGGTAACCATCCTGGATTTCTGCAGCAGTAAGTTGGAGTGGTGGGAGCTTGCCAAAAGCCGGATTAGTGGGTTTTTCAAGGCCATAGAACAAAGAAAACAGCTTGGTAAGTACATTGCCTACCAGCAGCTGCGGAGAAAACTTGATAGCTTTGTCTCGAGTGGTGGAGATTCAGGGGCAATCTCTGAGGTGAAACATCTCCTTAGGAAATATCAGTATGACCGGCATGCTTCTTTGGTTCTGGAAAGGGACTAAGGGAAATATCACTCGCCCGACCCTTATCAGAACTGCAAACAAAGCGCTGCAGTTAACACGGTTGTTGGGCTAAGGGATAGTACGGTCAAGGATTATGGAGGTCTTGAGGTCTTTTTATGTGGATCTTCTGGGGGAGAAGTACCTAGATCGGGCAAAGATGTCGAGTTTTCTGGATTCTACACCAGGTCTGGGAAATAACATTCCGCTGGCAAGTTTGATGGGGGAAATCACAGCAGAAGAGGTAGTCAAAGTTATAGACGGTCTGGCTATTAAGAAAACACCTGGGCAGATGGATTGACGGCTGAATTTTATAAGGCTTTCAAATACAGCTTGGTACCTTATCTTGTGGAGGTATTTAATGGCTGTCTGCAAGAGGGTTCGCTCCCTCCCACCATGAGACAATCTGCTGTGATTCTGTTGTCAAAAGGCAAGGATCCCTCGATGATTGATAATTGGCACCCCATTAGCCTTCTCAGTGTCGCTAGAAAGATTCTGGCGAAGATAATTTTCTGGCGCTTGTCATCAGTAGCAGACAGATTGCTTTCTCGTCAGCAGCACTGTTCAGTCCAGGGCAGGAGCATTTCTTCAGCAGTGTTAGCTGTCCGGGAGACTCTGAAACGTTGCAGGGCTGAAGGCTGGGAAAAGTATTTGCTGGCATTGGATCAGGCGAAGGCTTTTGATCAATCATGACATGGCATGGCAATCATGAGTACCTCTGGCTTCTCCTTGACAAGTATGGCCTGGAGGGTGGGTTTATTGGATGGCTTAAGACTTTATACAGAGAGGCAGAGAGCTTTATGCATGTTAACGGTTGGGTTGGACGGCCCTTCAGGGTTGGATAGGGGTGCACCAGGGGTGTCCGCTGAGCCCTTTGCTATATGTGTTCGCAATCGACTCCTTCGTCAGAAGGCTAGAGAGCGGACCATTGTGCGGGGTGCCGGTGGGCATTACTAGCCGCCCTTGAGGGTTGTAGCCTATGCTGATGATGTTTCTGTCTTTATATGGGACAGAGGTGGCTCAGGAGGTGGTCTCAGTTATAGAGCAGTATTCCAAGGCATCAGGCTCCA
The DNA here is from genome assembly GCF_042186555.1 of Aquarana catesbeiana. NCBI lineage: Eukaryota > Metazoa > Chordata > Amphibia > Anura > Ranidae > Aquarana > Aquarana catesbeiana. Next base: position 33,358,851 of record NC_133327.1, read on the forward strand.
AGGTCAACCGTGATAAAAGTGACGTTTTTTGGATGAGCGGGGGAGTTAAGAGCTTTGCACTTCCGGACACCTTCCCGAGTCCTCAGCAGAAAGTCAAAGTATTAGGCACTGAGTTTGGCCCTGATGGATTACAGTAAGTCAAATTTGGAAGGCAGGTTGAATGACGCTGATCTCAAGATGAAATGGTTGAAAGGGTGGCAGCTCTCCTTGAGGGAAAGAGTGGACTTGATTAAGAACTACCTGATTCCTAGCTTTCTGTATGTCAGCTTTTTATCTCGCCAGAGTCCTGCTATACCAGGATTTATAGTTGTTTCTTCCAATTACGAAGGGACGGGCTGAATCTTGTAAAGCGGAATGTGACTTGCCTATCTAGGCAGAAGAGTGGCCTAGGGATGGTCAACCCGGTTGTGTTCCTGTCTCTGATGTTTTTGAAACATAATTTTGGTAACATGCTAGCAGAGAGACCGCTTGGATGGGTAGGTATTTTCCAGATCTGGTTTAGACCTTTTCTGGGCTGTTGGGAGAGTGGCAGGCCAGTGAAAAGCCTAAGGGTCAAGCATGGTAAGCTCCTGACTTATGTTGCCCCATGTCTGAAAATTCTTAGACGGTGGCATGTGGCAGCGGAGGATATCAGGTCCCTCCCTAGGAGACTCCTGGGTGAGAAGATCGTGGGCACTGTCTTTCAAAGGCCCTTGCCCTTAAGGGATTGCCCAGGATTCCCTTGAAATTTAGGGACCAGGCCTGGCTCGCTTTCCACGATAGGCTCTATGTAAGGGAGAACGTAAAGTGCCGCTCTTTGGACAATCGTGGTTGTCCAAAAGTGGAGTGTCAGGGTGAAGTGGAAACCATGGACCACTTCTTGCTTCAGTGCCCTTTCAATGTAGAAGTCTATAAAAAGGTGGAGAGGGCTCTGAATATTCCTTTCTTGCCTAGCATGCCTTATGCTGAGTCCTCTTATGCTAAGGGATTTGATTTGGACACTCTTTCTAGTGAGCTTAGTAGTCCGATATTACACCTGGAGTGTCAGGTATCCCTTCAGCAGAAAGTCCTTCCTGTTCCGGAGGTGGTGTGTGAGATTCTTGATGAGGTAGGGTAAATTCGGGGTTTCGAGAAAGACGGATGGTGGCAAAGGGTCTGGATAAAGGCATGGAGGAATATGAGGCCTGTAGCTGCTGTTTGTTGATCTCTGGGTGTTGGGTTCTTTCCCTGTTTTCTCTCTGAACACTCCCTTAGATTTTCAAGGATAAACATAATTTTGAAGAAAGGCTACGTACACATGTTAATCTATGTTTCTTAGTCTGAATGTTAATTATATATATATATATATATATATATGTATTATAATCGTATGTGTATAGTGTAATATAATACAGTGATATTGCTCTTGGTTGGAAAAATATTCAACCAAGAAGTGAGCCATTATTATTATTATTATGTTTAGTCGTGTATACAGTATGTTATGCATACATAAAAAAAAAAGAACATTTTTTTTTATATTTCTTTTTTTGTATTTTTTTTCTTGTTTGCAAGTTTCTCAAAATAAAAAAATGCCAACTCAATACTGAACCCTACGGACTAAGGCTGGGATGCCATTAAAGTTCATGTGCGTGTAAAGGCAGGCGTCACAATACTTTTGACAATATATATAATTTATATTTATATATTGTTTTTTTCCTTCTAGAACTAGATGGACTTGTGTCTTTTTTTTCAGCCAGACTAACTATGTAACTATGTAATTAAGAGCATATTCAACAGGCTTGTCACAGTTCTCCTGACACCAATTTCCATTTAGGATTATACAAAAAGAATTTTACTTACGAGAATTGATTTACTGTACAACTGATTCAACACCGACTGCAAATCAGGAGCTAAAAATAAATTATAATCAATAAGTAATACTGGTATATGCAAAAGTTTTTAAACTTTCTAGTTATAAGAATTCTGTAGCACGTGAGCATGTGAACGTAGAGCTCTATGCCCTCAGAGCACCGATCCAGACACAGTTCAGCTTGGTCTTCTCTACCAACACCTTTGGTGTTAGTATGAGAGGTGATGTGCCCCCCCCCCAATGGATGCTATGCTGGCCTGGTGAGTTCCTTCTCCCAACCTGCAGAGCACACAGGTTGGGCAAAGGAGGTGCAGGGGAGATCTTTGTCCCAGGCATAGCTGAGATCAGATTGTCTTGCAGACAGGTTCCATCTGCACAGTATTTAGCTGCCTGCTATGTTGCTGTTCTGACCTGTCAAAGCCAGCTACAAACTGTGCAGGTCGAGGCTGTGTCTGTAAGAGAATCTGATCTCAGCTATGTGCTGTGTGGGGACGAGGTACCCTGCTAGCAATTATCTTTGGCCTCTGCCCTGCTGACGTCTATTCTCCACCCTGTTGACCCCATCATCTGCCCTAATGGCCCCTCTTCTTTGCCTTGCAGACCCCCTGTCCTATGCCCTACTGACCCCTGTCCTATGCCCTGCTGACCCTTGTTCTGTACCCTTCTGACCCCTGTCCTCCCTGCTGGCCCCTGTCCTCCACTCTGCTGGCCCCTGCCCTCCACCCTGCTGACCCCTGTACACTGCCCTGCTGACCTCCCATCTTCTGCTCTGCTGACCCCTGTCCTCCAATCTGCTGACCTCATCACCTGCCCTGCTGGCCAATATCTTATTCCCTGCTGGTCCCTGTACACTGCCCTGCTGGCCCCTGTCCTATTCCATACTGGCCCCTGTACACTGCCCTGCTAACCCCTGTACATTGCCCTGTTAACTTTCCATTCTCTGCCCTGTTTACCCCTGTCCTCCACTCTGTTGACCACATCATCTGCCTTGCTAATCCTTGTCCTTTGCCCCGCAGGCCCCTGTACACTGCCCTGCTGACCCCATCCTCCACCCTGTTGACCCCTTTGCTATGTCCTGCTGGCTCATCTACATTGCCCTGTTGGCCCCTGCCCTCCACCCTCTTGGCCCCTGTCCTCCACCCTGCCTGCCCCTGACCTCCACCCTGCTGACTGCTATCCACTGCCCTGCTTACCGCTGTACTTTGCCCTGAAAACTGCTGACACTATCTTCTGCCCTACTGACCTCAGATTCTCTGCCCCTCTGACATTTTTTACTGCACCCTCACATCAGATAGGCTAGATCTGGACCTGGGGTTAAGTCAGATGCCCCAGGCTGCCTGCTCTAATTTTGGACTGGTAATTATCCAGTTTTTGAGAACTACCAATTTACAATTGCAGGAATTAGGCTGATCTGAGGTGTGAAGGTGCAGGAATTTGAATGATTCAAGATATGATGGTGCAGGAATTGGGCTGATCTGAGGTGTGAGGGTGCAGGAATTGGGCTGATCTGAGGTGTGAGGGTGCAGGAATTGGGCTGATCTGAATTGTGAAGGTGCAGGAATCGGGCTGGCCGGAGGTGTGAATGTACATGCATGCGGATTTAAACAAGGATCTGAAGAAATGAGGGTGATCTGAAAGGTAATTGTGTGGGAATTGGGCTGATCTGAGGTGTGAAGGTGCAGGAATTAAGGCTGATCTGAGGTGTGAAGGTGTAGGAATTTGGGTCATATGAGGTGTGAAGGTCCAAGAATTGGGGTGTAATGAGAGGTAAAGGTGCAGGAATTTGGGTAATCTGAGGTGTGCAGGTGCAGGAATTGGGTTGGTCTGAGGTGTGAAGGGTCAGAAATAGGGGTGATCTGAGGTGTGAAGGTTCAGAAATTGGGGTGATCTGAGAGGTAAAGGTGCAGGAATTTGGGTGATCTGATGTGTGAAGGTGCAGGAATTGCGCTGGTCTGAGGTGTAAATGTGCATGGACTGGGATTTATTTGAAACCTAAATGTGCAAAAATTGAGGTGATCTCAGGTGTGAAATTGAAGGAACTGGGGCTGACCTGAGGTCTGTTTGTGCAGGAATTGTAGCTGATGTGAAGGTATATGCAATGGGGCATATCTGAGCTCTGAATGTGCATAAACTGGGATGATCTGAGGTGTGAAGTTGCAGGAATTGTAGTGATCTGAGATATTAAGGTGCAGAAATTGGGCCTCATCTGACATGTAAAGGTGCAGGAATTGGGCTGTTCTGGGGTGTGAAAGTGTAGGAATTTGGGTGATCTGATGTGTGAAGGTACTGGAATTTGGGTGATCTTAGGTAAAATAGTACAGGAATTGGGGTAAGTCTGAGGTGTGAAGGTGCAGAAATTGGAGCGAGAGAACTTTATTAGGTTGACCGCTACCAACTCACACTTTATTTCCAACTCTATAACTGAACTGAATATGCCAGCTGGGTAAGGGTACCAGTTATTTACTTTAACACTGATTGAGAGTGTAAGGTTGACTTTTTTTATGTAGCTGGCACTCTCAATTCCTTTGAAAAGCCAAGATTTATTAATACAACAAAAACAACCAGCAAGCTGACTTTTGGCCCTATAGTGTACTTGCAAAGGATTGATACAAAGTAGATGTAATTCCTTCTGATCTATTATGTTTTTTAATTGTTTTACCTTCAAGTAATGTTTGAACCCCAGGCAGATACCAGTATGGTGCCAGTGTCACTAAAAAAAAAAAAATTTAATTAATGTGAGAGCTAGCAAGAGATACTACAGTGTTGGATGCCCCCTTTCAGTGCTGAGCCAAGAAGCTCAGGTTACAGAGTCATAATCCGTAACCAGGAGCAATGCCTTAGGTCACATTCACGCTTGCAATTAGAGCTATAGTGCAAATGACAGGTGTTTTGTGGTCTATACAAAGCAATGACAGGCCAACGTTGGCCGCAGCTGTCCGTGGCTGTTCATGGTGCTTTGTACTTAGCTGCAGTTAGGGAGAGCTGTTCGTCTCTTTATGCAGTGTCTGCGTCCAAGGACTATCATCTGTCCTAACCCGCTGGTAATCAGTGGATATCTAATTACATCCAAACAGCTGCAACCATCTTATCCTTTCATTGCTTTTTATAGGCTGGGTGCAGCTATTCGGAAAAACCTGTCATTCAAGATGCAAGAACCCCCTTATTCTTGGAATTCATACTATAGAAATCATAAGTGTGAATAAGGCCTATGAGAAAGCTGAGGATCAAAAGCTAGGTAGGTTAACCAAGCAAAAGCAGAGTTCAAGTGAGGAGATTAATCATACATGAGACAAATGGACTGCTGCAAGGCTAATGCTAACAGAACAAAAAGCAGGTAGCAGTAAAAAAAAAAAATCATGTTACCAGTACATGGCAAATGGCTCTCACCAAGGTGCAAAACCTAGAAGTACAGGTTGTCTGCAGAACTCCTAGTGGGGATGGATATAACCAGGGCTTTTTTTCTTATCAGAGAACAGATGTAGGAACTCTCTCTTTTCAAGTCACCCCTTGTTTCTGCCCCTATCCGCTTCCAAGTATTGTTCCTTGGTTCCATCCCCAAGTATAATTTTGTGATGCTAAGTAGTTTGTATGGAATTTGTTAATAATGACAATAAAAAGCAGTAAAATAGATCCCCTTCAGCCAGCAACAATAGACCCCCTCCAGCAACAATAAATCCTCCCAGCAACAATGGACCACCCGCAAATAAAATACCCCTAGCAACAATAGACCCCAAGCAGCAACAACAGATCTTTCCTCAGCCAGCGTCAATAGACCCTTCAGCACACCCCAGCATCCCTTGCCATTATATACATTCAGTGCTGGAGGGAGAGGTTCCTGGTGTGGAGGGACAGATTGGGGACACAACATCCTTCTGTGAAGCCTCCCCATTGGGTCCAGACCAGCCAGGCCGCATTCCCCTCCGAGACAGATGCTGTTGCTGCATCTGAATCCACTGTGTGGCCAAGTTACACTGAGCTGTGTGTGCGTTTCCCTGGCGCGGTGCCCTCCCTCTGGGCTGTCTGTTCAGTTGAACATTTCCTTCAATACAAGTTCTTGCTCCTGCAACCAGTGTCATTACTTTCCACACCATGCTGCATCTACCCACAAACAGCATCCTTAACAACCAGTTAGGGGAGGGGGTAGCGGTGGCAAATATGCCACCTGCTACACTTCGTACAGAGACAGGCAGAACCTGTGTGGCCTATACTTAAAGTGTAATATATAAATATAAATATATATATATATATATCCAAATTCTTCTTCAGTATTGGATATTATAGGAAATGGCCAAAACCCCTGTGGGAGAGATTTCGCTTCACTTCTTGTCCTCAAGACACAACAGAAACTTATTGAAAATCTCTCCAAATGAGGGGGTGTCTACCTTAAGATACGACCAGGAGAAGTTGTCCTAACAGGAAGTATTCCCCTTACCTTTTATTCCAGTGAAAACTGTATGAAAGTTGTTGGATTTATCAACACTTTCTGCACAGGCACATATGCCAATAACAACCTAGTAGGGGTACTTTAATATTTCCATACTCTACACCCCCCACCCAAAATAAAAAATAAAAAAATGGGCTAGAGATACACTAGCTCTGATTTCTGCTGTTGCAGACAGTCTCCTGGTTTCTGTGGAACACACCTTACTGCGTGTTTGATAAAGCTCTCCAGTCTTCATCTTGTACAAGGTGTGAAGCTCTGAATATTGCTGCATTAGGATTAGGTTTGGTCATCTGGTCATATGGATATAAATAAGCAACTCTGAGAAGCATTAATAACTTTTTGAGGAGGCCCTTGCTAACTGAGCCAGAACAGGCTGTGGCAATTTAAGAGGTAATTGGAGATCGATAATTTTAGAATACAGAGGTAGGTAATTAGCTAGGTTAGGAGAAAGGAGGAGGTCAAATTGTAAGGAAGACTTATCTTAAACTGGCATACCATAATAAGGAGGTGGTTCTATACCTACCTGGTGCTAAGGTGGGTAATTCATATGCTGTGAAGAAACAAGGAGAAGTCAGTTTGTGCCCGTTGTCAAAAAATGTGTTCTTGGCTAATCAGCAAACAGCAAACATAAGGATATTCCTAGACTTACAATATACAATCAAATGTTTTTTTCACACCTGACCATCACACCTCCTATATGGCCAAAATACTACAAACACTTGTTCATATTATTGAGTATCCAGTGTAGGAACTAATAATGCTACAGCATACAAGGATGTTTTAGATAATTTCTTACTTACATCCTTGTGGCCATAGTTTCGTGGAGGTCCTTTTCTGTTTCAGGAAGATTGTTCTCTGTACAGAGAAGCTCCGTAAAGACACGGTTTGACCAGTTTGGTATAAAAGGAATAAGGGTGCCCTTCATAGAGCTTTGACCTTAACCTACTGAACACCTTTGGGTTGAATTGTAACATGAATTATGATCAACATCTTCTTTTCATTCAACGTCAGTACCTGACCTAACAAATGCTCTTTTGACTGAATGGGCAAATATTCCCATAGACACACTCCAAAGTCTTGTGGGAAAGCCTTCTGTGAAAAGTGGAGGCTGTTCTAACCACAAAGGCCCCCAGCCTAGTGGGCAATTATCTATTAATGCCCATAGATTTGGAATGGGATGTCCAACAAGCTCATATACAGAAGGTGTGATTGGGATGGGTGCTCAAAAAACTTTTGATATATTTAAGTATTAGGGATTGACCAATTATCGGTGCGGCCGATTATCGGCAACCGATATTCACTTTTTTAGAAGTATCGGTCAAAAAACTGACCGATATTACCGATATTGCTTCAAGGGGTTTTACTGGGGTGATGCATGCAGCTGCATGCATCACCCCGGTACCATTCTTTAGAGCAGACAGTCAGCTTTATTGTGATAACAACCGATGCGGCTCAGCAGCCGCTCGGCTGTTATTACAAGCAGTGGGAGCGCCCCAACCCCTCCTCCCACTGCCTTCCACCACTTGGTCAGGCTCTCCCGTTCCGCCGGGAGACCCGAGCAACCAGTCAGCACGCCCACCAGGTGGCCAAAGACCCGAACAAAGCTGATGCTTCATTCAGGTCTCGGATCTAGTAATCTGGAAGTGATGTTATGACATCACATCCTGGATTACTGGCATCTTAAAGGCGCCAGTTTTAAAAACTAAAGTATTCAAAAACGCTGATCTTAAAGTTTAGAATATATTAAAGTGCAGAGGAGGGGTTTAGGGTCTTACAGACCCCCGATCTCTCCATAAAGATTACCTCTCACATGCCTATTACTGTCACAAGGGATGTTTACATTCCTTGTGACAGCAATAACAGTGTTTAAAAAACAAAAAAAAAATGTAAAATGACAGGGTAAAAAAAAAAAAAATGTAAATGTACAAAATTTTAGCAAAAAATATTGGCTATGGGCAGGAGAGGTGGCCGAAATATCGGTATCGTATTGGCACAGAAAAAATGATACCAGTCGATCCCTAATAAATATCAGTTGTCCACAAATGAGTATCAAGAAAACTGATTTTTCGCACAACACATTAAAAGGGTAGTTCTCTTCACACAAAAAAATGAAAAGGTGAACTAACTCACTGCAGTCCCCCCACACCCTCAGTCCCTGCTGCACTTATCTCCTGTGATGATTATTTTCTGCTGTCCATGCCAACCAATGTAGCAGACCGGGCATCTGAAGAATGCTGCATTTCACCCAGAAGCTCTGAAGTATCATAATGTTTGCAATGGTTAGTGTGCATTGGTCAGCGCTGACTAATGAGAATCTCTCAGATCCCTATTTGTTCCAGGACGGCCTCCCAGAAGAAAGAATAATGGAAGATAATCATGCAAAGAAGTGCAGCAGGGACTTGGGGGAGTGGGGGGTGTTGTGAGTTAGTTCACCTTTTCATGTTTTATAAAAAGGTGAACTAGCCCTTTAAGTAGCATAGGCGTTTTTTTTTTTTCATGTTAGCTATTGACAAAAGTAGACGTTTGGTTTTAGGATGATGACATTTATTGGCTAACGAAATTGATTGTAGTGTCCTACTCTACAATATATTTTATTAGCCGATAAATGGTATCACCCTAAATCCAAATTTGACACAACACATTACCAAGAAAAAGGGAACACAACAAACAAACATTTCAGAATTTATTTTTTTTAATTACATCTTTATGGCACATCAGGCAGAGACAGTTTCATTAATAACAAATTTTGTTCTTATTACATAAACCACCATCGTCAAGATCATGGAGCTGGGCTATAACGTGATCCTGCATTTTGTCCATACTGGCAAAAACTACCATTCAGATTTGCCACTGGAACCCAAAGAATTACCTGCTACTTCACGGTATTGGATCAACACATGACACACCACAATGTTGGGTGCGAGCATTGTCACGTGGGTGTGAGGGGAATGTGCACAGACCTGTGTACATTGAAACTTAAATCATACTCTTTTTTTTTTTTTTTTAACACACGGTGTGGTGCGCAAAAATTAAACACAAAAATTGGGAAAAGGTGCATGTGAACACACAAAAAAATGCACCTAGGGTGTGACATATGGTCCCCTCCTGAAGAGGAAGGACCCCTCTCTGCCCCTCCGGAGTTCAAGACTCCTGACAGGGATGAGGCACACTTAGGTCCACCTAACCAAAAGGCCCAGAAGACCCTTCTTCTCATGATCAGCCAAAGCACAGTGCAGTTGGCACATGTGGAGTGTAAAATAATGAGGTAAAAATAAAAAAGTGCATTGGCTAGGCCTTGTTGCCTGGTAACAGAAATTGCCCCAATCTTGGCCAAAAGGCCTAGCCCACGACGTGTTGTGCAGAAAAAAAAACTTATGTTTTGCGGTCTTGTGCAGTTTCAGACAGTAAGGTCCCAAACCCATTGATGTAATTTACATCCTGGAATTCATATACCCTTTGCTCAGGCATGCAGGAAGGAGAGTGTGCTTAGCTGTGAAAGCTCGTCCTCCCCTCCTCCAGATGAAAGTAAAAAAAAATCCCATGAAGACTCCTGGGATGTATGGCACCATTTTGGCCTAGGCCAGAAACCAGGAAGCAATTTAAGAAATGTAAGAAAAAGGTTTAAAACAAGTAAATATAATATACCTTCCTATCTAGTTACTAACAATAACAGCATAAGGATTAATAATAGTTAATGTGTAATGAGACAGTTTAGTTCCAGCTAAAGGGCAGCTGGACAAAGGACCAGTGCTTATAGGTCTTCAGCATGTAAGACGGTTGAAAATAGCTAATTAGCTTCTGTCACGGATGGGAGAGTAAGAGTTAATACTTTCCTGGTTCTTTGGTCTTTTGGCAGGTTTCCTCTGGGTTTGGCCCACTGATCCTGTGGTTGGAGGCCAGGAAAGACCTTAAAGTGGTCTAGGGCCGGTAGCAGGCCCGAGAGAGATCCAGGACCCGTAGGAGAGTGCGACGGAGAATAGCACCCAGAAGAAGCAGAAGGATGTGGCTCGTTACTAACTGGATATAAAGTCATCAGAACTTGGAAGACATCAGCGGCTGGAGAATGCCTTTGATGGACATTGTAATTTCATGGACACTACCTTCACAAGTATGCTGGGGCAGCACACAGCCTGAGTTAGGGTTAAGGATTTAGGGAAGTATTATGTCTCTAAATGCTGAACTTTGTAATGCCTTTTGCACTTTTCAAGTAAAGTTCTTCCCGTCTAATCTGAATTGACTCAAAGAGGTGTAATGCAAGTAACCAGCACATAAAATCTACGATTTGGGCCATTAAACACATTGGGGTATGAAGACAGCTCCGCAAGAGTTAATATAGAGTGAAGTGCAAGCAAGTGGTTACCTAGGGTAATGGAAGTTTACCAAGCTGCCTGTCGTTAAGCATGTGCCTGAGATAGGTGGGATAGCCTTTAGCAGGAGGGAGTTGTTGGCATTCTCTCCTCTCTCTCTGTGTCCCATAGCAACAGGAGCAGACTCACACCACAGAGGTCCACAGCCTGTGTTCAGGTACGGAAGAGTCAAGTGAAGTGAAGTGCATGCATTGAGTTGGCGCTATGTGCATGCCGGGACCCTATACCATCACTGGGAGTGAGGTAGCGGTGATACGCTGGATAGGAGCATGTGGACAAGGCTCAGCATGTACCTCCTAAATGCAAGTTGCAGAGAAGGTGTACATTGTGACAGGGACCCAAGAGTTAACTGGAGAACAGTTATGGTGCAAGTGTACATGGTGTATGTTTATCTCTAAAAGCAGAGGCCGCCTTAAAGTTCCCTTATGGCAGCCTTAGCCTGGATCCAGGGCACTGATGAAGATGGCACAAAAGTAAAGGTACCCCATGTGTAATAGAGTGATCCTGTTAAAGGTGCTTAGCATAGCCCAGAAGAGCCCACTGTGAAGTAGGTCTCTTGTGTGACCCTCACTTGGCGCCCAACGAGGAGGGAAACATGGAGGATGTGATGACCACCCTGTCGTCTCACGAATACAAGCAATTTCCCTTAGACCCGACCTGCACTTTGCTGTATGCTTCTTCGTAACCTACGTTGCTTACTCTTCACCTGCCTTTAGATCTTTCTCTGTACCTCTGCTTGGAAGTCTGCTTATACAGTTTGTGACCTTGATTTTTTCTCTGACTCTTGTCCATGGCTATTCTGAGATCTGACTGCGGACTTCTGTGAGCAATCCTGCTGCTGTCTAACTGCTGTCATCAGTGGACCCTGCTGTCCTCAACTCACCACAGTTAAAGTACTTCCTTAGCTTCTGCTGGTTCTTTCTATAGGTTCACCAACTATTCACCTGATACTCCCACCTGCATAGCCTGCTGATTCCTCCTAGTTGGCATTGCCAGTCCAAAGATCTGCAAGAAAAATCCTTAGGCACATGTATCTTATTCACAGGTGTGCTTAAGCTGGAGAAACAAGGTAGCTCACACTCAACATCTCGGCCTCCTATCAGGTACATGACAGGAAGTTGCACCACCAGTGGCTGAAAAGACACCAGGCCGGAAAAAGAAGACCAGGAGAAGATGGCAGTGGTGGCAACAGAGCAATGAGGAGAGCGAGGACCTTGCATAGCTGGAGGAGTGCAAAGTAAGGGTAAATTCTTGCCTTCCATACTTGTACATTATGGCAAATGCTCTGAGGGCCCACTTTGTGAGATTTTACCTCCACTGGCCTGCCACACTACACTGAATTGATTTGTTCCTCAAATATTACCCATATAAGATGTTCTACTCACATCTCTTGACTCTCACTCGTATGTTCTCTGGCTTATTAACATTTTCTTTGTTAGCGATGGAGCCGCTCTACAAAACAAAAATAACAGAAATCAATTACAAACTTATTAACACCAACTTTAATCTGTGTTTCTTACAATTCTTTTGCAGCCAGGCTAAACAGGTTTTTCACAGTGCTTCTGCACAGGACTGTAGCCACTTGGTCCTGGCTGCACAACTTCCCTCTCATGCTACAATATTTGAAATAGGAAATGGAGTGGGGTTACAGAAAGGGGTGGCACGCAGAACCAAGCTTTGATTCAGTACATTTCTGGTAGCTATAGGGTCAGCCAGGTGCACAAGATGAATTCCAGTTTGAAAATCATTGACATTATTATTATTATTATACGAGATTTATATAGCGCCAACAGTTTACGCAGCGCTTTACAATGTATAAGGGGGACAACACAATTACAGTACAGTTCAATCAAAAGGTACAGGAGGGCCCTGCTCGTAGAGCTTACATTCTAAAGGGAGGGGGTGGTGGTACAAAAGGTAATAGCTGCAAGAATGATTTGATGGGGGTGACATTAGCTGGTAAGCTGTGCCATATGGCCAAGTTTACATGGAAATTTTGAATGGAGTACTGAATAATATTAAAGTATAACTGCACCTTAGACTTATACTCTTTTTTCCCGATTCATCCAGACATCCATTCATACAGAAACTACAGAGCAACTTATCAAAATCCTCTGAGGCAAGTCTGTGCATGGGCTGTGCATTCTTTAATCAATCCTATACAGAATTTGTACTCCACTGAAGCATGGACTACAGACACTTTGTAGGAATGAATGAAGAGCACACAGTATAAGTCTGGCAGGAGGTTTTGGGGCACAGCAAGCCACACAGCAAGTCAGGGCAGCCATCATAAACTTTTACACAACCTTAGGCATGGCCCCACCTGACCACCAACATTCCCCAGGGCCTGCCCACTGGCCATCACAAAAAATGTGCCCACTTGTGGGGGGATGAAATCAGTGGGCGTGGTGGTGGGGGGGATGGGACAAGTGGCAGTGGTGGGGGTGTTGGATAAGTGGCGGTGGTGGGGGAGGATGGGATCAGTGCCAGCGGTGATGGTGGTGGGGGTGGATGGGATCAGTGGCAGCAGTGATAATGGTGGGGGGGTGAGATCAGTGGCAGCTGTGATGGTGGTGGTGGGGGATGGGATCGGTGGCAGCGGTAATGGAGGGGGGTGGGATCAGTGGTAGCGGTGATAGTGGTGGTGGGGGGATGGGATAAATGGCAGTGGTGATGGTGGTGGGGGAGATGGGATCAGTGGCAGCACTGATGGAGGTCCATCTCCCATCAGAACTAGAAGAAGCGGCAAGCAGTGGGCCCCCACACAGTGGCGGAACACCAGGCTACAACTCATTGGTTGGGGCCCGCTGCCTGGGCCCCTCGGGATGCCCAGACCCCTACATGGGCACGATGGTGGCCCTGCAGCAAGGTGTTTCCAATAAAGAGAACTGTTAATGTTGCAACATAAAAAGACATTTTATACAAGTGAGTGCTTCCAACCTTGTGGTCACAGTTTTGGTTTAGGATAGGTCATTTTCTGTTCCGGCGTGTTGCAGTGCACAAAGCTTCATGGTTTCATGAGTTTGGTGTGGAGGAACGCAAGTGACCTACAGCCCTGACCTAGTGATTTAAGATGATTTGGCATGCTTATTTCAAGCCACGCTAGTACCTGACCTCACAATTGCTTTTTTTGGCTAAATAGGCAAGAGTTTCCACAGACATTCTCCAAAATCTTATGCAAAGTCTTCCATAAGAGTGGAGGCTGTTATAGCTGCTAAGAGGGGGAAAACTCCATATTAATGACCATGGTCTACTGTCCAACAAGCTCATATAGGTGTGATGGTCAGGTATCCACAAATCGGCGATAGTCATGTAGCCACAAAGTTGGAAGTTCACTGCTAAAATATCTTTATAAGCTAAAGACCCCCTAATGTACATTTGCGTTACCGGTTTGAAGTGGTTTACTGGGGTTGTGGCTGAAGCTGTCAGCCATAACTCCAGTATATTTTTTCTTTTCAGCCAGCGCTTCTCTTTCTGATTAAAGCAATCTGAGCTGCTGATTAGCCGCTAGATTGGAAAGGCAATTCCAATATTAGTTAGTTACTTAGTTATTATTTCAAATTTTTGGATTTTTTTTCTTTCTTATTTTTGGATTTTCGAATTTACGAATTTTCAAATTCAGTAATTTACGTATACAGAGTTTTTGAATTTCCGAATTCTGAAATTTCGAATTTCCGAATACCGAATTTTCCTTTCTTGTTTTCAGATTTTCGAATTTTAAGAATTTTTGAATTTAGGAATCCTGAATTTTCCTTTCTTATTTTCGAATTTAAGAATTTTAAGAATTTCCGAATACCAATGTTTTCCGAATTTCGAATTTCCAAACACCGAATTTTCCTTTCTTATTTTCGGATTTTCTAATTTATGATTTAAGAATTTTTGAATTTCCGAATTTACAATTACCAAATTTTCCTTTCTTATTTTTGGATTTTCGAATTAAGAATTTTCGAATTTTCAAATTTACAAATACCAAATTTTCCTTTCTTATTTTCAGATTTTCGAATTTCCGAATTTATTAATTTACGAATACCGAATTTTTGAATTTCCGAATTTCCTAATTTTTGAATTTGTCTGACTCATTAGACTTTTCATGTTTTCAACTTCGTTGTTTTCAGTAAAGCAAACTCATTTTTTTCAGTTGATAGGCCATACTGTTTTAAGTTAGGAATACATACCTTAACTTGTCTGGAACTATAGTTTTAAGTAAAGCCTACTCAATTTTTTTCAGTTTATAGACTATAGGTTTAAGTAAAGCTAACCTAAACTTTTCCCATTCATAGACCATAGGTTCAGGTAAAGCCAACTCAATTTTCCCAGTTTATAGTTATATATGGTGTGGTGACTGCGCTTAGGACAATATGTAGGTATGGTGCCCCCCTAAAGAAGCTCCCCTAGGGGTACTTCAGATGTAAATGAATAGATAAAATGGGGTAATGGCGCTCCCTATAATTGGTTTGTGAGCATGAGTGAGTGTAAAGGTAAAAAAACTAATTAAATAGTACTGGAGGGTCAAAGTCCTGGCTCCACAGCGGAAATGCCCCACTTACTGCAGGTTTATGCGTGTGACCAAGTGTACTAATATTATGCAATCTCCTCACCATAGGTGGTATTGTTAATAGGTGTGACTAAACTCCAATTATACATTCACCATGTGTAAAATTATACCATACATAGTATCCCTATACATACCAACGGTGACTCACATATGTAAAACCTTCCGCATAAGTGCACAAAATTTGATGATAAATAATAAAAAAAATAATAATAATAATTAATAATAAACCTGTAAGTATAGCTCAAATAGTGATAGCATCAAAATGATAAAATAGCGGTATGCCCATAAGTGACCATATGATTGACCAATTAGGTAGGTGATATAGAGCTACCAAGTTGGAAAGTCCATGACCATAATCAGTGAACAAAAGTCATTTTAAACCTTATTATTTTAAAGTGTTTATATAGCAGTCCATAATTGATATATGAAGGTGTCTCCAACACGGTGAAAAAGAATTTTCAAAAACGTGACTTGAGTGCGTTTAATATCCTTGTTGACTTAGTGCTCCCCCTCAAGGGTCCCCACTCACCAGATCCATTCACCCCAAAGGGGCAATACGCATATAGATGTAGCCTCTACGATCTCCTTGTCAGCGTAGTGCATGGGTTTCCAGGGGTGATCCTCAGCATTCACAGGAGAATGGAACTTTATCACTCATATAAAAAGAAGGAATAGTGGACTCCCATAGTGTAGTAGATAAAATTAAAATTTATTCCAACATAAAAAATCTTCCAATAAAAAAGCTACTACAGTCCAGCACAACTGGCTATAGTAATCCAGCAGCAAAAAGTACCACAAAGGTAATAAACTCCAAGCTAGGTGTAGCTAGCACAATGCTACCCTAATAGATATAAAACAACCGGGCAGCCTGTGGCGCAAGTAAACTGAGTGTTTGCACTCCACCTGTGTTCCACCGGCCTGAATTCCGGAATTGACGTAGCGTGCGTGGCACCGTCGCAGTTTTTTCCCAGTTTATACACCATAGGTTCAAGTAAAGCCAACGCAAATTTCCCAGTTTATAGACCATAGGTTCAAGTAAAGCCAACTCAATTTTCCTAGTTTATACACCATAGGTTCAAGTAAAGCCAACTCAATTTTTCCAGTTTCTAGAAAAGTTTAAGTTGGGAACACATACATTAACTTATTTCAAGTATTTATATAACACCATCAATTTACAGAGCGCTGTACACATACATAAGTCACTGCCCTCAAGGAGCTTTAAATCTAAGATCCCTAACTCACATTTTACCCCACCAGCATGTCTTTGGAGTGTGGGAGGAAACCTATGCAGGCACAGAGTAGAACATGCAAACTGCAAGCAGGTAGCTGTCGGGGTCGGGATTCGAACCAGTGATCCTTTTGCTGCTAGGCAAAAGTGCTAATCATCACACCACTGTGCTGCCCTATTGCTTAGTTACTTAGTTTTTAAGTGATATTAACTTGTACCTTACTCAATTTTTTAAGTTGGTAAAACGTATTTTCCAAATGTATTTGATATATGTTTGAAGGCTTTAATATAAAAATAATACAATAATATGGTTTTTGAAAAAAGGAATAGTCTCATGAAACAGGCTTTCAAAACAAATTAACAATATTATTTATAAAGTGTTACAAATGTAATATTATTAAAGCAGCATCAAATGTAAATGTAAACATTTAAAAAAAAAAAAAAAAGAAAGAAAAAAATGCCTCTTTCTCAGCTAACAAATCAAACTGAAACATACACATCTATATGCAGTATATCTGTAAAGAACATAGAATACAGAATGTATTAACTTTTTTTAAGCCTTTTAGTAAAGTAATTTGCACTTTAACCACTTCAGAAGGATTTGCCCCCTTAATGACCAGGCCATTTTTTGTGATACGGCACTGCTTCGCTTTAACTGACAATTGCGCGGTCGTGTGACGCTGTACCCAAACAAAATTGACATCCTTTTTCTCCCACAAATAGAGTTTTCTTTTGGTGGTATTTGATTACCTCTGCGATTTTTATTTTTTGTGCTATAAACAAAAAAACACCGACGATTTTGAAAAAAAAAATTTCTTTTACTTTCTGCTATAATACATATTAAAAAAAATATATATATTAAAAAAGTTTGTTCAAATTTATTCATCAGTTTAGGCCGATATATATTCTGTTACAGGCGTATATTAATTGCTTTGCAGAAAAGCTATCGCGTTTACAAACTATGGGATAGATTTAGATACTTTTACTTATTTTTATTACTTTTACCGGTAATGGCGGTAATCTACGATTTTTAGCAGGACTACGACATTGCGGCGGACAAATCTGACCCCAAATTACACTTTTTAGGGACCAGTGACATTACTACATTGATCAGTGCTATAAAAATGCAATGATCAATGTATAAATGACACTGGCAGGGAAGGGGTTAACACTAGGGGGCGATCAAGGTGTTAAGTGTGTTCCCTGGGTGTGTTCTAACTGTAGGGGGGATGGGCTGCCAGCGACATGACAGAGATCACTGTCCCCGATCACTAGGAACAGAAGATCTCTGACATGTCATCTGGCAGAACGGGGAATCTCCTTGTTTACATAGGCAGATCCCCGTTCTGCCTCTGTACACCGTGATCGTGGGTTGCCGGCAGACACTGAGTCCGCTGGACCCGCGGGCATGATCCCGCGCGCACGCCTGCTATCTTCTGTGCAAAGACTGACATACACCTACGGCAATTTGAGCAGGAGAACCAACCTGCTGCAGTATAATGATGGTGGCTGGTCGGCAAGCAGTTACAGTGTGAACTTTTGAGGATAGATTCCCCACATCTAGCTCTAAAAAGATCTTCTGAAAAACTTCAAAAGGTATATTTCAGGTTTTCAGGGTAGCTCAGGCTGTGGGTGGCACATTGGTGTAGTGGTTAGCACTCTCACCTAGCAGCAATAGTCACTAGTTCAAATCCCGACCACGACACCTTCTGCCTGGAGTTTGCATGTTCTCCTTGTGCCTGCATGGGTTTCCTCCGGGTACTCCAGCTTCCTCCCACACTCCAAAGACATGCTGGTAGGTTAAACAGAACCTGACTACGAAATTGGCCCTAGTATATGTGTTTGTAAGCATGTCGGGACCCTGCTCGGTAAAGGACTGCGCTATATCAAGATTCAACTCATATGAAGAAAAATACACCATACCAATATGCTTGTTTTTCCTGCCAATGCAGCATACATATGGTATATTTGTTTTTGAAATGTAATAACATAGTGCAAAGTGGGCGGGGCTTTAGGTTACATAATCTAACATTGAATGTCCAATATCTCAAAAACCGAACAAACAGAAAGTTTGTTTTTGTGGTACAAATCCGCACAAACACAGCACAAACAAACTGTATAATTGTTTTTAAAATGTAATAACATGTGGTGCAAAGTGGGAGAGTGCGTAATATCTTTAAAAATCAAACCAGCACATACATTCGTTTTTGCAGCACAAATCAGCACAGATGCAGTGCAAACGAATGCTATCTTTGTTTTTAAATTTTAATAACATTGGGTGCAAAGTGGGCGGGGCTTGATGTTACATAATCTGAATTTGAATTCCAATATCTCAAAAACCGAACCGGCTGAAACGTTCATTTTTGTGGCACAAAATCGTTTTTAAGCTTAACAGCTGGTGGTCCCTCGCCCTGCATCTTGGCTTTGTCGTGACTTGGAAAAATTCTTGTCACTGTTGGAGCTCTTTTGTCCTGATGGGCCTCAAACGTATGGGAACTGCCTTGTGCGGGCTTTCAAAGTCGTCAAACTCTTTAAAATATACAGCATCCAAATTCATGCAGTTGCACATTTGGCAAACATATGCATCAAATGAAAAGATCATTTTTTTAAGTAAATGTAACTCAATTAGAATATGGAAATGCACATGCCTTAAAAGTTTTGTCTAGATTACTCAATATTATACATTATTTTTGTAAATGTGAAAGGTGTGTTTTAAGAACTAATGAAAATTAAGTAAGGTACTTAAAATATCAAAGTAAATTAATTAACATTTATTTTGATGTTGAAAATTATAAAATTTTTATGGTAAAATTACAAGCCAACGGAATCATTTTTATCAGTGTAGTAGTAAGAACCTAATCCTAACAAAAAATAAATAAATAAATAACACTAACCCCAATCCTTAATCCTTACCTTAACTCTAACCCGTTACCCTAACAAAAAATAATAATAATAAATGAATAATAATAAGGAAAAAAAAAGAAATTAAAGCTAATGGAAAAACTTAAAAAAGCTGAAAAACCTAGCAACAAATGATGCACCAGATTATGGTTTTCTTTATTGGCTAATAAAAAAAATTTCAAAGCTCAAAAACGGCGTATAAAAACACGCAAATCACGCATAAAACATGCCAAAATCGCGCACAAAAAAAAAAAATCACAAAAAACGCCAGAAAAGCCCTCAAAGATGCTACCCTCAGGTGTGAATGCAGCCTTATGGCTGTCTTGGGCTGCAGGTTTATCACCACTGTTCTAGACCAGTGTTTCTCAACTCCAGTCCTCAAGGCGCACCAACAGGTCATGTTTTCAGGATTTCCCTCAGATGAAACAGCTGTGGTAATTACTAAGGCAGTGAAAACTGATCAAATCACCTGTGCAAAATAGTGGAAATCCTGAAAACATGACCTGTTGGTGCGCCTTGAGGACTGGAGTTGAGAAACACTGTTCTAGACTATATCTTCTTCAGCTGCCTGAAATATAATGTGGTAGCATACTATAGGACACAAGTGGTGCAAATTAGATTTCTCTACTGTATTGCTGGTCTAACTATCCAATGATATGATGAGCAGTGTGAAGTCTATGAGTGTAATGTCCTTTTCCAAGGGGTAGCCCCTGAGCATATTGATAACAATATATTGTACCTACCAATTGTCTAGTGAGAGCATATCACAGTTTTGGGAGGATTTGTCACTAGGCTCATTCAACTCAAAGAAAACTGTAGCGCCATAACATATTGGTGGGAGTATATCTCCCATTTTGCTTGGTGGTTCTTTTTACATCTTTAGGAGGTTGCACTAGGGTTCATTAAACTGGAAGAATACCCAAGGGTAGTTCCATAACATACTGGTGGGAGAAGATCTTCCAGTTGGCTTGGTGAGGCTATCTTACTCCTTTTGCATGCCCAGTCAGGGACTGCCTTGGGTCATCCACTGGGAAAAGACCCAGTTGGTTTGACACTGCAAGGAGCTGGAATGTTTGTCTCATCAAAGTGATGGGTCAATCTGTTGCTCTCAGACTCCTGCAGGATTAAGCAGCTGGAAAATAATAAAATGAATATAACAAATATGAAATATGGTTTCTACTTACATTACTATGATCCTTCATATGTCCTTCTGTGTTTTGCATAAGAAAATTTGATGTGAACAAGAGCAGCAACAGACATTGTGATAGAGACATTGACCAGTTCATTCTACGTTTTCCAGAATTTTTGACAAATGCAGTCACCGATGATAGGAATAATCTGGTACCATTAGAGTTCCTGAAAATGTGAATGTTCTTCCTTATCGCTGAGCAATGTGGTGGTTGTATATTTAAATTTTGACACACTTACCTACATAAGTAGCCTGCGACTTTACAAACGGCTCCAGGCAACCCATAAACTTGAGTCATCATTAAGCAAAGTGAATATATTCCTTTGTCTCGCATCACACAGAGACTCCCTCTTTGTTTTCTTGGACATCACAAAGCAGTAACAAGCGCAGTAGTAGACTGTGCAACATAAATGGTAAAGGAATAGATACAGTAATAAACATGTTTCGATGACGCCTTTATTTACCATTGCAAATAGTGATGTGCAAACATTCCCTTGTTTCTTTTCAAATTCTGCATATGAGCAAAGACAATAAAAAAGATGACAGATGCTCTGCAAACCCCCAATATAGTAGAAAGAGCGTAAAATAATACATTAGAAGAATTACTTACAGATAGGGTTCAATATTGAGTTGGCCCACCCTTTGCAGCTTTAACAGCTTCAACTCTTCTGGGAAGCCTGTCCACAAGGTTTAGGAGTGTGTCTATGGGAATGCTTGACCATTCTTCCAGATGCGCATTTGTGAGGCCAGGCACTGATGTTGGACGAGAAGACCTGGCTCGCAGTCTCTGCTCTAATTCATCCCAAAGGTGTTCTATCAAGTTCAGGCCAGTCAAGTTCCTCCACTCCAAACTCGTGCATCCATGTCTTTAAGGACCTTGCTTTGTACACTGGTGCGCAGTCATGTTGGAACGGGAAGGGGCCATCCCCAAACTGTTCTCACAAAGTTGGGAGAATGAAATTGTCCAAAATGTCTTGGTATGCTGACGGCTTAAGAGTTTCCTTCACTCCAACACCCCAAAAAACAACCCCACACCATAATCCCCCCTCCACCAAATGATTTGGACCAGTGCACAAAGCATAGTCCATAAAGACATGGATGAGCGAGTTTGGGGTGGAGGAACTTGACTGGCCTGCACAGAATCCTGACCTCACCTTTGGGATGAATTAGAGTGGAGACTGCGAGCCAGGCCTTCTCGTTCAACATCAGTGCCTGACCTCACAAATGTGCTTCTGGAGGAATGGTCAAACATTCCCATAGACACACTCCTAAACCTTGTGGACAGCCTTCCCAGAAGAGTTGAAGCTGTTATTATTATGCAGAGTATTGCAATAAACGATGGAAGCTTCTTGGATGCAGTATTACAGCTTTACTTTCATGGAGAAATATATTACATGTCTTACAGCATGGAGAAACATGAACAGGAAGCAGGAATATAAAAGTACATGCACTGAGATAGACAATACATCCTGCTATATCATAGAAAACATGAACTATACACTATAATACTACAACGCCACCTGCTGCATAGATAGGTATAATGCATACAGTGTTGTCAGTTTATTAACAACTTTACATTACATGCTGCTGTTCTTTTCCAACACCCCTTCTCAACAGCATGAGCTTTGTCAATTATATTCAGCTTCTTATGGAAAAAACTATGACTTTCCCTAATAAAGGCTTGGTGAGTGCATTAGCAGTCATCTCCTCTGACAGGCAATATTGAATGTCAAGAACATCTTGCTCTTGATTGTACCTCATTAGGTGATACTTGACGGCAATGTATTTGGTCCTAGGATTGACCCTTTCTGATTGACCCTTTATGATTGACCCTTTCTAAGCTTTATACAACCCTGGTTGTCTTCAAAAATGGGAATTGGTTTTGACATGTCTAACCCAATGTCCACAAAGGTTGACGAAACCATATCGTTTCTTGACAAGCGTGTGCTACTGCAATGTACTCTGCTTCAGCTGAGCGACAGTTGCTTGCTTTGGACTAGACCAACTTATGGTTCCTTCCCAATATTGGAAAATTAATCCACTTGTGGATTTGAGGTCTGTGCAGTCCCTGGCCCAAAAAGCATCCACATATCCGACCAGTTTTGAATGTGATGTTGCTGGTAACCGTAACTTCTTCTGAATTGTTCCTTTGAGGTATTGCTCACTCTTTTATTGTGTTCCAGTCACACTGACAGAGAGCTGAAACTTTCCTGCATAGTATGCCCACTGCTGCGGCTATGTCTGGTCTTGTCACAGTGGCAACATATAGCAGCTTACCAATTGCTCTGCATGTCATTGTTGGGTAGCAAGTTTTCTGCTTCATTGCTCTTTTGATAGCCTGGTTCCATCTGAATTTTCACTTCCTTTGCATCTTGCATATAGAATTGTTCTAAGATTTCCAAGATTTTCTGAGATTTGTTGAGAAGATAACTTCCTTCTTTTCTCCCCATTTGGATTCCCAGATAGTAGCTAATGTTCCCAAGCTCTTTGATTTCAAAGTTTTCTTTCAGCTTGTGAACCGATTGTAATCCCCTTCTTGTTCAAAACAGGTTATAATGTCATCAACATAGATAAGGATGTATATCCATCTGTCTTCTTGATTCTTGGAGTAGAGACAGGGGTCTGCTTTAGGGCAGGCGGAGTCAGCGGAATGGAGCAAGCAAGTCCTCACCTTCAGTGAACTAGCTAGGTAAGCTGTCAGGGGTGCAGGGCGCAGCCTTATCAGGATCGGTGACCGGAGCCATCACATTCGGTCGCCGTCAGCGGCTGAACATCCCGACGTCCATCTTAGTACACCCTGCACTCGGCTGTAGTAAGCCAGCAGTGGACATCTTGTTACACCCAGCCCATATAGTTCAGGCTGGGTGTAATAAGATGTCTGCTGCTGCTTACTGCGGCAGAGTGCAGGGTGTACCAAGATGGGTGTTGCAGCATAGCATTTCAAAATAAATTCTTTCCTCATGTCATTTATTGCTGCATTTCAGTGCCAGCCACCTCTCAGTGCCACCTAACAGTGCCCATAAATGCCGCCTATCAGTGCTATCAGTGCCACCTATCAGTTCCCATCAGTCAGTGCCATCTGTCAGTCCCCATCAGCCAGTGCCATCTATCAGTGTCCATCAGTCAGTGCCACCTATCAGTGCCCATCAGTCAAACTGTCACGTGACATTAAAAAAAAGTATCAGTAATCGGTATCGGCGAGTACTTGAAAAAAAGTATCGGTACTTGTACTCGGTCTTAAAAAAGTGGTATCGGGACAACCCTATTTCATATTCCTATTTCTTGCCTCAAATATCTGTATGCTAAGTATACCTTTATTTTATTCACATAGGGGAGAAAAGAATTGGGACATCAGAGGACACCAGGTACCCCCAACCTCCTAAAGAAGGGGAAGTCACCACACCACAACCTCAGGATGTGGAGGAAGGAGCGGTTTATGAAGTGGGCGAAATAGTGACCACAACAGGTGAGTGTCTGAGACCACAGCTTCAGGTAATAGATGTATGCCTGCATATTTATAATACATGGCGTGTTGTTTTCTTTTAGGTGATGTGGATGTTGTGGAAGAAGAATCTCATTTCACAAGTGCAAGTGCACAAGTCCTCATCAGGGAGATCATGGTGTGCAATCGGGATTTACAGAAGATCAAGGAAGACATCAATGATGTTGAAAAAAGACTCAAACACATCATTGATGTTTTAGGCAGAATGTAAAACACAACAAAATTTTATAATTTTTTTATTTAGAACTTTTCTAAAAAATGTTGAAAGCCAAATTTTGAAGATGCACACAGTGTGTCAACATGTGCTATCTGCCATCACGGGATATCAAGGTACGCGTTTTGTGGGTGCAGCCCCTTCCTCGCAACTCAAGTAGCTGAGAGAAAGGGGTTGTACCCCCGAAACATGTCCATTGATCACCCATGATGGGAGCTAGCACATGTTGACCTTAGGCATGGGATCAGGAGTAAAATCCCCATTTTGACTCCTAATTTGTGTGCATCTTCAAAATTTGGCTTTCACAGGGGTGACATCACCCCATCTGATGAAGGCAAGATCAACACAGTTTGGGCATACTAATGTCTGATATTGCCTTCAATTTATCAAAGCTGAACTTTGTAAGTTCCTGAGTTGTGTATTGTTTTATGTTTTGAAAAACATGCCTGTTTACCACAAAAAAGGATATTTCTACTGTCCCCAAAAAAAAAAAAAATTCCAAAAAATATGTTGGTTTGTTCAAAAACCTTTTTCTAAACGCATATGTGAATGTGCACAGAGTAAAAAATGTTCTACTCAACAATGTGTGGCTTCTTCTTTCAATGCTCAATAGCAGTTTTTTGCTTAAAGTGGTGTTCCGACCGAAATTATACTTTTTAAATAAAAATACCCCTATAATACACAAGCTTAATGTATTCTAGTAAAGTTAGTCTGTAAACTAAGGTCTGTTTTGTTAGTTTATAGCAGTAGTTTGTTATTTTATAAACTTACAGCAGGCCGTGGCCATCTTAAGTGTGGGCATCTGAAGCCAGACTGTATTTCTTCCTGAATCTCATCCTTGCAGATTTCGCACATGCTCATTGCAGCACAATCAGTGTAATAGGTTTCGGGTCAGGTTTCCATAGCAACGGTAGTGTCAGAGGAAGTTGCCGCCCCTTCCCAGAAGGCATTGCAAACAGGAAATGATGCGATGGGCCATGGCCAGGGAGGAGGAAATGAAAAATGAATACAGCAGATATACAGTAGGTGTTGAGAAATTTTTTTTTTAAATATCCAATTCGTTTACAGTGCACAGTTTAGTGAGGAATGCTGAAGAGTTGTAAAAGTGGGTGGAACTCCACTTTAAGTTGGTGTTTACAGTGACAATGGGGGTTATTTCCTAAAGGCAAATCCACTATGCACTACAAGTGCACTTTCAGTGCAGTTTCAGTGCACTTTCAAGTGCACTTTTGCAGTGCACTTGAAGTGCAAAGTGGATTTTCCTTTAGTAAATAACACCCACAGTGCTTTATATTCAATGAAATTAGGAAAATTGGGGAAAATAGGGACTTTCAGGAATCCATGACATAATAGGGTCATGTGTTTCCATCCCTAGGGACTTTGAATGATATCATGATCTGGTAAGATCATGCATATCCATCTCATATTGCAATAATCTAATTGCTGCCTGGTGCTTCAAAGTCCCACCCCTCTTGTCCCTATACCTTTTCCTCCTAACACAGTGTTTTATAATTTGCATCAATCAGGCCATTATCGTCACTCCAAAAAATGAATTCAGGGTGCTGAAAATGATGAATATTATTATCATTAATGTATTACATACATTAACAACAAAAAGAAGGTGTGTGTGTAGCAGACCCACAATATAAAGAATAGTTAGCTGAAGAAGAGATTGTCACCTCATGTATAAAAGAAATTACGTTGGAACTATTGAAGAAAATGGGCAAAAAACAAACAAACATTGGAGAACCTAGGAGACAGCTAAAAGAAACACGAGCAGTAAATCAAAGGAAATATTTTTCATTTTAAAATACAAATTTATTTTAAAAATACTATTTAAATACATATAATGTGATGTTAAAAGGATAAAACACCCTAATATAGTCCTTCTGCAGGACTTGAATGATGGCAGAACAGGTCTCTGGAATAATGATCCCCAGAGCCTGTGGGGAGGTGCCTGTCGGGAACTTGATGTCCTGCAGACTTCTCCCCATCGCCAAGTACCGCAAGGTACTGCTCGGGAATGATGGCTTGCCGCATGCAGGTGTCCTGCTTCGTAATATAAGGGGACAGCAAAGTCAACAGAAGAAAAACTTGGTCAAAGTAAGAACCCCAACATCAAGCCCCTGCACAGCATGAACTGTACGATGAGTACGTACCAGCAACATGGCTTCAAAATGGTCAGCTGGTCGGAACGAACTAACAGGACGCACTGAAAATCAAATACGTAATATAAAAATACACACTGAAAAACAGATACGAACCCACAAGTACAAACTGAAGAGCAGTAACGAACTGA
Source organism: Aquarana catesbeiana (assembly GCF_042186555.1). Taxonomy (NCBI): domain Eukaryota; kingdom Metazoa; phylum Chordata; class Amphibia; order Anura; family Ranidae; genus Aquarana; species Aquarana catesbeiana. The sequence continues at coordinate 33,385,378 of NC_133327.1, forward strand.
AAAGCAGGAGGCTGAAAATCGCAAATCGTCTCTCACCAAACTTCTACTAACACGAGATAAACACGAGATTAGCTGAAGGAGCCCAAAGGGTGGCGCACTGGCTATTGAACTTCCTCTTTATAGTGCTGTCGTACGTGTTGTACGTCAGCGCGTTCTTGACGATTGGAATTTCCGACAACATTTGTGTGACCGTGTGTACGCAAGACAAGCTTGAGCCAACATCCGTCTGAAATAAATTCCAGGATTTCGTTGTCGGAATGTCCGATCGTGTGTACGCAGCATAAGAAGCGCTCTGATGGTGGAGTGTTTTACGACGGGAGCGCATGTTTCATCGTAATCTTCACCAAATTTCTGAGAGTAACCCTTGGCAAGTAGTCTGGCTTTGAATTTGTGGATATTCCCTTCTGCGTCTGACTTTATTTTGAAAGTCCACTTACTTCCTATAGTTTTGCTGTTAGCAGGGAGCTCTGAGTGTCCAGGTTTTATTTTCTTGAAGTGACTTAAATTCTTCTTCTGCTGCCTTACTCCATTTATTGGCTTCACGTTTTGGCAGTTTTTCTATGCCTTTCCAGGATGTTGGTTCAAGTATGCTGTGTGTTTTGACAGTGTATGACAGCTTACCGGGTGGTATCCCCTTTGTAGTCTGAGTGGATCTTCTGACTTCAGGCAGTTCAACAGGATCTGGTGGATAACTTGATTTAGGCTATGTGAGTTCCACCTCTTGTTCTGACTCCTGCAAAGGTTGGCTTTGGTTGATCTTTTCTTCTGGTTTGCTTGGCATATTCACTTCACAGTTTTCAAGGATCATCTGGCCATTTCTATAAGAGTGCATTTTTTCCTTTCTGCTACACCGTTTTGTTCAGGAATGTATGGTGTGGTTGTCTGGTGTACTATTCTATGTCTCTTCAGGTATGAGGCCACTTCTTTGCTTATGTATTCTCCTCCATTGTCAGTGCATATTATTCCTGGTTTGCGTTGGAATTTGTTGCTATACGTGGCAACAAACACTTGTGCCGCGTACACACGATCAGAAAATCGGCAAGCAAAAGACCGATGAGAGCTTTTGGTTGGAAAATGCGACCGTGTGTATGCTCCATCAGACTTTTGCTGGCTGAATTCCAGCCAGCAAAAGATCGAGAGCATGTTCTCAATTTTTCCGTCGGAAAAAGTTCCTATCCGAAAATGCGATCGTCTGTAGGAATTCCGACACACAAAATTCCTATGCATGCTCGGAAACAATTCGACGCATGCTCGGAAGCATTGAACTTCATTTTCTCGGCTGTAGTTTTGTACGTCACCACGTTCTTGACGGTCGAAAGTTCAGCGAACTTTTGTGTGACCGTGTGTATGCAAGGCAAGCTTGAGCGGAATCCCGTCGGAAAAGCCATCATATCTTTTTCTGACCAAAATTCCAATCGTGTGTACGCAATTGGAATTTCTCTAATGTTTCATTCTTGTGTTTCATCAGATAAGTAGTTGTGTACCTGGAATAATTATCAATGAAGGTCAGTAGATATCTGTTCCCGCCTGACGTGGGAGTTTTCATTGGACTGTATACGTTACTGTGTATGAGCTGCAGGGGGTGGGTGTTTTTGCTTCCATACAGCACTTGCATTTCATGAGCACTTTGCAAGTCACTATTGTTAAATTTTCTGATTAGCCTCTCATTATAATGTAAATGTAATGTAAAGCTTCTGGACCTCTGTGTCCCAGCCACCTGTGCCATAAGTGAATATATTTGATGTAGTGCAGACCCCCCCATCAGTACAGACTCCCCCTCAGTGCAGACACCCCCAGCATTACAGACACCCCCCCTCAGTGCAGACACCCCCAGCAGTGCAGACACCCCCCTCAGTGCAGACCCCCCCATCAGTAGACACCCCCCCCCCTCAGTGCAGATCCCCCATCAGTACAGACACCCCCCAGTGCAGGCAGATCCCCCAGCAGTACAGACACACCCCCTCAGTGCAGACCCCCATCAGTATAGACCCCACCATCAGTATAGACCCCCCCATCATTATAGACGCCCCCCTGCACATGTCCATCTTCTACATTTAGCAAAGTTTACAGACCTCAGAACAGCGTGGACAGATACACACAGCAGTGTGTGTCTCTCGAGCTCGGGCTCCTCCTCCTCTGTGGATGTAAACAGCTTTGGTCCGCTCCGTTGAGGGACACAGCCGTGAGGCACAGGTCATCAGGGCAGCGGGTGGTGTTAGTGGTGCCGCTACCCACGGGTGTCACCCCTCTGGCGGCCCGCACCCCCCTTGCGACGCCACTGGTAACAGCCACAGAACAACAGAGAGTTAGGCCCCTTTCACACAGGCTGTCCAATCAGGTCCACCTGTAAGCGGGTGTAGGGTGTAGCGGCTTCACAGAGGGAATCACACGTACTGACTTTATAACCTGGCAACGTTTATTACCAGAGAGATGGTGGTAGAAGTATTTACAGCAGTAATGCAAGTAGTTTCACTCCAGAGATGGAAGCACAGATACACAGCACAGTCACTTCTGATATAAGCAGTAGTTGTATTCATCAGCACTATAGTCACTTCTCACTGACTGACACAGTATAAACCCAAGCACACAATGCGTATCTGTAGAGGCCGATATTCACACATGTTACCCAGTAACAGTGGTATTCCTTCAGCAGATGGATATAGGCATCTGATACACTTGTCCCTCCCTCACAGCGAGGACACCGGATTTATTATCCGCAATGGGGAGTCTTTCATCCGACCAGGATTGTTGATACAGGACTCCGGAGGAACCCTGAGCTATCCCTCACAAGCCAGAACACTCTCTCTAACTTTTCCTAAATCTCCCTGACAAGCAGGTTGACTCACCCTGTCTGTGTACACACGTGAACTTAACGAGATTGTCACACAAATCTGTTGCCGTCCGGAAGCTGCGGGCGTCTGTCTGGGGGCAGGTTCAGTATCACTGGGGGGTCGGGATGATGTCAGCAGGAGCAGTTTGGCCACACACACGGCTCGCCGCATAGTTACTACTCTCCTTGGGGCACCCAAAGGTGTCCTAGGTCTTTTATAATCCTATAGTGTATACTATGGAAAAAAATGGGCCCTGTGCCGCTAAAGTGTTTGGGTTTGGCTTGAAGAAAAGGTGGCAACCCTACATGTGCATAAGAATTAGCATTTTCTGAACAGAAATGAGCTTCTGCTGAACGAGAATGAGCTCCCTGATACAGACTCTATAACTAACTTTAAGGATTGCAGGTTAAAGCGCAGAACAATCAATCATTATAAATTATTACTTGCAATATTTTTCCTTCACCTAAGCAGTTACAGTATTAATTATTTTGCAATGTACCCCTGAACTTGCTAGTGTAGCACCCTTTACTCCCCAGGTGGCTCAGTGGGCTAGGGTAGAATCCTTGACTTTATGTGGAGAAAGGCATTGGGCGCCAGTCACATCAGAAAGTTAAAAGATTTTATTAGGCACAATAAACTCCGGGGGAGAGTGTATATCATGGGTACTCAACCTGTGGCCCACCAGCTGTTGCGGAACTACAAGTCCCATGAGGCATTGCAAGTCTGAGAGGTGCAAGCATGCCTTCCAAAGGCAGAGGCATGATGGGAATTGTAGTTGCGCAACAGCTGGAGGGCCACAGGTTGAGCACCCATGGTGCACATGATACCCAAAAAGTGACCAAAAAACTCCAGGTTTCCACTAGTACCAGTCAATACTGAGATGAGTACCTTCAAGCTGAGACCAGCAATCCATACTCTTCAAGCTGTTATGCAATTTTAGGCACAAATGCCTTTCCAGTTGAGCCACCAGATTCTCTGCAATGTCCACTGGAAGCAGATGCTACCCAGGACACTTTTCAGCAGCAAAGTTCCGTTCTCCTGATGCTCCAACAATCATTGAGCTTCACTTCTCTTGTATGTACCCTCCAGTAATCCAATGAAAGCCCTTTACGCCTCAGGCCCACCTTTGGCTTCACCCTCCCCCATAGCTCCCAACTGTCCCAGATTTCGAGGGACTGTCCCTGATTTGGAGCAATGTCCCTCTGTCCCTCATTCCTTCTCATTTGTTCCTAATTTTGGTCTGCTCTATATAGATGTATATAACATGCAAGTTTTATCTATCTTCTATCTTGGTCAGGCAATCTTCTAGGACCTGTGACGTGTTCCAGAAGATTGCAGGGAGGGAGGGGGGAGAGGTAAACCTCCATCTGGCGCAGCAGAGCCCGGGGAGGAAGTGGGAGCTGGGTGCCCATAAAAACTGGGTATCCACTCCCCCCCCCCCCAAATGTGGCATGTAAGGGGGTCACCATCACTTAAAGTGGAAGTTCCATTTTTGGGTGGAACTCCTCTTTAAAGGGACTTTGCTCTACTGGCTCTACTACTACTACTACTTAAGCTAAAAGGAAGATTAAGTCCTCAGTTGTACATAGTTCTTATCTTGGAGTATCCCACCACTTCCTTCATCCCTATCCAAATTCTCCAAAAATAAAAACAACATCCCCTAGACTGGTTTTTGGAGAAAGAGTGAATGAGTTTGATGTGTGCCTGGATGAGGGACCGAAGTGAGGGACTGAAGTTGGGAAGACCTGGACAAGTAATTCCTGCGGCTCCTTCAGGAGTAGTGCTACATTTGATACAGTATGTGCAGGGGCGTAACTACCACCATAGCGACCCATGCGGGCGCTATGGGGCCCGCAGCCGAGTGGGGCCCAGTGAGGATGAGAGCACCGCCGGCACAGTCTCCCAGCCAGGGGAAGAGAGAGGAGAGAAAGAGGCGAGCTGTCCGTATCAGCAGAGAGCTGAATTGCCCGATGTAATAGCTTTCATTAGAACTTCCAGTGTTCCCGGGGCTCACATCACATAGCTCCACCTCTTGGCCCGGCGCCTTTGATAGACAGAACGCCGATCCAATGCGGGACATGTGACGTCATCAAAGGCGTCGGGCCAAGAGGTGGGGCTATGTGACCATGAGCCCCGGGAAGACAGGAAATTCAAATGAAAGCTATTACAGTGGGCAATCCCGCTCTCTGCTGATCCAGGTGGCTTGCCTCTTCCTCTGCATAGGTGAGGCTATATGGGGCACAAGCAGACCAGGTTGTATGGGGCACAGGTCACGCTGTATGGGGCACAGGTCACGCTGTATGGGGCACAGGTCACGCTGCATGGGGCACAGGTCACGCTGTATGGGGCACAGGTCACGCTGTATGGGGCACAGGTCACGCTGTATTGGGCACAGGTCACGCTGCATGGGGCACAGGTCACGCTGCATGGGGCACAGGTCACGCTGTATGGGGCACAGGTCACGCTGTATTGGGCACAGGTCACGCTGCATTGTGCACAGGTCACGCTGCATTGACACTAGGGCAGCTGTGGGGGGGGGGCCCATACAACATTTTGCTATGGGGTCCTGCTATTTCTAGTTACGCCCCTGAGTATGTGTGTAACTTGTCAATCCGCCCAGCAGTACAGAAAGATGAAAAAGCCCTCCTGATCATGTGCCCACAACTTTACATGGATTTTTAAAGTACTTGGAAACCTCACAATCTAATAATAACCTAATTAAAAAGAAAGTATGTAATTTTCCTGCCATTTACACATGAAACATTTTGTAATGCCGCGTACACACGGTCAGACTTTTCGTCTACAAAAGTCCGACAGCCTATCCGACAGACTTTTGACGGACTTTTGTCGGACTTTTGGCGGATTTTTGGCGGACTTGCGGCAGACTTTCTTACGAACGGACTTGCCTACATACGATCACACAAAAGTCCGACGGATTCGTACGTGATGACGTACACCGGACTAAAATAAGGAAGTTGATAGCCAGTAGCCAATAGCTGCCCTAGCGTGGGTTTTTGTCCGTCGGACTAGCACACAGACGAGCGGATTTCTGGGTCTGGCGTAGTTACGACGTAAAGATTTGAAGCATGTTTCAAATCTAAAGTTTGTCAGATTTGAGGCTGGAAAAGTCCGCTGAAAGTCCGCTGAAAGTCCGAGGAAGCCCACACACGATCGGATTGTCAGCCAGCTTTAGTCCGTCGGCGTCCGTCTGACTTTTGTAGACGAAAAGTCAGACCGTGTGTACGCGGCATTACACACCCATGCCCCACCCTCCCACAGCGGGAATTACCTTGACCCCTTTCGAACCTAAATGTGGAAATGACCCCCATTCTCCAGGTTTGATCATCTTGTATAACTCTCTACTCAAGATCAGCTCCTCGCCTCTCCAGCATGATGACATGCAAAAATGTGCATCTGACTTAGATATCACTATTACCCAGGAACAGTGGAATGAGACCTGGATCACCACCATATCATGTGCCCAGAATGGTCAAGCATTAGAAAGTAAATACAAAGACTTGTACAGCTAGTACTTATTAGTCTCACCTTTTTTAGCACATTTTGTTCAGTCAGACAGGACACTGTGGGGATGACTACTGAAGAGAAAGTCACTCTAGGTGAGCACATTAGCCATCCATACACAGCATACCCGGGGTTTATGGGGAAGGTGCTAGCACAGCTTCACCCAACATGAACAGTATAATGCAACATTTCCTAAATAACTCAACTAGGCGACCCAGGCATACCTCAGCAAGGTGACAGTCCATAAATGGTGTTTCCCAAAGCTTGGTGGTTCTCTGGATTCCTGATGCCTTCCGGTAGACTGCTTGGCACCACAGTCCCCCTTTGGTGCTCCACAACAATCACGGCATCTTTCTGAGCAGGCCAAAGATCTAGAACCTGGTCTTCCCCTTAATTATAGCACAGGGTGGATAAGTTAAGTCTAAAAAGTCAGGGAACAGAGGTGCAGAACATTAACCCCTTCCCTAGATTTTCACTGACGTCTGCTGGACTTGTAACATTAACAAAATATATATCCTTAGGTCTAGTTTGATACCTTTATTCTCTTAGGCACTAAGTCCATTGCCTCTCTGCCTTTTCTCATATACCCTCACTTTTTTTTCCTTTTCTTCCCACTCATACCCCTTTCATACTATCTCTTGACCTGTTTATGGGGCTGCCTTTATGCTCTTTCGCAATACGATACAACAGACTATTTACTAATATGTTGATGTCCCATTATGGGCAATATGCTTATATGTCTCATTGACAAATGACTAATTCATAGATTGTATGAGAAGCACTTTCATGCTTTAACTTGATTATTTGCACCATCTGTTGCTATTTCTTGAAAATTGAAACAAAAAATCAATGAAAGGAAAAAAATGATGAACTTTTTAAATGCATCCGAGTACTAAATTTTAAATTTAGTAACTATAAAATCACCATGTGGGAGACATGACCTTCTATGGACAGTCAGGCCAACTGGTTAAATAGTAGTGGTGGCCAGCAGAAGGTATCAGCAAAAAAAAGCATGTTAGAAAATGTCAACATATAGATGGAACTGATTGAGAGATACGATGTTCCAAACCTGAAAGTCTTCCTAAAGCATATTGCATTTACATGTTTGCCGTGATATGAAGACCTTTATGGGACTCAGTGTCGCCCTTGTTTGCAACGTAAATTATATGAGTCTATACGCTCTGTATTTACTGACAAAATGTCTGTGTCCATTGTTATGTTATATAATCATTTGCATGTTTTATTTCTTGTAGACTCTAAAGTCCTCTCACTACTTCAAAAATACTTAGAAAGAGATGAAGCTTGTGCGTGAGGTGTAATAAAGGATGGAATTATTAAAATGACAGGAGGCCCTAGGGCCTACAAATCCCATCCTACCTCTGACTCTAGGAGTCATACATGTGATTGTCAGCAGGGGCGTAACTAGAAATAGCAAAATGTTGTATGGGGCCCCCCTGCAAACAGCACCCCCCCCCACAGCTGCCCTAGTGTCAATACAGCGTGACCTGTGCCACATACAGCGTGACCTGTGCCCAATGCAGCGTGACCTGTGCCCAATACAGCGTTACCTGTGCCCCATACAGCGTGACCTGTGCCCCATACAGCGTGACCTGTGCCCAATACAGCGTGACCTGTGCCCCATACAGCCTGGTCTGCCTGTGCCCCATACAACCCCACCTATGAAGAGGAAAAGGCAAGCCACCCGGATCAGCAAAGAGCGGGATTGCCCGCTGTAATAGCTTTCATTTGAATTTCCTGTCTTCCCGGGGCTCATCGTCACATAGCCCCACCTCTTGGCCCGACGCCTTTGATGACGTCACATGTCCCGCATTGGATCGGCGTTCTGTCTATCAAAGGCACCGGGCCAAAAGGTGGAGCTATGTTACGCGAGCCCCGGGAACACTGGAAGTTCTAATGAAAGCTCTTACATCGGGCAATTCAGCTCTCTGCTGATACGGACAGCTCGCCTCTTCCTTTCCTCTCTCTTCGCCTGGCTGGGAGACTGTGCTGGCGGTGCTCTTATCCTCAGTGGGCCCCACTCGGCTGCGGGCCCCATAGCGCCCGCATGGGTCGCTATGGTGGTAGTTACGCCCCTGATTGTCAGGGTCTTGCAATGTCTCATGGGACTTGTAGTTTCACCACAGCTGGAGGGCTGAGGTTTCCTACCCTTGCCCTAGGGAGACCACTTAGTGTGGTAGGTGTTGGGTTGGCTCCTACTGCAATGTGTCAGCGTCTGTCCAACCTAAAGATATGCCAAATCCTTGGTTATAACCAGTAATGACAGAACAGGCCATGTTCAATTCACAGTTTTGTTTATCATCCTTGAAATTCAGTAAACCCTTCCTGGTGAACCATATTGAATTCTATATTTGCAAATGTTATTATTAATGCGTATTCAAACCAAAAAACAAAAATGTAATATATAATATAATATAATATAATATAATATATATGTAATATAGCCACTCACCAGTCCCGGGATGGAAATCCTGGGAAAAAAACACACTTTCTATCCCTTTGTGACTATGCTTACTTTATTTTGACTTTGCATATTACATATATTATGCTAAACACACAGCACATACGACCATATTAACACAGTTGCCATAAGTTTTATATATTAATATTAATATATTGAAAAAAGAACAAAAGCCAATCAAAGCAGATTAAGAATAATAATGAAAACCATAGCACACGACTTCAGCTGCCGATCCGGAGACAATGTACGATTACGCTGATCTGGCATGCCCAAAGTCAAGTGCACACCATAACTTAACCAAGACTAGGAGCCGTAACTGGTCTCGCTAGTAGTTATGAACTCAACAATAACAAATATTGATAGACGTAACGTAGAATCCTAATAAAGGCTAAAATATCTCTGATCCAGTTGTACTGACAACACGTAGGTTCTAAAAGGGTGGTATAGGGCTTGGTCATAATCAAAAAAAAAAAGGAAAAGGGATTAGCCAGTTTGAGATTGCAGGTTAGACAGGCTAACCGATAATTAGGAGGGTGGGGCAAAGAAAAGGAATAAGCACAAAAAAAGGAAGAGGGTGAAAGGAGGTAAGAAGAAAAAAAGGGGGTCACTCTCCATGGTTCATACACTGCTTAAGGTCCACAATCTGAGAGGTGCCTATCAGGTGGCATGACCGGTGGTCGACTCGGATTGGGATAGGGCTTGCAGGCAGCCATCGGTGCAAGTGAAATATCGCCAGGGCCTCTACCTCTTCCTAAAAGTTTCATCTGTGTTGTTTAGGATGGCAGTCAACTCCTCCATGCGGAGGATGTCATTGATTTTGGAATGCCACAAGACCCTAGGCAATGGCTGTGTCTGCCTCCAAAATGAAGAAATGCAGGCCTTATCTGCATTAACGAGATGGATCGTGTGCGATTGTTTGTACTTCTGGGTGGGTGGGTCTGTCCGTCAGGTGAAGGAGACGTGCCGGGATTTCCACTGGGGTCAACCACTGTCAAATGTTTGATAGTGGTCGGCACTTCCTCCCAAAAGGGCCGCAATCTGGGACAATGCCAAAAAATAGGTTACATCTACCGTTAGGTTGTAGTGCTAGCAAGTATCTGGAATGCTGCCATCAATTTTGTGGCGCACATAAGGAACTCGGTACCATTTTGAGCAGTGGCGGCTTTTTGTTTGGGGGGGTGGCAAACGACCGAACCCCCCCGCGGCAACTCAACCCCCCCCCCGCTGTCCACCTGTCGATCCACCGGCACTTACCCCATCTATGCGGTGAGGACCGGGCATCCATGCAGCAGCGGCAGAGACCGGGCATCCATGCAGTGGCAGAGTAGACCAGGCATCCATGCAGCATCAGCGGGGACCAGGCATTCAGGCATCGGCGGAGACCGGGTGGCTCTTCTCCTCCTCGCTTCCGTTGTGCGTCTCCTCCCCTCCTCCAAGGCGTCCAATAGGATCATCTGTCCTTTCAGCCAATCGGGTGACGAGTATCAGTCCCGCTTCCCGATTGGCCAGGAGGAGGACAGCGTTGCAACAGCGAATATTCATTCGCTATTGCAACACACCTGGGTGGGCTACAGACGCATCCTCGGCGTCCCGAGCCCACCCTATTTTGAAGCCTATTAGAGCCTATGGCTGTAATGAGGTGCTTAAAAAAAACGGGCCGATGTAATTCATGCACCGGGTGACCCGAAAGGGGCCGGACGCATGAAAAGGGACGGCAGCGGCCATGGATAGATTCATGCTATGCATGAATCTTTCCATTACCATATAGGGGGTGGCAAGGAGAGAGGTGGCTGCGCCCGGGCGCCCCTAACCACCTCTGATCTTGAGAGTATTTTGTATCGCACCTCTTGGTACTGGTTTGCAATAGAGGACTTGTGGGCCAGAAAACAAGCTTTTCAACTTATGAGGGGTGAACTGGATCCCTAAGTCCAGTTCACATTGGTAAACGAACAAAGGGAGTGGGTCATCAATCAGAGCAACAAATAAATACTACAGTCAATAGATGACTGATAAAAACATAATATGCTGTACTTTAAATAAATATTAAATATTACAGATCATGAACCCCTCATAATAAGGGAGACATAAAACAGAGATAAACCTAAAAAAAAGTGCCCTTGGTGGGGTAAGTTTCGTGCTCCAGGGTTTCACCCACGCCAAGCAAGGCCTGGAGGAAACTCATGGCGTAATAGAAGTGTGGATGAAAATATAGAAGAATATCACCAAAAACAATACATTTTAACATGCGAATGACAGTTAGCGGGTCCGATGGTTTCCATGTACATACTATATATATATATATATATATATATATATATATATATATATATACACACACATACACACAAACACACACACACACAGTATCTTACAAAAGTGAGTACACCCCTCACATTTTTGTAAATATATTATCATACCTTTTCATGTGACAACACTGAAGAAATGACACTTTGCTACAATGTAAAGTAGTGAGTGTACAGCTTGTATAACAGTGTAAATTTGCTGTCCCCTCAAAATAACTCAACACACAGCCATTAATGTCTAAACCGCTAGCAACAAAAGTGAGCACACCCCTAAGTGAAAATGCCCAAATTTGGCCCAATTAGCCATTTTCCCTCCCCGGTGTCATGTGACTTGTTATGCCCTGTACACACAGTTGGACTTTGTTCGGACATTCTGATAACAAAATCCTAGGATTTTTTCAGACGGATGTTGGCTCAAACTTGTCTTGCATACACACGGTCACACAAAGTTCTAAATGCGGTGACGTAAAACACGTACGTCGGGACTATAAACGGGGCAGTGGCCAATAGCTTTCATCTCTTTATTTATTCTGAGCATGCGTGGCACTTTGACCGTCGGATTTGTGTACACACGATCGGAATTTGCGACAACGGATTTTGTTGTCGGAAAATTTTATATCCTGCTCTCAAACATTGTGTGTCGGAAAATCCGATGGAAAATGTGTGATGGAGCCCACACACGGTCGGAATTTCTGACAACAAGGTCCTATCACACATTTTCCATCGGAAAATCCGACCGTGTGTACAGGGCATTAGTGTTACAAGGTCTCAGGTGTGAATGGGGAGCAGGTGTGTTAAATTTGGTGTTATCTCATACAGGTCACTGGAAGTTCCACATGGCACCTCATGGCAAAGAATTCTCTGAAAAAAAAAGAATTATTGCTCTACATAAAGATGGCTTAGGCTATAAGAAGATTGCCAAGGCCCTGAAACTGAGCTGCAGCACAGTGGCCACGACCATACAGCGGTTTAACAGGACAGGCTCCACTCAGAACAGGCCTCACCATGGTCGACCAAGAAGTTGAGTGCACGTGCTCAGCGTCATATCCAGATGTTGTCTTTGGGAAATAGATATATGAGTGCTGCCAGCATAGTTGCAGAGATTGAAGGGGTGGGGGGGGGTGGGTCAGCCTGTGAGACCATGCGCCGCATACTGCATCAAATTGGTCTGCATGGCTGTCGTCCCAGAAGGAAACTTCTTCTAAAGATAATGCACAAGAAAGCCCGCAAACAATTTGTGGAAGACAAGCAGACTAAGGACATGGATTACTGGAACCATGTCCTGTGGTCTGATGAGACCAAGATAAACTTATTTGGTTCGGATGGTGTCAAGAGTGTGTGGCGGCAACCATGTGAGGAGTACAAAGACAAGTGTGTCTTGCCTACAGTCAAGCATGGTGTTGGGAATGTCATGGTCTGGGGCTGCATAAATGCTGCCGGCACTGGGGAGCTACAGTTACTCTAAAGTTAAAATAGGTTACTCAATTATCAGTGGAGATTCACACCTAGGAGGCACACACTGGGGACACCATACCATGAGAGAAAAACATCTTAGTAAACAGATTATAGCAGGAGACCCCAGCATCAGGTTGTTTTAAACTGATTATGTTAACATCTGCTCTGAGTCTGTGTGTGTGTGTGTGTGTGTGTGTGGGGGGGGGGTAGAGGCAGTCAATGTTGGTTTGGGCATAGAGGCCCCAAATCTGTGTCCAGGTCCTAGGTTCCCAGAGTCTGTGTGTTTCGGGTAGACAAGGACCCAAATCCAAAGCAAAACCATTCCAAAGGTCCCCCAGGCACATACCTTCCAAACAATAGAGCCCCTAAAAAGCCAGGGCCCATAGTTAGTAGGCAAGAGGCTACCCTGCAGACCCCTCCAAAAGCCCCTGTCTCAGTTGGGTCTGTCACACTTACTAACAGAGGGCCCCTGGGAACTGGTGTCATACACTTTTTATAAGTTTTGTCCAGCAGAGGGCGGTAATTTCCAAATAGCCTGGGAAAACCTGGCATGCAGAGTTAACCCTTGATTATCAGGACTCACTATCTCAGCCCTCCAACACAACTAAATAGTGCAATTAACACAGCAGTTCAAACAGAAAATACAACTCAACCAAAAAGGCAAATAACACAGGCAATCCCTTTTTATTAACCTGTTTACACATAGGTGACACTAAAGGGAGTAGAGTTTTTGGAGGAGGAACGAGAAGTCAAATCTGTCAAAGGTTTAAGAGTCAGAGAACTGAGTTTTAGGAGGGCAGTTTCTGTGGAGTGCTAAGAATCAGAGAATGTTGTCAACAGGGAGTTGGTGGCTCAGGCAGTTGTAGACTAAGCATTCTAGAAGATTGGAGGTAACCGGGAGCAAGGAGATGGGTCTTAAAGGAGAAGTATGGGTTTGTCTTTTTTCTCACAATCATACTTACCTAGGTGGATGCAAAACGAATTACACTCCTGTGGCCCTTAAGAGAAGCCCAGCCAAACGAGCCCAGGCTGTACTTCTCCTTTAAATTGATCAGATAGGAAGGGTTCAGTGAGGGCTTTTTTTTAAGATATAGGCGTGACCAGTGAGTTAGAAGGATGAGGAAGATGCCAGTAAAAAAAAGAGAGCAATTGAAAATGTGAATTAGAAATCATAGAATAGAGTGAGATGGTGAGTGGAGTACTTGTGAAGGAATGGTGTCAAGGGTGTAGGTGGTTAGGTGGGTGTCAGAAGAATGGCAACCTACTCTGTGGCAACAGGATCTAAGGAGGAAAGTGTTGATGGTGTTGATAGACAAAGTATGTTAGGTGGGGGTTGTCAGGACAGTGGGGATCTTGTCACTAATTGCATCAATCTTATTATCTGAAATGATAGTCAAGGTGGATAAATGATGCTCATATGGGCAAATGTTAACAATTCCAGATGGAGAATGACTTTGATAAATAAGGTGAATGTTGCAATGGCAAAGAGGCAGTATATGATCAGTGAATATATTATTATATACTGAAACTTGCGTACACAGAATCTGGTGCAGCTGTGCATAGTAACCAATCAGCTTCTAACTTCAGCTTATTTAACCATTTCCCGCCCGGCCCATAGCAGATGACGGCCGGGCGGTGGTTCCGTTATCCTGATTGGGCGTCATATGACATCCAGCAGGATAACATGCCGCTGCGCGCCCGCGGGGGCGCGCATCGCGACGATCGGTGGAGCGGTGTGTCAGCCTGACACACCGCTCCACCGATCTTGGTAAAGAGCCTCCGGCGGAGGCTCTTTACCACATGATCAGCCGTGTCCAATCACGGCTGATCACGATGTCAATAGGAAGAGCCGTTGATCGGCTTTTCCTCACTCGCGTCTGTCAGGCGCGAGTAGAGGAGAGCCGATCGGCCGCTCTCCTGACAGGGGGGGGTCTGCGCAGCCCCCCCTCAGATCACCACACTGGACCACCAGGGATCGCCACTAGGACCACCAGGGAAAGGGCAACATGTGGATGGCCAGGTATGTACCCCATGGCCATCCACATGTACCCAATGTGCCCAATCTGTGCCAATTAGTGCCCACAAATGGGCACTGATTGGCACCATTATGTTTCAGTTCTGCCCAGCAATGCCACCAATCAGTTTTATCAGTGCCACCAATCAGTGTCATCAGTGTCACCTGTCAGTGCCCATTGGTGCCACCCGTCAGTGCCCATCTGTGCCCATCAGTGACCATCAGTGCCACCTATCAGTGCCACCCATAAGTACCCATCAGTGCCACCCATAAGTACCAATCAATGCCACCTAAGAGTGCCCATCAGTGCCGCCTATGAGTGCCCATCATCAGTGCCCGTCAGTGCCACCTCATCAGTGCCACCTCATTGGTGCCACCTCATCGGTGCCCTTCAGTGCAGCCATATCAGTGCCCCTCATTAAAGAAGTAAACGTACTTATTTACAAAAAATTTTAACAGAAACAAAGAAAAACTTGTTTTTTTTCAAAATTTTCGGTCTTTTTTTAATAAAAACCGCAGAGGTGATCAAATACCACCAAAAAAAAGCTTTATTTGTGGGAACAAAATTATAAAAAATTTGTTTGGGTACAGTGTTGTATGACCGTGCAATTGTCATTAAAATTGCAACAGCGCTGAAAATTGGCCTGGGCGGGAAGGTGTCTAAGTACCTGGTATTGAAGTGGTTAAATAAAGTAAAATTAAATGTTTTTTTTTTTTTAAATAACAAACATGTTAATCTTACCTGCTCTGTACAAAGGTTTTGCATAGAGCAGCCCTGATCCTCCTCTTCTGGGGACCCCTGCTGGTGCTTCTCCTCTTCTCCAAGCCACCTGCTATGGGGGGCACTCTTGCATGCTCACTCCCGAGCCCTGCTGTGTGTGTCCAAAAAACACACAGAACGGGGCTCGGCCCCTGCCCCACTCCCTCCCCAATGACTCCAGCTGTTTCCTCTCAACCAATCAGGAGACAGAGACCTGGGGTAGCTGCCGCTCTCGTGCACATTGCTGGATTGGAATCAGGGTCCGGTAAGTATTAGGGGAGTGTGCGGGGGGGAGCTGCATACTGAAGGTTTTTTTTTACCTTCATGCATGTAATGCATGAAGGCAAAAAACCTTCAACCTTTAGAACCACTTTAAGCTTTGGCAATAAAATCTAGGTGCTATGCACAGCTGCGCCACATTCTGTGCGCACCAGTTTTACAGTAGTAAATTTCCCCCTTTGTCTTGCTTTATAAATATGCCCAAACAAGTGCACGCAGTTGATAACTTACATTGTAAGCAAAGGACACAGAGGCTAATAATCCATATCTCCAATTAGCATTGTAATGGATGCAGTGAGATCATCAGGTAATTGACCATGTGAGATCATTTGCATTCACTGTTTGCATGTCAACAGGACTGACAGATTGATAATAGCAAGTAATTTACTTGACAAATACATTATTCAAATTGGTAAGAGATCCCCCATAATGCGCTGCACTGATTTGCAAAGTAAACTGGCAAATTAACAGCTCTCATACCTGTATACCCATAATGGACCAGAGAACTTTTTACATTTCCAATATGACCCCATTTATTTGTTAATAACTTTGTTATTACTTAAAGTGATATTAAAGCTTGTTTTTATTTTTTTTTAAATAACAAACCTGTTATACTTACCTGCTCTGTGCAGTGGTTTTGCACAGAGCAGCTCCGATCCTCTTCTTTTCGGGTCCCCCACTGGCGCTCCTGGCTCCTACCCCTTCAAAGGTGCCCCCAGAGAAAGCCGCTTGCCCTGTGAGCAACGCTGCATGCTCATTCCTGAGCCGTGGCTCTATGCGTCCATGAGACACATAGAGCCACGGCTTGGCCCTCCCCCCACTCTCTCCTTATTGGCTCACTGGCTGTGATTGACTCGACACTGACTACTGTCTCGCCAATGGGGAGAGAGAGTCCCCATACATCTGAGGCTATTGTGAACATCGTTGGATCAGAGGGAGCTCAGGTAAGGATTGGGTGGGCGGGGGCGTTGCACACAGAATGTTTTTTACCTTCATGCATATTAAGGTAATATGTAAATTTAAGGTAAAAAGCCTTCAGCCTTTAGAACCACTTTAAGATAACATATTAATACATATATTAGTTTTAGGGGACAAAGTAGGCTTTATTTTAGAGATGCTGTCTTGCAGAAAAATATATATTTTTTATGTAAACCTGAGGCAAAAAGATGTAAAAAAAAATAAATTCTTTCATCTTTTTGACTAGTGCTTAAAAAAAAAAGTAGTTTTACTCTAAGAAATGCTCTTTATTTTGTAATTTGTGCCATTTAACAAGATCATAAAGTTATGTTTCGGGTACAAATTATGGCAAATGAATAGTTAGAGCTTTTTATGAGACACAGAAGATAAGAAAATAAATGAAAATGAAGAAATAATAATGGTAAAAGAATAGAAACAAAAAATCAGCAATAAATAAAATTCAAGGGAAGGAAGGGTACATTAAGGTTAGCTAAGGGTTTTAAAGGGAATATATAAGAACATGTTTTGTTAAGAATGTTTTTCTTGGGGGGCGCATGCGCAAAGCCTGAGCGAGTGGATATGCAGACTTAGAGCTCCGCTCCTGGGGGAGCCGCGCTAGAGAACTACAGGCCGCAGCGGCACCACCGACGATCCCCACGACTTCCCCATAACTCCCGGAGTCACCCGCAATCGTTGCCATGGTCCTGGGGGGCCCAAAATCGAAGTACAGACCCGGAAACATTAAGGACGCCTGGTCCCGGCCGTCAGCCAAGATGGCGCTGCCAGCCTCCTCCTCACAGCCCAGCACACCGCGCTCTCACAAGATGCAACCACACAACCTGAAGACACAGGACCTGGCTGGTGAGCCTGACTCTGACACTGGTAGTTCTCAGTCAGTGATACAATCTGGTATGTTCAAGCAATTTGAGCGTATGTTACAGAAAGCCCTCAAACAGACTTCTGACCACAGAAACTGACAAAGGAGATTAGAGAGCTGGGTCAGAGGACTGCAGAGTTAGAGTGCAAGTGGATGAGTTAGAAAACCACACACAGCTCTACCCCACTGAAATTGAATCTCTTAAAGAGGAGAATTTGGTGCTGCAGACGCGTTTAGAGGAACAAGAGAACAGAGACCGCCGTTCCAACCTTAGGATCAGGGGGATCCCTGAGGCCATCCTTGATGTCCAGGCCACCATGATAGCCCTCTTCCAGGAACTACAGCCTGGCATCCCCATAGAGAGGCTGGAGATGGACAGGGTGCACAGAGCCCTAGCCCCACGCAAACCTAATGGCCCGCCTAGAGACATTATAGCCAAGTTATATTTCTACCGCACCAAGGAACAGATGCTGGCGGCGGCCAGAGGTAAAACCCCCTTCACCTTCCAGGGCCACACATACCAGCTATTTGCGGATCTCTCCCCACTCACAGTAGCGAAGAGGCGGGCACTCAAGCCCCATTTGCTGGTGATCCAACGCAACCAGATAGCATATCACTGGGGTTTCCCCTTTTCACTCAGCTTCACCCACCTTGAAACAAAATATGTGTGCCGCTCCGCAGAGGAGCTACAGTCAGTAATGATGGACTTGGGCCTGGTGGATCATGTTCAGCATGGAGACACATCTCGCAGATGCTCTGCCTCCCCTTCCCCTCAGAAACAATCAGCGGCCGGCTTCAACCACGCATCATCTACACGTCAGAACCTATACAAACGGGGCCACTTGGACAACCCGGCACCACCAACGAGGACTCTATGGACTGAATTTGCCCTGAACCTTAGATCTGATTTCAACGTCACCCACAGCCACCTCTTCAGGCTGCTAAACCACCCTACTGACGATGCTATAGACCTGACCTATGGACCTTTACCCTTCTCCTTTAATTTCTACCGGAACTCTCCCAGTAACTACACTCACCCTATATGAACTGTCACTCTTATCTACTCACAAGCCTACACTTGGGCCCTCCCAGACTGATAGGGCCCTGTGTGCCAATAATCCCTGTACTCTGATCCCTGAGTACCCCTACAAAACCCCCAGCCTTCTCAAGGATATCTGGTTGACCGTCAAGGGTGCGGTTCCTGCTCTACCTGTGGAATTACCAATAAGTTCCACAGAAGTAGTCCTCACCTTCCGGCTCACCCTACGTTCCAGTACATAGTAACACTGTATTGTTTAATCTTGCTCACCATTTTTTTTCCCCACAGGTCTGTTGCTAGCTGGCTACCCGGTCTCAACCTATGTCGCTGGGACTGTCATGTTGTTGCTGCATTTAATGTTACAGTTAACTGTTATTTACTTGAAAAGTTTATTCTCTTGCATCATTCCCCTGTTGGGAACTTCTTGCCGCCTCACTTTCCACCCTCAGACCCCTCCTGCATTTATGCGGGACTCTGACGGTGGCTCTGGAGCCTCTAGGGGACCACTTGACACTCCCCTGAGACGCTCCCTCACTCTACTGCTATGTTGTTGTTTACTGACTATGACCACACCTAATAGGGTTATTCGATGGTGCTATTTTCTCTTACTCTTTATCTCTTTCCCCTCCCCTCTCACTCCCCACGCGGTGGTTGCGGTTCTTGTCTTCGGTTATGACCCCCAAGCTATAACAACTGACCTGGATACATTATGGCCCCCATAAACATCCTTTACTTGAATGTCCAAGGCTTCAATACCCCCCAAAAGCGAACCAAGGAGCTGCACTCTTTCGCAGCCACTAAAGCTCATATCACCTGTCTACAAGAAACTCATTTCCTAGATAAGGCTTCCCCTAAATTCCTCTCTGCCTCCTATCCTCAATTCTACACTGCTTCAGCCACAACCAAGCAATGCGGGACCCTCATCGATTTCCATCGATCCCTGCCATTTACCCTTTCCTCCCAAATGAAAGATCCTGAGGGTAGATACCTTATACTTTCGGGTTATGTCTCTGACACTGCGATTACGTTGGTATCGTATTATGCTCCCAATAAGCGCCCGATCGCTTTTCTGTCACATGTACTCCAAGTTGTTGGAACACATGAAGTTGGCACTGTAATCCTATGCGGTGACTCTAATGCGATGGTTTACCCCTTCCTAGACAAATCACCACCCTCCCCGCTCTCTGATCCCAGCAAACCAACATTTCAACACCTGCTCTCCACTCATGGTCTGGTGGATTGTGGATTCCTGGCGCAAATTAAACCCCACCAGCAGATGCTACACTCACTACTTCCATCCGCACAACTCTTTCTCGCGCATAGACCATATCTTTACCCCCACCAACATGCTCCCCGAGATTATCTCCTCTAGTATTACCCCCTACACATGGACTGACCATTGTGCAGTATACGCCACCATAGCCTCCCCAGTACCCAGGTCTCATGACACATCTACGCTAGCCCATCCCTCCCACCATTTGGAGATTGAGGTAGCCCTCAAAGAGTATTTCTCCATAAACAATACGAATGATGTTTCTGCTCTAACACTATGGGAAGCTCATAAGGCAGTCATTAATGACAGGCTTATACAGCAGGCAGCAGCCCTCAAGAGGGACTGCAAAACCCTATTTGATCCGCTAGAGGCTAACTTCAATGCATGCCACACAGCATTTCAAGCCACTCCAAGCGCCACTACTACTGCGAAACTGAACAAAGCCTGTTTAGACTTCGACCTATTCCTGAATGACTCGGCAGACAAAATTATTCGTAAACGCCAACATATCTCCTACATCAAAGCCAACAAACTCGACACCCCCTATGGTGCACAGCTTACAGGCGATCCACCACCCTCAGTCGTCGATAAGATTGAAAAATTCTCATGACTCATACACTAGTAACCCCATTTAAATATTGGAGGTGTTTCACTCTAACCTGGCCAAACTCTATTCTCCCACTCATGACTTTGATAAGACAAAAGCAGATACCCTATTCTCCGACATTACCCTCCCGACCCTTGAACATGAACAGCAAGATCTACTTGAGTGTCCCATATCAGACGAGGAGGTTCAGCAAGCCAGAAACTCAACAAAAGAACAGGTCCAGATGGGTTCTCGGCAACTTACTTTAAACAATTTCTCACCCCTTCTGACACCTATCCTTACCAGAGCCTTCAATTCCCTGCTAGCGGGACATTCATTTAGAACCGAAACCCTGACTTCCATAATTTCTATGCTTCCCAAACCTAGATCAGATCTCACCTCCTGGACCAATTGCCACCCCATTTCTGTCCTCAACCTGGACATCAAGCTATTATCCAAGATTCTAGCGACCAGACTGAACACTATCATAGGCCGACTGATCCATCGCAACCAAACAGGATTCATGCCGATGCGCCAGGCTGTCGACAATATAAGACATACTCTCCTACTTACCCACGCAGCTAAGACCAGACGCATTCCGACCTGCCTTCTCTCTTTAGACATCAGAAAGGCATTCGACTCAGTCATTTGGCCATACATGCAATACATCCTCCGAAAATGGGGTTTTGGGAACTATTTCCTGACTTGGGTCTCTTCTCTATACGACAATCCTCGGGCATACGTTCAGTATGCGGGCTACAAATCAGCGACGATAGACATTAGGAAAGGCACGTGGCAAGGGTGCCCTCTATTCCCGCTGCTTTTTGCCCTCCTGATAGAGCCCTTATCACACTTAATCAGATCTAACCCTGATGTCAAAGGTGAATAGACAAAAATGGGGTAGACTGGCGCTACCTAATAACTAAGAAACTGATAATGGGATATAGGGCTAAGCCTAAAAGAAGGGAATAAGTGGCGGGACTCAACACTTGCTGCCCTAGCTAAAAGAACCACAAGACCTCTAATGGGGTTAGGTTAGGGAGTCTGTGCAGGTATGATTGTGTAGAGGGCAAGACACATTCACCAGGTACAGTGACTGGATACGGTGAGTAGGGACCCTGTAGGGGGACCACAGAAGTCACCTGGAGTCACCTAAAGCACTCAAGTCACCAGTTGATGTTTTTTCTGCTATATATATATATACGGGCACAACCTTATTATCCTGTATACAGGAACTGTTATATATATTTTTTTACCCATAATATAGACTTATATGCCTCTTTTGATGGCGCCCTGATTTTTATGTTTTTTGGATTTTTACTACACTTTTTTGTGTGTTTTTTTAATATTTGATATCATTTATGCTTTTTGCATTTACATATTTCACTTTATATCACTATATATCTGTTGCATGCAGGTAGCAACATTATTGCACATTTTTTAGGTATAAGTTTTTTTTTAAGTATGACTTTGTACTATATCTAGTGCAGAACATTCCTACTCACACTTGTATGGTTCACATTTACCACACTCACCTTTAGCTGATATTTTACTTTAACCACACACACATTTATTATGTACCATTAAGCCACTGTTTGGGCAGTCCTTTATGGGTGGTCATTGGGCATAATTGCTCACATTTAGGTATTTTTGAGGGCCTTGCCCTCTACACATTCATACCTGCACAGACTCCCTAACCTAACCCCATTAGAGGGGTTGTTGTGGTTCTTTTAGCTAGGACAGCAAGTGTTGAGTCCCGCCACTTATTCCCTTCTTTTAGGCTTAGCCCTATATCCCATTATCAGTTTCTTAGTTATTAGGTAGCGCCAATCCACCCCATTTTTTGTCTATTCACCTATTTCCCAAAGCCCCCTTAGGGGAGCCCTGTAAGGGGAAGCAGCAACCTTTTTCTATTATCCTAAGCGCGGTCTTTCTTTATCTTTATACCTGATGTCAAAGGGATAGAATTAGGTGGTCACCACCACAAAATGTGCCTCTTTGCGGATGATATCCTAGTCTTCTTAACCCAGCCACACATATCCGCCCCAAATTTGCTAGCCATACTAGGTAATTTTGCCCACGTTTCAGGACTTCACTTCAATCCTAAAAAATCGAACTTGCTCAACATCTCCCTGATTCAGTCAGAACTCCAACAAGCCCTGACATCCCTACCATTTACCTGCGTACCACACCATTTCCCATATTTGGGAGTGCAAATCATGACCTCTCTTACAGATCTTTTCACAGCTAACTATTTACCATTACTGAGACAAACCACTGGACTTATGAAACAATGGTCTTCTTATATACCTGTTCAGAGTACTCCCTGTATCCATACCATCATATTCCCTTAGACTCATGCAACGCAAAGTTATTTCCTACATATGGGGCAGCACCAAGCCCCGTATCCCTAAATGGATGCTCTACCTTCATAAACTATGTGGTGGATTAGGTATACCCAATATTTCTGCATACTATTATGCACAAATAGCACAATTACCCAAATATCATGCAACGGTGGAAACACCTCTATGGGTTGCTGTTGAATCAATTGATAGTGACCCTAACTCAGTAGCCAACATGCTGTGGCTCCAACCCAAGGATAGAGCCCACCTCTCCAACCCCATCACTAAACACTCCCTGGATATCTGGGATAAATTTAGGGACTCCCGCAATTTTCAATCCCCTCACAATCCCCTTCTTTCCTTCCTCAGGAACCCCGCCTTTACCCTGCATGGGAATCCCCTATGGCGTTCTCAGCCTGGTCTAACTCAGACTTCTTTCGACTGCATGAATTGGTCTCTACCAACACTATCCACACTTTTGCCATGCTATGCGACACGTTTGGGCTTCCTAAAACTGAACTATTTCGCTATCTGCAAGTTAAGAACTTCTACACCCCCTTCCCTTGGGCAGGTTCACCACTAAACCAAATGACACAATTCAAACGCATATGCAAGAGTAACCCACATGTTAGAGGATTGATCTCACTCCTGTACAAACTCCTTAACGCATTCCCCAGCGAAACCATGCTGTCCTACACAACTAAATGGGCACAAGATATGGAGCGCACATTTGATATCGCAGACTGGTCCAGTATTTGGCTAGCCACCAAGTCCTACTCTCCAAATTGCCTGGCACTAGAGACCAACTACAAAGTTCTTGCTCGGTGGTATCTAGTTCCGGCTAGAATAGCTATATTTATCCCATCTTACTCTGAGTCCTGCTTCCGGGGCTACTTAGATTCAGGTACCCACATCCACATATGGTGGTAATGCCCGGTTGTCCAGGAATTTTGGAAAGGAATATTTGAGATGGCCTCCAAAGCCCTAGAAACCAACATCCCCCTGGACCCAGCCACGGCCCTGTTAAATCTTAAACTGACTGAGCTTACCCAAACTCAATTCGGACTTCTCATGCACCTTACCACTGCAGCCAAACAAAACATAGCTAAAGCATGGAAATCCCAGAACTTGGTTGTAGATGAGGATAAGCATAGGATGAACAGAGCCCTTATCTTTTCCAAAATGACAGCTATTGAAGGTGACAAAATCAATAAGTTCCATAAGACTTGGCAACCTTGGGTCAAGCATTGCTTACCCCCTGACTTTGATGAATCCTTGCTATTGCCTTGCTGACTATCTCGCCTAAACATCAACTAGAGGCATTCCCGAGACGTGAATTGTGCCACCGACATGGGAGACTCTCACCCCTCCTCTTCGTACCCCCTCCCTTTCATTCTTTCTTTCCTAGCTTCTTTACTTAGTGCGGGCAAGACACCATATCACTTGACTACCATCTGTGCTTCAAACGAGCCCAAAACAATTATAACTCACACTTGCCCCGCTCCTGGGCCTGTTACACACAAATCTTCCTACTCACAGGTATCTGCCAGGTACTAACTCTTACCACGTAATACAGCTGTATGACCTACTACTACCGCCTCATGTTACTAACAGGTGCCCTGAAAGAAGGTGTCAATGCAAATAGCTTGCAACTTATGTGGCTCATATTATACTACGCCTTTGGTACCGGTCGAGGACAACTTGATAGTTATGGAAATGCCCCCACCCATTCACAGTTTGATCCCACTAGGGGCGAGCAGGTGGTCTAGAGGCACACTCCATTATAGTTTAGTTTAGTGGCAGCAGTGGAAATGTAGCTGAACATACAGATGTGTCTTATAAACTTTACTGAAGTCCTTAGGGGGTATCTGCTATGTTTAAAATCCTTATGCAAATATTTTAAGTACAGTACATGAATTTGAATTGGTTGAGAGAAGGCCAGAGAAGAAAATAATTGGTTGAGAGAAGGCCAGAGAAGAAAAGAATTGGCTGAGAGAAGACCAGAGAAGAAAAGAATTGGCTGAGAGAAGGCCAGAGAAGAAAAGAATTGGTTGAGAGAAGGCCAGAGAAGAATAGAATTGGCTGAGAGAAGGCCAGAGAAGAAAAGAATTGGCTGAGAGAAGGCCAGAGAAGAAAATAATTGGCTGAGAGAAGGCCAGAGAAGAAAATAATTGGCGGAGAGAAGGCCAGAGAAGAAAATAATTGTCTGAGAGAAGTCCAGAGAAAAAAAGAATTGGTTGAGAGAAGCCCAGAGAAGAAAAGAATTGGTTGAGAGAAGCCCAGAGAAGAAAAGATTTGGTTGAGAGAAGACCAGAGAAGAAAAGAATTGGTTGAGAGAAGGCCAGAGAAGAAAATAATTGGCTGAGAGAAGGCCAGAGAAAAAAAGAATTGGTTGAGAGAAGGCTAATCAGGAATGCTGTATTTAAATGTATTGACAAGGAACATATAGGAGCTACATTTATTGACCCGCTCCTGAAAATTCTAGTTGCCTGGCTGTCAAGCTGATCCAGTGGCTTAAATATTTTCAGAGTCACTGACCCATAGACATGTGCATGACGAAAACATTTGTTTAGTTTTGTTTAGTTAATATAGATATTTAGTTTCATTAAATTTGTTTGATTCATTCAATTCGTATTCGGGATTCGTATTCGGGATTCGTATTTGGAATTTGTTTTATGTCTTTTTTTAAATTTTCTTTGAATTTACCGATTTTTTTTCTATTCGAAATGTTCGAATCAATAAATTTTGATTTGGTCGAATCGAAAACTTTCGATTTTTTTTTCTGATTTGAATGTGGCAAAGTGAACAAACAAAAGAAAAATCTTTATCAAATGATTACAATGACTCTTTAAATCACCTTTGACTTAACTAAAACAGCATTATTTCGGAATGGTATTTTAATAACACACACAGTTTAACACACAGTTTTATTTCAGAAATATGGTTCAGAAAATATAAACAATCTTTAACAAGATACCTATTGATATCGGTAAAAGCTTTATTACCACGATATTGGAAATCTACACGCATTCCATCAATTAAAGAGTGAATTAATACAATTAAGGAGCTTTACAACATGGAGGAATCGGTTGCTATAGCCAATGAAACAATAAAGAAATGTAAAACTTGGTCCACGTGGGTCATTTTTCGATATTCGGAAGATTTTGTCAATATCGTCATATAGATGGTTGTGTCCGTCTTGGGCCTTTGCTTAATTATCCACACAAAATCACCTGCTGTCATCCTTTTTTTCTGTAGACGTCTTTCATTACCTTTCATTTTTTTTCTTTTCTAGTTTTAGCATTACAAAATTGTATTTCATGTTTAGGCATCTTTGATAAGAGAGGTAAGAGAGCAGCTTGCTGTTATACATATTGACTAGGATTAATTTCTTCTGCACGTATCCGTGCAAATATACACTATATTACCAAAAGTATTGGGACGCCTGCCTTTACACGCACATGAACATTTTTTTTTTAAATAAGATATTCTTTTATTGATGTTATATTCAAACAAAACAAACACACATACATCCCATATACATATTATAATTGCAGCCAACATAGGTTTCCAAATCAGGCAAACAAAAAAACAAAACAAAACAAAAAAACCCAACCCCATACCCCACCACCACCACCACCACAAGCCCCTCCCTCTATATCTCCTATTCTTAATCTATCCAACTACTCCCAATCTATCTTTTAGTCCCAAATTGACAACCACCATTTCCATACTTTCTCAAATTTCCCTGGGCTATGTAGAAATATGTATTCCTCTTTAATTGTTTCCTTTAAGCTTTCGGGCCTAAACAGGCTCCTCACTATTAACAGGGACCCTAGTTATGTCTATCATACTCAGAAGGCATATACCTGGCTCCAGCGGCAGCTTTATCCCATAAATACCATTGATAGTAGATACAGCTCCCTGCCAATATTGATGGAATTTGGGACATCTCCATAACATATGTATTAAGTTAGCTGGGCCCCCATTACACCTAGGACATACTGTAAAGGGGTTTCTTCATGCTTTCATTTAAGTAACTTCTCTGGCGGATGATAGGTCCTATGCAAGATGAAAAGTTGGGTTCATTTTTGTGTAGAGGAGAAGGAGACCCTGGGGACTGCACACAGATACCGACCCCGAATCTTGTTCCTATTGGGATCTTGCTGGTATATCCACCTTTTCTTGAAACTTATTGTAAAGTACACCATATACTTGTGATATTAACCCTTTCTTTGCCTCCCCCTTAGACAGCAATGAGATTATAGTAGATTTATTAAATACCATTTCATGAGAGCGAGCCTGCGCCTGCATCGCATGTCTATGCTGGAGGAATTGAAAGAATCTTTGGTTTGAAATCCCATATTCCTTGTTTAATTGGGTAAAAGTTTTTAGCACATCATTATGAAATAATTGGGTTATTTAGTTCCCCATAACTGGAGTTATTCCATATTGGAGTATTTAACGTATATCCCTTAATCCTTGTAATATTTTTCATTTTCTGACAAGTTTTATCAAATAATTTACCCTTTACAAAGCTTTTATCCCGTAATTGATTTCTTGCTTCCAGTAAGGATATTAATGACTCTCCTTCGAATACGGATAGTAATAGATCCTGTATAGAGTCAGAGTCCGTTATTTCAGACCATCCAGCAAAATGCTGTAATTCCGATGCTAAGAAATAACTTCTTGCATGGGGAATAGCCAGCCCCCCAGTCTCTCTGGCTAACATTAATGTGGTCAGTTTGATACGGGATTGTTTTTTACGCCATATAAGTTCCTGAAAAAGAGAGTCTATCTTCCTAAACCAAAATGATGTAATCCATATGGGAGAGTTATGGAATATACAAAGCAATTGCAGAGTCCAAATCATTTTAATAAGATTGGCTCTGCCAATCACTGTCAATAGAAGCTTACACAAGTGTGAACAAGATATGGTGAAAAATACTCCTGCGCTTGTGAGATCATTTGCTGTAAAACAAAGGTAATATTGTAGTCAGAGATAGGACTGGGGGAGATGATGGAGCGTGTCCCGCTGCCTTAGCTGACCAGGGGTGGTCTGCAAAGGACTGTTTAGTAGGAAGTGGATGGAAGGCGCGTGATCAGACGCTTACATCAAGAAATGTATGGTTTATTTATGTAAAAGAATACAGACATATAGTCATATAGATATAAAATCATACAAATACTACATAATATTATAAAAAAAAGGAAAAACAGGTAACAAAATAAGTACTAGGAAGTTAAAATTGGGGTGTGCCCATATTGAGGCAGGTATTTAAGAAATGCTGACGCGTTTCGAGGAAAACCTCTTCCTCAGAGCCAGGAGAACTGGAGCACAGTCTGTATGGGCCGGTAGGCCGACATGTGTACATGGGGAGAGGTGGTGTGGCTAGTAGGAGGATGTGTCTGTAGTGAAACTTAAGTTGAGCAGGGAAAGTAAGCAAGCTCTTATGGACACTGCTGGGTTTAAAGGATAAGGAAGTTACAAAGACCATTGTGGCTAACCTGTCTCAGGAGAAGTGTGTGGACACAGCTGTAAACTGTAGAGATCCTTTGGAGTGGAGAGCCGTGTGATCCTGGCAGCAGAAGGGGGGGGAGGAGGAGGGAGGAGGTGTCCTTGAGGCAGCTGATGGCTGGATAGAAAGCGTCTTGCTGCCTAGGGATAGGAAAGGTTTTGTGATGAGGTTGTGCTGGGGGTTTAAAAGACTCAGGGGGGCGGGTCCGAGGGCATGAATGAAAAGGCTATTATTGAATCCAATTAAGCCATATAAAGTAATGTGATATGAAAAGTGTGACTATGATTTGAATAGTGAACCGGAGGTATTTCGTGCAGAACATGTACATATATATATATATACATATATACACATACACACACACATACACATACACACACACATATATATATATATATATATATATATATATATATATATATATATATATATATATATATATATATATATATATATATACATATATACATATATACACATATATACATACACATACACATACACATACACACACATGTACACACACAGGTTTATATGGGTTGTATAACAGCAGAGGTGGCTAATATGAGGAGAAATGGTGTACATGAAACTGCGGGGACAGGAGAGGGTATACAGGGTTTACCGTATGGTGGAATGATGGTGATGATATGAAGGGGATCACAGGTAATAGGGGGGGGGGGCTGGGGATGGCTAGGATAGAGGGGGGGGGGCAAAGCATGATGGTGATATTCTGTATCTAGATGGCACCGTGGATATCTAGATCTTCATTCATTCCATCGGGAACCAATGACCCAAGAGTGAAAATCCAGAATGATTCTTGTTTACAGAGTCTTCTGAATCTCCTCCCATTGTCCCATTTTTCCTTTTTTTTTTTATAATATTATGTAGTATTTGTATGACTTTATATCTATATGACTACATGTCTGTATTCTTTTACATAAATAAACCATACATTTCTTGATGTAAGCGTCTGATCACGCGCCTTCCATCCACTTCCTACTAAACACTGGAAGCTTACACCAGCTCAGACATTTCTAGATATCTCTATATCCAGATATTTCACTGTGTGCTTAATTTGAATTTGTGAGGTTATATCTGGCAAGGGTACGTTTAGGTGATCTAATGACAGCAATATTCATTTCTCCCAATTAACCTGGAGGCCCGAAATTAGACCAAATGCAGAAATTAGGCCCATAAGTTCAGTTAATGAATTTGAGGTATCCCCCCCAAAAAAATAAGCGCATCATCTGCATATAGGGTTACTTTGTCCTCTCTACCTGCTCTACAAAACCCCCTTTTTCCAAATGTTTGTCTAATTGCCAGAGCCAGAGGCTCCATAGCCAAGGCAAACAGAAGTGGGGATAGGAGGCAGCCTTGTCTCTTGCCTCTCGACACTGAGAAAGAGGAGGATAATGTGTTGTTAACTCTTAACCTCGCTTTAGGTTCAATATACAACATTCTCAACTATGTTAAGAAGCCAGGACCTATACCAAAGGCCGCTAATACCGCCAAAAGATACTCCTACTTCACCGTGCATCCAAACACAGCATCGCCCTTGTGCCTATGTGCATATTAAAAAAGAGTCTATGGATATTTGTAGATGCAGCTCTTGAAGGAATAAAACCTGTTTGATCCCTATGGAATATGGTATTAATATAGCTAGAAAACCTCTTCGCGAGCACCCTTGCCAAGATCTTCACATGTTAAAAGGGATATAGGTCTATAAGAGTCTGGCATTATTGGATCTTTTCCGTGTTTAGGAATCACAATTATAATAGTTTCCTGCATTGAATCTGGGAGTTTTTGTATTCTAAAAGCCTCATTTATTACCTCTAGAAGTTCGGGAAACAGAATCTGTCCATATTTTTTATAAATTTCCATTGGCAAGCCATCTTGTCCTGGGGCCTTATTATTATGGGTCTGCGATACTGCTTGTTTTAACTTCTCTAGGGATATAGAACTATCTAAAAATTATCTTTCTGTTGGTTTAATTTTAATTTGACTTGTTACTTCCGGCATCTTGACTCATAGAGCATAGAATAGAAGTTTACAAATATACCCGGAATACTATTTGTATCATATACTATCTCCCCCTATCATCTTTAACAGCTACAATAGTTGCTGGTCCCTCCCTATTACTGTCAACATGTTGTTCCCCCCGCTTCATACTGTTTTCGACTTTGGAAAAATCTACTATTCTCCAATAAAGTCCTGCTCTGCCCGATTTACCATCTGCATTACTTCCTCCTCCCATTTTTTTGATGAGCTCTTAATTTTTGAGATTTCTTTAATTATCAAACCCTATAAATAAGCCTTTATGGCGTCCCAGGCCAACAACAGGGAAGCAGTGCCCTTATTTAAAAAAAAAAAAATTCTAATAGTAATGATTCTATTTATTGGGTTCCCCTCCTGCATTAAAGACAGCCACTGAGGGTTAACTTTTCATGGGCGAAGCAAAAGTTGCCCCCCCCATCTCTATAGTCAATACTAGAGGTGAATGATCTGAAAGGCCTCTAGAGCCATACTGAAATTAATCCAACCATGGCAGAAAATAGCCATTTTCCAGGGACAGATCTATTCTTGATAATGACCCATAGGTACTTGAACAACATGAGTATTCTCTCGCAGCTGGAAATCTAAGTCTCCATACATCCACCAAGCCTATCTCCTGATTTTGTCTAGCAAATCTTGTTTTATTCGCCCTCCCCTTAAGCTTTGAAGCGCTAAATCTATCCTCCTCCTCATTCAAGCTATTATTAAAGTCTCCCATCACTAAAATTGGTAAAACTGGCCATTGCATCATAATTTTAAATACAGTTTTCAACACGTCCTCTCTATAGGGAGGGGGGATACACACATTCACCAATAAAGAGTTTTTATCATTTAATGTACATAATAACATAATATATCGACCTTCGGGGTCTATGAAGCTCTGTTTACATGAGAACCATATGGAACGAGCGACCAGCACACTAACTCCAAGGGCATATGTGAAGTAGGTGGAATGAAATTGATAAGGAAATCTAGATATATCAGCAAGTACTGAATCCTCTCGCTCCAAATGGGTCTCCTGCAAAAACACTATTTCAGGTTTGTAAAACTCTAAAGCCCCATACACACTATCAGATTTTCTGCTGATTTTTGTCTTCAGATTTACCAAAACCATATAATATGAGGTCAAACCTCAGGAGTTTCAATTTGTATGCAATCAGGCAGGCCCTTGCACTACATGTTTTTGGTAAATCTGAAGACAAAAATCAGCAGAAAATCTGATAGTGTTGTAGCACTTACCCCCGAAGGAGCTGCTAGTTTAGATTGGGCTTACCGTTACCTCATGTCCGTCACAGGGGTCACAATGATGAGGAGGAAAAAAGAGTATTAAATGATGTCTGCACCAAACACTTAGGTTCTTTTGTTGCAATTCTTTTATTCTTTGAAGCCAAAAGAATAGGGATGGAGGATTAAGAGAGATTTAGATACCTTAGATTGCGAGTAAGGGTATTTCTACTTATCCAGAGGACTAACGGTCTCCCCAACTGGATATAGCAATCACCGGATAGGCCTCTCTTACTGACCTAGCAGCCGGGTGCAATGCTTGAACACAGTCTCTGCCACAGACTTGATGAAAAAAAACAGATAATCGTTGCGGTCATTACACAATCTTCTGCCACAGGATGGTGTAACCGAACTTGGATTAGATTTAAAGTTTAGCTGCACAGTACCAGATTCTTTTCGACCCGGCGATACTGTGAGTTAGATAATCCGGGTTGCATCCCCCGATTGGGTTTCCAGGCTCCTCCCGGGATACCAGCATACTTGGCTCGGTCACCCCTAGAGAAGTCCTCCCCTGGTCTCCTCCAATCGAACGGCTTCTCCCCGCAGGCAAGACAGCACAGGACCAACCTCTGGATCAGCAGGCCCCAGAACTCCTGGGCCTACTTCTGTAGTAAAAAAGCCTCGGGCCAGCTGGCCCCGAGACAGCAGAGCTGCCACGGCACACCCTGGGCAAGGATGGCTTCAGGTCGGGAACAACGAACCCCGACCAATTGGCGCCTGTACCTTAAGTACCCTCACTCAGAATGCATGGCGAGTGAACCACTCCCACCGAGTTATTTCTAAGTAAAACGGGTACCCAATGCATCCAGCCTGTTGCATTTCCAACACTTACCGGTGGGCACAGCAACACCCACGGCCAAGTGGAAATTGACACAACCCAGCTGAACTGGTACAGAAACCAGGAAATTTACCATAATCAGTCTGAGCTAAACTACAGCTTCAGACAACTTTTCCCTCCCATCTCCTAAACCTCTAACATTCCAGGATATCACCTTAATTTTACTACCCATCTCTTTTATCTATCCAATGACCAAAAAAAACAAAAAAAGGTTCAACCCAGCCCATACAAGGATTAATATCCTCCGATAAACCTACCAGAACAAGTATTCCCTCCAGCACTGGTGCCGTATAGGAAATATGAAAAAAAAAAAAAATTAATCAGGTGAGAGGAGAACTTGAACATGAACTTTAATGGCATCCCAGTCTTAGTCCATAGGGTTCAATATTCAGTTGGCCCACCCTTTGAAGCTATAACAGGTTCAACTCTTTTGGGAAGGCTGTCCACAAGGTTTAGGGGTGTGTCTATGGGATTTTTTGACTAATCTTCCAGAAGCACATTTGTGAGATCAAGCATTGATGTTGAACAAGAAGGCCTGGCTCGCAGTCTCCGCTCTAATTCATCCCAAAGGTGTTATATCGTGTTGAAGTCAGGATTCTGTGCAGGCCAGTCAAGTTCCTCCACCCCAAACTCGCTCTTCCATGTCTTTATGGACCTTGCTTTGTGCACTGGTGAGCAGTCATGTTGAAACAGGAAGGGGCCATCCCTAACTGAAATTGTCCAAAATGTCTTGGTATGCTGAAGGCTTAAGAGTTCCTTTCACTGGAACTAAGGGGCCACACCAACCCCCGAAAAAACAACCCCACACCAAAGGATTTGGACCAGTGCACAAAGCAAAGTCCATAAATACATGGATGAGCGAGTTTGGGGTGGAGTAACTTGACTGGCCTGCAACCTGATAGAACACCTTTGGGATGAATTAGTGTGGAGACTGTGAGCCAGGTCTTCTGTCCAACATCAATGCCTGACCTCACCAATGCCCTTTTGGGAAGAATGGTCAAACATTCCCATAGACACACTCCTAAACCTTGTGGACAGCCTTCACAGAAGAGTTACAGCTGTTATAGCAACAAAGGGTGGACCAAATCAATATTGAACCCTACGGACGAAGACTGAGATGCCATTAAAGTTCATGTGCGTGTAAAGGCAGGCGTCCTAATACTTTTGGTAATATTGTGTATTTCCATAACCTGATAATAGTTCTGCCTTAGTTATCATGGTATTGCGTTTTTTTTTTTTTTTGTTAATCAGATTTATTTTAACATTTTTATAACAAATATAAAAAAAAGAACAAAACATACATTTAAACAAAGAGTCAAATTACAAACAGAACAGTAGTGTCAACAATACTTTTAGTTCATTATCATTTAGCCTTCCAAAAGTATTCAAAAGAAGAAGAAAAATATATCCCAGAGCTACCGCTACGACATATTGTTAAAGTGATATTAAAGAGGTTGTAAACCTCCATTTTCAAGTTGTACCTATAATAACGCTTACCTATAGGTACAGTCAATATCTCCCAAACGTGCACTGTTTAGGAGATATTTACTTTGTACTTCACCAAAGATGTCATTGGCCCATGCACTGTGAAGAAACATCCCTCCGTGCAGTTTCTTTACCAGCGAGTGCCGTGACTGGCAGAACCTGCGCACGTGTGCGGGAGTGACGTCACGCGACTCTGGCCAGTCACAGATCCGGAGTCCGCGGCCCCGGAAGAAAGAGGGGCGCACATGGATGCGGCCTCCAGCGGGGGCTTCGTTTGCAGGTAAGTGTCACATAATGTGCTGGTATGTGATGCATACTAGCACATTATGCTTTTACTTTGCAGGAAACAAAAAAAGGAAGTAAAACCCATCAGGGTTTACTTCCTCTTTAAAGTTTTTTTTTTTTTAAACCAAACATGTTATACCTACCTGCTGTGTGTAGTGGTTTTGCACAGAGCAGCCTGGATCCTCCTCTTCTCAGGATCCACACCGGCGCTCCTGGCCCCTTCCTCCTGGTGTGCTCCTGACCCACTGCTCTGTATCCATTCACACTCTGTATCCACGGCTCGCCCCCGGCCCCCTCCGTCTCCTGATTGGCTCGCTGGCTGTGAATGACAGCCGCAGTAGCCAATGGCTCCAGCTGCTCCCAAAAGCCAATCAGGAATGCGAGTCACCAGAGAGGCAAGGCTTGCGTGGACATTGCTGGATTGAGAGGGAGCTCAGGTAAGTATTAGGGGGCTGGTAGGTGCTGCTGGACACAGAAGGATGTTTACCTTCATGCATTAAATGCATGAAGGTAAAAATCCTTGTGCCTTTACAACCACTTTAACTGTATGTTTATTATAGAGAAATTTTCCTATAAAAGGCCAGCCTTTCCAGGGAAGGAGGAAAAAGCAATACAGATGCAGACTTTCTCTCCTTCTTATTACATAGTTAGTAAGGTTGAATAAAGACACCAGTCCATCCAGTTCAACCTGAGTGAGTGTGGGTGCGTGTCTACAATTATCCCTATTTATTTAAGGTACCCATATAGCGCCATCAAATTACGCAGCGCTCCACATATACATCGCACACTCACATCGGTCCCTACCCTCAAGGAGCTCTGAAGAAGTTCCATGAAGTAAGGGAACGAAACATGTAAGCTGTTCTATGCTGGGAGAGCACCCCCGCCATGCCCCTGCCCCCCCGCAGCCTACACTGTCATATGGAATCAGGGTACTGAACCACTACCTGACTCATTTACTTGGATACAAATCTATCCTTTTTTTCATACTAATTGCCATGAATCAGACCAGCAGCAGGTGTTAAGGAATGGAATACAGCCCTGCTGATCAGCATAGCAGCCCAGGTGAAGAGGCACCAATGCTTTGGGTTTAAATATGGACATATTGGAACATCGTCTGGATATACATACCATACAGATCTGCATCCAGGTCGTCTATCTTTGAGGGACATCCATATTCATCTACCATCGGTGAGTAACCCTTGCCTTTTTGCATATACCCTTTTGTGCATTTATGCTTGCTACAATATAAGGAGGACATACAGCTACCAATTGTTTATTGGAATTGTGTCCCCATCTAGCATTCATTCAACAATACAGCTGTGAAGACATTTTGTCTCATAATAGACTCCTCAGCATATGGGTATAGTGCATATCTACTTACTCACTTGTCCCCATTTATGTGGTTACACACCGCTTTTATATCCAGCGGCAATAACTATATTGGACACTTGTTATATCCCTGTCTCTAATAACACAGAAAGATACTTTTGGATGGACTTACATCTCAGGATACAAATTTCTACCAGGCGGAATCAGGCCCCTTTTTTGTCCTTCCATTGTTTTTTGTTTCTGTCCAGTCTGTCAAACTTTAGAGAAGCATTACATTGAGCATAACTATATTTCTCAAACAATACGCATTTGTCCATTTCCCGGACCCAGTCCCCGAGGGTAGGAGGATTGGGAGAAACCCATCGAGAGGCTATTAACTTGTGGGGCAAAAAACAGAATTCTTATAATGGCCCCTGCCTCATCATATTCCAAATTATTGGAATTTATATACCCAAGGAGACATAAGACAGGATCTGGAATCAGCATAGTATAATATACAGAATTTATCACATCTATCACATCCTGCCAATACCGATGTAGTTTTGGGCATTCCCTGGAACAGATATATAAAAGAGCCAGGAGATTTAGCACATCTTACACATTCAGAGTTTTCTTTCCTACCTACCCTATACAGCATCTCCGGGGAAGGATAAGCCCTGTATAGAATAAAGAGTTGGGTCACTCTATGGGTCGGAGATATCAAAACCAGCTGTACGTTTTTCATTATTTGGTCCCCATATATATCCCCTATGGCCACATCAACGTCCATCTCCCAATATTGTCTACATGGAATTGGAAATTATAAACTAAAAACAAAGTATAAACTTTAGAGATAAGTCCCTTGGTATTGTTTGCTTGGACAACACTATCCAAAATAGGGACCGAATGGAAAAAAACAGTTGGGGCCAGACCTTGGGTCTTCAAAGCATGTCTTAATTGTAGATATTGAAAAAAACATCTATGATCTAAACTGTAGTCTATGCAGAGCTGCTAATACCCGCTCGTTCCCATTTGGAAAATCCTTCCAGACTGCAAATTTCAGGAAACGCTCTGTTTGACCATAACGGTGTAAATCCAGTATGCCCCGAAATATCCAATATTGTTTTAGTGGGCTGCCAAACCTTATAAATCAGGTGAAATATAGTGTGAAATGTAGGGTAGGTATATTGATTAAAGGTTGCAATATAGGAGTCTAACGCTAGCAGAGGATTACCATTATAAAGTAAAGAACTAAATATATTAAAAGATAATATATGTAAGCCCTCACTTTCCCATGCTATTGCTTTAGTTATCAACATGATCTTATAATATTATAATTTTTGCATACATGTATGGAACTTTTGGATGATACAGGCTACATATACTGTATTTGTTCTTTAACCACTTGCCGACCGACTAACGACTATATACATCAACAAAATGGCACGGGCAGGCAAAATCAAATACCTGGTATGTGATTGCCTTCCCGCGGGCGGGGGGTCCGATCGGACCCCTCCCGGTGTCAGCGGCGGTCGGCTTTGGTCTGGGAGCGTTTCGAGATGAGGGGGAGGCCATCCGATCGTGGCCCCCCCCCTCGCGATCTCTCCCAGCCAATGAGAATCCTCCCCTGCCTGTGTGTAGTACACACAGGCAGAGGATGTGATGTCATCTCTCCTCGGCTCGGCAGTTTCCGTTCCGGCGCCGAGGAGAGAAGACATGTGAGTGAGTGCACAATACACACACATCACAGTAGAACATGCCAGGCACACTTTACACCCCCGATCCCCCCCCCGATCGCCCCCCGATCACCCCCCAATTACCCCCCCCCCCCCCGTCACACTGACACCAAGCAGTTTTTTTTTTTTCTGATTACTGCATGGTGTCAGTTTGTGACAGTTAGAAGTGGTAGGGCAGTTAGTGTTAGGCCCCCTGTAGGTCTAGGGTACCCCCCTAACCCCCCCCTAATAAAGTTTTAACCCTTTGATCACCCCCCGTCACCAGTGTCGCTAAGCGATCATTTTTCTGATCGCTGTATTAGTGTTGCTGGTGACGCTAGTTAGGGACGTAAATATTTAGGTTCGCCGGCAGCGTTTTATAGCGACAGGGACCCCCATATACTACCTAATAAATATTTTAACCCCTTGATTGCCCCCTAGTTAACCCTTTCACCACTGATCACCGTATAACCATTACGGTTGACGATGGTTAGTTCGTTTATTTTTTATAGTGTCAGGGCACCCGCCGTTTATTACCGAATAAAGGTTTAGCCCCCTGATTGCCCGGCGGTGATATGCGTCTCCCCAGGCAGCGTCAGATTAGTGCCAGTACCGCTTACACCCACGCACGCAGCATACGCCTCCCTTAGTGGTATAGTATCTGAACGGATCAATATCTGATCCGATCAGATCTATACTAGCGTCCCCAGCAGTTTAGGGTTCCCAAAAACGCAGTGTTAGCGGGATCAGCCCAGATACCTGCTAGCACCTGCTTTTTTCCCCTCCGCCCGGCCCAGCCCAGCCCACCCAAGTGCAGTATCGATCGATCACTGTCACTTACAAAACACTAAACACATAACTGCAGCGTTCGCAGAGTCAGGCCTGATCCCTGCGATCGCTAACAGTTTTCTTGGTAGCGTTTTGGTGAACTGGCAAGCACTAGCCCCAGGCAGCGTCATGTTAGTGCCAGTACCGCTAACACCCACGCACACAGCGTACACCTCCCTTAGTGGTATAGTATCTGAACGGAGCAATATCTGATCCGATCAGATCTATACTGGCGTCCCCAGCAGTTTAGGGTTCCCAAAAACGCAGTGTTATCGGGATCAGCCCAGATACCTGCTAGCACCTACGTTTTGCCCCTCCGCCCGGCCCAGCCCAGGCCACCCAAGTGCAGTATCAATCGATCACTGACACTTACAAAACCCTAAACGCATAACTGCAGCGTTCGCAGAGTCAGGCCTGATCCCTGCAATCTCTAACAGTTTTTTGGTAGCGTTTTGGTGAACTGGCAAGCACCAGTGGCCTAGTACACCCCGGTTGTAGTCAAACCAGCACTGCAGTAACATTTGGTGACGTGGCGAGTCCCATAAGTGCAGTTCAAGCTGGTGAGGTGGCAAGCACAAGTAGTGTCCCGCTGCCACCAAAAAGACAAACACAGGCCCGTCGTGCCCAAAATGCCCTTCCTGCTGCATTCGCCAATCCTAATTGGGAACCCACCACTTCTGCAGCGCCCGTACTTCCCCCATTCACATCCCCAACCAAATGCAGTTGGCTGCATGAGAGGCATTTTCTTTATGTCCTCCCGAGTACCCCTACCCAACGAACCCCCCAAAAAATATGTTGTGTCTGCAGCAAGCGCAGATATACGTGTGACACCCGCTATTATTGTCCCTCCTGTCCTGACAATCCTGGTCTTTGCATTGGTGAATGTTTTGAACGCTACCATTCACTAGTTGCGTATTAGCGTAGGGTACAGCATTGCACAGACTAGGCACACTTTCACAGGGTCTCCCAAGATGCCATCGCATTTTGAGAGACCCGAACCTGGAACCGGTTACAGTTATAAAAGTTACAGTTACAAAAACAGTGTAAAAAAAAAAAAAAACACAAACAAAAATATAAAATAAAAAAAAATAGTTGTTGTTTTATTGTTCTCGCTCTCTCTATTCTCTCTATTGTTCTGCTCTTTTTTACTGTATTCTATTCTGCAATGTTTTATTGTTATTATGTTTTATCATGTTTGCTTTTCAGGTATGCAATTTTTTATACTTTACCGTTTACTGTGCTTTATTGTTAATCATTTTTTTGTCTTCAGGTATGCCATTCACGACTTTGAGTGGTTATAGCAGAATGATGCCTGCAGGTTTAGTTATCATCTTGGTATCATTCTTTTCAGCCAGTGGTCGGCTTTCATGTAAAAGCAATCCTAGCGGCTAATTAGCCTCTAGACTGCTTTTACAAGCAGTGGGAGGGAATGCCCCCCCCCCCCACCGTCTTCCGTGTTTTTCTCTGGCTCTCCTGTCTCAACAGGGAACCTGAGAATGCAGCCGGTGATTCAGCCAGCTGACCATAGAGCTGATCAGAGACCAGAGTGGCTCCAAACATCTCTATGGCCTAAGAAACCGGAAGCTACGAGCATTTTATGACTTAGATTTCACCGGATGTAAACAGCGCCATTGGGAAATTGGGGAAGCATTTTATCACACCGATCTTGGTGTGGTCAGATGCTTTGAGGGCAGAGGAGAAATCTAGGGTCTAATAGACCCCAATTTTTTCAAAAAAGAGTACCTGTCACTACCTATTGCTATCATAAGGGATATTTACGTTCCCTGAGATAACAATAAAAATGATTTAAAAAAAAAATGAAAGGAACAGTTTAAAAATAAGATAAAAAAGCAAAAAAATAATAAAGAAAAAAAAAAAAAAAAAAAGCACCCCTGTCCCCCCTGCTCTCGCGCTAAGGCGAACGCAAGCGTCGGTCTGGCGTCAAATGTAAACAGCAATTGCACCATGCATGTGAG
The DNA here is from genome assembly GCF_042186555.1 of Aquarana catesbeiana. Classification (NCBI taxonomy): domain Eukaryota; kingdom Metazoa; phylum Chordata; class Amphibia; order Anura; family Ranidae; genus Aquarana; species Aquarana catesbeiana. The sequence continues at coordinate 33,425,388 of NC_133327.1, forward strand.
GTATCACTGCGAAGGTCAGATCAAGGGCAGTAATTTTAGCAGTAGACCTCCTCTGTAAATCTAAAGTGGTAACCTGTAAAGGCTTTTAAAGGCTTTTAAAAATGCATTAATTTTGTTGCCACTGCACGTTTGTGCGCAATTTTAAAGCATGTCATGTTTGGTATCCAAGTACTTGGCCTAAGATCATCTTTTTTATTTCATCAAACATTTGGGCAATATAGTGTGTTTTAGTGCATTAAAATTTAAAAAAGTGTGTTTTTTCCCAAAAAAAATGCGTTTGAAAAATCGCTGCGCAAATACTGTGTGAAAAAAAAAAATGAAACACCCACCATTTTAATCTGTAGGGCATTTGCTTTAAAAAAATATATAATGTTTGGGGGTTCAAAGTAATTTTCTTGCAAAAAAAAATAATTTTTTCATGTAATCAAAAAGTGTCAGAAAGGGCTTTGTCTTCAAGTGGTTAGAAGAGTGGGTGATGTGTGACATAAGCTTCTAAATGTTGTGCATAAAATGCCAGGACAGTTCAAAACCCCCCAAATGACCCCATTTTGGAAAGTAGACACCCCAAGCTATTTGCTGAGAGGCATGTCGAGTCCATGGAATATTTTATACTGTGACACAAGTTGCGGAAAAAAGACAATTTTTTTTTTTTTTTTTGCACAAAGTTGTCACTAAATGATATATTGCTCAAACATGCCATGGGAATATGTGAAATTACACCCCAAAATACATTCTGTTGCTTCTCCTGAGTATGGGGATACCACATGTGTGAGACTTTTTGGGAGCCTAGCCGCGCACGGGACCCCGAAAACCAAGCACCACCTTCAGGCTTTCTAAGGGCGTAAATTTTTGATTTCACTCTTCACTGCCTATCACAGTTTCGAAGGCCATGGAATGCCCAGGTGGCAAACCCCCCCCCCCCCCCAAATGACCCCATTTTGGAAAGTAGACACCCCAAGCTATTTGCTGAGAGGTATAGTTAGTATTTTGCAGACCTCACTTTTTGTCACAAAGTTTTGAAAATTGAAAAAAGAAAAAAAAAATGTTTCTTGTCTTTCTTCATTTTCAAAAACAAATGAAAGCTGCAAAATACTCACCATGCCTCTCAGCAAATAGCTTGGGGTGTCTACTTTCCAAAATGGGGTCATTTGGGGGGGTTTGTGCCACCTGGGCATTCCATGGCCTCCGAAACTGTGATAGGCAGTGAAGAGTGAAATCAAAAATTTACACCCTTAGAAATCCTAAAGGCGGTGATTGGTTTTCGGGGCCCCGTACGCGGCTAGGCTCCTAAAAAGTCCCACACATGTGGTATCCCCATACTCAGGAGGAGCAGCTAAATGTATTTTGGGGTGCAATTCCACATATGCCCATGGCCTGTGTGAGCAATATATCATTTAGTGACAACTTTTTGTAATTTTTTTTTTTTTGTCATTATTCAATCACTTGGGACAAAAAAAAAATAAATATTCAATGGGCTCAACATGCCTCTCAGCAATTTCCTTGGGTTGTCTACTTTCCAAAATGGGGTCATTTGTGGGGGTTTTGTACTGCCCTGCCATTTTAGCACCTCAAGAAATGACATAGGCAGTCATAAATTAAAAGCTGTGTAAATTCCAGAAAATGTACCCTAGTTTGTAGGCGCTATAACTTTTGCGCAAACCAATAAATATACACTTATTGACATTATTTTTACCAAAGACATGTGGCCGAATACATTTTGGCCTAAATGTATGACTAAAATTGAGTTTATTGGATTTTTTTTAGAACAAAAAGTAGAATATAACATTTTTTTTCAAAATTTTCGGTCTTTTTCTGTGTATAGCGCAAAAAATAAAAATGGCAGAGGTCATCAAATACCATCAAAAGAAAGCTCTATTTGTGGGAAGAAAAGGACGCAAATTTCGTTTGGGTACAGCATTGCATGACCGCGCAATTAGCAGTTAAAGAGACGCAGTGCCAAATTGTAAAAAGTGCTCTGGTCAGGAAGGGGGTAAATCCTTCCGGGGCTGAAGTGGTTAAAAGCGGTTGATGCTTCTGCATTCCATTCCTGTTGCTAACCGATTATATGTTAAATACAAAACCGTATGTATATATGTTTATTAATGTGCCTTAAAACTTCAATAACATCAATTGATCAAAAAAAAAAAAGGAACTCCTAATCTGCATACTTGATTCTGGAACAAGTTTGTTGGAAGATTTTGCCTCACAGCCTGATTTGGTGACAACTGGGTTTCCCACCACTTTCTGCCCGGGTGTTACTGGTCACCAGGAGGGAGAAGTAGATAAAGTGAATCTCCCCGAGTAGGAACACAGACAGCAATAATAAAAAGCTATTAGAACTAGAGGAAGGATAGCAACAAAAAGTGGTGGCGTTCATAAATAATGTATCCTTCACAGTGTCCATTAAAAAGCCAACACACTTTGGGTTTCTAATAGGCTCCCTTCATCAGGGCTTAAAATGTTACAACCCAGCTCCAGGGTGAAATACTGACCCTATGTCTGGCACTGTCGCCTGAAATCTCAATTTTCTAGGTGTAATGATGCTCAGTATCATGTAATCCACTTCCTGTGATCCCAGGGGGTCAATGAACTGCCCCCTGGGAACATGTCTTCCAGTCACCCTCAACTCAGAATGCTTTAGAGAACAGGGCCACATTATGTCACAAAAAATTGTGGGTTGCTCCAATGAGGTTGCGAGGGATTAAGGTTTGGGGGGGGGGGGGGGGGTAATTGGTAGAGTTAGAATTTAAGCAAAGTTAGACAACCGTAGGTTCGTACCTTGGAAATGCCAGAGAGCATGAAGCCTGTTCCATTTACTGGTTTGGCAGCCCAAATGGCTACACCAAGCTCCCCAGTGGAGATAAAAATAACAAACCCAATAAATTCCAAGACTGGAAAAAAACCTTTTGGCTGTGGATACACAAAAACAATGTAAACACTGTATGTATCAAATGATAAAGTAATTATAAAGTTGGTTTCCTACTCACAAAGTTATCCTCTTCATAGGAATACTCATAGCCATCAGCAAATATGTAGAAGAGGACTTCAATCAGAATAATGCAATATAGCGTTGTCTTTATCCAAACCATTATCCCTGTCATCTACAGACTGACAGGCTGAGCTGCACACAGCACCCTATACTGCTTTAGTAAATAGTGGATGCAAATATTAATCAATTTCTCTGAACACAAAGCAATTAGCATAATGCAGTGTCAGTGTTTGTATAGGTAATGATTCTTAAAATGACATTATGAAAAGGTACATTGCTTGTGGCAACAATGAAAACAATTGATGTAACATAGATAATTGTAATTTCAGTTCAGCTATAGGCTCAGCACCCGTGTTTTCCTTCCCTTGCTGTATATATATATATATATATATATATATATATATATATATGTATATATATATGTATATATATATATATATATATATATATATATATATATATATATATTTATATATATAAATATACTCATATAAACGCAAAAAAACCTTGGCCACCATATAATGTGACCAATATTGTATAACATAAATAAATATTTTTTTCTTGCCGCAAAACCACTGTCATGTGTTCCCACATCCAAAAAGTAGTTATATCAAAAGTGTAGCGCAACAATTCTGATATTTGTGCAATCATATAAATAAATCAATCCTGTGAATAAGTAATAAAGTTCCTTAAAACCAACAACGAAAAAAAGTGTCTGTGCACTTATTCATTAAGCTGCACTGTGTGCATTTCGGACATGTATATGAGCCTACACTTCTATTACCCAATATTGTGGATTGAACTTTCCTGTTTTTACACTGAAAATCCGATCAAACAAGCCAATTTTTTAGGATGTAATTCCAACAAAAACTCTCTAGGGAGGCTATTGTAATTCTGGGGATAGCCTTGAGATAACAAAGGCAAGTGGTTTTTCTAATTAAAACATAACACTTTTTCGATTATAGGATGACACTGGGTAGCAAATGCTATCTAAAGTATTTCTGTTTTACTTAATCTGCATCCCCTGTTTCCTACCCAATATGGCTTTTTGCACTGTTTCCAACAGTATATTTGGGTATCCTCTTTCCTGAGATGTTTCAACCATCTACTGCAACCGAGCTGGTAATTTCTTTTTATCTGATACATTGTGCTGTACCCTTGGGTGAGTACTGTTTTTAATTGGTTGGTTTAGAATAAATGCCATTTTCCAAACATATTTCTTCAATGTACACTTAAGTATCCGAAAAATGGAATCTGTCTGGTGTGCATTGTCATATTACTGTAAGTTAAATATATTTGTTGCATGAGCTCAAAAACCGGTGTAGCACACTCTAGTGTGTGCTACTAGCAGTGAGAGTAGGTAAACTGTATTCTGACTCATGTTACATGGTGAGTCTGTAATTTGATCAGGGCTACAAGAATTTAGAGCTCTCTTGTGCCCCCCCTTTCTAGAATGTTAGAGAATGTTCTAGAAAATAGTGGGAAGGGGCTAGGAGGGGCTGCCTAGAACTTTTGTGGGCCCTCAGCCAACCCCCAGGAGGGGGTCTGGCAGGGGACTGAGACGGAAATAAAAGCAATTGGGCCACACCAGCAGGGGAGTTGGGTGGAAGATGGAGAAGCAGTGCTGAGGAGAGGCTGTCGGTGGCCCTCAAGGGACCTCTGCCTGGGAGGGGTTTCACCTCAGGCTGGAGCTTGTGATAGCTGGCCTGGAAGGATCCCACCACAGGAGGCGGTTGGAGGTATTCATGCCTGGAGAGGCAGCAGGAAAGTGCAAGCAAAGACAGCCAGTAGATCAGCACAGTGCAGGGACAAGACGAGGGGAGAGACTGTCAGCTGTAACAGTGATCTCTTAAAGCTTATGGTGTGCCAAGTCTTCATCTAATCTTGCCCTGGAGAATCTCCATGTTTCTGTGCCAGTCAGGAGGACTGGGGAAAGCGTGCCAGTCAGGAGAACTGGGGGAAGCAAGCAGCCAGGTGGGTTGGTAGTCTTCTGCGTGTTCTGGAAATTTCTAAGCTGGGCATCCCATAATTCCCTACCCCATCCAAGTTATCATCCCCTAATAAAACAACAAAAACAATAAGCCAAGGACTGTTTTCTGTGTCTGAGCGACTGAAGGAAATGCTAAGTGACTGGCTGTGCAGCAGTGGGGAACCCTAACTTCAGAGACTCCTATGGGGGTAGTGCTACACTGATGAAAGTCATGTAGGAAACCAATGTCACATCAACATTGGGTGAATAAGTCATCTGTATAGTGCCACCAAGCACTCCAATGTTGTACAATCAGTGTGATAAAGAACATACGTGTTCAAAATTATATATAAATGTGTCTGTGTTTCCACCGGATGGAGGAGATGCATCACCTGGAATCTGATACGGTGCCAAGGGGTGATCTTGTTGGGAGACCATCTGGACCTGGAAAAAGGCCTTGGCTGGGCTGAAGACACAAGCGCTAATGATCCCTTGTAATGAGGGATCAACAGGAGCTGGTAAGCGAGCCTTTCAGCTGTTGGTGGAGGCACTGATATTTAAGATCACTACGGTGGTGGATGGTGGTACATTTTGCTTAAATAAATGCCAAGGCTCTCTGAATGGTTCTATTTGTACTTACATTATTATAATCATTTTCCACATGAACAGATCATGTTGAACTGATGTGTAAAGGTCAGAGACCTGTTTCAATTAATACAAGAAGTTGCTGGTGCCCCTAGTATAGACTTGAGTATCGTGTACTAGTTGGGTCAGGATAGCTTGACAATTTTCTGTGAACATTCTCATCTCCATCTAACACTACAAAGGATTGCTCCAGGTCAGCTAAATTATTAAAATATCTGTCCATATACAGTGCCTTGCAAAAGTATTCACCCCTCCCCCCCCCCCCCCCCCCCTGGCTTTTCACCTATTTTGTTACATTACAGCCTTTAGTTCAATGTTTTTTTTAATCTGAATTATATGTGATAGATCGGAACACAATAGTCTAAGTTGGTGAAGTAAAATTAGAAAAATATATACATAAAACTATTTTGCACAAATAAAAAAATGATAATTGGCATGTGCGTATGTATTCACCCCCTTTGTTATGAGCCCTAGGAACACCATCAAATCTATCATAATCAAATGGAAAGAACATGGCACAACAGAAAACCTGCCAAGAAACGGCCGCACACCAAAACTCACGTACCGGGCAAGTTGGGCATTAATCAGAGAGGCAGCTTAGAGACCTAGGGTAACCCTGGAGGAGCTGCAGAGTTCCACAGCAGAGACTTAAGTATCTGTACATAGGACGACAATAAGCCGTACGCTCCATAGAGTTGGGCTTTATGGCAGAGTGGCCAGAAGAAAGCCATTACTTTTAGCAAAAAACAAAATGGCAAGTTTTGAGTTTGCGAAAGGCATGTGGGAGACTCCCAAAATGTATGGAGGAAGGTGCTCTGGTCTGATGAGACTAAAATTTAACTTTTTGGCCATCAAAGAAAACGCTATGTCTGGCGCAAACCCAACACATCACATCACCCAAAGAACACCATCCATGGTGGTGGCAGCATCATGCTGTGGGGATGTTTTTCAGCAGTCGGGACTGGGAAACTGGTCAGAGTTGAGGGAAAGATGGATGGTGCTAAATACAGGGATATTCTTGAGCAAAACCTGTATCACTCTGTGTGCGATTTGAGGGTAGGACGGAGGTTCACCTTCCTGACAATGGATATAGATTTCGCTGAGTGCTGGCCCCAGGTCAAGTTCACCCAACTCATGACCAGGGACTCGGAGACAAGTACTAGAAAGTAGGTCAGAGGTAGAAAGGTACATTACAGTGACAAGGCTTCTTGACAATAGCATTAAAGATATCAGAAATACAAGTGAACACACATAAATAGAAGCAATGGACATTATGTAGAAAAATGTGTACAATGTTTAAAAACTGTAATTTTACCTGGTGATAAATATGTGTAGCGGTGCCCCCGTAGGAGCCGCTGAATGATGTGGCCCACCTGTCACCCTGTCCAGCCTGGCGTTCACTTCCCAGTCACTTTTGAGACAATGAACAGTCCATGTGATTGTTTTATATTTTTATTGAGGGATTTGAACTTGGATAGGGATAGGAATATATGGGATGTCCAGTAGAACAAGCAATTGGTTGATTGTATATTAATCAGTTGGGACAACTATATACACTTGGCTTACTCCAGTCTCCTCCAGCACATCACTTGCTTGCAGACTGTTACTCTCTCTCGAGCACATCACTTACTCCAGGCACAGCTAGCACGTGGTTAGGCCCAACACTGACTCATTCAGGTCTCAGCAACTGCCTTTTGCAGGTAGAGACCATGGGTCCCTTTAATGTACCAAGAACTAGATACAAGAATTCTTTAGTGCTAGCTGTCCTATGGTGGGACTACTGCTCCCAGTAAGTCCTCTTCAGGCCCTGCCAGCCCTCCTGGCTGTAGCTGCCCGACTTCACTGCCCGTGACATTGCAATCCTCACTGGCTCCACACCCAGCTCTGACTGTTTCCTCTCAGTCTTCTCTGGCATGCCTCTCCAGTCCTCCCAACTGCCCATGTCACTTACCAGCCCTCCTGGCTGCAAACTGATGGTTCCCTCCTGAAGACTTGCCTGGCAGTACTAGCTCTCGCTGTCCTCTCTGACTCCTCTCTGTGTCTCCTGTTCAGATCCTCCATGCGTTCTTGAAGTCCTGCACCCGAGTCCCAGGCCCTAGATCCCCCCCCGCAGGCTGGGGAGCACCCTCCAAGGCCCCGACAGCTTAGTACTCCATCCTCAGTTCTTCCACCTGACAACTCCTCCCCAGCTGGGCTGACCCTGGGTATTTCAAGGAGGCCTGCCCCCTGCCAATCCTAGTTCGGGATTGGTCAGGGCTTCCTGAGACACCCCAGACTGCTCCTCCCCACTTCCCCTCCTCCTCTTCTAGAATCCTCTAGAAGCAAGAGGGAGGTAACCGTGGAGGGATGCTGTCTGTGAGTTACAGCTGCTGCTCTGAGCCACTCCCAGCCCGCACAGATCAAAACAAACAGGCCTAGCTGGAAGCTAGGCCTGCTTAAATTTACCTGCTCTCACAAAAATCCTAACTCTAGAACCTACCTAAGTATAGGGTGCTACATATGACTCAAGTGAATATTTAGCAGCCCATGATAGACCTCTCCCCCATGCTTATCTGCATCTTGCTTCTCGCCCATACTGTCTGCGTACAAAGCAGCCATCGCATGCCTAGCATGACTTTTTGGGGGTTCACTTTCTCTATAAATATTTTTGATAGTCCCAGTTTGGGTTTAGGCCTGGAAGTATACTTTGTGTGCATTTAGAAATTAATATGCGGGCCACCCAATTCTAGAATTGTGTGAGGAAACTGACCTCATTTGTCTTTTTGGAGGCCCACATTGCAATAGCTAAATCGCAGAAATCCCCTGTGATACCATTTGACCTGATTAAGGCCAAGCTTTCCTGGATAATGATCAACCAGAAACTCTCAGCTATCCTCAATGATAAAATTTCACAGTTCGAAAAGAATTGGGAGCCTTGGATTAACTACCTGGTAGGGCATTTGTAGAGTCTGAAGGCACTTCTGGAGTCCAAGCTTGGAGTATTATCATCGTGCCAAACACCTTACTTACTCCTCTCATCACGCCAACCATGTCCACTCCTTCCAACATCCCTGTTCCATTCATAAAAGTTGTATTATTGGTTCCAACAATGAAAAGTGCTCTATGAATGTAGGATAATCATTCTCTCTATAAAACATATGTATTTGTTTGATATGCATTGCCTGAAATTTTCCAATAAAAACTATTGGAAACAAAAAAATGCATATGCACAGTATGTATTTTGTTAATACAGGAGGGAATGTCAGATTTGTCCCAGATTCACTGTAATAATATTTTGTGCAGCACATTTGGTGTTATTATTTCCTGACATGGTTACCCTTTCAAAATGTTGTTTCCAACTTCTAGAGAACAACTGGATCTGTTCTATTTGAATAAAATGCTAGCTATGAAAGTGCTAAATCTGGACACTGATGATCATTGCCCTGATTATCAGTGTAGATTTCCTCTGTGTGGATTTGCTGGTTAGCGGCTCTCCTCTCTTCACGTGCTGTCAGCGTGAGGAGAGGACCGCCAATAACCAGCAAATCCTGTTTACACTGTGATTGGCTGTCATTGGACACAGCTGGTCACATGGTAAAGAGCTGCTTTGAATAGCTTTTTCCCCAAAATGACCTTGTCTGAAGTTATTCAAAGGGGTGCATGGAGGTACATGGCGTATCAGAAGAACAGGGTCTGTAAGCACATACGGTGTGAAGAGGAAGGAATGTAAGGCCATCATGAAGGGTTAACCCAGTGAAGGAGTTGGCTGGAAGTGTGTAGTTGCTATGGGTAACCATGAACTGGTGGGAATGTAAAGGCAGTCAGACAACAGAGAGTGGTACCAGGCATGGGTAATGGGTTATCTGATAGCAAAGGGGTTAGTGTTCCAGCCCCCTCCATAGTGGTCAGTTTCCCAATAGCAATCTGGACCGAACCCGCGGTACAGAGACTCCATGAACATAGACGCAGGTAAATGAGAGTTAGGAGTTAATTAAGTGCATGCATGAGGTCCACACTTAGTGCACGGTGGGACCCCATTCTGTCACTGGTAGTGAGGTGACAGAGTAAAGCTGGACTGGTGGAGCAGGACACCAGAGGCAGCGGTGTTCCCCTCTAAATGCTACATTCGGAAGGCAAGGTGTGCAGCAATATGTGACATGGGAGGGCTTCACAGAAGGGATCTGTATGTTGTTACACAGCTGTGCAAGGTGTACAACCCACTTCTAAGCCTGGGTTCCTCATTAATGTTGATCTTCACATGACCATGGCCCAGCCTAGTACCGGTCATTAGTGAGCGCACTCTATACGTGAGGTAACAAAGATCAGTCTATATATCAGCTGAGGTATCAAAGGTCTGTCTATATATCATTCTTCATATAATTGTAACAAAACTTGTGATGTCCACCCTAAAGTAACACAAAAACAGGATCTTCTTCATAGTAAACTTGCCCAAGCTGTCCAGGAAATGTCCCTAGAAATATATAAAGACATATGTTAGCAAAATTCTTATAGAGTATGTTGAGTGAGTAAATATTTAGGCCAATAAATGTCAAGTCTAAGGGACTACTGTATCTACAGCTCACGGCATTAACAGCAAGTTAAAGGAATAAGGAATATACTTAGGGTATTTGACACCAAGGATTTCTTTATATGGCCAAATTATTCTAAGCAGCAATAATAATGAAATAAAACAAATAGCTATAATGACTAGAAAATAAAAGTAGAAAGTAGTGTTCCTTTACATTTGTGGTCAGTGAAGAAGTGTCCTTTACATTGGTAATAAACGAAGAAGAAGAAGAAACAAAGAAGAAGTGCCCCTAACACTGGTGGTCACTGGTTATATGTTTTTTATATTGGCGGTCAGTGAAGAAATGGCCCTTACTATGGTAAGCTGAACATACCTATGTACTGTTTGAGATGAGTTTACAGAACATGACTAAAGCTAGGGTGCCAAGTCAATGGGTGCTGATTATAAAAACAGTAATGGACACTTTCTCAGCTAAAAGGCAAGGGATTGTCAAATAAATGGCTTTAGGGCTGGGCACTGCCTTTTGGCACTGCCTTTATTCTATTTGGTGGGTAGCAGCAGTTTTAATAATGCCTTGAGGTAAACATTAAAGATGCAACATTGCTTTACCATGACTGAAGAAAGCCCCTTAACCTGTCTGTGAAATGGCATATCCATTGGATGTATACAACCTACTACAGCAAAATTGACATTTACAAGCAAAAACATCCAGTTAGAATTGCCCGTAAATTGCAGCTTCGGGCTGCTTAGCTCAGATTGTAAACAAACAGCCGGGGCTAGCTGAACAGGACAAAAGTCTGGCATACAAATGAACACCCAAACATCTCAAGTATCCCTTACATTGGTAAAAAGTAGAGATTTGCGCCTTACATTGGTGGTCAGTGAATTGCCCCATCACACCAATAGACAGTGAAGAAGTTTCCCTTATTTTGAATAATGTCTTAAGTTAAACATTAGAGATGAACATTCCTTTTACTACCTCTAGTCCAGGCCTTTTCTGTCCAGAAACAGTTTGTCACCTGTACAATTTCCTTTTGATTTACCAAAACTATGGAATAGGAGGACCCACTTATCTATCCATTCATTCTGTATCCAATCAGGCAGGCCCTTGAACTGCATCAGGAGTGTTCAACCCGCGGGCCGCATCCTGCTCCAGAGAGATGAACATGAGGCCTGGGCCCATCTAAAACAATGCCGGGGATGCAGTGCAAACATGGCAGCCTACGTTGACAAACCAGGCAAATGCATGCCTGGAGGGATGCCGGGGATGCTCTGCAAACATAGTTAATGGGTGAAGGGTGTGTGCAAATGAGGTCAACTGGTAAACTGCTTCCTGTGTGTTAACAGTTTTCACATCCCAGCTTTACTAACCGGAAGTCAAGGAATACACCAGGGTTGAGGTAAGGCCTTGTTCTAAAAATCATAGAAAGCTTTTATTTTTCTTCAACAGAGATATAGGAATGGTATACAGTATTGATACATACAGGAGCTGGAATTAAATAAAAAAAAAAGTGAACTTAGCCTTTAACTACTTCCGGACCGCCCACCGCACATATACTGTGGCAGGGTGGCCCGGCTGCACGAAACAACGTACCTATACGTTGTTCACGCTCCCTGGTCTGGGGCACGCGTGTGCACTGCCGGCTAACCACTCCAGCTGTGATTGGACACAGTCACCCGCAATCGTTCAGGGTAATGGCAGAGCGGCAGTCTCCCTATGTAAACAAGGCAGACCGTCGTTCTATCACAGAGCAAGAGAGAGATCTGTAAATCCTACTAATCATGAACACAGATCTCTCTCTTCATCCAGTGTCAGCATCCCCCACACAATAAGAAAGCACTCCCACCCAACTCTTTGGTTGCCCCTGATGTAAACCCCTTCCCTGCCAGTGTCATTTATACTGTGACAGTGCATTTCTTTAGCACAGTATTGGTGTCACTGATCCCCAAAAAGTGTCACTTAGTGTCCAATATGTCCGTCGCAATGTCACAGTCCTGCTAAAAATCGCTGATCCCCGCCATCACTAGTATAAATAAATAAATAAAAAGTCTCTAAATCTATCCCATAGTTTGTAGACGTGATAACTTTTACGCAAACAATTAATATACGCTTATTGGGATTCTTTTTACCAAAAATATGTAGCAGAATACATATTGGGCCAAATTGATGAAGAAATTAGATTTTTTACATATTTTTATTGGATATGTTTTATAGCAGAAAGTAGAAAATATTGGGTTTTTTTTCCAAATTTTTGCTCTTTTTATGTTTATAGCGCATAAAATAAAAACCGAAGAGGTGATCAAATACCACCAAAAGAAAACTCTATTTGTGGGAAAAAAGGACATCGATTTTGTTTCGGTACAATGTCTCACGACCGCGCAATTGTCAGTTAAACTAACACAGTGCCGTATTGCAAAAAATTGTCTGGTCATTAAGGGGGTAAATCCTTCCTTCCAGGGCTTAAGTGGTTAAAGAAGTAAAAAGCACTCTAATGCCCTGTACACACAGTCGGATTTTCCAATGGAAAAAGTGCAATCGGATTGTGTTGACGGAAATTCCAATCGTGTGTGGGCTCCATCAGACTTTTTCTGTCGGAATTTCCGACACACAAAGTTTGAGAGCAGGATATAACATTTTCCGACAACAAAATCCGATTGTTTAAATTCCGATCATGTGTACACAAATCCGACACACAAAGTGCCACGCATGCTCAGAATAAATTAAGAGATGAAAGCTATTGGCTACTGCCCCGTTTATAGTCCCAACGTACGTGTTTTACGTCACCGCGTTCAGAACGATGGGATTTTCCGACAACTTTGTGCGGCTGTGTGTATGCAAGACAAGTTTGGCCCAAAATCCGTCGGAAAAAATCCGATGGATTTTGTTGTCGGAATGTCCGATCGTGTGTACAGGGCATAAGTGTTACTCACAGTATATAACTGGCTTCAGATACTTTCACCCACTTTTTTCCTGCAAAAGAAAAAAAAAACAGTTTTTTAAAGAAAATATTTTTTTTTAAATAGAGCTGAAGGCATTTTTCATTTTGGATAGAGTTAGGTCGGGCTATAACCCCTGTAAGTCTTTTTTGCCATCTGCGTCCCACTTCCTGCCCCATAATGAAAACAGGAAGTGAGAGGAAATCCCTCCAAAGTGAGGGAATCTGAGGGTTCTCACCAGGACTAGTGTCCCTATTAGAAGATTTCCCTTCTATTACTGTTCTAAGTACACAAAAACTGCGATTTTCATTCACTTTCAGTCTTGGTGATCACAGTAAACAGGACAAATTGAGAGGGTGAATCTTCTTAAAGGGGGCACACTGGGGACCTTTTTCCAGACATGTGTTTTCATATGGCATGTTCTTGTACTTACTTGTAGGCAAAGTGACTCCTGATAAACCTATTAGGAAACAAACAAAACATACTTTAGGAGTATTTATTTACCAGAATTAGGGACAGCAAAGCGATATACTGACTCCCCTCAGATTAAAGGGGTTGTAAAGTCAGAAGGTTTTTTTATCTTAATGCATTCTATGCATTAAGATAAAAAGCCTTCTTTTTGCAGCAGCCCCCCTCGGTCCCCTAATACTTACCGAAGCCACGTCTCTGTCCAGCGATGTCCACGAGTGTCTCGTCCGTCTGGGACACTCCCTCCTGATTGGCTGAGACACAGCAGTGTTGCCACTGGCTCCCGCTGTTGTCAATCAAAGTCAATCAGCCAATCAGGAGAGAGGGGGGGCTGGACCAAACCGCAGCTCCGTATCTGAATGGACACAGGGAGCTGCAGCTCAGCTGTTCTGCTTATTCCATAATACCTTCATTTTTGGCAAATCTTTTCGAAGTAATGTCAGGTACAGCGCAGATAGTGGTTTACGCAGAGATTCTTGAGCTAGTAGCTCCTCGACCACATCCGCCCGAATGGGCAGGCGGGGTCGGGAACTGTGCACAGAAGGCATGTCACAACTGATAGTAGCGAAATAACATCCACGCAGGGAGATTATGTCTACTTACAAGATCACGAAAGGGAATAAGGGACCCAGACGAAACGACATCCTTCAATACTCTAATGCCACACCGGGCCCACACCTGCGGGTCCGGAATGGTCCTAAATAGGGATGAGCCGAACACCCCCCGGTTCGGTTCGCACCAGAACCCGCGAACGGACCGAAAGTTCGCACGAACGTTAGAACCCCATTGACGTCTATGGGACTCGAACGTTCGAAATCAAAAGTGCTCATTTTAAAGGCTAATTTGCATGGTATTGTCCTAAAAAGGGTTTGGGGACCCGGGTCCTACCCCAGGGGACATGTATCAATGCAAAAAAAACTTTTAAAAACGGCCGTTTTTTCGGGAGCAGTGATTTTAATGATGCTTAAAGTAAAAAAAAAAAAGTGAAATATTCCTTTAAATATCGTACCTGGGGGGTGTCTATAGTATGCCTGTAAAGTGACGCGTGTTTCCCATGTTTAGAACAGTCCCTGCACCAAATGTCATTTTTAAAGGAAAAAATCTCATTTAAAACTGCTTGCGGGTTTAATGTCATGTCGGGTCATGGCAATATGGATGAAAATCAGTGAGACAAACGGCATGGGTACCCCCCAGTCCATTACCAGGCCCTTTGGGTCTTGTATGGATATTAAGGGGAACCCCGCACCCAAATTAAAATAAGGAAAGGTGTGGGGCCACCAGGCCCTATATACTCTGAACAGCAGTATACAGGCGGTGCAAACAAGACAGGGACTGTAGGTTTGTTGTTAAGTAGAATCTGTTTGTAATTTTGAACATTTTTAACGTGTTTAGCTCCAGCCAAAAAATCTTTTCTAAGCTTTTTGGAAAACATAGGGAAGGGTTATCACCCCTGTGACATTTGTTTTGCTGTCTTTCCTCCTCTTCAGAAGATTTCACCTCACTTTTTTGTCCCAATGAAAAATGTTTTTTGAAAATTTGGGTTTTTTTGTGGAACAAGGATTGGAAAGCATCAGTGGAAAGGAGAAATTGTTTTCCCATATTAACTCTTACAGGAGAGAATTTCCCTTCCTAGGGGTAGATTTCATCTCACTTCCTGTTGTCTCCTTCCGTTTGCAAGTAGGAGTCGTTTGTAAGTTAGATGTTTGAAAGTAGGGTCCTGCCCTATATACTCAGCAGAAATTTGGGCCTTAGGTGTTGCTGTGGCCACAACACTGTAAGCCCTCACAGGGCCCTGCTGTGAAATATTAGATCAAGAATTGTAATTACATGCCCCTGTTGAACAGGAGCTGAAAAATTAGGCCTTAGGCACTGGTGCTGGTGCCACAACACTGCAACCCCTCACAGACACTCTAGTTGGAACGCAGGAACGAGCCCTGCTGCAAATTATTGCTTCAAAAATTGTAATTACACGCCCCTGTTAGACAGGGGCAGAAAAATTGGGCCTTAGGCACTGGTGCTGGTGCCACAACACTGCAACCCCTCACAGACACTCTAGTTGGAACGCAGGAACGAGCCCTGCTGCAAAGTATTGCATCAAAAATTGTAATTACACGCCCCTGTTAGACAGGGGCAGAAAAATTGGGCCTTAGGCACTGGTGCTGGTGCCACAACACTGCAACCCCTCACAGACACTCTAGTTGGAACGCAGGAACGAGCCCTGCTGCAAAGTATTGCATCAAAAATTGTAATTACACGCCCCTGTTAGACAGGGGCAGAAAAATTGGGCCCTAGGCACTGGTGCTGGTGCCACAACACTGCAACCCCTCACAGACACTCTAGTTGGAATGCAGGAACGAGCCCTGCTGCAAAGTATTACATCAAAAATTGTAATTACACGCCCCTGTTAAACAGGGGCTGAAAAATTGTGCCTTAGGCACTGGTGGTGGCGCCCAGAACCAAAAATGTTCTTACAAGCTATCAGCGTGATGATTGAGGAGGAAGAGGATAATTACTCAGGGATAGTCACTCAGCATCAGCATAGGCAGTCTTTGAAGGGATCTGAGATTTCAAAAAAAATTATTCGGTTACATCAGCATCAGGTGCTTGGTAGCTGGTGGTGATCCAAGACTCATTCATTTTTATGAAGGTCAGCCGATCGACCGAGTCGGTGGACAGACGCACCCTGTGATCGGTTACCACGCCTCCAGCAGCACTGAATGTGCGTTCCGAAAGAACGCTGGATGCAGGACAGGCCAGTAGCTCAATTGCATACTGTGCAAGCTCTGGCCAGTGATCCATCCTCAAGACCCAGTAACCCAGAGGATTTTCGGTGGGAAAGGTGTCCAAGTCTGATCTTGCCCCTAGGTATTCCTGCACCATGTAAAACAGACGCTGGCGATGGCTGCTGGAACCGATCATACCTTGGGGCTGCGGACCAAAAAATTGTCTGAACGCATCGGTCAGACGGCCACCTTCTCCACCGCTCCTTCTTTGACTGACCGAAGCCTCAGCAACACGTTGTCCAGAAACAGGAGTTTGTAACCTCCCAGTCTCTGGGAACGCGTTGCACAGACCTTTCTGCAAGGCCTCCCGAAGATGTTTCATCCTCTGCTCCCTCTGCGATGGCAAGATAAGGTCCGCAACCTTACCCTTGTAACGTGGATCAAGGAGGGTTGCCAGCCAGTATTGGTCCTTCTCCTTGATACCACGAATACGAGGATCCTTACGCAGGCTTTGCAGGATCAGGGAGGCCATGCAGCGTAGGTTTGCTGAGGCATTCGGTCCGGAGTCCTCTGGGTCACTAAGAACGACATGGTCCGCAGCCACCTCCTCCCAGCCACGTACAAGTCCATGTGTTTCTTGGGACTGATCCCTTAAAGACTGCTGCTGATGCTGAGTGCCAGGCTCCACCTCCATACTGACACAATCTTCCTCCTCCTCCTCTTCCTCCTCGTCCTCTTCCTGTGTGATCGGCGGGCACGCAGGAACACTGTCTGGATAAAGGGGGCCTTGAGAGCTAAGGAAGTCCTCCTCTTCCTGCCTCTGTTCTGCCTCAAGTGCCCTGTCCATTATTCCACGCAGCGTGTGCTCCAACAGGTGGACAAGGGGGACAGTGTCACTGATGCATGCACTGTCACTGCTCACCATCCTCGTGGCCTCCTCGAATGGTGACAGGACAGTGCATGCATCCCTGATCATGGCCCACTGGCGTGGGGAAAAAAAACCAAGCTCCCCTGACCCTGTCCTGGTGCCATAGTCGCACAGGTACTCATTGATGGCCCTCTGCTGCGTGTGCAGCCGCTGCAGCATGGCCAACGTTGAGTTCCACCTGGTGGGCATGTCACAGATTAGGCGGTTCTTGGGCAGGTTAAACTCCTTTTGGAGGTCCGTCAGCCGAGCACTGGCATTATATGACCGGCGGAAATGCACACAGACTTTCCTGGCCTGCCTCAGGACATCCTGTAAGCCCGGGTACCTGCCCAAGAACCGCTGCACCACCAAGTTAAGGACGTGAGCCAAACAGGGCACATGGGTCATTTGTCCCTGTCGGAGGGCAGAGAGGAGGTTGGTGCCATTGTCGCAAACCACCATTCCTGCCTTAAGTTGGCGTGGCGTCAACCACCTCTGAACCTGCCCCTGCAGAGCTGACAGAACCTCTGCCCCAGTGTGGCTCCTGTCCCCCAAGCACACCAGCTCAAGCACCGCATGGCATCTTTTGGCCTGCGTACTTGCGTAGCCCCTTGAACGCCTACGGAGCACCGCTGGTTCCGAGGAAGAGGCCATGGAGGAAGAAGAAGAGGAGGGGGTGGAGGAGAGAGGTGTGTCACAATCAGCATTTTGGAGGCGTGGTGGCGGAACAACCTCCAACACTACTGCACCTTGTCCTGCATCCTTCCCAGCTGCCAGCAGAGTCACCCAATGCGCCGTGAAACTTAGGTAACGTCCCTGTCCATGCCTGCTGGACCATGAGTCAGCGGTAATATGCACCTTACCGCTGACCGCCCTGTCCAGCGAGGCATGGACATTGCCTTCCACATGCCGGTAGAGAGCCGGAATCGCCTTCCGTGAGAAAAAGTGGCGTTTGGGTACCTGCCACTGAGGAACCGCACATTCCACAAACTCACGGAATGGGGCAGAGTCTACCAACTGAAAAGGCAGCAGTTGAAGTGCTAGCAATTTTGCCAAGCTAGCATTCAACCGCTGGGCATGTGGATGGCTGGGAGCAAACTTCTTTCGGCGGTGCAGCAGCTGGGGCAGGGAAATTTGCCTGGTACAATCTGACGTCGGTGTACCAAAAGCAGATTGCCCACAAGTACTTGGCTGTGACACACCTAATTTTACACCTTCATTCCTCTCACTGCAGGTCTCAGAGAGGACTGAAGGTCTAGTGGGGTTGGAAATCTCAGCTGATGAGGAGCAAGGAGAGATCCTCTTTGTTCTTTGGTGTGGGTCTTTTAGATACGCTTGCCAACGAACTGCATGGCAGGTCAACATATGTCTGGTCAAGCATGTGGTACCCAAGCGGGAGATATTTTGGCCACGCGAGATACGCTTGAGACATATGTTGCAAATAGCAGCGGTGCGATCTGATGCACTCGTCTCAAAAAAGGCCCACACCAAAGAACTTTTTGAATAACGCGCAGAGACTGCAGCGCCCTGCACATGTGGAGCTTTGGGGTGTGATGCAGTCAATGTGCTGCCCTTAGGCTGGCCCCTGGAGGGCATCCTGCCTCGTTGGTGATGTGCTGCCGCCTCCTCCTCCTCCTCCTCCTCCTCCTCCTCCTCTCTCCTATCAGGCCCCCACGTTGAGTCAGTGACCTCATCATCCCCTCCCTCCTCATCACTGGAGCAAACCTGGCAGTATGCTGCAGCAGGGGGAGCATGACTGCCAGATTGCTGTCCTTCTTGGGCACCCCCTCTGTCCGCGCTCATGTTACTGCCTTCATCGAGCTCAGTATCGTCATCAGAGCCTTCCAAACGCTGGGCATCCTCCTGGAGCATGTACCCAACACTGTGGTCAAACAGTTCGAGGGAATCCTCATGAGGACATGGTGGAGCTAGGGAAGGAGTCACTGATGACATTGAGCTGAGGGAAGAGGCCGCTGCTTTGCCAGACAAAGCACCCTGGGCATGGGTGAGAGAGGATGAGGAGGATGAGGACGGCTTGGTCATCCACTCGACCAAGTCTTCCGCATGTTGCGGCTCAACATGGCCAGCTGCCGAAAAAAAGGCCAAGCGTGTCCCATGGCCACGTGCTGATGAGGATGCACCGTCTCCACGACCAGCACTAGACACAGAGCCTGCTTGCCCTCTCTTATTGGCTTGTGACTGTCTGCCTCTCCTTCTTGGCCTTCCAGACATACTAATGGCCTGTAGCTGCACTAAGCTGGGATAGAACACCTGTAATTTTCTTCAAGTAGCTTTATATACTGTAACCAGACAAGCCTGCCTGTCAGTAGGAAGATAACAGGAACGGATCTAGCTGAACACTGTGAGCAGGACGCACTGCACTAAATGTAAATAGCAGGAACGGATCTAGCTGAACACTGTGAGCAGGACGCACTGCACTAAATGTAAATTGCAGGAACGGATCTAGCTGAACACTGTGAGCAGGACGCACTGCACTAAATGTAAATAGTCTAGAAGATAACAGGAACGGATCTAGCTGAACACTGTGAGCAGGACGCACTGCACTAAATGTAAATAGCAGGAACGGATCTAGCTGAACACTGTGAGCAGGACGCACTGCATTAAATGTAAATAGTCTAGATAGAAGATAACAGGAACGGATCTAGCTAAACTGAATACAGTGTATATATATATATGCAACACCTGGGATGCATATATATACACAATACACTGTAAGTGCAGCTAACTGACTGACTGTTCTGCCTAATCTATCTAACTCAAATCAAATGACACTCTCTCTCTCTCTCTCTATCTCTCAGCACACCGGAACACACACTACACAGGGCCGCCGTGCAGGCGGCCTTATATAGTGTGGGGTGTGTACTAAATCCCCTGAGCCATAATTGGCCAAAGCCACCCTGGCTTTGGCCAATTACAGCTCTCTCTACTGACGGCGCTGTGATTGGCCAAGCATGCGGGTCATAGTGCATGCTTGGCCAATCATCAGCCAGCAATGCACTGCGATGCCGCAGTGAATTATGGGCCGTGACGCGCCACACGAATTTAGCGCGAACGGCCCATAACGTTCGCAATTCGGCGAACGATCGAACAGCCGATGTTCGAGTCGAACATGGGTTCGACTCGAACACGAAGCTCATCCCTAGTCCTAAAGTGCGGGAGGGCCGAATTCCCCCACAGCGGACAGTATGGAGACCATTGGTTGGGAGATAGAAATCTTCGTCTAGCCACCCCCCAAACACGTAAAGTGGCCTTAGTAGGAGTAGGTAAAAATGGGTACGACGAGGCTCCATGATATGCCAGGTTGCTTAGTTCCGTGAGGGAGCCCATGATAGCTGCCTCCAGGCAGACCGCTGCATTAGCCCTGGATTGTTCAAACCACCACCTAATCGTGACCAATATGGCCGCCCAATAGTACACTAGCAGGTTAGGTAAGGCAAGACCCCCATAAATCACAGGGAGTTGATTTTGCTATACGAGGAGAGGATCCTCGCCACAGGAAGGAGCTAATACAGGTGTCTAAGTCTCTAAAGAAAACCTGAAGTATCCATACAGGGCAATTCCTAAAGATATATTTGAGCTTGGGTAAGTAAATCATTTCTAAGACATTAATTCGCCCCAGAAGGTTTAGAGGTAAATTTGCCCAACGAGAACAATGGTCTTTCAGTTGCGCAACTATGGGTAATAGGTTAAAGGGGTTGTAAAGATGTTTTTTTTTTTTAAAATAACAAACATGTTATACTTACCTTCACTGTGCAGCTCGTTCTGCACAGAGTGGCCCCGAATCTGGTCTTCTGGGGTCCCTCGGCGGCTGTTTCAGCTCCTCCCCGCAAGCATTTACCACCTTCATGCGAGCTCCCTCGCACGGTGGTGAGTGCTTGCGGGCGCGCTCCCGTGATACAGCCGGCGGCTATAGCCGCTCGCTGTATCACTCGGCCCCGCCCCCCGGCGCGCCGCGTCATCGGATGTGATTGACAGCAGCGCGAGCCAATGGCTGCGCTGCTTTCAATCCATCCACTGCAGCCAATCAGCGACCAGGCTGAGCTGCAATGAAGCTGACGAGGACGAGGAGCGAAGATTCGAGGCGTCAGGTAAGTAAAACGGGGGGGCTGGGGGCGGCGGTACTGTCAAAAGTTTTTTCACCTTAATGCATAGAATGCATTAAGGTGAAAAAATTTTTACCTTTACAACCCCTTTAAGGCGTTGGAAGGCCTGGGGATCTCTCATAATCTTTATACCAAGATAAGTAAATTCTTCCACCCACCGCAACGTGGTCTGGGGCGCCAAGTCATTCGCCCGTGCGTCTAAAGGAAAAAGGACAGACTTAGACCAATTAATTTGGAACCCAGAGTACTGTTCGAATTCATCAAAGGCTTCAAGGGCAGCCTCCAGCGAAGCGTTGGCATCATGCAAATATAGAAGGGTGTCGTCTGCGTATAAGGATATTTTCTCCTCCAGAGGGCCAACCCGAAGTCCCCCAATGCGACTAGATTCCCTGACTAAGACCGCCAGGGGCTCCAGGGCCAACGCAAATAAGCTGGGAGATAGTGGGCAGCCCTGTCGGGTCCCCCCCTGAAGGAGAAAAAAAATCCGAAAGGGTATCATTCATCCGGATCCTTGCCCAAGTAGTTGTATATTTAAATTTTGACACACTTTCCAACATGAGTAGCCTGTAATCTTGCAAATAGCTCCAAGCAAATCATATAACTGAATCATCTATAAGTAAAATGAATATATACCTTTTTCTTATATGCCACAGATACCCCCTTTCCTCCCCCTTTTTTTTGGGATGTCACAAAGCAATAACAAGTGCGGGAGTAGGCTGTTCAGTATAAATGATAAGGGTAGATGGATATTGTGTCTCTAGATAATTTCTTTACTTACGTAGGCAAATAGTGGTATGCAAACATTTCCCTGTTTCTTTACAATTCAGTATCTGAGTAAAGACAATAAGGGAATAACTCAAACAGGGCAGACAAATACTGGTGCAAGAAGGCAACATTTGTGGTCAGCAAATCCACAATATAGAAAAAAGAGAGAAAATAAAAGACTATAAGAATTACTTTAAAATTGAACTCCAGGCAAATAGATAAATAGAAAGATTAAATACATAGGGAGCTGGCGTGAGCTAATCAGATTTGTCCATCACGCCAGTCAGACCAGCTATATAGATACTGACACTCGGCTGGTTTGTGTCAGTTCATTGGCCGCCGCCTTGATGTCAGTAACGCATTCAGCTCCAACTTAAGGTACATTACTACAGTTACATCAGGCAGTATATGGACATGGTTTTTTTGTCCATTTGTCTGCCATTACCATTCTTACTTCCTTTACTATCTCCTGACAAGAGGAGGTTTATCTAAAGTATCTCCCTGTCACAATTGTCCCCAAAGTGCTGAATTCTGATCGCTGTTGGTAAAACCAGGCGTCTCTTGTGAATGCGTCCCAGCGCCCGGCCTTTGGACACGCAAATATTTTCTTATGTCGTGTGTATGTGGACTTATGCAGCCAGCATGTATCTGCCATTTTTGTTTTTATCCCTCTAATTTTCAATGAATGAAGTACATGTAAGTACCTTTGACCTTGTTACTTTTCTATATGGTACAAAAAGTTAAAGATAAGATTCTGATGTCTTTGGTATAGTACTATGCAAATATTGTTATACACGTATACATTTGTGTTACAGATAAGAAAATAATATACCCAACTGTAAACCTCCCCTGATGAAGGAAAAAATGTTCCAATGTGATTTTCCGAAACATGTCGGGATGTATGCTACAAATCCTAAACTGAACTCAATTTAACTTGAGCAGCACTCTGGATTACTAGCTCTGGGTGGTATATATCGTTATGTGCTACTAACGTTGATTCATTGGTGTATTGTTTATACTTTACAAGTGAACTGTGTTTATATCTTATAATAATCTATTTTTCTATTTTTGTATATTAATAAAGTTGGCACTTTTGTGCCTTTTTATTTTTATTTACTCTCTATTACTTTTTTCTGCCATTTAAAGTCCAAGGGGGCGTCCTCCCAATGCACTTGTTGCATGTTTTTTTCTATAATGCAATTTAGGATGCTGGCAGGTTAGCACTCTTCTCAATTCTCATATTTTTTCTTTTCTTTTCGCATCACTTTTTGGGAGTTTTCTTTTTTGAGCTACTGTTTGATGCGATTTGGCAGGTATGTGTGTGTGGCGGGCATGGTTGAGTTCCTGCACCTTTTTTCGGAGAAAAAAAGCCCTGGTTGTCATAATGATGATGTTTGTATACTGGCTCCCAGTACAGCCTCTCTAGGGGTGTAATGAACATCACAGTGTTAAAACTCCTTTAATTACGCTATAATGTTTAATGCCTTCAATTATCAGTAAAGAATAATGAATTTTATGATCTGTGTGTGGTTAACTTACTAAGAGAGGTCACACTTTAAAAGTCCAGTTTTGTTTTGTATTTATTTTTTCGTTATAAGTATTTTGGGATGTGGTGTAGGGTTGCCACCTGTCCGGGATTCACCCAGACAGTCCGGGTTTTAAATCATGTGTCTGAGTTTCAGGCAGACTGAAACCCGGACACATTATTCAGACTGGGCTGTTTCTCCCCAAGTAACCAAGATAGTCACGCACAAATCTGCTCCTGTCCGGGGGCTGTGGGCGGCTGTCTAGGGGCAGGTTTGACATCACTGCAGGGGGGGCAGGGCAATGATGTCAGCAATAGCAATTTAGCCACACCCACTGTTTGCTGTGGCAAGCTATGCGCACCGCATTACTACTCTCCTTGGGGCACCCAAAGGTGTACTAGGTTGCTAAAGTGTTCGGGTTTGGCTTGAACAAAAGGTGGCAACCCTAATGTGGTGTGGATGGTCTTTAGACGCTATTTCAGGTATCATTGACGTCACTTCCGGTCCCGTGGAACGCACGCCAGGAATGGCGTTTTTACACTCACAGCTCCATGTTTGAGGCATGTTTGAGGCTTGTTTGATCTTACTTTTGTAAGTACCCACTCCCATTTACAGTAAAACCTTTTTAATGGTACTTCACTATTAGTTCCATTCTTTTTTACTTTTGGGTACCTATTTGTCGAGCTGAGAAACTTCATTAAGGAATTCTGGACCTGAGGACTTGTCACCATATCCACCATTCCAGGATATCTTTACCAAGCTTTAAGTGACCCACCAGACTGAAAAGCTGGGGGTCGTTTTGATCTGGTGAGTGGGGATACATGAGGGGGTGTTGTACACCTGAATATTTCTGAAGCACATTATGTTTCCTTCACTTTGGATTGGAGCACCTTTAGTCACTTTTTTTGGACTTTGATTTGCTCATCATTTATTGTTTCACTTATTGTGTCTGCGAGCGCTATATTTATATTCTTATGTTTTTCAAATGATCAGCACTTTGTGTATAGCAGCTGCGAATTTATTCACTTTATATTTTTTACAAATTTTTTGGATACACCATTAGCTCGAGTTTATATATTTCGTTTATACATTTTCACATTTTTGATGTTAGCCATATGTTCATTTATTCTTGTGCGTAGTTTGCGTGTGGTTCTACCCACGTATTGTTTTGGGACACTCTTGTACGTAACATACTCAGAGTCAAAAGTGATTAATACGTTTTATTTGAAATTTTTGTTCTTTTGGAGGTTTTACACACCTTGCACCAAGTACAATAGTGGAAACCTTCCCTGTCTAGAAAGGTGGAGATTGTTTTGATAATCAAAGTTTTTATTTCATTTGTATAAATACAACAATTATACAACACACTATACCCCTACGGTCCACCCAACCACAAGCGCAACTACACCATTACATTACATCATTCCACAGTTACCCCCCCCCCCCCCCACTATCCCATCAATCCTAAACATATAAAAAAAACAAAACAAAAAAACAAGAAATTTTCCCTTTTTCCTTTTCCTTCCCCTTTCCTTCTCCCTTCTCCCTCCTCTCCCCCCCCCCCACCTCCACCTCCCTCTCCCTCCATTCTCAATACTAATCAGTGATCTATCCCTTCCTCGCTCCTCAATACTAATCAATGATCTATCCCTTCCTCACTCCCACCCCCCCGTGTATGTGCATACTTTAGGTGCAAAACAACAAAGTAAAATCCCCCCCTTCCTTTAATTTGTGTTCATATATTACAGCTAATTATTAGATAGTGCAAGTGGTCTTTAATTAACCATGTGGGAGAGAAAAAAAAAAAAAACCCTCCCTAATTATCACTTAACGCTCGTGTTATTGTATATTTTAATTTACCTCAACCAAAATCCCTGTGAGAAAGAGAAAGGGGAAGACAATTTCGCCTTCCCTTCTTAATTCATAATATTCATGAATTTAAATATTAATTATTCAATTATTAAATAGTGCATAAGACTTTATTAGCCAGTGTCAAAAAAAAAAAAAAAAGAATTGGGGTGTTTCTCCCCGCCTCACACTCGTGTATTATTACAACCCACTTGCCCAGTGCAGAGATGAAGGAGTGGGAAAGGGGGAAAGAAAAAAAACAACAAAAAAAAACCCACCCTCCTTGCGCAGGATCAGCATAGGAAAAAATATGTCAATATATAATGTTTCTTTCCCAGGTCAATCTCTCTTTTTATGCATATTCCTAATGACTGTACCATATCCTTTCTCCCCTATTCAATAGTGTTTCTCTCTTCCACAATCTCTTTAGCACACTGTTCCCATCTCGCCCATGTCTTTTCAAATTTTCCTTTTTGGTCCTTCACTACATGGACCCACCTCTCCGCTTCCATTATTAAGTTGACTTCATTTCTCCATTCTGTTACTGTAGGACCCCGAGCTTGCCTCCAGTACTTCGGAATGAGTTTTTTTGCTGCATTTAATAAATGCAGAGTTATACTTTCCCTATAGATTTTGATGGGCCCCGGCTTCCCATGAAATAGGTACTGTAAAGGCTTAAACTCCAGGGGATCGACTGTCTGTCTCTCGATCCATGGGGCCACTGATTCCCAGAATAACTTGATTATTGGGCATGTCCACCACAAATGGAGAGAGGTACCCCTCTGTCCACAGCCTCTCCAGCACCTATCACTTGTTGTTGGGAAGATTTGTGCTAATTTAACTGTAGTCCTGTACCACCTTGCCAAAAACTTATATGCCATTTCTTGCACCTTTGAGCTTATGGATGTGGTAAACGTTAATAAGATCGTTTTTTTAATTTGTTTATTTGTCCATACCTGATCCAATTCCTTCTCCCATTCCCTTACGAAATATAGGGTTGTCTCTTCCTGCCCACTAAGAATCATTCTATACATTTGTGATAGCATATGTGTAGATTCTGGCATTTGTACACATTGCCTTTCAAATGCAGTGAGTGAGTTCATGGATCTTATTAAGGGCTTTATTTTATTGAAAAAACTCGTCATTTGATGGTATTTCCACTCTGCCAGATGTATCGTCCCGAATCTCAAGACCATTTCTGTCAAGGGTAATAGGACTCCACTTGGGGCAAACTTGCCACACTTGGTGTCCCTATCCCGGCCCCAAGCCCCCAGATAGCCCATCTCCTCTCCCGGGGGGGAACCAAGGGAATCCCTGCAGAGGAGTCAGAGGGGATATCTGGGGGGGCGTATTTACCTCTCCTATTCAGCCTATCCCACACTTCCAAAGAATTCAGTGTTAACGGTGACGCCCACTGGGAAGCCCTCTCAGAGGACCTTGGATCCAAAGTGCTCCTGCCAAATTTCTCCCAGCCATTGACATTTCTGCTTGGACCCATAGTTTTTTCTGTGCGTCATGACACCAATTCAGTATCCTAACTAGGGTCATGGCCTTATAATATGATGCTATATCAGGTAATCCCAGGCCCCCCTCAGCTCTATTCCTTCTCAGGATATCGTAGGCCAGTCTAGGTCTTTTATCATTCCATACAAAGGCCACGAACAACCTACGCACCTGTCTGAAGAGAGTCCCCGGTAGCCTGATTGGCACTGTGCGCAGTACATATATTATTCTGGGTAATATACTCATTTTTATAGCACTAATTCTCCCAAACCAAGTCAAATATTTACCCTTCCATTTTTTTAACTCTTCTGTTATTTCTTTCAATAATGAGCCATAATTAAGTTCATACAGTAATTTCTGGTCTGCGCTAATATGTACCCCCAAGTACATCAGAGACTCTCTATTCCAGACAAATGGGTACGTCCCTCTCAATGACCTTTCCATAGATACCGGAACATGGCTAGGGAGGATGACCGACTTCTCAAAATTAATTTTGAAATTAGATACCCTACCAAATTTATGTACTTCCGCCATAAGTGCAGCTATAGATGTCTGTGGGGCGGAGAGAAAAAAGAGGAGATCATCCGCATAGGCTGCTACCTTATGTTCCACGGGGCCTATGCACGTCTCAGTTATCTCCCTGTTATTCCTGATTTTACGTAGAAATGGCTCCATTATTATCGCAAATATCAAGGGGGATAACGGGCACCCTTGCCTAGTGCCGTTTCGTATGTTAAAACAGTCTGACAATGTACCATTGACCTTAATCCTTGCTCTTGGTTCTGCATACAGGGACATAATCCACCCCAACATTCGTTCCCCCAGGCCTATCCTCCCCAGCACTTCTCTCATAAAGCTCCAATTCACCCTGTCAAACGCCTTTTCGGCATCCATTGACAGGATGATCCTTCGGGCTCTGTCCGGGCCAGACCGTGTCCACTGAAGAACGTGAAGCGCACAAGTAGTATTATCCCTTGCCTCACGTCCTCTCATGAACCCCGTCTGGTCCGGATGAACTAAGTCTCCAATATATTCTTGAAGCCTCAGGGCCAGAATTTTTGCTAACAGTTTAGTGTCCGAGTTGAGCAGAGAGATAGGCCTATAATTGGCGCAGATTTGGGGGTCCTTCCCCTCTTTTGGCAGTACCGTTATGTACGCTTCTGGCGGTAGTGGATTAGAGGCACTAATTGAGTTAAAATAGCTACAGAGTGGTTTTACTAATACTGGAAGAAATTTTTTATAGTATAAGTTCGTCAACCCGTCCGGCCCTGGACTCTTTCCCAGTGGCAGGGTTGCTATCACTTTACTCAGCTCCTCTACCGTGATTGGACGTTCAATTTCGTCCATGATTGTTCTGGGTAACGTGGGCATAGAGGCTTCTTCAATATAGTCCCATATCTCTTTCCTCCCATATCTCTCTCCGTCCCCTATTCCCGGTGGATCTGTCTTGGAAGTATTATATAATGCTTCATAAAATTTACCAAATTCTGCCACTATGGCTTTACCTTCTTACCTTGCACTGATAAACTATGCACATGTCTAGAGTTTGTTGTTTTTTAAGTTGTTTAGCCAATAGCCGTCCACACTTATTTCCCTGTTCATATGCTCTATTCACAAAAAAACTAATTTTGTTCTTAACTCCTCGCTCAAGGCACCTTGAGAGCTCTGCTCGCAAGCTCTCCAAGTGCCTGCTATCTGCGGGGTCAAGATTTTTCTTATGTTTCATCTCCAAAACACCAATCTTCTCTAATAATTCATTTATCTCTCTTTTACCTTCTTTCTTTATATACGATCCATAAGCAATCAGATCCCCTCTGATGACTGCTTTATGGGCCTCCCACACCACTTGATCTGACACTTCTTCTGTCTTATTTATTTCAAAATATTCTTTTATTTTAATACCTAACTTCTCCACTATTTCCTCCTTATCCAACAATGACTCATTCAGACGCCAAGTTCGCTCTAAACGACCCATTTGAATTGGACAGAGGGTCAGGGTTATTGGAGCGTGGTCTGACATAGTTATAGATTCAATTGTACTCGCGAGGACATTCTCCAAATAAAATTGGTCCACCAAGAAAAGGTCCAACCGTGAGTACATATCATGTGTTTTAGAGTAGTAACTAAAGTCCTTAATCCCTGTATGCAGAACTCGCCAGCTATCCACAAGATGCTGGGAACGTAGAATTTGTTTAACTTGTTTTATGGCTCTGAAAGACAGGGTGGTTCTACCCGTCGAGGTATCTATACTCGGGTCCAGCACTATATTAAAGTCCCCGCCCACCATTAAACATCCTTCTCTAAATTCTTCCAATTTTCTAAATGTTCTAACCAAAAAATTAACAGTCCCTTCATTAGGTGCATATATCAATGCAAAAGTATATCGTATCCCATGCAGTGTACCCTTCACAAATAAAAAACATCCCTCTGGGTCGCTTTGCAGGGTCTCCGTTTTCCATGGGCAGGACTTCTTAAACGCAATTGTGACCCCTCTTGCCCTTGCAATTGGTGACACTGCATGGTACCATTGATTCATTATATTCTGGGGTAGACTGGGGATAGAACTGCCCCTAAAGTGGGTCTCTTGTAAGAAGATGACATCAGCCCCATGATGCTGCAATTCCACCCAAAGGCGCCCTCTCTTATTTGGTGAACTCAATCCCCTTACGTTATATGACAGAATTTTCAATATGGCAGTCATTTATTTTATCCTTAGGACTCCCCATACCAGCCCTTTAAAATTGTCCCCTTGACCCTGTTCTCTGTCTTCCTTTCTGCTAATCCTGCCTACCCTGTTACCACAGTGACACCCAACATTAAACACAAACCCACAAAAAAAGAAAAAAAACAACTCATCATATATACCATAAATATAAACCTTACATAAACCTCTTACATACCAAAAACCTCCCCCTAGGAGTATATCTAAAAATCAGGGAGGGGGCCTGTGCAAGTAAACACCTCTTATGCATCGGTCACCTCCCTTCCCTGCTTTTAGCAGGTTGACTAGTCCCCTTAATTGGGGCTGACCTATTGACCAAAAAATGGTCCCCATTCCCCACCACACACCCTCATATGTTCCCCCCTCCTCCCGAGCATTAGCTTACAGTCCCCTTCCTAGGTGAAAGAAAAAAAAAATGGAAAAGATTTGTCTCTTCGGGTCCCCTCTCTACTTAGCCCTTCATCAACTATCTAGGTCTTCTTTGGGCTGTGCCCATGTTGGCCCTTGCCGGTACTTCTTGCCGCTGTTCAGACCGATGTAGGGGGGCCCTAAAACATTTATTCTACAGTCTGTAAAAACCACCATAGGAAGGTCTAGTTTCCCCACAAATGATTCTAAATCATCTTTTGTTCGTAATGTAGCTGTTCTCCCGTTCCTGGAAACTGTCAAACTAAATGGGAACCCCCACCGATATTTAATCTCTGCCATCCGTAGGGCTTCCAACAGTGGACGGACTGACCGTTGCTTGAAAAGAGTCCGTCTTGATATATCTGGGTACAATGCTATATTTAAACCTTCAAACATGATCGTAGGCTTGCTACGGTCCATCCTCATTGTGCTCTCTTTCACTGCATATTTATGCACTTTACAAATAACATCTCTGGGTACTTCAGCCTTTGTACTATGGGACGGAACCCGATGTATCCGGTCTATATCTATGGTATTTGGTGCTTGGTCCCCCATAATCTGTCCAAAAATTTTTTGTGTTATAGGAGCTAATTCTGACGTTGTAATTGATTCAGGCAGTCCTTTTATACGAATGTTTTGTCTTCTGTCCTGTCCTGTAATTCTGTAAGAATTTAGTACCTCCTCATACTTTTTAATGGAGTCCTGAGCGTCCGCTACTGCATGTACAATGGTCTCTTGTTCATTTTCCACTTTCTCCACTCTATACCCCAAGTCCCTGATGTCCTCCTTTAAACTTTCCACTGCCTGCAGGCATGATTGTTCCACCGCATTAATTAGCTGTTGAATGTCATTTTTAGTAGGAAGGGCCCTCAATAGTTCCCAAATGTCCCTCTCCGAGTCCACACTCTGTCCATTCGGCCCCTGAGACCTCCTATCCCCCTTTTGGGGACTCATCTGGTCATGCATCAAAGTCTGGTTAAGTACAAGCAAACACTGACCTGGGTCCACTTCTTTTGCTGTTTGGGAGCCCTGCATAGGACTTTGATCTAAATTCGAGGCTGGGGCTTTCCCTCCTGTTACCAACGCGGTCTCTGTACCTTGTATCGCCTCTAATGTCCACCCATTAGCCTCCAAATGATTCATTACACCCAGGTCCTGTGCTAGTGAGCCCTGCTTATCAATGTCCATCAGTGGATGTCCTGCACCAGGGTTCAATTGGCCCTGTTCCTTAGCCCCCACTTCTTCCCCATTCCTCCTGGGGCTCCCACCACCACTCGGAGGGCTTTGTTCAGGGGTTTTCCTCCCCCTGCCTGCTGTAGGTGATCTCTTACCATACACAGCGGGACCTTCTCCTATCGCCTGGGTGACCGGCTTCTTCGTCGGGAGCCCCCGCTCCGCTCTGTCTGTGCCGCCAGTGGCACTCCACCCCGCTTCCTTGCGTCCTGTCTCCCCGCTTGTCTTCCTTCCCCATGCTCAGGGGGACGGGGCGGGAAGTAGGCTCGGATGCCGTCCATTGAGCTCCGTCCCCTTCCCGCTGGCTGTAATGCGGCTTGTCTACGGGTTGTCATCTTCAGCTAAACAGCCACTCGGACGGTTGTTTGTAAAATTAGCCCGGAAACGAGGGGAAAAGCGGGGCGCTCGATCGATCCCTCTGATCCACAGTTCAGCTGGCTGCTTTCAGATTCAAGTCGGCCTGTAAAATCCACCTTAGAGCAGGGAGGGGGCTAGAGCATTCTCTCACACACACTGCTCCACGGCTCAGACGATTGCTTGTGTGATCAGCCCGGGAACACGGAGGGGGGAGGAGCACTCACTCACACATGTTCACTCATCTCCCTCCCTCCCGTGTAAATTAGGTGGAGATTGTTTTGGGGGGGGTCCGGAATGTTGGGTGCAATTTTGTTTCTAATTCCTGGGGCCCTCTTGTATACAAATTTTGGTCTGGTTTGGTAAAACTTTCCTTAAAGGATAGGCCAGTGCTTTTTAAATATTTTTCAACCTCTCTGTATTGTCGATGGAAGCCTGTAATAAAGTCTAGATCTGCTCTAAAGGACACTTTTTTGCTTTTACTCAAGAGCGTTTCCCTATTCATAGAGAGGACTTGTTTCTGACATTTATTTAGTGCCCTAGAAGAATAGCCTTTTTCTGAAAATCTATTGGTAAGGATAGCTGATTGGGTGTTATAGTCCTCTATACTGTTGCAATTCCTCCTGATCCGCATATATTGACCTTTGGGGATGGCTGTAAGCCATTTGAGATGGTGGCAACTTTGGATGGGCACATACCCATTTCTGTTAGTGTCCTTAAAAAATGTGTTGGTGGTAATGTTGTTATGTGTTTTAGTTAGTACTAGGTCCAAATATTTGGTCGCTTTATCCCATATAGCTTAAAATTCTAAACAATGTCTATTGGCATTCATTGCCCCTTTGAATGGTTCTAGACTGGCTTGGGAACCTTCCCATAATAGTACAATGTCATCAATATACCTTTTGTAAAATGTAAGGCCTTGCCATTCCTGTCCATAAATATTTTCTTGTTCCCATTTATTAAGCACCAGATTGGCCACACTAGGGGCATAACAATCCCCCATGGCGACTCCCTTTATCTGGTTGCAGTTGACCCCCTGGAACCAATAATAATTGTTCCCCATGACACAATCTGATTGGTTTGGGGTAATTAAATCTAGTTCATACTATAGGACATCCTTAGGGTATGACATATATATCCATGCCCCTTTGCAATAGGGGAAGAAATCACAATCAGGGGGGAAAAAAGAATTTGGCAATTTATATAAAATGTATGCATTTATTTGGGTTTAACCAACCAATGTTAAATGGCCACAATATTATTATCTTTTATTTATATATTTTTTATGTATTGGTTTTTGGTGTCATGTGCAATATGAATCACAAGAGAGAATATAGGGAATCTTTTCTCATTATATTTGTGGCTGTAGTCACCCATTAACATCAACACGGGATAATGAATTTTCCCATTAGCAAAACAGGGAGACGGGGATGAATATGCTCCTCCAATCCTGTTTCACGCTGGGGGGTATAAAAGGTGATCTGCCTAGTGACTGGGACGCTTCCTGATAACGTTGAAAGATGAAACGTTTGTCGAGGCGCATCCCGATCACGTCATTTCTGGCCACATCCGGTTTCACTTCACTATGGCAGTGGAATGCATGCCGATCAACCAAGTGGAAGCTGGGCGGCTGCAGACCTTCTGTCTGGTGTTTCATGCTGTAATCCTCAGTGCCGGGAAAAGACACCCGCAAATGTAAGCAGCCACTTGCCATTTGTTTTTATCTACTGTAAAATAAACTGTGTTACCCTATGGTCCCGTTTTCATCTATTTTTTAATGGGCTATCATGGTGGAGAAACAACAAGGTTTCCAGCTACATCTCCATTGGTATATCAGCAGGATTATTGACCCTCAAACAGTCTGATTTGACCTTCTTTTTAGCTAAAGAGGTCATGGTGGTCTGGGGAGTAGGCATTTCACTCACATCCACCGGGTGATTTATATGAAGTTTGCCACTGGTGATTGTGTAAGGATTGGAGTCTTATCACAAAGGACACATGGACTTGTTTTTTGATTAAATACTTGATTCACTGTCAACATTATTATTAGCACTGGAGAACTATTATTATTGATGAAATGTTTATAATTGTTAATTAGCACTGTGCACGTTATCATGCATATTTACTAAGATTGGTATTATCTAACACTGATTAACACGTATCAACAGCGCCCCCTATCACCATACACCCCATGAAAGTTTGAATGAAAGTTCTTCACTAAAGCTAACTTTTAAGGTAGGTTAATTTTTATATTTTTACAGCAACATTTGTTCTATTATATTTTAATACGTTTTCTTTGTGAATGTCTTATTTTTTATATGGGCCTTGCTAGTTATTCTCTTTTTTTAAGAGTGCTGCACCTTGGCGATCTTTTAACTTTTCCATATTGTTCAGGTCGATCTCCACCTCCCAAAGGTTGCCTATCCCTGCCTATAGATTGTCTATTGAGTGACAGCATCACACACTGGGGTTCTGGGGCGGTCTCAGCAAAGGTGTAATGCTGCGTACACACGAGCAGACTTTTCGACTGGACTGGTCCGACGGACTATCCGACGGACTTTCAGCGGACTTCCAACGGACTTTCCCAATGAATGGACTTGCCTACACACGATCACACCAAAGTCCGACGGATTCGTACGTGATGACGTATGACCGGACTAAAATAAGGAATTTGATAGCCAGTAGCCAATAGCTGCCCTAGCGTCGGTTTTCGTCCGTCAGACTAGCATACAGACGAGCGGACTTTTCGATAGGAACTGGGTCCGGCGGAGTTCCGACGTAAAGATTTGAAACATGTTCCAAATCTAAAGTCCGCCAGATTTTCGACAGAAAAAGTCAGCGGCAGGTCCGATGAAGCCCACACACGGTCGAATTGTCCGCCAGACTCGGTCCGTCGGAAGCAGTCTGGTCGAAAAGTCCGCTCGTGTGTACGCGGCATCAGACCCACTGAATGTGACAGGGGGTCTAATTCCTGCCATGGCAGCAAGGCAAGGCAGCACAGCCATGCACCCTTGGCATGTATATGTGTTTCCTTTCACACAAAAAGAAAATATGAAACTATTTCTATTTTCTATGTTTCTCAGAAGGAGATTTTTTTCACTATGCCCACCCTTTCCTCCCAGCTGCTTCATTCATAGAATCTGCCCTACAGCTTCTATGCATGGAAAGCATCTCTGAATGGAATACAGATGGAAAGCATCTCTGAATGGAATACAGATTGATAGGTCTACCCACTCCATTCATAGGTCAACTTTCTTTCATAGAAGCTGTAGTTTGGCTTCTGTGAATGCAGGAGCTTAGTGGAAAAGGCAGGCATAGTAAGACACACTTGATGAGAGCCCTTGGCAGCCCCTTAATTGAATTAAACCCCACCACACCAGAGGATTAAAGCCAAAAATTGGCTACACGTTTATATTTTATTGATCCCTTTGAGTCCACCTTTTACCATGTTGCACTGAAACAGTACAAAACTGCTGATGTCACAAGGCAAGGACAAGGAGTCAAAGACAGCAAAACAATATCACTCCTGTGCACTTCTGTGTCTCCAGTTACCCCAGTATACTCTTGAGTGTCCAATGTATTTCTGTGTCTCCAGTAATCACTATGACCCTTGTGCACTCATTTGTCTCCAGTGACTCATGTCTTCAGTGACTCCTGTGCCACGCTTGATCACTGTGACCCCTGTGCACTCCTGTGTCACCAATGACTCCCGTGTCTCTAATGATCCCTGTAACCCCTCAGTCTCCAGTGACTCCTGTGACTCTAGTGATCCCTATGCACTTTTGTGTCTCCAGTGACTCCTGTGTCTCTAGTGATCCCTGTGCAGTCTTGAGTCTCCATTGATGCGTGTGTCTCCAGTGATCCCTTTGACCCTTGCGCACTCCTTTGTCTCCAGTGACTCTTGTATTTTCAGCTGCTCTTATGTCACTCTTTATCACTGTAATCCCTGTGCATTACTGTGTCTCCAATGACTCCTATGTCTCTAGTGATCCCTGTGGCCCCTGTGCACTCCTGAATCCCGTGACTCTTGTGTCTCTAGTGATCCCTTTACTCTTCTGTATCTCTAGTGACTCCTATATCTCTATTGATCTTTATGACCCCTGTGCACTCCTGAGTCTCCAGTGACTCCTGTGTCTCTAGTGATCTCTGTGATCCCTGTGCAGTCTTGAATCTCCGGTGATGCCTGTGTCTCCAGTGATCCCTGTGACCCTTGTGCACACCTTTGTCTTGAGTGACTTTTGTATTTTCAGTGATTTTTGTGTCACTTTTGATCACTGTGACCCCTGTGCATTTCTGTGTCTCCGTCCGATGACTCATATGTCTCTAGTGATCCCTGTGGCCCCTGTGCACTCCTGAATCTCCAGTGACTCTTGTGTCTCTAGTGATCCCTATGCTCTTCTGTATCTCCAGTGACTCCTATGTCTCTAGTGACCTCTATGACCCCTGTGCACTCTTGAGTCTCCATTAACAGCTGTCTCTCTAGAGATCCCTGTGTGCCTTGTGCACTTCTTTTGTCTCCAGTCACTCTTCTGTCCTTAGTAGCTTGTGTGTCACTCTTGTTCGCTATGACCCCTGTGCACTCCTGTGTCTCTAGTGTCTTTAGTGATCTTTGTGTCACTGTGCACTCCTGTGTCTCCACCCAGATAGCAAGGATAACTTGCCACAAATTTGTGGCAGTGTTGACTTGTAAGTCTATTAAATTGCTGCACATTTTCACTGGCAAGTTGTACACTTACAGAGCACTTGAAGCACAACTTCTAGTTGACACTTTTTGAATTTGTAGCAAATTTGCGTGGCAAGTCTCTAGCAAGACCAAAGTTGCAGTGGTGAGTACACAGGAAGAGTTCCGCAAGTCACAGTGACTCCTGTGGTGGGATGACTATTGCACAACATAATTGAACCAGAACTTGCAGCAGACTTGCAGAATGTTTGCAAAGAATGTTGATCTGGAGTCGTGCAATGTGAACTTGCTGCAATTGTGCAATAAACTGGCAAGTCTAGCAATAGCTTAGCAAGTCATTTTCAAACTTGCAGCACAATTGCTTGCTATCTGGGCAATGACTCCTGTGTCTTCAGTGACCCCTGTGCACCCGCATGACTCCAATTACATTCGCTTGGACTATTCCCTGCACTGTGGATTTGGCCCCATGTTCATGACACTGGTCATGAGACCATCACTTTACATGGATTTTTAAAGTAACCTCATAACTAAATTAAAAAAATTTGCAGATGGAGAGCAAATGCAGTAGGACTCAAATGCATCTTTTTAAACATATATGGGAATTGAGACTTAAAAGTAGCAACTAACAAATCGTCATGTAGGAGACATGACCTTCATTGGACACCATATTCCAAGCTTCCTGAAAATCAGTTTAGTTGGGTCAAAGGATCAGGTGGGCAGCAGTCAGACAGTATCAGCAAATAAAGTATGTTAAAAAGTTTTATAAAAGAGATGGAACTAATTGAGAGATTCAATGTATCAAAACTGAAAGGCTTTCATATTATATTTACATGTTTGTCGTGATATGACGATTCTATGAGACTTGGTGCTGTCCTTGTTTGCAATGTAAATTGGATAAGTCTATACTTTCTGTGTATTAAGTCAACAACGCTAACAATAATTCTGTGTCCATTTGATGTTATATAGTCATTTGCATGTTATATGTTTTGCACGCTATAAGTCCTCTCACTTCTTCAAACATTCTTGGAAAGAGATGAAGAATTAGGAAAATGCTTCAGGTAATTACTAACAGCCTGAAGCAATTTCTCCAAGGAGCAAATGACAGGAGGGCATAAGGAGACCACTTAGCCTGGTAGGTGCCAGCTAGTATTGCAATATGTCAACTCCTGTCCAATCTGAAGAGTAAGGATGGGCGAACGGTTTGGCCCGAGCATGAGTTCGGGCCGAACATTGGCTGTTCAGAAGTTCTCTGAACAACCGAATTATAGGCTCGTTCGACCGTTTATTCGGCCCACCAAATGACCACAATGCACTGCGCCACTGCACAGTGCATTGAAAGCCCTTATTTGGCTGAAGCAATGAAAGCTTCACCCAATCAGGGCACAGAGCTCTGTCAGAGCCATGATTAGACACTGTCATGATGACTGTATCCAATCATGGCTCATTGCTCTTAATCCCGCCCCACACTATAAAAGTGTAGCACCCTGATGTTTAGGCAAGGTTTCTAGTAAATTTATTTGCCAAGTGATAGTTGCCTTGACCAATTGATAGGAGCTCAATTGATCTCACCATAATTCTAGAATTGCTGCACTTCTCTCTTCTGTCACTAGATGGCCGGGTATCTGGTGGCATTAGATAAGACAAGGGTATTGCAAGGACAGATTAGGAATGAATGGGGTGTCTCAGCCAATGGGTAGGGATTTTCTTTGGTCCTTGGCCTGCGAGGAGAGCCTATTTATTTGAATGAGGTCAGGTGATCAGGGTTCTGTGCCACCTGATCGGCTGTCTGGGTGGACGTGTGTTGTGCTGCCCTGGGCTGCTAGGCCAGACCCTGAGGCCCATCCCAGGGACATCTGGCTGCTAGGCTGTCTGAGGGCATTACCAGAAGCAAGAGAGCAGCATAGGGTTTGGATTACAGCTTGCAGTCCAACTATAAGTGACGGTTCTGCCGGCCGGAGAACCTGTCATGGTCAGAGGTAGAGGGGAAGCTGTCGCCACTAAGGGACCATCCACCTTGTTATCTGCTAAACTAACATTACAACTACTAAAGGGTGCCCTGGCCCTAAACCTCTCTCCCACAGTTCTGTTTAAGGGACAATAAATCTCTTTGCATTGAATAAGTGTCATATAGTTCTGTGTGTTACTGCAAGTTTAACGCTGTACAGTTCTGTGCGTTACTGCAAGTTTAATGCCACATAGTTCTGTGCGTTACTGCATGTTTGACGCAGTATATTGCAGTATATTATAGTGTATCCATGGAGTGTGTCTGTGTTGTGAATATTCAAATTAAAGTGCACCAAACACCACTTTCCATTGATTAAAGTACACGTACCCATATATGTACACATTTACACATCTTTATTACATTTTGTTAATAAGCACCTCCCACTCCTCCCATCATGTCTGGGAGGACAGCAAGGAGAGGCAGACGTTCCCATGGCACTATAAGGGGGCCAGCAGCGTATGTGTCCACAGGCAAAGGTGGACGTGGTCAGTCCTCAGGCAGGGCATAATTTCCTCTGTTTAGTGATGTTGCCCGTACTATCCAGCCACAGCATGCAGAGGAGGTGGTGGACTAGCTTACTAAACCATCCTCATCCTTCTCATCCTCCGTCACCCAAGCAGAGACTAGTGCGCAGTCCCCTGCAGCTGCCAGAGTGGCATAACCTGCCTCCTTGTCCACAGCTATTCCTGCCATAGCCCCGGCATCAGGCATGGAGGAGTCAGCGGAGTTATTTGAACACAGCATCAGCCACGTGCTCCTTGACGATGCACAGCCGCTCGATTCAGATGCTGGTTCTGACTCTGAGGTTGAGGAAGGCAGGAACACGAGCCTGCAGAGAGGGGAGAACACCGGTACACAAATTGGCAGCCATGTTCCCCCAGCCGCAGCGTATTGCCAAGTTGTCTCTAGTGGTAATGAGGATGGAGGAGATGATGATGATGAGGTCACTGACTCGACTTGGGTGCCAGATAGAGCAGAGGAGGAAAGTAAGGGTGAGGCACAACCCCAACGAGGCAGCCGTCATGGAAGAGTAGAGTACAGACACCCTATTCCATCACATTGTGGAGCTGTTATCTCCCTGCCCACTTCCTGCAGCTCAGCTGTCTGGGCCTTTTTTAGTACATGTGCAGCCAATCGCACTGTTGCTATTTGCAAACTTTGTCTCAAGCGCATCAAGCGTGGCAAAAACACCAACCATTTGGGTACCACATGCTTGACAAGGCATTTAACCTTCCAAACCTCAGCCTGTTGGCAAGAGCACCTAAAGGCAAAACAAAAGGGGCAGTCTGTCCCTGCTATACCTCATGACCTCATAGCAGCCTCCACTGACATGGATGATGGTATAGCGCAGGGTGTCCCAGGTCCTTGCAACACATCTGCCAGCAGCACACCACCAGCTGTAGACTATAGCTGGCAAATTTCTCTGCCCCATCTGCTGCAGCGGAAACAAAATACAGTCCCTGCCACCCATATGCCCAGTGTCTAAATGCAAGCTTGTCAAAGCTGCTGGCTCTACAACTTCTGCCTTTCCGCATGGTGGATTCTGCCCCCTTCCGTGAATTTGCAGAATGGCAGGTTCCCAGTTGCTATTTCGTTTCACGTAAGGCTATTCCACCTCTCTACCATCACGTAGAAGGCAATGTTGTGGCATTGTTGGACAAGGCAGTCGTCCGCAAAGTCCACATTACTGCTGACACGTGGTCCAGCAAGCATGGGCAGGGATGATATATTTAGTTCACAGCACACTGGGTAACTCTGCTTGCAACTCGGAAGGATGCAGGACAGGGCTCAGTGCTGTAGCTTGTTGTGCCCCCACGACTCCATGCAGCTGGTGATGAGGCCAGATTTGTCAGCTCTGCCCCTCCTCCTCCTATTCCATGCCCTCCTCTGCTGAATTGTCCTATGAACCTCAAGTACCCCCTAAGCATTCAAAGGGCTATTCAATGAGTCAGGCTAAATGGTGCCATGCAGTGCTTCAGCTGGTGTGTGTATGAGACAGGAACCACACACAGGAGCAGAGATTCTTTCGGCTCTGCAGGGACAGGCCCAGAGGTGGTTCACGCCACGCCAGTTGGAGCCAGGAATGGTGGTGTGTGATAATGGCACCAACCTTCTGTCCGTCCTTAGACAGGGAAAGCTGACACATGTGCCATGCCAGGCACATGTCCTCAATTTGGTGGTACATCATTTCCTAAATAGGTACCCAGGGTTGGAAGATCTACTAAAGCAGGCCAGAAGAGTGTGTAGCCATTTTAGGCGGTCATACACAGCCAGTGCTCGGTTGGCTGAAATTCCACCTGCCCACAAACAACCTGATTTGTGACATGCCCACAAGGTGGAGCTCGACTTTGGCAATGCTGCAGCGGCTGCACATACAGCAGAGGGCCATCAACAAGTACCTATGTGAGTATGGCACAACGACAGGCTCAGGCCGGCTCAGCTTTTTTACCCACACCAATGGCTGCTCATAAAGGATGCATGCACTGTACTGTCACCATTTGAGGAGGCCACAAGGATAGTGACACAATTCCTGTTGTGTTCCTGCTGGAGCAGACTCTGCATGGCATCATGGACAGGGCACTTGAGGCAGAGCAGCAGGACGAAGAGGAGGACTTCCTTTCCTCTCAAGGCCCACATTATGCAGACACCATTGTTCCTATGGCACAGAACACACAAGAGGAGAGAGAGGAGGGAGGAGTATGGCAGTTTCTGAGGCATTGAAGCAGAGGAAGACATATGTCAAACAGTAAGAGATGTTTTCCATCCGCAGAACCCTTGGGAGTAGTACGTGGTTGGGAGGAGGCAGTTCCGGATACTATAATCCTCAGTCACCCCGAAGAGTCTGCTTCTCATGCCTCTGCAAATTGGCGGTTTATGGGCTCTCTCATGCTTCAAAGCCTGCAAAAGGCCAGGAATACGTGGCGTATAGGTAAAGGAACACTATTGGTTGGCAGCCCTTCTTGACCACCGTTATAAGAGGAAAGTCTCAGAACTCATGCCGTCCCCACAGAGAGTGCAGAAGATGAAATCTCTTGAGGACACCTTAAAGAGAATTTTATCGAATGCTTTTCCTGACTCTGGTAGGTTACGGTGTCATGAAAAACGTAGTTTTGAGGCTTCTATTGGTCAAGAGAGGAGAAGGCGGCCGCCTAAGTGATGCATTTCTGAATTTTTTTAGTCCTCGCCACCCAGGGCTGTCAGCTTCCACATCCCATCGGCAGCGTCTGCATCACATGGAGAACGATTATCTAGGGGCGAACAGAATGGAGAGCTTTCCAGTCGACGATCTACTGGCTTACTGGGTCATGAGAATGGACCACCGGCCAGCACTTGCCCAGTATGCTATTGAGCTGCTGGGCTGCCCTGCATCCAGTGTGCTTTCCGAACTGGCATTCAGTGCTTATGGAGGTTTTGTTACTGATCATAAAGCCCGGCTGTCCACAGACTCCATGGACCGTCTGACTTTTATCAAAATGAATCAGTTCCGGACTACCAGCAGCTATGAAGCCCCTGATGCCGATATCACAGATTAAAGCGGAGTTCCACACAAAAATGGAGCTTCTGCTTTTCGGAACCCTCCCCCCCCTGGTGTCACATTTGGCACCTTTAGGGGGGTGCAGATACCTGTCTAAGACAGGTATTTGCATCCACTTCCGGCAAAGACTCCCACGGGAGTCAATGCCTCTTCCTGTCACTCCGCGCTGTCTCCTGGGAAACACACAGGTCCCAGGAGATAGCGGGGACCAGTTACGATGCGCAGCGCGACTCGCGCATGCGCAGTAGGGAACCGGGAAGTGAAGCCGCAACGCTTCACTTCCTGATTCCCTCACCTAGGATGGCGGTGGCAGCTGCCGAGAATCAAGCGGGTTATAGGCGTCGGCTGCTGACATCGCTGGACCCTGGGACAGGTAAGTGGCCATTTATTAAAAGTCAGCAGCTGCAGTATTTGTAGCTGCTGGCTTTTAATATTTTTTTTTTAGGTGGATTTAGGTGAACTCCCTCTTTAAGTGTTTTTGGGAGGTGGAATCTCTGCGGGACTTCTAGGCTGCCTAGTGTTGTGGGTGTTGATTTCATCTGGAAGAATGTTTTTGGTGTAGGTTTCATGGGCACAATTAACACCCAGGAATAATTTTTCCGCACCTGTTTGACAGGTGCTTATCATTACAATTCTTGACAACAAGGCCAATTCTTGCTTTCAAAAAAAGATTAGCTCTATAGGGTTATGGTGTGAGGACACCACCGACACCCAAAGAACAATTTTTCCACACCTGTTTGACAGGTGCATATCAATACAATTTTTGACAGCAAGGCCAATTCTTGCTTTCATCAAAGAGTACCTCTATAGGGTTATGGTGTGAGGGCACCACGACACCCAAAGAACAAATTTTCCGCACCTGTTTGACAGGTGCATATCATTACAATTTTAGACAGCAAGGCCAATTCTTGCTTTCATCAAGAGTACCTCTATAGGGTTATGGTGTGAATCTGCCACCAACACCCAAAGAACAATTTTTTCCGCACCCATCAGAAGTTCTGGAGGGCACATCTCAACTTGACAATATTTGCCCACTCTTCTTTGCAAAAACACTCCAAATCTGTCAGATTGCGAGGGCATCTCCTGTGCACAGCCCTCTTCAGATCACTCCACAGATTTTCAATCGGATTCAGGTCTGGGCTCTGGCTGGGCCATCCCAAAATTTTCTGGTGAAGCCATTCCTTGTTGATTTGGATGTATGCTTTTGGTCGTTGTAATGCTGAAAGATGAAGTTCCTCTTTATGTTCAGCTTTCTAGCAGAAGCCTGAAGGTTTTGTGCCAATATTGACTGGTATTTGGAATTGTTCATAATTCCCTCTACCTTGACTAAGGCCCCTGTTCCAGCTCAAGAAAAACATCCCCAAAGCATGATGGTGCCACCACCATGCTTCACGGTGGGTTTTGCACCAATCATATATTTTGGAATTATGGCCAAAAAGTTCAACTTTGGTTTCATCAGACCATAACACATTTTCCCACATGCTTTTGGGAGACTTCAGATGTGTTTTTGCAAAATGTATCCAGCTTGGATGTTTTTCTTTATAAGAAAAGGCTTGCCACTCTACCCCATAGTCCACACATAAGAAGAATACGGGAGATTGTTGTCACATGTACCACACAGCCAGTACTTGCCACATACAGTCAGGTCCATAAATATTGGGACAGACTTTCAGCTTTAATTTGAGGGTGTTTACATTCAAATCAGGTGAACGGTGTAGGAATTACAACAGTTTGTATATGTGCCTCCGACTTTTTAAGGGACCAAAAGTAATGGGACAATTGGCTGCTCAGCTGTTCCATGGCCAGGTGTGTGTTATTCCCTCATTATCCTATTTACAAGGAGCAGATAAAAGGTCCAGTGTTCATTTCAAATGTGCTATTTGCATTTGGAATCTGTTGCTGTCAACTCTCAATATGAGATCCAAAGAGCTGTCACTATCAGTAAAGCAAGCCATCATTAGGCTGAAGAAACAAAACCCATAAGAGAGATAGCAGAAACATTAGGTGTGGCCAAATCAACTGTTTGGAACATCCTTAAAAAGAAAGAACGCACCGGTGAGCTCATCAACACCAAAAGACCACGGAAAACACCTGTGGTGGATGACCAAAGAATGTTTTTCCTGGTGAAGAAAACATCCTTCATAAGAGTTGGCCAGATCAAGAACACTCTCCAGGAGGTATGTGTATGTGTGTCAAAGTCAACAATCAAGAGAAGACTTCATCAGAGTGAATACAGAGGGTTCACCACAAGATGTAAACCATTGGTGAGCCTCAAAAACAGGAAGGCCAGATTAGAGTTTGCCAAACAACATCTAAAAAAAAGCCTTCAGAGTTCTGGAACAACATCCTATGGACAGACGAGACCAAGATCAACTTGTACCAGAGTGATGGGAAGAGAAGAGTATGGAGAAGGAAAGGAACTGCTCATGATCCAAAGCATACCACCTCATCAGTGAAGCGTGGTGGTGGTAGTGTCATGGCGTGGGCATGTATGGCTGCCAATGGAACTGGTTCTCTTGTATTTATTGATGACGTGACTGCTGACAAAAGTGTTTCGGGCAATATTATCTGCTCATATTCATCAAAATGCTTCAGAACTCATTGGACGGCGCTTCACAGTGCAGATGGACAATGACCCGAAGCATACTGCGAAAGCAACCAAAGAGTTTTTTAAGGGAAAGAAGTGGAATGTTATGCAATGGCCAAGTCAATCACCTGACCTGAATCCGATTGAGCATGCATTTCACTTGCTGAAGACAAAACTGAAGGGAAAATGCCCCAAGAACAAGCAGGAACTGAAGATAGTTGCAGTAGAGGCCTGGCAGAGCATCACCAGGGATGAAACCCAGCCTCTGGTGATGTCTATGTGTTCCAGACTTCAGGCTGTAATTGACTGCAAAGGATTTGCAAACAAGTATTAAAAAGTGAAAGTTTGATAGATGATTGTTAATCTGTCCCATTACTTTTGGTCCCTTAAAAAGTGGGAGGCACATATAC
The DNA here is from genome assembly GCF_042186555.1 of Aquarana catesbeiana. Classification (NCBI taxonomy): domain Eukaryota; kingdom Metazoa; phylum Chordata; class Amphibia; order Anura; family Ranidae; genus Aquarana; species Aquarana catesbeiana. Next base: position 33,470,234 of record NC_133327.1, read on the forward strand.
AAACTGTTGTAATTCCTACACTGTTCACCTGATTTGGATGTAAATACCCTCAAATTAAAGCTGAAAGTCTGCAGTTAAAGCACATCTTGTTCGTTTCATTTTTAAATCCATTGTGGTGGTGTATAGAGCCAAAAAGATTAGAATTGTCCCAATATTTATGGACCTGACTGTATTCCTGCAGCTCCTTTAATGTTGCTGTAGGACTTTTGGCAGCCTCTCCCTGACCAGTTTTCTTCTCGTCTATTCATCAATTTTGGAGGGACGTCCAGTTCTTGGTTAAGGTCACTGTTGTGCCATATTTTCTCCACGTGATGATGACTGTCTTCACTGTGTTCCATGGTATATCTAATGCCTTGGAAATTATTTTGTACCCTTCTCCTGACTGATAACTTTTAACAATGAGATTCCTCTGATGCTTTGGAAGCTCTCTGCGGACCATGGCTTTTGCTGTAGGATGTGACAAAGTAAATGTCGGGAAAGACCTACTAGAACAGCTAAACTTTGGGGTTAATCAGAGGAACTTTAAATGATGGCAGGTGTGTACTCACTGCTTTTTAACATGAGTTTGAATGTAATTGCTTAATTCTGAACTCAGCTACATCCCTAGTTATAAGAGGGTGTGCACACTTATGCAACCACATTATTTTAGTTTTTTAGTTTTACTTCCCTCCACCTAAAATATTTCAGTTTGTTTTTCAATTGAGTTGTACAATTTATAGGTTACATTAGAGGTGGAAAAAGTTCTGAAATGATTTATCTTTGTCTCATTTTTTTTTACATCACGGAAACCTGACATTTTAACAGGGTGTGTAGACTTTTTATATCCACTGTATTAGACTGCCTGCACTGTATATATTACATTGCATGCACTGTATATATACTCTACACTGACTGCACTGTGTATATATACATATATATCTCTCTCTCTATATATATATATATATATATATATATATATATATATATATATATATATAGAGAGAGAGAGATATATATATCTCTATATATATATATATATATATATATATACTAGGCTGCCTGCTCTGTATATATATAGTCTACACTGAATGCAGAGTATATATATATATATATATAACACGATATATATATATATATATATTAAACTGCCTGCACGCCACTAACTAACCTGCCTCTAGCTAATGTTCTCTCAATCATTACACTATATACGGCTGCCGTGTAAGCAGTCATATATAGTGTGGGGCGTGGATTTAGCCCCCTGAGCCATGATTGGTGAAAGGCACCCTGTCTTTGGCCAATCATTGCTCTCACAGCAGAGCGCGCTGTGATTGGCCAAAGCATGCAGGTCAGGTGCATGCTTTGGCCAATCATTAGACATTAATGCACTGTGATCTCGCAGTGTATTATGGGGCGTTCCGCGGTGCTTGAATTTGCCGCGAACGCCCCATAATGTTCGGTATTCGCTGATCGGGCAAACACCCCATGTTCGAGTCGAACTTGCGTCAAACATTGAGTCTCATCCCTATTAGAGACCTTGCACTCCTCCACCTTCCATTTGAGGATGCCCCACAGATGCTCAATAGGGTTTAGGTTTGGAGACATGCTTGGCCAGTCCATCACCTTTACCCTTAGCTTCTTTAGCAAGGCAGCGGTCGTCTTGGAGATATGTTTGGGGTCGTTATGTTGGTATACTGCCCTGTGGCCCAGTCTCCAAAGGGAGGGGTTCATGCTGCTTCTTCAGTATGTCACAGTACATGTTGGCATTCATGGTTCCCTCAATGTACTGTAGCTCCCCAGTGCCGGCAGCACTCATGCAGCCCCAGACCATGACACTCCCACCACATAATGCTTGACTGTAGGCAAGACACACTTGTCTTTGTACTCCTCACCTGGTTGCCGCCACACATGCTTGAAACCATCTGAACCAAATAGGTTTATCTTGGTCTCATCAGACCACAGGATATGGTTTCAGTAATATCTTTATGTAGAGCAATAATTATTTTTATCAGAACCTCAGAGAGTTCTTTGCCATGAGGTGCCATGTTAAAACTTCCAGTGACCAGTATGAGAGAGTGAGAGCGATAACACCAAATTTACTGCTCCCCATTCACACCTGAGACCTTGTATCACTAACAAGTCACATGACACCGGGGAGGGAAAATGGCTAATTGGAACATTTTCACTTAGGGGTGTACTCACTTTTGTTGCCAGCGGTTTAGACATTAATGGCTGTGTATTGAGTTATTTTGAGGGGACAGCAAATTTACACTGTTTTACAAGCTGTACACTTTACATTGGAGCAAAGTGTAATTTCTACAGTGTTGTCACATGAAAAGATATAATAAAATATTTACAAAAATGTGAGGGGTGTACTCACTTTTGTGAGCTACTGTATGTCTGTCATCCACCAGAGTTTTCAGTGGCAGGCGAGCAGTTATTGGGTTCAAGTGTGTGTCATGAGGGTTTTTTTTTCTTTCAGTGGGTTGGTGATTAATGTGAATCTACATCACTGGGTGAAATGATTGACAATGGATGTACATCGGGGTCTTTTTTCTTTTTTTATAAAGGACTTTTTAAAAACAGTCTGTTTTATTTCCTTTTTACATTTTTTTATAAATGATTAGGGGTTCGGGGGGGGGGGGGGGGGTGTAGCATGCTGTCCCTCTCTTTCCTGGCCTGCCAGGCTGCATGCTTGAAGAAGACTCTTGCATTAATATATGGATTTTGTGGGAGATTTCACCTTTTTTTTTTTCTTTTGCATGAGGTTCCCCCTCAAAATCCATACCAGACTAAAACAGGCTAGTATAAATTGGGGAACCCTATTTCTTTTTTTGTGAGGGTCATCCAATAAAATCTGTACCAGACCTTCATCTAATGCCGCATACACACGAGCGGACTTTACGGCAGACTTTGCCCGGCGGACTGGATTTTGTCAGACAATTCGATCGTGTGTGGGCTCCAGCAGACTTTGTTTTCTCAAAAGTTGGACGGACTTAGATTTGAAACATGTTTTAAATCAATCCGTCGAAATCGAATCCGGTCGAAAAGTCCACTCGTCTGTATGCTAGTTCGACGGACAAAAAGCCACGCTAGGGCAGCTATTGGCTACTGGCTATGAACTTCATTGTTTTAGTCCGGTCGTACGTCATCACGTACGAATTCAACGGACTTTGGTGGATTGTGTGTAGGCAAGTCCATTCATTCATAAAGGCCGTCGTAAAGTCCGTTGAAAAGTCCGCCGGGCAAAGTCTGCCGTAAAGTCCGACTGTGTGTACGCGGCATTAGATTTGGTATAGATAATAAGGAGGAGAAATGGAGAAATCTTTCAACTGGGACACTAGTTTTGGTGACAAGGGTGGATTTCATCACTTTAGAGGGATCTCCTTGCACTTCCAGTTTTGGCTAAGGGGCAGGAAGTGAAGGGACAGCTCTCCAATGTGACACAGATGGCAGAAAAATAATAAACTGCCAGTTTTGCTTTTAGTTGTACATTAGGCATTAATAAAATCAATGCTTCTGATTGTTTTTTTGTTTTTTTTACTTTGGTATATGTCCCCCAGGCCAGTAGCCAGCCCACCATGCCATTTGTTCGACTATCCCTTAACTATTAGTCTAGAAAATGGCAAGAGCTGTTTTTTTTTTTAACATTCAGCTCCCATTCACTTCAGTAGGGTTCAAATTCAGCACCCAAACTTTACACATGTTCAACGAACCTGTCTAGAACCAAAACCAGGTGTATCACTACCAATGAAATCCATTTCCCCCATTCCGTGTGCGGACATCACCAGGCTGATGATAAGCATACATTTTCCTAAAAGGGTCATACTGTAGACAGCAATACAAATTTATTTTTACAACAAAAGTTTTGGATAGAGTGTAGAGGGATTGGCACGTCTGTCAGGTTTTTACTGCTAACATTCAGCATAGAAGGGTTCGCTGCCAACAGTGGCACCAAATAAATCCAAATTAAAGAAATAACCAGAAATCTTTAAACCCTATGGGGTGATTTATGAAAAATCATAGAGCTCTTTGTCCAGCAAGACTGCTGGTATACTCAGTCTGTGTAAAAGGGCAAAATTGAATGTTCTTCTATTTTCTACAGGTCAAATATTGTTTGTTTATGTAAAAGAGTAAAGTGGTTTGGGAAAATACCACGTTATGGCCACTAGATGGAGTCGAGGATCATTCATTTCCTATGACCCTCAGCTCCCTCTAATGGCTATAATGTGATGTTTTCCCAAACCACTGTATTTTTTTATGAATAACATTTGACCCGTAGAAAAAAAAAAAAGAAAGAGAAAATTAAATTTTGCCTCATTTGCACAAAATGTAATTTTTTTTTAACCATACCCGACTTCTGCCAAGGGACCCACAAATTTGGGTGTTTGCCAAACATGGGAAGGAGGAAGACAAGGAGGAAGACATAGGAAGATATAAGATAATGATAAGATTTATTGTCATTATAAAATACAATTAGAACAAAAAACACAATATATAAAAACAAGAAAACAAAAACAAAAATGCATCACACACTTTTACACACTTTTATATATCAAATGAATAACAACCCCATTAAAAAAATAACATAAAGAACAGTGACCCAAGACTACTGGGCTAATTAACTTGATTTAATTTTTACATTTATGGCCTAAATAGCTCTCTCTAAGCCTGTGTGTATTCTCTTAAATATTCCTAAAATGTCTACTGGATGAGAAAAATTCAACAAGTGGTGGCCAGGATGGGGCAGATCACTCACACTACAAAGGCAATGGGACTGAAATTTTTCTGCTGGGAAGAGAAGTTTACAGCCCATAGTTTTCAGAGTGGTGTAGATTAGATTATTTTCTAAAGAGCAATCTTATCAGCCAAAAAAGGTATTAAGATGCAGTGCACCAATACACTTTCAATGAATAAGATAGATGGTCTCTAATACCTTCTCCTCAATACTATTTTTCCTAGATAATCTCAAGGTATGAGCATTGTTGGGATTTTTTAATAACAGCATTCAGGTTTATTGACCATGTTAAAGTGGATGTAAACCCTCACATATACCCAGTGAAGTGAAGAGCCTCAGATAATACACAGAGATTAAACAAATCCTCCTACATAAATTGTACGTCTAAATCTGCAGTCTTCAGCTTTATATACTGTTTAGAAAGTGCACATCCTGTTAGAATTTTCTCCTCCTGATTCACCTGTGGGTGTGGATTCTTTGCTTACACTGTGAGACATCTGATTGGAGGAAAGGCACACACCCTCCTCCACATACGCAAAGGCTGGCAGAGCGGTGCTGTGAATAGACCAGCTCTCTGCTAATCTATTTGTAGCACCCACCCTGACACAAATTTCAGGATGGTTTTATCACAGTTGATGGAGAACTTGTCATAATTTATCATGCTGATAACAGAAGAATGGAGCAGGAGAAAACCACGGGACATAGTGCTTTGCAGAGAAATAAGAGAAACTGCAGATATATGTGCCCAGCTCAAATTTCATGAATCGGGTTTACATCCACTTTAAGTTTTCAAAAATATATCTACAGAGAAACCTACTATAAGAAACCCTCCACACATTCACCTTTCATAAAAGGTGGAGCTTAATCAGTTTTTTTCAAAAGCAAATAATTTGCAGCACACTACTCTTACCAACTTCTTCTCTCCTCACTCCCTCCTTTAACCACTTCAGCCCAGGAAGAATTTACCCTCTTCCTGATCAGACCATTTTTAGCGATACAGCACTGCGTCGCTTTAACTGACAATTGCGCAGTCATGCGACACTGTTCCCAAACAAAATTTACGTCCTTCTTTTCCCACAAATAGAGCTTTTTTTTGGTGGTATTTGATCACCTCTGCGGCTTTTATCTTTTGCGCTATAAACAAAATAAGAGCAACAATTTAAAAAAAAAAAAAAAAAAAAAAACACACAATATCTTTTACTTTTTGCAATAATAAATATCCCAATTTTTTTAAACCAATTTTTTCCTCAGTTTAGGCTGATAGGTATTCTTGTACATATTTTTGGTGGAAAAAAAAAATCGCAATAAGCGTATATTGACTGGTTTGTGCAAAAGTTATAGCGTCTACAAAATAGGGGATAGATTTATGGCATTTTTATTATTTATTTATTTTACTAGTAATGCGATTTTTATCGGGACTGCAATATTGCGGTGGGCAAATCGGACACTTTTGACACATTTTTGGGACGAGTGACATTTATAAAGCGATCAGTGCTATAAAAATGTACTGATTACTGTATAAATGTCACTGGCAAGGAAGGGGTTGACACTAGGGTGCGATCAAGGGGTTAACTGTGTTCCCTAGGTGTGTTCTAACTGTGGGAGGGATGGGACTGACTAGGAGAGGAGACCGATCGCTGTTCATACTTAGTATGAACACACGATCTGTCTCCTCTCCCTTGAGAGAACCGGGATTTGTGTGTTTGCACACACAGATCCTGGTTCTCGCTCTGTCACTAGCAATCGTGGGTGTCCGGCGGGCACTCGCATCGGCTCTGGGGGCGCACGCGCGCCTCCTACAGCGTCTTAAAGAGCAGATGTACAGCTACGACGGCTCACCCAGGGGAGCCAACCTGCCTAATATAAATGCAGCGGCTGGTCGGGAACCGGACAATACAGCCAGCTACCATAGTATCATCAGTGAATTTATGATGATGTTTGTACAGTAATACATAGTACAATTGTAGGTGTATAGAAAATAAAGAAGGGGGCTCAACACAGATCTGTGGAGTAAATGTACTTAATTTAATGTGGGTAGATAAATATTTTCCCAATTGTCAATGAAATATTCTTCAATGTTCCTCTTATAGGCCAGTTTTGCTTCCTTTATGCCTCTCTTCAAATTAGTCCAACAACCTTGTCCCCATTCCTAAAGGTGCTATTCTGCCCCCTTTATGATGAAGGTAAAACAAATCGTAACGCCTGAGCACAGTTTTGCTCTGACGTGTTAGTAAACCTGTACATATCACTGCAACTACTTAGTTTATCCAAATAAGTTATACCTGTTTTTTTTTTTTTTTTTTCAGCACACATTGAGCTTTCATTTGGTAGAAAATGGTAATGGATATCTCCTGCTTTTTTGTTGTTTTAGTTTTTGTTTTGTTTTTTATCAAAGGAATACTGGCACAAATTTGTAAAACAAAACTTTAAAAAAAAATAGCTGTATATTTCTTGCTATTACCAAAGAACAACTGAAAGCAAATTCCCCTACTCCTGGCAATCACAATGATACCACATATATGTATATTATTTGTTGTTTGTACTCATAATAGGGCCTATAAAAAATAGTGGATATTTTGTTTTGTTTTTTTGTCCTACCTCAAACACACAGGGGTTGATTTACCAAAACTGGAGAGTGCAAAATCAAGTGCAGCTCTGCATAAAAACCAATCAGCTTCCAAGTTTTTTGTCAAAGTTTATTTGAACAAGCAGAAATTAAAAGCCGATTGGCTACCATGCACAACAGCATCAGATTTTGCACTCTCCAGTTTTAGAAAATTATTATCACTGACACAAAATTAAAACTTTTTTTGTTTTAATAAAAGCACACGTTATAATAATAAAAAAAATGTTCTGATCCTGACCTTTGACTCCGAGTTTGACCTTTGACCCTAACCTAGCTATTTAATCTTTATTTTTACACGCTTTTCTCAGTTTGAAATCAGTTTTCTTTCCTACCATTTCTACACCTACTTTGTAACACATTTGTTGCTGATGTGAAACTAATATCTGGATTGATATTGGTATGCACCTTTGAACAATCCTACTCATATTGTTTAGTGCACTGTCTTCTCAGTCAGATATGCAGTGCTACAATATTCTCTCTTGTATGAAACGCATTGTCTTATACGCTACTAAGATCAGATGATTATTTGGACAAAGAGTGCCTTTCTTCACTTAACCCGAGAGATGGTTCATTGGTTTCCTGATATTGTTCTAAATGTAATCTACCTGTGTGGTATATTTCTTTACTGATTTACACAGAATGATGTGCAAAGTACTCTATGTTTGAAAAATTTAATAAAAATTGTTAATTGTAAAAAATTAATGTCTGAACCAGTGCAAGTTATTACGCAGCATTTCCAAACCAAAATGCATGTAGCAATCTGCAGCTGCAGCTCATTCAATGTAGGCACTACAGATCTAGCATTAATTAAAAGAACACTTGGTAAGGGAGGTCTGTGTGCTTGTCGATTTAGTCTTGGCAGCATACCAGACCAACCTCCCTGCTTCTGTTTCCTCTCTTGCCATTTCCTACACTGTGGAGGAAGACATGAGAAGGAGGAAGGTATTGGAGGGAGACAGACATGGGCGGATTGAAGGCATGGGAAGGAAGAGAAAATGAATAAAAACAAGGCATGGAAAGGTGGAAGACGTGAATAGAAGGAAGGCAGACATGGGCAAAAGAAAGGTATGGGAAGGAAGAAGACATGAGTAAAAAGAAGACATGGGAAGGAGGAAGGCATAGGAAGGAGGAAGGCATAGGAAGTAGGAGGGTGTGGAAAGGAGGCAGAAATGGGTGGAAGGAAGGCTTGGGAAGGAAGAAGACATTAATAAAAACAGACATGGGAAGGAGGAAGACATGAATAGAATAAAGGCATGGGAAGATGGAAGACATGGAATGAGGGAGGCATGGGAAGGAAGAAGGTGTGGAAAAAGGCAGACATGGGTGGAAGGAAGGCATGGAAAGGAAGAAGACAAGATTAAAAAGAAGGCATGGAAAGGAGGAAAGCATTGAAGGAGTAAGGTGTGGAAAGGAGGCAGACATGGGTAGAAGGAAGGCATGGGAAGGAAGAAGACATGAATAAAAACAAGACATGGGAAGGAGGAAGACATGAATAGAATAAAGGCATGGGAAGGTGGAAGACATGGAATGAGGAAGGCATAGGAAGGAGGAAGGTGTGGAAAAAAGGCAGACATGGGTGGAAGGAAGGCATGGAAAGGAAGAAGACATGAGTAAAAAGAAGGCATGGAAAGGAGGAAAGCATTGAAGGAGTAAGGTGTGGAAAGGAGGCAGACATGGGTGAAAGGAAGGCATGGGAAGGAAGAAGACATGAATAAAAAGAAGACATGGGAAGGAGGAAGGTGTGGAAAGGAGGAAGACATGAGTAGAAGGAAGGAATGGGGATAAGGAAGCAATGTGTAGAGGGAGGGCATGAGTCGGAGGAAGACATGGAAGGGGGAAGGCATGGGAAGAAAGAGGGCTTGGGACGGAGGAAGACATGGGAGAGGGAAGGCATAGGAAGGAGGAAGGCCTGGGTTTAGAGAAGATATATGAGGTGAAAAGCATAGAGGGGAGGAAAACATGGGTGGAGGGAAGGCATGGTAAAAAGGAAGACATGGAAGGGGGAAGGCATGGAAAGGAGGCAGACATAGGATGCGAGAAGATATCGGGAGGTGAAAAGCATGGGGAGGAGGAATTCATGGGAAGGAGAAAGAGGAAAAAATACAGGAGGTGAAAAAGAAGAAAGGCAAAGAGAAGGAAGAGAGGTCTGGTGAAAAGTTAAAAATGAAGTCAGTTGCCCCATAGGGTGCCTGTACTTGGCTGAAGATTTAAAAGCTTTGTTGTTGATACCGATACTGAGGTATCAAAGATCAATATACACATTTATGTTAAGATTTTATTGTCCACTCTAAGTAACATCTCTCAAGATCTTGTTCTTGGTTAATTTTTCCCAGTAATCCAGAAGATGGCCCTGAAAATTATAAAAGGCATTTATTGTCAAAATCCTTATTTGTATTATGAGCAAAAATGTTTCCTTTTTTTCACAGTTGTTACTTGCTGCACCATATATTTATGATTGAATTATATATGCATGTCGGCAGCTGCAGCCTCTTGTGGCTATCTGTATGACAGGCAGTGCAGTCAGGATTCTTATGCCGCGTACACACGGTCGGACTTTTCAGCTACAAAAGTCCGACAGCCTGTCCGACAGACTTTCGACAGACTTTCAACAGACTTTGTAACGACCGGACTTGCCTACACACGATCACACCAAAGTCCGACGGATTTGTACGTGATGACGTACACCGAACTAAAATAAGGAAGTTGATAGCCAGTAGCCAATAGCTGCCCTAGTGTCTGTTTTTGTCCTTCGGACTAGCATACAGACGAGCGGATTTCTGGATCCGGTGGAGTTACGACGTAAAGATTTGAAGCATGTTCCAAATCTAAAGTCCGTCAGATTTGCAGCTGGAAAAGTCCGCTGAAGGTCAGGTGAAGCCCACACACGATCGGATTGTCCGCCGGATTTGGTCCATCGGCGTCCGTCGAACAAGTACAGTCGACAAGTCTGACCGTGTGTACGCTGCATTATAGACAGCTACAAGGAAAACAAAGGCAGGTTATAATTTATATGATTTTACTAGTACTACCTACATTTGTTACAGTTTGGTATGTACTTCAGGTTTCTGTCACTTTGTGTGGTAATTTAATACACTACGTTCTAATACAAACCTGTGCTTTGCTGATGCCTGAAAAATCAACAGGTTCACTTTAATTCCCCCCTCTCTGGCTGCACTCAGTCACCTCTCCTTTACTCCTCCACTGCTCCATCCAGCCACCAGAAAGATAGGCCTGGGTAAGCTCTGAGTCTATTAAACTGGAGCTTACACAAGGCTGAGGACTCTTTCAAACCCCATGTAACAGTGCTGGCCAATTACTGAAAACCAGCACTGTCCCATGAGAAGAAGGAGGTGGGGGGAGTAAAGTGATCCTCCATTCCTCCATACCTAGATGTATATGGTATTTACTCCTGGAGGCTAAATGAGAAACTGGTGGGAGAAGGAGGTTACTGCCATTGTTGACCTACTTTTGAGAATGCTAGTTTCCCGGCATTTGTCTGACTGGGTTGAAAAAAATCCAAAGTCACGGACCAATGGCAAGTGGGCTGATTGGGAAAGTTAAAGACAATTCTTATTTACTTAGTTAAAAATTCAAATTGCTGACCTGGGATGGCATTCAGGCAACTAGCATTTTCACAGTAAAAGTTCAGTTTTGGTAGCCTTTATGTTTCTCTCAAAGCAGCTGCAGCCATGATCCTGGCATTGTTTTTTTCAGCTGGCGATCGGCTTTCCAGTAAAAGTGATCCGAGCAGCTTTATAGCCACCGGATCACTTTTTCAGCACTCAGAATGGGGGGATGGGGGGTTCAAACAGCTTGCTTACCCCTTGTGAAAGTTACATTTGAAAATTTGAAAAAGTGTACTTAAAATACAATAAATAGAAATAATAAGAAAAATTCAAAAGCACCCCCGTCCCCCCTATGCTCGCATGTACAGTATTTCACAAAAGTGAGTACACCCCTCACATTTTTGTAAATATTTTATTATATTTTTTCATGTGACAACACTGAAGAAATTACACTTTGCTACAATGTAAAGTAATGAGTGTACAGCTTGTATAAAAGTGTAAATTTGCTGTCTCCTCAAAATAACTCAACACACAACCATTAATGTCTAAGCCACTGGTAAAGTGAGTACACCCACAAGTGAAAATGTCCAAATTGGGGCCAATTAGCCATTTGCTCTCCCTGTTGTGTTACAAGGTCTCAGGTGTGAATGGGGAGCAGGTGTGTTAAATTTGGTGTTATCGCTCTCACTCTCTCAACATGGCACCTCATGGCAAAGAACTCTCTGAGGATCTGAAAAAAAGAACTGTTGCTCTACATAAAGATGGCCTAGGCTATAAGAAGATTGCCAAGACCCTGAAACTGAGCTGTAGCACAGTGGCCAAGACCATACATTGGTTTAGCAGGAGAGGTTCCACACAGAACAGGCCTTGCCATGGTCGACCAAAGAAGTTGAGTGCACGTGCTAAGCGTCATATCCAGAGGTTGTCTTCGGGAAATAGATGTATGAGTGCTGCCAGCATTGCTGCAGAGGTTGAAGGTGTGGGGGGTCAGCCTGTCAGTGCTCAGACCATACGCCACACACTGCATCAAATTGGTCTGCATGGGTGTCGTCCCAGAAGGAAGCCTCTTCTAAAGATGATGCACAAACAAGCAGTTTGCTGAAGACAAGCAGACTGAGGACATGGATTACTGGAAAAATGTCCTGTGGTCTGATGAGACCAAGATAAACCTATTTTGTTTAGATTGCGTCAAGCGTGTGTGATGGCAACCAGGTGAGGAGTAAAAAGACAAGTGTGTCTTGCCTACAATTAAGCATGGTGGTGGTAGTGTCATGGTCTGGGGCTGTATGAGTGCTGCCGGTACTGGGGAGCTACAGTACATTGAGGGAACCATGAATGCCAACATGTACTGTGACATAGTGAAGCAGAGCATGATCCCCTCCCTTCAGAGACTGGGCCGCAGGGCAGTATTCCAACATGATAACAACCCCAAACACACCTCCAAGATGACCACTGCCTTGCTAAAGAAGCTGAGGGTAAAGGTAAAGGACTGGCCAAGCATGTCTCCAGACCTAGACCCTATTGAGTATCTGTGGGGCATCCTCAAATGGAAGGTGGAGGAGCGCAAGGTCTCTAACATCCACCAGCTCTGTGATGTCGTCATGGAGGAGGGGAAGAGAACTCCAGTGGCAACCTGTGAAGCTCTGGTGAACTCCATGCCCAAGAGGGTTAAGGCAGTGCTGGAAAACAATGGCGGCCACACAAAATAATGACACTTTGGGCCCAATTTGGACATTTTGGACATTTTTGGACAATTTGGACATTTTCACTAAGGGGTGTACTCACTTTTGTTGCCAGAGGTTTAGACATTGCGTGTTGAGTTATTTTGAGGGGACAGCAAATTTACACTGTTATACAAGCTGTACACTCACTACTTTACTTTAGATGCAAACATGCAAATAGATAAAGCACGCATATGGAAATCGTGATTGCACCACACGTGAGGTATCACCATGAACGTCAGAGTGAAGCAAAAATTGTAGTGTCATACACACATTCAAATCTAAACTGATAACCTGTAAAGGCTTTTAACGCATTGCCTATAGACAGTTTCAGGTACCATAGTTTGTTGCCGTTTCACAGGCATGCACAATTTTACCAATGTTTGGTATCTGCTTACTCAGCACAGCATCATATTTTATACTTTACCAAAAAATTGGTTACTATATTGTGTTTATGTGCACTACACTTCATTTAGGTGTGTTTTTTCCTGAAAATTTGCATTTGATAAATGGATGCGCAAAAAAAAAATTGCAACAACCACCATTTTATGGCCTCTACTTTCAGAAAATAAATAATGTTGGGGGTTCTAAGTCATTTTCTAGCAAAAAGATGCTGATATTAACATGTATTTGAAAATGTAAACATGTAAAAAATTGTTACAGTAGGCAAGCGGTTAAAGATGTAAAATCGATCAAGCATTACGCACCGAAAAAACTCGCTTCAGGTAGTGCTGTTCTTTGTTTCTCCCTTAAAAAAGAAAAATTTGTTTTCTGTCAATAAAACATAATGAATAAGTGAATAGCAAGTCCCATCTGGTAGTACTAACCCCTCAACCTGTGCTCAACCTGTGGCCCTCCAGCTGTTGCAGAACTACAAGTCCCATCATGCTTCTGCCTTTGAGAGTCATGCTTGTAACTGTCAGCAGCGTGCAATGCCTCATTGGAATTGTAGTTCTGCAAGAGCTGGAGGGCCACAGGTTGAGCACCCATGCCTTAAAATGTTGTACTGATTTTCATAGAAACTATCATTTTATATACCTTTATTTTGTTTCCAAAGATTAACTCAAAGATCCCATACAGATGGCGTACCTTATTAGTACAGGATGTTAGGCAAATTTAGTTTTTGCCTCTTACTGTAGTCAAGGTAGCAGGGATTGTTTGTTCTGGTCCTTTCAGTGTTTCACAGGGTTTGAGTTTGATTGCTTCCCCTGCCTCTGGAAGAAGCTTCTAGAACATAGGTAGAGAGATTCAAATGACCAGCCTGCATATTTATCATGGCCTGGCTAATCCCTGGAGAGGAATGTCCAGAAAGTGGCTGGGGAGGTGATAAATAGCCTGTCAGTGTGACAACTGCCTGCTCTGTATCCGGAGCTCTGTGTGCTCCTGATAAACAGAGCACTGTGCCTGACTCTCAGAGAGCTCTGATGAATATACAGGGAGAGACACGTTCTCCCTGTGTAATCTACATGACTGAGCCATCAGTTTGACAGATTGGATACTGCTTTGCTTTTCCTTATGAATAAAAGCTACTATTGTTTTCAGGGCCATCTTTAACATTTTTGCCCAGGAGAAAGGGGACTGAACTTCCAAAGAACCTCGCCATGGTGAGGTCACCCGGCAGTGGGGATGGGTATCTGTTAAAAACAGGTACCAGCTCCCCGCCCCCCCCTCCCCCTGAAAGGTGCCAAATGTGGCAGCGTGGGGGGGGGGGAGCATACATGCGGAGCTTCTCCTCTTGGGTGGAGCTCCGCTTTAATTTGTTCCCTAAAATGTTTCTTTTTTTGCACCATTTTAACTTCATGTTAGTTTTTGTAGCACCAAATTAAAGATCTCTCTTTGGCATCTTTGCCTTGGGTGCCAGTGGACCTTGTCCCAACACTGCCATGATGTGCTACTGATGATTCTTTGTAATTCATTATATGATCTGCTGAGAGTGAGGCTGGGTTCACACTACGTGCGGAGCTGCTCGCAGCAGGGGGTCCGGTGCGTCCCTATTCTACATTTCACGGATGAACTGATATTTTGCCTGAATTCGGACCTGAAACTGAGCCAAAGATGCACACAAGCTGTGTAAATCGGTCCCATTGCAAGCCGGTCACACTCTCCTGTCATGCGAATTGGATGCGGAGAAAACCACATCCAATTTGCATAAGTGTGAACCCAGCCTGAATGTTTTTCACTTTAATAATACTATACAATTGTGGTTAATCTCCATTGAACAAAATAAGAAGAAATGGGATCTGCCATTAGAAGGTTCAGGTTTGTAATCTTCCTTACCAGACTGTTTGGGGAGGGGTTTTTCTTGAAAATGTCTTTTAGAGCTTCAATCACCTGAATTATAAAATGGAAAAACAATACAGTGATCTATTGACCTGTTTATCAAACATCTGTAACACATCTCTATTTCTTTTTCTCAATATCTATATTAATAAATATTATAACAACAAATGTTTATGTATTCTATCACGTTTCCCTTTCCTTCCATCTCCTTTCTTTTTCCTTGCCTTCATTCTCCCTCTCCTTTTCTCCTTTTCTTCTTCCATCTCTCCCTGGAACCATGAATCAGACTGAGACAGAAAATGCAGTAAAAAATCACACCTTTAATGTAATGGTAAAAATGGTACAGATAGTAAACCTAGTCAAAACATAGCCAGGGATCAGAAGCCAAAACGGGTAATCAGATGAGGCAGTAATCAGGAGACCAGAAACCAGCATAGTCGGAGGCAGAAGAAACAAGATCAGGAACCAGAAGGGACGTCAGCTGGGCAAAGTCTTAACACAGGAACACAGCAGAGACACTTCAGATATGTTGACCAGGCGAAAGCACGAAAGGAATGAAATAGCCAGAAGGGGCTGGCTGTAGGCGTGACTGACGAGCAGGTAATGATAACCAGGTGAGCCGCTGTGGAACAATAAGTGCTGACAATTATCCGACAGCTGAGCAGCCTGAGCACAGAGAGGGGAGCTGCTAAGAGCCCAGCCCTGACAGTACTCCGTCCTCAACGACCCCTCCACCTCTGAGGGGCGCTAGGTTTGAGGGGAAAAAGTCTATGGAAAGTACGGAGGAGGGCAGGAGCATGTACGTCTGAGCAGGAGTCCCAAGAGCGTTCCTCTGGACCGTAAGCCCTCCAGCGAACAAGGTACTGTATGCACTGAAGAGACCTACAATGATAGATTGTATCTCATACTCCTCATGGTTCTCAACTTGAACCATGGAGTCTTACCTATCACTGGCACATCGCAAGGACTCTTGGACCTGCACACAAGTGGAACGGAGATCACGGAGATGTTCCTCTAACGCAGAAATTTTTTGAGGAACAAATGTGTCAGGCAACATGGATGGCTGGAACCCATAATTCACCATAAACGGAGACAACTGAGAAGCGGCATTGATGGCACTATTGTGAGCAAACTCCACCTAAGGTAAGAGGTCTGACCAGTTGTTATAAAATATAGCAATGTAGAAACTGCCCTATGGCTTGGTTGGCTCGTTCTGCGACCCCATTGGACTGCGGATGAAACACCAAGGAGAAGGAAAGCTGAATTCCCAACTGTGCACAAAAGGCTCGCCAAAACCTGGACACAAACTGACCACCCCTTTCCGAGATGATAACCTTAGGTAGCCCATGTAAACTAAAGCTCACCTGAGCAAAAATGGATGCCAGTTCTTTGGATGTAGGCAACTTCTTAAGTGGAATACAATGACACATCTTCAAGAACCAGTCAACCACCATATGAATAACTGTGTTGCCCTGGGAGTTGGGTAACAATAAAATTAATAGACAAGTGGGTCCAAGGCCTCTCTCCATTGGGTATGGGTTGTAGGAGGCTCACTGGAAGGTGTTGTGGTGTTTTACTCTGAGTACACACGGAACAAGCGGCTATGAAGGTGGTTACATCAATGCAGAGACTAGGCCACCAGAATTGTTAGGAAATAGACCAGATGAATTGATTCCTCCCTGGGTGACCAGCTGTCTTGGGAGAATGATAGAGCTGGAGCAAAGCAGTATGGAGATTCTCAGGGACAAATCAGCGGTCACAAGGTTTTTCAGGAGGAGAATGGATCTGAGCAGCAAGAATTCTGTCACCCAAAGGTGAAGTGAGACTAGTGCGAATAGTGGCTAGAATGCAATCAGGAGGTATCGCAGGAGTAGGAACTGACTCCATCTTGGAGGAGGAGGAAAACTGTTGTGACAATGCATCAGCCCTTACATTCCTAATACCGGGTAAGAATGAGACTATGTAATTGAAGCTTGACAGAAAAAGAGTCCATTGCACCCTTCTGGGAGATAATCATTTTGCCTCAGACAAGAATGTGAGATTCTTATGGCCAATCAAAATGAGGAGCAGCACACTGGTACCTTCGAGGAGATGCCTCCATTCCTTAAGAGCTAAAATGATAGCTAACAATTCTCTGTCCCCAATCTCGTAATTGCATTCTGCAGGAGACAATTTCTTAGAAAAGTAGCCACAAGGATTCATAGCGCTCTCAGAGGTAGGACATTGAGACAGAAGGGTGCCTACTCCAGTCTCAGACACATCAACCTCAAGAATGAAGGATAACATGGGATCAGGATGTGCCAGCACAGGAGCTGCAACAAAGGCAGCCTTGAGAGACTCAAAGGCTGTAATGGAATCGGGAGACCAATTCTGTGGGTTGCCGTCCTTCCTGGTCATATCAGTCAGGGGTTTGACCAGAGAAGAGAAATTACGAATAAATTTCCGATAATAATTGGCAAAGCCAAGAAAATGTTGTAGCAGACATAGACCTATGGGTCAAGGCCACTGTAGAACTGCAGATAGTTTCTCTGGGTCCATCGAGAAACCGGCAGTAGAAATGACATAACCCAGAAATGTAACCTGTTCACAGGAGCGTTGCTAGGTCTACAAAATGTCATGGTCCCTACTGTACCATGTAGATGGCCTGGTGTGTTTTTGCCCCAAGTGGCTCAAGGAGGTATTGAACCCATGACTGCCTGTTAGGGCTCCTCTTACTTTGCCTCTGAGCCACACCTCAGTGCCTTTCAGCCTGCTTTCCAGCTCTGCCTAGTTCTGCATGAAATACTAGGGCCATACTCTGGATCTTGTTGAAATTGGTACCTGTCACTCTTAGTTCAGCTGAGGCAGTTTATCCAATCAGCTGGGTATAAAACACTGCCTCACTCTGAGGGCTTTGTCAGCTCATCGCTTCCTGTTTTGCCAAAGGTTCCAGTTACAGCATTCCAAGACTGACTCCGGCTTCTAAACCCTGGCTCTGCTTGTCGGTTATTCTGACTTCTGGAATCCCTGACTACGGCTTTACCTCGACTATCTTTTGGCAAATTCCTGTCAAGCCCCCATGCACAGATTCACAGCCCAGGTAGCTTATTACTGTGTTACCGTGGGCTGTGTGTATTTGAAAGGGTGAGCATGCATCTCTGCACTATGGACTCCAACCTAGGTAAGCCCTTACATAATGAACTGAACATGGAGTCCGTAGAGATGTACAAAATGCTCAACTCCCTTGCTCTGCAAGTCTCCAGCCTGGGCCTGTTTCGAATCTACAGCAAGAAGTTATGTTATTTAAAGGTATAGTACGCCCAGCCCTGGAACCCACGGAGATCAGGGCCATCCGGTCCAAGCTATCTAAAGGTAAAAGAGAGCGGAGGAGAGACTGTGGTTTTTGTTTCTATTGTGGCGTAAGAGGGCACTTTATCTCTCTCTGCCCAACTCGCCCACCTCGGCCAAAGGTTCTTCAAGTGGGTTCTATTAGGATCTATCCTGCTACCCCTGAATCTCTGCCTGCTACCCAGCTTGAAGTTCCGGTGCCGGTGTCCCCGCTTGAAGTTCCGGTGTCCACGCTTGAAGTTCCGGTGCCTGTGTCACTTCTTGAAGTTCCGGTGCCTGTGTCTCCGCTTGAAGTTCTACCACCTGACTGTACGTATGCCTCCAATGGCACCATGGTCCGTAAGCAGGATCTGGAGATATTTGAAAAAGCTTTGCAAGCGACGAAAGTCTCCCCGGCAAGAACTTCTAAAGCAAAAAAGCCCAAAAGGAAGAAGGAAAAGTTAACTATCTCTTCTGTTGGTACATATGGTATGGATTCTTTTGACCTAGAGGACTATGCCTATGTGGAACCACCTGTTCACACCCAGAGGGCGTTTCTAAGGGTGGAACTGTCATGGTCCCTACCGTGCCATGCAGACAGCCTGGCATGGTCACACCCCAAGTGGCTCAAGGAGGTATTGAACCCATGACTGCCTGTTAGTCCTCCTGTTACTTTGCCTCTGAGCCACACCTCAATTCCTTTCAACCTGCTTTCCAGCTTTGTCTAGTTCTGCATGAAATACTAGGGCCATACTCTGGATCTTGTTGTAATTGGTCCCTGTCACTCCTGGTTCAGCTGAGGCAGTTTATCCAATCAGCTGGGTATAAAATATTACCTCACTCTGAGGGCTTTGTCAGTTCATTGTTTCCTGTTTTGCTAAAGGTTCCAAGGTTCCTATTACAGCGTTCCAAGACTGACTCCGGCTTCTAAGCCCTAGCTCTGCTTATCGTTCATTCTGACTTCTGGAATCCCTGACTATGGCTTTACCTCGACTATCCTTTGGCAAATTCAAACCCCCATGCACAGATTCACAGCCCAGGTAGCTTATTACCTTGTTACCGTGGGCTGTGTGTATTTGCAAGGGTGAGCATACATCTCTGTACTATGGACTCCAACCTAGGTAAGCCCTTACACAAAAGATCTGGGGCTAGAGACCATAGCAGTGAAGTAAAAAAAGTCATACGTTTGGGCGGGCATACACATGCATATAATATACGTGTGTGTGTTTGTGTGTCTATATATGCAGACATGGTGCAGGAGGAGACGGTCAGAGGCTGCGGACATGGTGCAGGGGGAAATAATCAGAGGCTGCAGACATGGTGCAGGAGAGAGTCTTACCCCAAGCCATTATGAGAGGCGTACGACACCACCGAAACTTCACAGAGGTGACACTTCTGCTTTACATTTAAAAATGGTGCCATCTATTACGTCACTGCGCATGCGCCTGCGCCTGCCTGCCCGAAAAGGGCCGAGCGTGTACAGGCTTTACTGAGCGGCGGTGCCTGCGCAGTTGACATCTTGGCCTGGGCCCACAGCCATATCTTTTACGGGCCCTGCTGCCCTCAAAGCTGCCCTAGGGCAGGCGGCCTTGCTGCTATCCCAGTAGGCCAGTCCGGCCCTGGCCACTGCACCCGGTAAGAGATTCGGGGCTATGGGCCCCAGATTCGAGGCTATAGCCCCAGAAGCCACCCCCTAGCGATGCCTTTGCCTGTTCATGATGGAACTCTCACTTTTCCAACTTACAATACAGATTATTATCTCTCAACCTCTGTAGCACACAAGAGATGTCTGTGTGGTGGCACTCTAGGGATTTTGAATATATGAAAATATCATCGAGATAAACCGCCACACATTGCTGCAACATATCTCAGAGGACATTGTTGATGAATTCCTGAAAAACTGCAGGAGCGTTGCAGAGACCAAACGGCATTACAAGGTATTCCTAATGTGCGGTCCTAGTATTAACTAGTATTAAAATGCAGTTTTCCATTCGTCGCCCTCCTTAATCCTTACAAGATTGTATGCCTCTCTCAAATCGCGCTTAGTGAAAACTGTTGCTCCCTTGAGGTGGTCAAATAATTCCAAAACTAATGGGATTAGATAAGCGTCCTTAATCGTGATGCAATTGAGACCCCTATAATCGATACAAGGTCTCAGTTCATCAATCTTCTTTTTCACAAAGAAGAAGCCAGCACCAGCAGATGACGAGGATTTGCTGATAAACCCCAAGAAAGTGAATCGGCAACATAGTCCTCCATGGTTTTATCCTCCAAGACAGACAAAGGGTAGACCCGGCCATGAGGAGGCATGGCACCAGGTTGAAGGTCAATTACACAAACATACGATCTTTCGGGAGGCAAAATACCGGCTTGACCTTTGTCAAAGACATTGCTAAATTCGCAGTACTCTTTTGGCAAAGAGGAGAGTGAAGACGTGCACAAGACCTTAACCACTTTCTGAAAACATGTAAAGCTCTCCCATCAATGGCCTTAATGGCAAGTGGAGTGGCACGAAGCTGCAGCGGAATAGAGTGCTTATACACAAAGGCACTATCTATGAACAAGGTACTATCTATGAACAAGCCTGCAGCCCCAGAATCGATTAGAGCCTGTGTATCGATGATTGACCCAGACCAAGAAAGGGTAACCGGAACTAGAGGCTTATCCTCCAGGATAGCTGGGGACGCAACAACGTCACCTAAGGTCCGTCTCCTAGAAGACCTCAGGTTGGGGCGTTCTCCTGGATGGGTAGGACAAGACTTCAATAAGTGACTTGCCAGGCCACAATAAAGGCACAATCTCTCCCTCCTCCTAAAGACCCTTTCCTCTGCAGATAGATGTTTGAAGCCCAACCGCATGGGCTCTACTTCACTGGTGAACTCTGGTACTGGGAGGCATGGTAGGTGAAGGAGGCAAGGGTGGGAATGCAAAGCTCGGAGCCAAACGCAGAGGAGGCTTTCGCAAGTGCTCCTTAAAGGAAGGTCTCTCTCGGAATCTGGAGTCAATGAGAATGGCAAACGTGATTAACTTCTCCAAATCCGTAGGTATGTCTCGGGCTGCTATCTCATCTTTAATGTTACCTTTAATATTGTTCCAAGCGACCTCTGCTGCCAAAGTACGGAATTAAATGGCATGTTCGGCAACAGTTCTAGTACTCTGTTTAGACATGAGGCTCTTGGCAGCAGAAGTGGAGTGAGCGGGAACGTCAAATACCCTTTTAAAAGAAGTAGCAGGACTCCGGGCAATGTGTTTTTGCGTCTCCTATAGAGGGTTTGCCCAGACCAAGGCTCTATCAGAAAGCAAAGAAATAATACCTACTCTACTTTGCTTCTGTTCATGGGGAATGCCTGGGGCAGCATCTCAAAGCATATCCCAACTTAGTTGAGAAACCCTCTGCATTGAACTGGATCCTCCAAAACGCTGGTAAAGTGGAGCGGAACCAGACAAACCTCTAACAGGAGGTAATATTCAAGACAATGCCTGCACTGAGACTGTAGCAGCAGCAGGGACGGCCTTCAACACTGGTTGGATTGGAACAGCCACAGTGGGAAGATCCAGGTGAGCAGTATGAATCAGGAGCATCTGAAATGCTATGGAAAACTGATCCATGCAGTGGTCCTGCTCATTCAACCTGGAAAAAAATATTACCACTAAATAGATTGCCTGCATCTTTTGAATTCATGGCCTTCGCCTACTGTCCGGAACCATGAATCAGACTGAGACAGAAAATGCAGTAAAAATCACACCTTTAATGTAATGGTAAAAATGGTACAGATATGAAATGTGGTCAAAACATAAGCCAGGGGTCGGAAGCCAAAATGGGTAATCAGACGAGCCAGTAATCAGACGAGCCAGTAATGAGGAGACCAGGAATCAGTCAGAGGCAGAAGAAATAGGATCAGGAACTAGAAAGGACGTCAGCCGGGTAAAGTCTTCACACAGGAACACAGCAGAGACATTCCAGATATGTTGACCAGGTAAAGGCACGAAAGGAATGAACAAGGCAGTTTAAAATAGCCAGAAGGGGCTGGCTGTAGGCGGGACTGACAAGCAGGTAATGATAACCAGGTGAGCCACTGTGGAAACAATGAGTGTTGACAATTATCTGACAGCCTGAGCACAGAGAGGAGAGCTGCTAGGAGCCCAGCCCTTACACTCTGCTCTCCTCTCCTTTCTTCTCCCATCCTCTCTTCCCTTCTCCAGTCTTCTCCTCCCTTCAATTTTTTTTTTTTTTTTTTATATTCCTGGTCTCTTCTCACTTCCCTTCTTCTGTCCTCCTGTGCTCTCCTTCACACTCTCCTCCTCCTCTTTCCTTCCCCTCTCCTTTCCTTCGCTCTTCTCTCCTATCTGTTTATATTCTTGCTTCCCTGGGTTTCTTCTTACCTCCCCTCTTCTGCTTTCCTCTCTCCTCCCTTCTTCCATCCTTTTGTCTGCTCTTGTTCTCTACGCCCTTCATCTTTCTTCTTCTCTCTTCCTGTCCTCTCCTCCTGTCCTACCCTTCTCTATTGTTTCCTCCTGTCCTGTCAACCTACTCCTCTCCTTTATTTCTCACGCTCCCCTGTTCTTTTCTATGAATACCTTGTCTTCTCTCCTCTTGTCCTCCACTCCCTTATTCTTTTCTCCTGTCTACTTCTCTCCTTCCTCCTTCTTTCACCCCGTACTCTTCTCCACTCCCTTCTTCTCTTCTTCCCTCTTCTGAGCTTCAATACCCAGAATCACTAGTTATCTCACTTGATTTCACAGATTAAAGGTGTAGCCTTGGGAAGTTATCAAAAGCACAAAAGGTCAAAAGGTAGGCTATGTAATAAACCTGCACTTTTTCACCCAGGTTTGGGGGGGGGGTGTCCAGATGGATACCCTAAAAATACTGTAGAATCCAATGCATAACAATCATATTTTAGATCCAATACAACATTTTACCACCAGGTGGGAACTGTAATGCATTCATTCCAAGTTTCTCAGTATAGTTTTGACTACTGGTGAAATCTGGTACTGCGGCACATCTCTATGGAATACATACAGTATATCCAAGGTGTTGTATTTTGCAAAAGTATTACTAACCTTTTTATCCAGGAGACACCCAAACAGTAGAAGGAAAAAGCCCTATGAAATACATATTAGGACACTGTATTGTTATATTATGCTACATTACATTACACATTATGTAAGCTGACATTTTCTTATATTTTGACACTCTCTTTGGAACAATGTTAAAGGGCACCTGTCAAAATAAAATGTGGGAGCTGCCAGTGATGAGCTTTACTATTTTATAAAATAGTGATCAAAAAGTGAGGGTAAAAAAAGCAGCATTTACACCTGTAAGTAGGTACTGCCTTACTGTTGACTAGTAAGGCTGATCTTTAGACTAAAGTAGGGTTGGCTGATGGACCATTTAAAAAGCATTTGGTGGGATATGTACGGGGCACCACCATTGTCCCTTCCCCTCCGCCCTCCCTTCTCCCTGTTGTACGGCCAAAGGTTTTCTTTAAATCCATATTTTCATTATGCTTTGTGTTAATATATTGCATTTACATGCATTAGGAACATTGCTTTAGGCAGACATCTATTAAAGTTGGTAGGCCCTGTTCTGTAAAATTAAACATATTTAAATGACAAAAGCTAATCATTCTGGATGATTACCTGGAGAGGGTTGAGCAAGGCAAATATGTAGTGCAAGAAAACAGCACTTGGGTACACGTATAAAGGGATCCCAAGAGCCCAAGTCAATCCAAATTGTGGCGTGCAGAACAAAACTGCTTTCATCAGCTTCTCAACCACCTCGTCATCCTCACTCTTCCCTTCAGAGACTGACGACTTGAAGATTTTTGCAATCACAACCACCAGGACGAGAATATTTCCACCCATAATTACCATGGCAGGGATGGCGAACAGCAGAAAGGCACCAGATTTGTTATCCAACCAGCAGGCATTGCTCATCAGGTACTTATTAGGATAAAACACCAAAAAAGTGCCCCCGGCTATAGCAGATGGACAACCATATCCAAGTATGACAGAAAGGAGCAAAAATTCTTTTTTGGTAAAGTGATGGAAGACAAAAAGTAACTGGCACACCAAAAATATGCCCTGCACCAATGTCCAGGAAAAGAAGGCCAACAAAGAAAAATGAGTAATGAAGGTGAGTATTTTGCACAAAAAGCGATGTGAAGGGATGTCAAAGAGGCTGGACGCCAAGAAAGAGACATTGCTAATTAACAGAAACACAGCTATATGAATGATGCAAATATGTCTGTATAAAGCAACAGAGCTCTTGGATTGTTTAAGAAGAAAGATTTCTATGGCGATGCAATTCAGAAGAGATCCTATGGAGACAGGAAGCAGAATCTTTGTGAGAGTATCCAAGAACACCAGGTGTTGATCTTCTTTTGGTATATAGCCCGCCATTAGGACTGAGAAGGAGGTCAGGTGATTGCAGGCACAGTAGGTACTACCATTGATAACTGTAGTATTACAACCCTCCGATGACCATTTGTTCGTATTTAAATTCCAAAACACGCATACTGCAGTCTCATTACACATGATGTTGTTACATGTGAAGTTCATATAAATATTCAGAGAGTGCTCACTCTTGTTATTTACTATGGCCACATTGGTCCATATGAAACTGGCCAAAAAATAAGAGCGGTCATCAGAACTGTCATATGGGAGGTTAAAGCTACCATTAGTTGGTGCATAGATCATGGATAGTACATTAATGACACCCCCAGAAGACTTATCAATTTTTTTAAATATTTCTGTGGACAGGAACACAGTGGCCCCAGACAAAAGCTCTACAGAGCTACTCTCGTTGAGGCCATCAGGATTTAAAACGGTGCAGGAAACGTCAATACCACGATTGACAATATGGAAAGACTCAAATGTATTTTCCATTGTCGAAAACATGTTTTCAATGCTTTGTAGCAACTGTAGTATTAGATCTGACGTGCCAATGCATTCAATCAACAGAATGATAATGGAAATAGTTTGCTGCAAGAAAGTAAAGTTAAAAAAAACGCTTTTAGCATTGTTGTAAAATATAATTTCCAAGCTTTTAATACTGTCTATACATACTGTAACTAGATGGGGCAATCACCAATTTACCATCTCACCTCAAAACAATTAAATTATTAAAGCATATCTAAAGCCCAAACTATTTTCTGCCATCTGTGTCCCAAAGAGCAGATTTACCTTCACTTCCTGTCCTGTAGATATACAGCGGGTAAAATAAGTATTGAACACATCACCATTTTTCTAAGTAAATAATTTCTAAAGGTGCTACTGACATGAAATTTTTTACCACGTGTCGGTAACAACCCATGCAATCCATACATACAAAGAAACCAAAAGAAATAAGTTCAGAAATTAAGTTATGTGTAATAAAATAGAATGAAACAGAGAAAAAGTATTGAACAAATGAAGAAAGGGAGGTGCAAAAAGGCATGGAAAGCCAAGACATCAGCTGAAATCTATCAGTAATTAGAACGCAATCCTGCACCTTGTCAGTGCAAATTAATATCAGCTGGTTCAGTTTCAACTAATGGCCTATAAAAAAGTCTCGTTATCAAGGTGTCACACAAGAAACATCTCATGATGGGTAAAAGCAAAGAGCTCTCTCAAGACCTTTGCTACCTTATTGACGCAAAACCTACTGACGCCATTGGTTACAGAAGGATTTCTAAACTTCCAAATGTTCCATTGAGCACTGTTGGGGCCAAAATCCAGAAGTGTAAAGAACATAATTTCACCATAAACCGGCCACAACCAGGTGCTACTCACGAGATTTCTGACAAAAGAGTAAAAAGATTATCAGAAGAGTTGTCCAAGAGCCAAGTACCACTTGTGGAGAGCTTCAGAAAAACCTGGAATTAGCAGGTACAATTGTTTCAAAGGAAACAACAAGGCCCCTTTCACACGGACGGATAGAATTGTGCTTTTAGCTGCATTTTCTACCGCAGCTAAACGCACACAATGCTTTCCTATGGCCCCATTCACACACTGCGTTTAGCTGCATTTTGATTACATGCGGTTTTGTGCGGATAGAAAAAATAGAATTGACTGCGTCCAGGAGCGATTTAGCGCATAACTGCAGGTAATCGCAGTGCACTGTGTCAGCTGCGGATAGCAGCACCGAGCTGACTCGCTCATCAGGAAAGGAAAAATGTTTTTTCCTTTCCCAATGAGTGACAAGCACGGG
Source organism: Aquarana catesbeiana (assembly GCF_042186555.1). Classification (NCBI taxonomy): domain Eukaryota; kingdom Metazoa; phylum Chordata; class Amphibia; order Anura; family Ranidae; genus Aquarana; species Aquarana catesbeiana. The sequence goes on from NC_133327.1 coordinate 33,496,638, forward strand.
GATCCGATTTGGATCCCCGCCAATGCCAGGCACTGTGGTATGAATCTTGAGGGGGAACTCCACGCCAAATTTTAAATAAAAAACCGGCATGGGTTCCCCTCCAAGAGCATACCAGGCCCTTCGGCCTGGTATGGATTCCAAGGGGCACCCCCTACACTGAAAAAACGGCATGGGGGTCCCCCCAAAATCCATACCAGACCCTTATCCAAGCACGCAGCCCGGTCGGTCAGGAAAGGAGGTGGGGACAAGCGAGCGCCCCCCCTCCTGAACCGTACCAGGCCGCATGCCCTCAACATGGGGGGTTGGTGCTTTGGGGGAAAGGGGGACGCCCTGCGGGCCCCCCCACCCCAAAGCACCTCGTCCCCATGTTGATGAGGACAAGGGCCTCTTCCCGACAACCCTGGCTGTTGGTTGTCGGGGTCTACGGGTGGGGGGGCTTATCGGAATCCGGGAGTCCTCTTTAATAAGGGGGCCCCCAGATCCCGGCCCCCCACCCTATGTGAATGAGTATGGGGTACATTGTACCCCTACCCATTCACCTGGGGAAAAAAAGTGTCAATAAAAAAACACACTACACAGGTTTTAAAAGTAATTTATTAGGCAGCTCCGGGGGTCTTCTTCCGACTTCAGGGGTCTTCCGACTTTGGGGGTCTCTCAGGCCTCTTCTACTTTTAAAACCTGTGTAGTTTTTTTTTATTGACACTTTTTTTCTACAGGTGAATGGGTAGGGGTACGATGTACCCCATACTCATTCACATAGGGTGGGGGGCCAGGATCTGGGGGCCCCCTTATTAAAGGGGGCTCCCGAATTCCGATAAGCCCCCCCGCCCGCAGACCCCGACAACCAACGACCAGGGTTGTCGGGAAGAGGCCCTTGTCCTCATCAACATTGGAACGAGGTGCTTTGGGGTGGGGGGCCTGCAGGGCGCCTCCCTTTCCCCCAAAGCACCAACCCCCCCATGTTGAGGGCATGCGGCCTGGTACGGTTCAGGAGGGGGGGCGCTCGCTCGTCCCCACCCTCTTTCCTGACCGACCGAGCTGCGCGCTCGGATAAGGGTCTGGTATGGATTTTGGGGGGACCCCACACTGTTTTTTCGGCGTAGGGGGTGCCCCTTGGAATCCATACCAGACCGAAGGGCCTGGTATGCTCTTGGAGGGGAACCCATGCCGGTTTTTTATTTAAAATTTGGCGTGGAGTTCCCCCTCAAGATTCATACCAAACACAGTGCCTGGTATTGGCGGGGATCCAAGTCGGATCCCCGTTCAATATCAATAAGAGTCGGGTTGCTATGGAAATGGCAAAGCGCAGCTAAACGCAACTGCAGCTAATCGCACTGTACAAATGCAGCTGATCGCAGTGCCTGGTGTCTTGAATTTCACTGCGGAAGAATAGCCGTCCGTGTGAAAGGCGCCTAAGTACTGCACTAAACCGCCATGGCCTGTATGCACGCTCACCACGCAAGACTCCATTGCTGAAGAAAAAGCATGTTGAAGCTTGTTTAAGGTTTGTTGCACAACATTTAGACAAGCCTGTGAAATAATGGGAGAATATAGTCTGGTCAGATGAGACCAAAATTTAACTCTATAATGCCATAATACACACCATGTTTGGAGGTCTAATGGCACTGCACCTCACCCCAAAAACACCTCCATACCAACAGTGAAGTTTGGAGGTGGGAACATCATGGTGTGGGGCTGTTTTTTCAGCATACAGTACTAGCAAACTTCATATCATTGAAGGACGAATGACTGGAAAAATGTAACAAGACATTCTTGATAAAAATCTGCTGCTGTCTACCAGGATGATGAAGATGAAACGAGGGTGGACATTTCAGCAAGATAATGATCCCAAACACAAAGCCAAGGAAACTCTCAATTGTTTTCAAAGAAAGAAAATAAAGCTGCTAGAATGGTCCAGCCAATCACATGACTTGAATCCAATAGAAAATCTATGAAAAGAACTAGAGATCAGAGTTCAAGGAAGAGGCCCACGGAACCTTCAAGATTTGAAGACTGTGTGCAAGAATGGGCCAAAATCACACCTGAGCAATGCATGCGACTAGTTTCTCCATATAGGAGACGTCTTGAAGCTGTCATTACAAACAAAGGATTTTGTACCAAGTATTAAATTTCAGTTAACATGTTTAATACTTTTTCTCTGTGTCATTCCATTTTATTACACATACACTATATTACCAAAAGTATTGGGACGCCTGCCTTTACACGCACATGAACTTTAATGGCATCCCAGTCTTAGTCCGTAGGGTTAAACTCTTCTGGGAAGGCTGGCCACAAGGTTTAGGAGTGTGTCTATGGGAATGTTTGACCGTTCTTCCAGAAACACATTTGTCAGGTCAGGCACTGATGTGGATGAGAGCCTGGCTCACAGTCTCCACTCTAATTGATCCCAAAGGTGTTCTATCGGAATGAGGTCATGACTCTGTGCAGGCCAGTCAAATTTCTCCACCCCAAACCCGCTCATCCATATCTTTATGGACTTTGCTTTGTGCACTGGTCCAAATCTTTGGGTGGAAGGGGGATTATGGTGTGGGGTTGTTTTTCAGGGGTTGAGCTTGGCCCCTTTGTTACAGAGAAGGGAACTCTTAAGGCGTCAGCATACCAAGACATTTTGGATGATTTCATGCTGCCATCCCAAATTTGTAGGAACAGTTTGGGGAAGGCCCCTTCCTGTTCCAACATGACTGCACACCAGTGCATAATGCAAGGTCCATAAAGACATAGATGAGCGAGTTTGGGGTGGAGGAACTCGACCTGACCTCAACCCAATAGAACACCTTTGGGATGAATTAAACGAATGAATTCAAAACGGACTAAGACTGGGATGCCATTAAAGTTCGTGTGCGTGTAAAGGCAGGCGTCCCAATACTTTTAGTAATATAATGTAACTTAATTTCTGAACTTATTTGTTTTGGTCTCTTTGTATGTATGGATTGCATGGGTTGTTACCGACATGTGGTGAACATTTCATGTCAATAGCACCTTTAGAAATATATTTACCTAGAAAAATGGTGATGTGTTCAATACTTATTTTGCCCATGGTATCTAACAGACAGGAAATATCTCCAAAGTCAGATTGAATCCCCATTGGAAGGCTTATCCTCAATTCCAGTTCTGGTGCAAAATGTAAATTTTCCAATTTTTCCTCACTTTCAGCCCTGGTAGGCAGGACTAATAGAGATTGATTCTCCCCAGGGGGGTAACAGACATAAATAAAAACCTAGAACTAGACGAGGGTGTGCTTCCCTACGCATCAAAAGGGCACTTAACAAAAACTTAACCTTTGTTGTAAATCATAAAAGGTATGTAATTGAACATAACAGGTATACCTATAGGATGAGGTTAATGCCATTATATATGAATAAACGTTCTCTCTCTATGTGGTAATATTAACATCTACCAAGTTTAAATAGTGAAACTTCTCTTGATATATACAGTACATATAGACAATATGAGAATTATAATCTCCTCCTACATTCAATATAAAGGCTCCAGGCTTTGTAAAGGATATGTAAATTCAAGGTATATTCACCAATACCAACTGGTATCAAGAGATGGGAGTATATCTGTCTCTCCTCCCATCCATTGGCCACATATAAAAATGAGATGAACAGAAAGAGAAAGTATACTAGTAAATACTGTCTTACTGAAGATGTGGACTATCTGTCTTCTGCCCTATGAAATTATCTGTCTCTCATATCACCATATAGATAATTTCATAGGACAGAAGACAGATGGCCCACATCTTCAGTAAGACAGTATTCATTGGTATACGTTCTCTTTTTCTGTTTTTCTCATTTTTATGTGGCCAATAGATGGGAGGAGAGACAGATATACCCCCATCTCTTCATACCAGTTGGTGTTGGTGAGTGGACCTTGAATTTACGTATCTTCTACACAGCCTGGAGCATTTATATTAACTGTAGGAGGAGATTATAACCCTCATATTTGTCTATATGTACATTATCTCACAAAAGTGAGTACACCCCTCACATTTTTGAAAATATTTTATTATATCTTTTCATGTGACAACACTGAAGAAATGACACTTTGCTACAATGTAAAGTAGTGAGTGTACAGCTTGTATAACAGTGTAAATTTGCTGTCCCCTCAAAATATTTCAACACACAACTATTAATGTCTAAACCGCTGGCAACAAAAAGTGAGTACACCCCTAAGTGAAAATGTCCGAATTGGGCCCAAAGTTTCAATATTTTGTGTGGCCATTATTTTCCAGCACTGCCTTAACCCTCTTGGGCATGGAGTTCACCAGAGCTTCACAGGTTGCCACTGGAGAGTCCTCTCCCACTGTTCCATGAGGACATCACAGAGCTGGTGAATGTTAGAGACCTTGCGCCCCTCCACCTTCCGTTTTGAGGATGCCCCACAGATGCTCAATAGAGTTTAGGTCTGGAGACATGTTTGGACAGTCCATCACCTTTACCCTCAGCTTCTTTAGCAAGGCAGTGGTCGTCTTGGAGGTGTGTTTGGGGTCATTTTGTTGGAATACTGCCCCGCGGCCCAGTCTCCGAAGGGAGGGGATCGTGCTCTGCTTCAGTATGTCACAGTACACATTGGCATTCATGGTTTCCTCAATGAACTGTAGCTCCCCAGTGCCAGCAGCACTCATGCAGCCCCAGACATGATACTCCCACCACCATGCTTGAATGTAGGCAAGACACACCTGTCTTTGTACTCCTCACCTGGTTGACGCCACACACGCTTGACACCATCTGAACCAAAATAAGTTTATCTTGGTCTCATCAAACCACAGGTCTCATGGTTCCAGTAATCCATGTCCTTAGTCTTCTTTTCTTCAGCAAACTGCTTACTGGCTTTCTTGTGCATCATCTTTAGAAGAGGTTTCCTTCTAAGATGATTGCAGACCAATTTCATGCAGTGTGCGGTGTATGGTCTAAGCACTGACAGGCTAACCCCCCCACCTCTCCACCTCTGCAGCAATGCTGGCAGCACTCATACGTCTATTTTCCAAAGACAACCTCTGGGTATGACGCTGAGCACGTGCACTCAACTTTTTTGGTCGACCATGGTGAGGCCTGTTCTGAGTGAAACCTGTCCTGTTAAACCGCTCTATGGTGTTGGCCACCATGCTGCAGCTCAGTTTCAGGGTCTTGGCAATCTTCTTATAGCCTAGGCCATCTTTATGTAGAGCAACAATTCTTTTTTCAGATCCTCAGAGAGTTCTTTGCCATGAGGTGCCATGTTGAACTTCCAGTGACCAGTATGAGATAGTGAGAGCGATAACACCAAATTTAACACACCTGCTCCCCATTCACACCTGAGACCTTGTAACGCTAACGAGTCACATGACACCGGGGAGGGAAAATGACTAATTGGGCCCAATTTGGACATTTTCACTTAGGGGTGTGCTCACTTTTGTTGCCAGCAGTTTAGACATTAATGGCTGTGTGTTGAGTTATTTTGAGGGGACAGCAAATTTACACTGTTATACAAGCTGTACACTCACTACTTTACATTGTAGCAAAGTGTCATTTCTTCAGTGTTGTCACATGAAAAGATAATAAAATATTTACAAAAATGTGAGGGGTGTACTCACTTTTGTGAGATACTGTATATTTTAAGAGAAGTTTCAACATTTAAACTTGGTAGATGTTAATATTACCACAGTGATAGGACGATGATTCATATATAATGGCATTGACCTCATCCTATAGGTATACCTGTTATGGTTATTTACATACCTTTTATGATTTACAATAAAGGTTAAGGGCCCTTTCACACTGGGGCGGGGGCGGCGGTAAAACGCCGCTATTGTAAGCGGTGCTTTACCGTCGGTATTCGGCCGCTAGCGGGGCGGTTTTACCCCCCGCTAGCGGCCGAGAAAGGGTTAAAAACCACAGCAAAGCGCCTCTGCAGAGGCGCTTTCCTGGCGGTATAGCCGCGCTGTCCCATTGATTTCAATGGGCAGGAGCGGTGAAGGAGCGGTATACACTCCGCTCCTTCACCGCTCCGAAGATGCTGCTAGCAGTGGTGAAGGATGCATCGCTCCAGTGTGAAAGCCCTTGGGGCTTTCACACTGGAGAGACAGCAGCGGCTGTTTTGGGTCGGTTTGCAGGCGCTATTATTAGCGCAATAGCGCCTGCAAACCGCCCCAGTGTGAAAGGGCCCTAAGTTTTAGTTAAGTGGCCTTTTGCTGCATAGGGAAGCACACCCTTGTCTAGTTCCAGTTCTTTTTGCCACAGTTAAGTGTTATAAATATCACAGGCATATATATATATATATATATATATATATATATATATATATATATATATATATATATATATATATATATGTATAACCTGTCAGACCCTACACGACTACTGTCCTTATTTAAATCATCAGGATAGAAGATGTTGTAGATGTTAAGGCTGTCAGACAATATGGGGTCTTTGTATAAAAAGTTTGCTTAACAAATGTGACAAACATCTGCAGAGCTCCAATGAAACCTGCGGTATTCTGCGTAATTCTTTAATATTCTTTCAAAGAGGTATTTACAGTGAGTATAGACACACCCCCCTTATAAATAATCACATTTTGTCGCTTTGCAGCCGGAAATGAAGACAGACACAGTTTTTGTTTTATCCAGCTGTATTTACTCCGTGCAACTTATAACATCCAAATGAAACTTATAACACCAACATGTAAGAAAAAAATAAAAACAATTCAAAAGCAGAATCACTGAATTGGAAAAAGGATCTCCCCCTTGTGTTAATATTTTGTTGAACCACATTTTGCTTTAATTACAGCCTTTAGTGGGTTGGGATATGTCTCTACTAACTTTGCACATCTAGACTTTGCAATATTTTCCCACTTTTCTTTGCAGAATTGCTCAAGTTCAGCTACATTTGATGGTGACGGTTTGTGGACTGCATTAAGTCATTCCACAGATCTTTAATGGGGTTTAAGTCTGGGCTCTGACTAGGCCATGCAAGGACATTCACCTTTTTCTCTTTCAACCACTGTGTGGTCATTTTTGCTGTGTGCTTTGGGTCATTTTCATGTTGGAAGGTAAGCCTTTTTCCCATTGACAACTCTCTGGCAGAGGGCAGCAGATTTTCCTCAAGAATTTGACAGTATTTTGCCCCATCCATTTTTCCTTCTATCCTGACAAGTGCTCCAGTCCCTGCTGCAGAGAAACACTCCCATAACAGGATATTACCACCTCCATGCTTTACTGTAGAAATGGTGTTATTTGGATGGTGAACTGCATTGGATTTCCGCCAGACATATCGTTTAGTGTTGAGGCCAAATAATTAGATTTTAGTCTCATCTGACCATAAAACCTTTTCCCATGTGGCCTCAGAATCTTCAAGGTGCGTTTTGGCAAAGCTCAGTCATAACTGCATGTGGCCTTTCTTAAGTAGTGGCTTTTTTCTTGCAACCCCCCCATACAAGACACATTTTTGGAGAATTTGTGATATTGTTGTCCCATGCACACAATGACCACTCTTTGTCATAAATTCCTGCAACTGATTCAGAGTTGCTGTAGACCTCTTGGTAGCATCTCTGACCAGTTTCCTCCTGGCTCTTTCATCCAGTTTGGAGTGATGTCTTGATCCAGGGAGGGTCTGTGTTGTACCAAATACCTTCCACTTCTTAATAATAAAAGTCACTGTGCTTCTAGGCATTGATAAAGCCTTTACTTTTTCTGTAATCATCTCCTGACTTGTGCCTGTCCACAGCTTTATCCCAGAGATCCCAGTGACAGTGCCTTGCCACCCATAGTTAATTTGGAATAACAAAAGAGAATGGGATTTGGACTTTTTAGGTACAGTCAACAAATATTTTATATAAAAATAGTTTATATTAATATGAACACATAAAAATACACGATCTCTAAAAACCCACATTGATAACACAATACATAGTAATACTACCGCTACTGATAGAACCAATGAAATCTACAAGGAAACAAGAGGATGAGTAGAAATCATTCCATAATGCGTAAAGATCCAGGGATGTGGTTCAAAAACAGGTAGACAGTATAATGCTGTTCAAGTAATAATTCACTCTACATGTTGTGCGCTTAGTGCTTCCTCAGGAGCTTGTATATTGATGCAGAATGTGGACTAATTGAACGCATATGGATTTAAAAGTAACACGATATAGCACAAACGGAGGTATGTGAAGGGCTGCACGGTAGAATAGTAAAGTATCTATGATATTGGCACAGAGGAAAAAATAGCAACAATAGGGATTGCAAGGTAGGTTAGGCATAGCAAAGATAGATGCTTAAAGCAAAAGATGGGCAAGGAATAATCCTAGTAGTGAGGTATATCACTTGGTATTACAATAGAAGCCAATTAGAGTAATAAACTAGATCCCTTAAGTCAGCCCCATATGCTATTCAATTGCACAAAGAACCTATGCCACGCACTGGTAAATCCTCAGAAATCTTGCTAAATAGTAGGAACTCATGTGGCCAGAATCCCATACCAGACACAGCCTCCGTGAGGCTAATAACCGTGGTATCCCGAGAAAGCGCTAAGCGCGCAACATGTTGAGTGAATTATTACTTGTACAGCATTATACCGTCTACCTGTTTTTGGACCACATCCCTGGATCTTTAGGCATTATGGAATGATTTCTACTCATCCTCTTGTTTCCTTGTAGATTTCATTGGTTCTATCAGTAGCTGTAGTATTACTATGTATCATGTTATCAATGTGGATTTTTAGAGATCATGTATTTTTATGTGTTCATATTAAAATAAACTATTTTTGTATAAAATATTTGTTGACGGTGCCTAAAAAGTCCAAGTCCCATTCTCTTTTGTTATTCCAAATTTCAAGGACGTGGCACTCTAAACTGATGTTGTATCCACAGTACCGCTCTGTGGCTTGCTACAATTAATAATTCCACCCTTAGTTAATGGTTTGCTTCAGTTGCACTATCAGGGACCAGGACCAGGAAAGCTCTTTTTATGCTGAGCTAATCGAAATTGCCACAGCTGATCACAGTTGAAAGACAAATAGCTTTGTGTGCCACTGAGAAGGTGATTAGCTACACCTGATTGAGTTTTCAAGTCATTTTTAGGAGGGGGTGATCCTTTTTCCAACTCAGTGATTCTGTTTTTTATTTGTTTCTTTTATTTTTTGTTGGTGTTATATCTTTCACTTGGATGTTATAAGTTGCACTAAGTAAATACAGCTGGATAAAAACAAAACTATGTCTGACTTAATTTCAGGCTGCAAAGCAACAAAATGATTTTATTCTTTTCTATACTCACTGTACATTATATTTTAATTGTGTGTGTCTATATACAGGTATGTAATATATATTTATTTATAATATATTATATATACAGTATTTACACATGCACATGGACATTATGTGGTCAAACGTTTATCAACACTCCTTTGTTTTCTTTTAGCTTGTCATAACCCCAGTCACTTCTGCCAGTCTTGTACTCACTTTTTTCTACCTTTTTCTAATCCAGACAGATATCACTCAATAAACTGCAAAGCTGCTTGTCAAAACCCTTTAACCCAAGTACAAAATCTATTGGATATTTGCATACTACATGACATACTTCCATCAGTTGCAATCAGCCACCAGGCCCGAGCATTGTCACATGGGAATTCTACTCCACGCAAGGGCAATTTGCACCTGCAGAAGTAGCAGGGGGAGCAGAGAAGGAACACTAGTAAGTTCAGGAGGACAGTATTTTCAATATGAAACTAGGTTCAAGAACACAACCTCAAACTAACAGGAGGAAAGTTCAAAACTAAGAGCCCTTGCACACTGGGGCGGTTTGCAGGCGCTATTGCGCTAATAATAGCGCCTGCAAACCGCCCCGAAAGTGCCGCTGCATGTATTCCAGTGTGCAAGCCCCGAGGGCTTACCGCCGACGCCGCCCCCCGCCCCAGTGTGCAAGGGCTCTTACTTTAGAAATATTTTTTTTTACTTAAAGGGTAGTATGCTCAGAACAGACTTCCAGCAGAGGTATGAAGGCAGGCAACAGTAAGTGCATTTAAAAATGCCTGGAACAAATATGTTCTATTAAAAAAAAAAAAAAAAAAAAAAAAGGAAAAAAGGTGCAGACTTGATGGACCACTTGGTCTTTTTTTAGCCATCACTGTTTTTGTCCTCTGCTTTCTTTTTTGGCTCAGCTTTCAGAGTTCAGGTCCTCCTAAATGACAAGTGTCTTCTACAGTAATTAGACATGTTTATATAACTGGAATCTTCCTTTAGGTATAAAAAATATACTCACTTTTACTGTGTCCACATCGAACTTGAGATTTAATTGCAAAGCATTGCTTGTAACATTGCTGATAATACTCAGAATCAACTGTACATCATAATCACTGTAATCAACCTGGGCGGCCATGGCGAGGAGATTGCTAAGGGAATTTATGAGATCCGGTTCTGAAAAATTCTGAAAGAACAAAAGCATTCATATTACACCTTTACACGGCTCTTGAGGGATAAAAAAAAATGACTATAAATGACAATATTATCATCTTCCTAGCCTGTATACCACCTGTCAGGGAAGACAAGCCAGTACTCAAGATGGCTGACGGAGAAGTCGACCTGTGACCCCAGCCTCTGCCAGAATACCTTCCGTGCACCTGTGTGCACATGACCAAGAGGCTATTTAAACTTGGTCTGTGCTTGCATCCAGTGCTGTCTGTTCTACAGCGTTCCCGTGTGTTCCTGCCTGCTTACTTCTGATACCTTTACCTGTTTACCTACCCGGCTTGCCTCGACTCTGCTACCTGCTGCCTGCACCTGACCCGGCTTGTTCTGACCTCTGCACCTGCCTGCTCCTTCTACTACTACGCTTCCAGCCCGTTGCCGACCCGGCCTGTGTCCTGACTACGCTTCTGCCTCCGCTTCTGCTCCTGACGTTCCCGCCAGTGTATGACCCGGTCTGCTTAACCTGCCTCTTCCGCCAGCTGGAGAATCCTGCTCGAGCACCGTGCCCCCTGCTGCTGTTCCCAGTTCCAGGAAGACGACCCATCAGGCACTCATGCGACTCTGCACTTCTGCACCTCCTGTCTGCTCTATCAGGGGGCCCGAATCAGAGGAGTAAGAGAGGCCGCTCCCTGCATATCAGGCTCTACCGTCAGGTATGTGACAGTAACGGACAGCCATGTCTGAGCCTGCGCAGGGACCCTCTCCCATGGATGAACTTTGCCAGCACCTGGCCGGCCTGGCACAAGCTGTCAAGGACTTACAGCCGGGCTACACTCAGCTGGAGGGACGCCTACAGACTCTGATGGACTCTGCCACCCCTCAGGGACCGTCATTAGCATCCGCTTCCTCCCAAGGATCCTCTCCTGCTCCTGCAGTGGTTATGCTTCCACCTGAGCCCAGGGTACCAACCCCAGACCGGTTCCTGGGTGAACGCAGCAAGTTTAGAGCATTCCGGAACGCATGTGAACTTTACTTCGCCCTTTAACCCTGCACCTTCTCTTTGGAAGCTACAAAAGTCGGCTTTGTGATTTCCTTGCTGCAAGGCGAGCCACAGTCCTGGGTCCACCGCCTCCTGGAACAGAAGGCCGAATGTTTATCGGACTTAACTACATTCTTCAGTGCCATGGCCCAGCTGTATGAAGATCCGCAGCAGACGGCTTCAGCAGAAGCAGGCTCTAACGTCAGATACGTGACACCACCCTTAGAAAATTAAATTCCTGTACTTTTTTTTTTTTAAAAAGCATTTTTCTTAGTGTCCTAAAAATAAAAATATAGAAAATAAATACTTGTATGCAAAGTTTTGAAAAGTGCCTAGAGAGATTTTATGACCACTGAAATGTCCAGAGTGAGAGATTAGGAATGATTGAAACTAAAAGTTTGTCATGTACCTGAAATTTTGTTAAAAATAGGGAGATTCCGGCTAAGGTTTACAATTTTGGGGCAAGTCAATGGAAAATTAAGGTGGCTTTTGGTTGTTCTCAATAGTGTAATGGGCTTTAAATAGCTTCTAATGCCGCATACATACGAGCTGACTTTTTGACCGGACTGGTCCAACGGACCGAGTCCAGCGGACAATTCGACCGCGTGTGGGCTTCATCGGACCTGCCACGGACTTTTTCGGTCAAAAATCTGACGGACTTTAGGTTTGGAACATGTTTCAAATCTTTACATCGTAACTCCACCGGACCCAGTTCCTATCGAAAAGTCCGCTCGTCTGTATGCTGGTCCGACGGACGAAAAACCGACGCTAGGGCAGCTATTGGCTACTGGCTATCAACTTCCTTATTTTAGTCCGGTCATACGTCATCACGTATGAATCCTTTGGACTTTGGTGTGATCGTGTGTAGGCAAGTCCGTTCGTTGGGAAAGTCTGTTGGAAGACCGCCGAAAGTCCTTCGGATTGTCTGTCGGACCAGTCCGGTCGAAAAGTCCACTCATGTGTGTACGCGGCATAAGGGTTGCAGAAACTCCCTTCACTTATCCTGGACCTGTTGTACCGGAAAACAGCTCCTCATTAGGTGTATTATTTCACTTTTTTTATCCGCAAAGAAAATTACAGATCATAGGAAAAAAAAAATGTACTTGAGGTGATTGTAGCCGTATTAGTTTAATTGTGACAGAGAAAATTGAGTACTGTCCATGATATTTTTTTTATTTGCACTAACATACAATTTTTCAGGACAAGCTTTTGGGGTATGTCCTCTTCTTCAAGGTCCAAGCAGTACTGATTCTAAAAGTTTTGTGAATCAGTACTGCTTGGATCTTGAAGAAGGGGACACACCCCGAAAGCATGTCCTGAAAAATTGTATGTTAGTGCAAATAAAAAAAGTATCACGGACAGTACTCAATTTTCTCTATGGGAATATATGAAGAAAAATGAAAGGAGCACTACATAAACAACAATGAGATCCACACAAAAAATACACACTCACCGCACAGGCTTTTTTCAACAAATTCTGTAACTTAATAGTCAAATCGAAACCTAACAAAAAAAAGCACAAACAAAAGTTTTTGAAAGAAAGTTATACTTTGTAGTTATACACATATTCTGAAAAAAAAGAAAAGTGATAGTTACTATCAGGGCTTTTTTTTCTTAGAGAATAGGTGCAGGAACTCCTCTCTTCTGAGTTACTCCTTGTCTCTGCCCCCTACCCACCTCCGAGCACTGTCTTTTGGTTCCACTCATACCCACCACCCAGTACTGCAGTTTAAATGGGATTTTATGATGTCCTCACCTTGCCTAGCCAGGAACAATGCTTTATTTACAATCTATATATTGTAATGTTACAGGAGCAGTTATTATTTTTTTTCCTTCTTTTTTTATAGAATGTTGGTCCTCCTCAAAGTTATCAGACAGTTACACTTTATGAGCTCCAACCCCTTGAATGAAGTTGTAAAGATGAAACGCATTGGAGCATGGCTGTACGACAACTGAAAGTGATGTCATATGTAGCACTGAATGTGATAAACCGGAAGTGATGGTGGGGCAGCCAGGGTGAGACACCAAGAGTTTTGGCTTGTACTGGCCTGTAGTCCCGCACTAGTGGCTTTGACGGAGGGAGTGATTTTTACTGGATGTATTATATGGCTTTCACTTTATGATGCTTGTGAGTAGTATTTTTGGAGGAGACTGATTAAAAAAGGTGTTTTTAGCAATATTACACTATTGGAGCTTTCTCTTTCTTTTGTACAATGAGCCTGTTCACTGGAAGGAGGAGGAGCGGATGACCTAGCTGGAGGTTTATAAGTGGTACATAGTATGAAGCGCAATTTGCCAATCAGGAAAATGAGAGGCATTATGCTTTGGTGAGTGTGTGATCCATAGGGAGCACCTGGTGGAATGTGGAGGAGAATTCAATGCATTAAGAGTTGTTTATGTGGAACTTTTGTTGGACACTATTGATTTTTATATTCACGTGTGGACACTGGGTGTTTTTTTTTTGTACAAGTATCAATTTAACAACTGGTGTGTGTTATAGAGCTACCTTACCTTAAAACTTTTTGAGGGGATTCAGTTTTATGCTTAAAATATGTGTGCATCCACCACCAGCCTATCTTGATTTCAGCAAAGCATTTGATGAAGTTCACATAATGATTTTATAAATAAATTGTACAATTTAGGACCTAAACCTTGGGTGATTCAGTGCACACACAGTTGACTAAAGGATATGAAGCCACCCCGCCTTAAGCAGCAGTGTCTAATTAAATTTAGTGCTGCTAAACTGAAGTCAGCTTAGTTGAATTGATAGTTCAGCTTTTTGGGTTTTTTCCAAAGTCCTGGTGGCTGTATGTGTTCTTCTGTTACCAGGAGGTGGTAAAGGTGCCTCTGACAATAGGATGAGAGCTGCAATAGCCAGAGTTTTTAATATTTATTTTTCCCTGGCCAACCAGTAGGAGTTTTCTTGCCACTTAAGCATGCTGGGAGAGGGTATAAATATTCAGGAAATGACCTCAGGAAGTCAGTCTGTATTTCTCTAGGCCCCCTGCATGGGGAGGAGTGTGCTTGCAGACCTGCTGCCTAAGTGGGTGATCATGTGGCTGAACAGAGGTTTGGATTTGGGGCCTGGCCTATGGAACCTGGCGATTAAGGAGCCAGGTAGGACCTCCAGTTGTCCTAAGAGCCAGAAAAAGCTTGGCCCTCACTGGAATATGATGTCCTCTATCCAGGATGCTGGCAGCTGGTTTTCAAGTATCTTACAATCAGAAGCTACTACAGAAACAGAAAGCCGGGTTGGCTTCAAGGTTATTGTGAGGAATGTGAGTATTTTTGTTCCTTTTTTGTGGAGCTTGCTAGTCTGGCTGTCCTGTGCCCTATTCCTCTTCCCAGGGAGTTTTGAGAGCAAGTCAAACTCCATTTTATTTGTATGTTAAAGTGACTGGGGCCCATCTGTTCACATCCCACTATTGCTTAAGTAATCTATACCGTGAGGTGAAATGTCAGCCCACCATGTGTTTGGGGGCGACACCATGCCTCCAGGAGTCAGGCTGGAGCTACAGATAGATATCATAGTGTTGTAGTAAATGGAGGCCAGTTCATGTTCTATTTAATATGTTTGTAAGTGATATAACTGAAGGTTTGGAAGGCAGGGTATTTTTTTTTTTTTTTTTGCTGATTATACATAGCTATGAGGTTGAAATAGGGTTGAAATCCCTTGGAATGTTTGTGACCTGGAACATAATCTGGAAGACTGGACAGTGGACACTGTATTCCATCATATCCAGATGCAAAATAATATAGTTAGGGAAAAAGAGTCCTCTGATAGAGCACAATATTGGAGGGCCAGAATCAAAAAGGAAAAAGATATGGTGGAGCTTATGTCAGATAACTGCAAAATGATTTAACAGCATAGCCTGCCAGTGGGGAAAGCAAATAGAAGTCTTGGGTGCATCAATTAAGGGGTCACCAGAAGAAGGAAGGAGGTCCTGATACCTCTATATAGATTTAAACCACTTCAGCCCCAGAAGGATTTACCACATTAATGACCAGGCCATTTTTTGCGATACGGCACTGCGTTGCTTTAACTGACAATTGTGTGGTCGTACAATGCTGTACCCAAACAAAATTTATGTCCTTTTTTTCCTACAAATAGAGCTTTCTTTTGGTGGTATTTGATCACCTCTGCAATTTTTATTTTTTGTGCTATAAACAAAAAAAGACAGACAATTTTGAAAAAGTTATATAATAAATATCCCCCCAAAAATGCAAAAAACTAATTTCTTCATCAGTTTAGGCCAATATGTATTCTTCTACATATTTTAAAAAATGGCGGTGATAAGCAATTTTTAGTGAGATTGCGACATTGCGGCGGACAGATCGGACATTTTTGACACTTTTTTGGGACCAGTGAAATTTATACAGAGATCGGTGCTATAAAAATGCACTGATTATTGTATAAATGACACTGGCAGGGAAGGAGTTAACACTAGGGACCGATCAAGGGGTTAAACATTCATTGGGAGGTGTTTCTATCTGTGGGGGGAGTGGACTGACAGGGATTATAGAGAGATCGCGGTTCCTAATCACTAGGAACAGACGATCACTCTGTACTCCCCAGAACGGGGATCTGCTTGTTTACATTGAGCGATCCCCATTCTGGCTCTCTGTGGAGCAATCGCATGTGGACAGCGGATATTGTGGTCACCGGCGCCGTGCGCGCCCACTGTATCTATTGCATGAGGCGATGTACACCTACGGTGATTCGCGCAATAGAGCCAACCTGCCGCAGTATAAGTACGGCGGCTGGTCAGCAAGTGGTTAATTATCACTAGAGGGATCACCAGCAGGAAGGAGGAGGTCCTCGTTTCTCTATACAGAGTTTTAATTATCATTAGGCAGATAACCAGCAGAGGAAGGATTCCCCATATAGATCTTTAGGTATCCCTACAGGGGTCACTAGCAGAAGGATGGAGGTCCTGATCCCTCTGTATTGATCTTTAGTTATCACTAGAGGGATCACCAGCAGGAGGAAGGAGGTCCTCCTCATTCCTCTATACAGATCTTTATTTATCACTAGAGTGATCTCCAGCTGGAGGAAAGAGGTTCTGATTCATCTATATACCATAGATCTTTAGTTATCATTAGGGAGATCACCAGCAGGAGAAAGAAGGTCCTACTTCTCCTATATAAATGTTTAGTTATCATTAGTTATTATGTTAGTTATCATTTATTCAATGTCCTTACTAGGGATGAGCTTCGTGTTCGAGTCGAACCCAAGTTAGTGGGGTGCGTCCTGCTCACAGTGTTCAGCTAAACCTACAAGTTAGTGGGGTGCGTCCACCTCACAGTGTTCAGCTAAACCTACAAGCTAGTGGGGTGCGTCCTGCTCACAGTGTTCAGCTAGATCCGTTTCTGTTATCTTCTTACTGACAGGCAGGCTTGTCTTGTTACAGTAAATACAGCTACCTGAAGAAAATTGCTGGTGTTCTTTTGATCCTATTAGTACCACAGTCAGGCAGCTAGACTATTTACAGTTAGTGCAGTGCGTCCTGTTCACAGTGTTCTGCTAAACCTACAAGTTAGTGGGGTGTGTCCTGCTCACAGTGTTCAGCTAAACCTACAAGTTAGTGGGGTGCGTCCTGTTCACAGTGTTCAGCTAAAGCTACCTGTAGAAGGTTGGTGGTGTTCTCATACTACAGGCAGGCAGTTGATTTTGCTAGCTGCAGTATCAGTACATATATCTATATATATATATATATCTATCTATATATATATATATATATATATATATATATATATATATATATCCCAGCTTAGTGCAGCTACAGGCCATTAGTATGTCTGGAAGGCCAAGAAGGAGAGGCAGACAGTCACAAGCCAATAAGAGAGGGCAAGCAGGCTCTGTGTCTAGTGCTGGTCTTGGAGACGGTGCATCCTCATCAGCACGTGGCCATGGGACACGCTTGGCCTTTTTTTCGGCACCTGGCCATGTTGAGCCGCAACATGCGGAAGACTTGGTCGAGTGGATGACCAAGCCGTCCTCATCCTCCTCATCCTCTCTCACCCATGCCCAGGGTACTTTGTCTGGCAAAGCAGCGGCCTCTTCCCTCGGCTCAATGTCATCAGTGACTCCTTCCCTAGCCCCACCATGTCCTCCTGAGGAGTCCCTCGAACTGTTTGACCACAGTGTTGGGTACATGCTCCAGGAGGATGCCCAGCGTTTGGAAGGCTCTGATGATGATACTGAGCTCGATGAAGGCAGTAACATGAGCACGGACAGAGGGGGTGTCCAAGAAGGACAGCAATCTGGCAGTCATGCTCCCCCTGCTGCAGCATACTGCCAGGTTTGCTCCAGTGATGAGGAGGGAGGGGATGATGAGGTCACTGACTCAACGTGGGTGCCTGATAGGAGAGAGGAGGAGGAGGAGGAGGCGGCACATCACCAACGAGGCAGGATGCCCTCCAGGGGCCAGCCTAAGGGCAGCACATTGACTGCATCACACCCCAAAGCTCCACATGTGCAGGGCGCTGCAGTCTCTGCGCGTTATTCAAAAAGTTCTTTGGTGTGGGCCTTTTTTGAGATGAGTGCATCAGATCGCACTGCTGCTATTTGCAACATATGTCTCAAGCGTATCTCACGTGGCCAAAACATCTCCCGCTTGGGTACCACATGCTTGACCAGACATATGTTGACCTGCCATGCAGTTCGTTGGCAAGCGTATCTAAAAGACCCACACCAAAGAACAAAGAGGACCTCTCCTTGCTCCTCATCAGCTGAGATTTCCAACCCCACTAGACCTTCAGTCCTCTCTGAGACCTGCAGTGAGAGGAATGAAGGTGTAGAATTAGGTGTGTCACAGCCAAGTACTTGTGGGCAATATGCTTTTGTTACACCGACGTCAGATTGTACCAGGCAAATTTCCCTGCCCCAGCTGCTGCACCGCCGAAAGAAGTTTGCTCCCAGCCATCCACATGCCCAGCGGTTGAATGCTAGCTTGGCAAAATTGCTAGCACTTCAACTGCTGCCTTTTCAGTTGGTAGACTCTGCCCCCTTCCGTGAGTTTGTGGAATGTGCGGTTCCTCAGTGGCAGGTACCCAAACGCCACTT
This sequence comes from Aquarana catesbeiana, assembly GCF_042186555.1. Lineage (NCBI taxonomy): Eukaryota > Metazoa > Chordata > Amphibia > Anura > Ranidae > Aquarana > Aquarana catesbeiana. Next base: position 33,515,144 of record NC_133327.1, read on the forward strand.
TTTCTCACGGAAGGCGATTCCGGCTCTCTACCAGCATGTGGAAGGCAATGTCCATGCCTCGCTGGACAGGGCGGTCAGCGGTAAGGTGCATATTACCGCTGACTCATGGTGCAGCAGGCATGGACAGGGACGTTACCTAAGTTTCACGGCGCATTGGGTGACTCTGCTGGCAGCTGGGAAGGATGCAGGACAAGGTGCAGTAGTGTTGGAGGTTGTTCCGCCACCACGCCTCCAAAATGCTAATGATTGTGACACACCTCTCTCCTCCACCCCCTCATCTTCTTCTTCCTCCATGGCCTCTTCCTCGGAACCAGCGGTGCTCCGTATCGTTCAAGGGGCTACGCAAGTACGCAGGCCAAAAGATGCCATGCGGTGCTTGAGCTGGTGTGCTTGGGGGACAGGAGCCACACTGGAGCAGAGGTTCTGTCAGCTCTGCAGGGGCAGGTTCAGAGGTGGTTGACGCCACGCCAACTTAAGGCAGGAATGGTGGTTTGCGACAATGGCACCAACCTCCTCTCTGCCCTCCGACAGGGACAAATGACCCATGTGCCCTGTTTGGCTCACGTCCTTAACTTGGTGGTGCAGCGGTTCTTGGGCAGGTACCCAGGATGTCCTGAGGCAGGCCAGGAAAGTCTGTGTGCATTTCCGCCGGTCATATAATGCCAGTGCTCGGCTGACGGACCTCCAAAAGGAGTTTAACCTGCCCAAGAACCGCCTAATCTGTGACATGCCCACCAGGTGGAACTCAACGTTGGCCATGCTGCAGTGGCTGCACAAGCAGCAGAGGGCCATCAATGAGTACCTGTGCGACTATGGCACCAGGACAGGGTCAGGGGAGTTTGGTTTTTTTCCCCACGCCAGTGGGCCATGGTCAGGGATGCATGCACTGTCCTGTCACCATTTGAGGAGGCCACGAGGATGGTGAGCAGTGACAGTGCATGCATCAGTGACACTGTCCCCCTTGTCCACCTGTTGGAGCACATGCTGCGTGGAATAATGGACAGGGCACTTGAGGCAGAACAGAGGCAGGAAGAGGAGGACTTCCTTAGCTCTCAAGGCCCCCTTTATTCAGACAGTGTTCCTGCGTGCCCGCCGATCACACAGGAAGAGGAGGAGGAGGAGGAGGAGGAAGATTGTGTCAGTATGGAGGTGGAGCCTGGCACTCAGCATCAGCAGCAGTCTTTAAGGGATCAGTCCCAAGAAATACATGGACTTGTACGTGGCTGGGAGGAGGTGGCTGCGGACCATGTCGTCCTTAGTGACCCAGAGGACTCCCGACCGAATGCCTCAGCAAACCTACGCTGCATGGCCTCCCTGATCCTGCAAAGCCTGCGTAAGGATCCTCGTATTCGTGGTATCAAGGAGAAGGACCAATACTGGCTGGCAACCCTCCTTGATCCACGTTACAAGGGTAAGGTTGCGGACCTTATCTTACCATCGCAGAGGGAGCAGAGGATGAAACATCTTCGGGAGGCCTTGCAGAAAGGTCTGTGCAACGCGTTTCCAGAGACTGGGAGGTTACAAACTCCTGTTTCTGGACAACGTGTTGCTGAGGCTTCGGTCAGTCAAAGAAGGATCGGTGGAGAAGGTGGCCGTCTGACCGATGCGTTCAGACAATTTTTTGGTCCGCAGCCCCAAGGTATGATCGGTTCCAGCAACCATCGCCAGCGTCTGTTTTACATGGTGCAGGAATACCTAGGGGCAAGATCAGACTTGGACACCTTTCCCACCGAAAATCCTCTGGGTTACTGGGTCTTGAGGATGGATCACTGGCCAGAGCTTGCACAGTATGCAATTGAGCTACTGGCCTGTCCTGCATCCAGCGTTCTTTCGGAACGCACATTCAGTGCTGCTGGAGGCGTGGTAACCGATCACAGGGTGCGTCTGTCCACTGACTCGGTCAATCGACTGACCTTCATAAAAATGAATCAGTCTTGGATCACCACCAGCTACCAAGCACCTGATGCTGATGTAACCGAATAATTTTTTTTGAAATCTCAGATCCCTTCAAAGACTGCCTATGCTGATGCTGAGTGACTATCCCTGAGTAATTATCCTCTTCCTCCTCAATCATCACGCTGATAGCTTGTAAGAACATTTTTGGTTCTGGGCGCCACCACCAGTGCCTAAGGCACAATTTTTCAGCCCCTGTTTAACAGGGGCGTGTAATTACAATTTTTGATGTAATACTTTGCAGCAGGGCTCGTTCCTTCGTTCCAACTAGAGTGTCTGCGAGGGGTTGCAGTGTTGTGGCACCAGCACCAGTGCCTAAGGCCTAATTTTTCAGCTCCTGTTCAACAGGGGCATGTAATTACAATTATTGATCTAATATTTCACAGCAGGGCCCTGTGAGGGCTTACAGTGTTGTGGCCACAGCAACACCTAAGGCCCAAATTTCTGCTGAGTATATAGGGCAGGACCCTACTTTCAAACAACTAACTTACAAACGACTCCTACTTGCAAACGGAAGGAGACAACAGGAAGTGAGATGAAATCTACCCCTAGGAAGGGAAATTCTCTCCTGTAAGAGTTAATATGGGAAAAACATTTCTCATTTCCACTGATGCTTTCCAATCCTTGTTCCACAAAAAAACCCAAATTTTCAAAAAACATTTTTCATTGGGACAAAAAGTGAGGTGAAATCTTCTGAAGAGGAGGAAAGACAGCAAAACAAATGTCACAGGGGTGATAACCCTTCCCTATGTTTTCCAAAAAGCTTAAAAAAGATTTTTTGGCTGGAGCTAAACACGTTAAAAATGTACCCGTTCAAAATTACAAAGAGATTCTACTTAACAACAAACCTACAGTACCTGTCTTGTTTGCACCGCCTGTATACTGCTGTTCAGAGTATATAGGGCCTGGTGGCCCCACACCTTTCCTTATTTTAATTTGGGTGCGGGGTTCCCCTTAATATCCATACAAGACCCAAAGGGCCTGGTAATTGACTGGGGGGTACCCATGCCGTTTGTCTCACTGATTTTCATCCATATTGCCAGGACCCGACATTACATTAAACCCGCAAGCAGTTTTAAATGAGATTTTTTCCTTTAAAAATGACATTTGGTGCAGGGACTGTTCTAAACACGGGAAACACGCGTCACTTTACAGGCATACTATAGACACCCCTCAGGTACGATATTTAAAGGAATATTTCACTTTTTTTTTTTTTACTTTAAGCATCATTAAAATCACTGCTCCCGAAAAAACGGCCGTTTTTAAAAGTTTTTTTTGCATTGATACATGTCCCCTGGGGTAGGACCCGGGTCCCCAAACCCTTTTTAGGACAATACCATGCAAATTAGCCTTTAAAATGAGCACTTTTGATTTAGAACGTTCGAGTCCCATAGACGTCAATGGGGTTCTAACGTTCGTGCGAACTTTCGGTCCGTTCGCAGGTTCTGGTGCGAACCGAACCGGGGGGTGTTCGGCTCATCCCTAGTCCTTACTCCATACATGGGCAACAAAAATGGTGAAAAGTCTGAGGAGAACATATTAGGAAAGACTGAAGGAACCTAATATGTATAGTCTTGGACAAATAAGGGAAAGGATAGACTTGTCTAAACTGTTTAAATAGATTAACGTGATTCTAAAGGCTTCTTTTTCATTAAAATAAAAGAGATGTCATACTTACCTGCTCTTACCTACTCTGTGCAAAATGATTGCACAGAGTGGTCCCTTGCCTCCTCTTTTGGAGTTCCTTGCCAGTGCTCTCTGCTTTTTTTCAGCAAACTGTGTGCTGAGGGGACACTCGTACAGGCATGCTCTGGAGGTGAGCTGTGTGCGTCCACAGGCACACACAACATGGCGTGGCCATGCCCTGTCCTCCCTCCTCACAGGATTTGACAGACAGCAGCAGGAGCCTATGGTTCCCCTGATCTCAGAGTTTCCCGTGAGACCAGGAAGTCAGTGGAGCGCTGCTCCATGACAGGACAGTGCTGGATTAAGAGGACTCAGGTAGGTGCTTTACAGAAAGTGTAGTTGATGTTTGGAACTGATTTTCAGCAGAGGAATCAATCAGTAATTGAATTTAAACATGACAGGAATAAGCATAGATCTATACTCAGACAAAAAGAAAAGAAAGGGAGTAGACTTAATGGACTATTTGGTCTTTTTCCTCCATTGGTCTTGTATGTTTTTGTTTCTATTCTTCTAATACTTCTCTTCTGAAATTTGAGGTTTATTTTTCGAGTTCCTGCAACTACAGAGATGAGTGAGGGCTTGTTTTTTGCTTATTTACTGTTTATTAAGAATATGTAAATATTCTTTTCTGCCCCAACTTTCATGTAGTTTTTCTATGAAAAAATCCAAAGCATATGGTTAGCTACCGCCACATACTGTAGCTTTATTAAATTCCAGTCTGAGGCACTTGACCACCTAAGCTGCCCATTCAAGCTTTCAACCCTACAAATACGTAGAGGTTTGGAGTCCTTTTCTTGGTGCCATTCAAGTTCTTTACTCAATTTCATTGACAGTTATCAAACTACCTTGTTCTTCTCAAAAGATCGCTTTCCTCACAGGAACAAAACAGGAGTGTCCTCTTTCTCAGTTACTATTTGCCTTTAGCGTCAAACCTCTACACCAGGGAGTCACAATTAAGAACAAGCAATCCACTGGTTTCTTTCCCTAATCTTAACAAAGAAATTGCAACATATACTGACCTCTATGGCTATAAGGTTAACTCCACTAAGACAAAAATGTTGCTACAAAATATTAGGCCCGATCTCCTCTGACTTCTTCACATTAATTATTCCTATACCCAGAAGATAGACACATGAAAGTACGTTGTGATACAATTCACACCTACATAAAACACTTTGTATACCCATTATGATATCCACCTATATTGTGACATCTAGCTGCTCTTATGTAAATGGAAGTACTATAAACTCCTTTTTTGCCAGATCCCCCCCCAATTAAGGTGGCTATGCTCCCCAAAATCTTGTATCTTTTGAGATGCTACCAGCCAAGGTACAGAATAAAGTTCTCAAAAACTCCAAGCCAATTTCTTACATTTTATCTGGAGCACCAATCGCCATAGACTCTCAAAAAGGTTCCTCTCTACCCTTAAGTCTCAAGAGGGCTAGGGGTTCCAAACACTGAAAAATAATGTCTAGCCACACACTTGTGTCACTTAGTCTCTTGCTTCACATTTTGGTCATAAAATAGATGGACTGCACTTTAGAAGCTCTGCATTACACCTCATCTTGATGCCCTGGAGCACCTCACTGACATTCCTGACTTCTGAACTCCTGCAACTTAGCAGTTTATTCGACATATTAGGAGACTAATTCCATTTGTCTTCTCTGAATTCATTATTGATCTATTTTCTTGATACACCTCTTATTCCTGATAGATTCATGCCAAGTATGGTTCAGCCCTGAGGGGGCTCATCAGTCCAGAGCACATCCTGCCATTTTTCTGCACCCCAGTCAACATTTTAAAAATGTGGCTGTAGCAGTAGGCAGTTTGTTGGCAAAGGGCTGGATAGTCGTGCAATGAGTGTCTGCAGGCAACAGTGAAGCATGGTGAAGGTTCCTTGCAAGTCTGGGGCTGCATTTCTGCAAATGGAGGTGGATATTTGGTCAGGATCAATGGTGTCCTCGATACTGAGAAATAAGCAGATAATTATCCTTATCCTTAAAGCGGAGTTCTACTCAGTTTTGTGTTTATTAAAAGTCAGCAGCTACAAAAAGTGTACCACTTTTCCAACCACTTTTGGGTCGAAAAGAGAGGCCTGTGATTGGCCCCACTTTTATTCTACAGTAAGACAATGACCCCAAACATCAGCCAATGTCATTAGAAACTATCTTCAGTGTAAAGAAGAACAAGGAGTCCCTGAAGTTATGGTCTCGCCCCCACAGAGCCCTGATCTCAACATCGAGTCTGTCTGGGATTACATGAAGAGACATAAGGATTTGAGGCAGCCTACATCCACAGAAGATATGTGGTTAGTTCTAAAAGATGTTTGGAATGACATACCTACCAAGTTCCTTAAAAAACTGTGTGCAAGTGTGCCTAGAAGAACTGATGCTGGTTTGAAGCCAAAGCGTGGTCACATCAAATATTGATTTGATTTACATTTTTCTTCTATTCGCTCACTTTGCATTTTGTGTAATTAAAAAAAAAACAATTAAAATATATGTAGCGAGATCCCGGGTCCCTTTTGGTCTAATGAGGACCTCCAGAGTTAGGGACAGCTTACATCCTTCTGAGTAGAGTGGGTTACAAAGCATGGTGGGTGTAATGCAAGGTAGATTCATGGGCGCCAGACACTTCTTAAATGCAAAGAGATTTATTGTCTCTTAAACAGAACTGTGGGAGAAAGAGTTTAGGGCCAGGACACCCTCAAGTGGTTGCAATGTTAATTGGCAGATTCTGAGACTATAGGTAGACAGCCAATGCAGGGAAAGGCACCCAGCCAGACACCACATCTGCATGTGTAGACACGCTGTCTCCTATGGAAAAATCTTGAAAAGTTACTAACAAAGGTTACAGTGAACTCTTTCACTTCCTTTACAATCTCCATATTACAGATCTTCACTCAACTGAGCTCCCAGTCTCTCTCAATAGACTTGCTGATCCACTGCCACTGGATCTTCCCACTCAATATTTTCCTCAAGCGTCACCCCCCGCTTCCCTGCTGGGTCCCTAGATTAACATTCAAGATACTCTTCAAGCATCACCCCACTGGCCTGCTGGGTTCCTGGCTTGGCACACAAGGCTGTTCTGCAAACGTCACCTCCGCTGACTGGGTCCCTGGCTTGACACCTTGCTGAAGTTTCCCAATTCTTCACCATCCCCGGTTGGTGAGAATACTCCTCTGGTGCTTCAGCTACTCACAGTGGTCCCGGGTAATAGGGTGGATGGCCCCTCAGTGGCGACAGCTTCCATTCTACCTCCGTCCACGACAGATTCTCTGGCCAGCAGAACCGTCACTTCTGGTTGGACTGCAAGCTGCAGTCCCAACCCTACGCTGCTCCTTTGCTTCTGGATAGGTCCTCAGACAGCCTAGCAGCCAGATGTTCCTAGGATAGGCCTCAGGCTCTGGCCTAGCAGCCTGGGGCAGCACAACACATGTCCACCCAGACAGCTGTTCAGGTGGCACAGGACCCCGATCACCTGACCCCACCCAAATAGGCTCTCCCAGCAGGCTAAGGGACCCAAGAAGTCTTTTGTAGACTCTGTCAGGTTTTCTTCTAAGATTGCCCTGTATTTGACTCCATCCATCTTCCCATCAACTCTGACCAGCTTCTCTGTTCCTGTTGAAGAAAAGCATCCCCACAACATGATGCTGCCACCACCATGTTTCAGGGTGGGGATGGTGTGTTCAGGTGATGTGCAGTGTTAGTTTTCCGCCACACATAGCATTTTGCTTTTAGGCCAAAAAGTTCAATTTTGGTCTCATGTGACCAGAGCACCTTCTTCCACCTGTTTGCTGTGTCCCCCACACAGCTTCTCGCAAACTGCAAACAGGACTTCTTATGGATTTCTTTCAACAATGGCTTTCTTCTCGCCACTCTTCCATAAAGGCCAGATTTGTGAAGTGCACGACTAATAGTTTTCCTGTGGACAGATTCCCCCACCTGAGTTGTGGATCTATGCAGCTCCTCCAGAGTTAACATGGGCCACTTGGCTGCTTCTATGATTAATGCTCTCCTTGTCCGGCCTGTCACTGTAGGTGGATTGCCATGTCTTGGTAGGTTTGCAGTTGTGCCATACTCTTCCCATTTTTGGATGATGGATCGAACAGTGCTCTGTGAGATATTCAAAGTTTGGGATATTATTTTATAACCTAGCCCTGCTTTAAACTTGTCCACAACTTTATCCTTGATTTGTCTGGTGTGTTCCTTGGCTTTCATGATGCTGTTTGTTCACTAAGGTTCTCTAACAAACCTCTGAGGGCTTCACAGAACAGCTGTATTTATACTGAGATTAAATTACACACAGGTGGACTATTTACTAATTAGGTGACTTCTGAAGGCAATTGGTTCCACTAGATTTTAGTTAGGAGTATCAGAGTAAAGGCTGAATACAAATGCACGCCACACTTTTCACATATTTATTTGTAAAAACTTTTGAAAACCATTTATCATCTTCCTTCCACTTCACAATTATGTATCACATAAAATCCCAATAAAATACATTTACGTTCTCTTGGTTGTAACATGACAAAATGTGGAAAATTCCAAGGGAAATGAATACTTTTTCAAGGCACTGTAAAATAATGTTGCCCTGTATCTGGTGCACCATTACCAAGCTTCATGATCTCAGGGTGTGAGCAGAGAGGAAAGGGGGGGTGGGGGTGGATGGGTGCCACACCACCAGTGGGTCTGCCGCACCTATACTAAAAAGTATAAAGTCCCACCTCAAATAAAATCCCAGTATTTCAAATATGAGTGTATCTGTGATACGTCACTGTGTGATATTTATATCCGTGCAATGTATGCTCCCACACTCACTCATACCACCATAACTTCAAAATAAAATTAATTGTATCTGTGAATCTAGTGTGAACCTAACAATAAGTGACAAATATGTCCCAATATAACCACTATATAATATTCTTATAGTGATTCCCTAGTGTATCCCTAGTAATACTAATTTACTACACTATGGTAGCCTACATCTTTTTTCTCCTATGAGAAAATAATTAACAGAGTACTCTACAATCCATCTGAAGATAACAGCTCATTCCTGGAATCATAACAACTACGGTGGCGTATTGACTGCAGCAGTTACATCTATATGTATGTGGGGTGAGTGGATCCGGTGAGTGGGGACCCTTGTGGGGGAGCACATATTCACCAGTGGATACTGCAAGCACCTAAGTCACCAGTTGATTTCTGTCACAATTTTTTGAAGAAGACTTAATGTACACTATATGGACTATTATTTGCACATCTTATGTGAACTTTGTCTCAATGTTTCCACTACACTTCCTATATTGGCACTAAGCCTTATATCTCAGCTGATATTACTAGGGATACACAAGTGAATCACTATA